>NC_080384.1:1259935-1874085 GCF_014773155.1 Arachis stenosperma | reverse complement strand
GTTACTTCCCCTTTATGTACGTCAATGAGAGTTCGTCCAGTTGCTAGGAAAGGTCTTCCTAGAATGAGAGTTGCACTTTTGTGCTCCTCCATTTCCAGCACCACAAAGTCAGTTGGAAAGGCAAATGGCCCAACCTTGACAATCATGTCCTCTATTATGCCTGATGGGTGTTTAATGGAACCATCAGCAAGTTGGAGGCATATCCTGGTTGGTTTGACTTCTCCAGTCAACCCAAGCTTTCTGATAGTGGATGCAGGTATTAGATTGATGCTTGCTCCAAGATCACATAGGGCTATCTTGGTGCAGGCGCCTTCTAATGTGCAGGGTATCATAAAGCTTCCAGGATCTTGAAGCTTTTCTGGTAAGCTTTTCAAAATGACTGCACTGCATTCTTCAGTGAGAAACACTTTTTCAGTTTCTCTCCAATTCTTCTTATAGCTTAAGATCTCTTTCATGAACTTAGCATAAGAGGGTATTTGCTCAAGTGCCTCTGCAAACGAAATCTTTATTTCAAGAGTCCTTAGATAGTCTGCAAAGCGGGCAAATTGCTTATCCTGTTCCGCTTTGCGGAGTTTCTGAGGATAAGGCATCTTGGCTTGATATTCTTCAACCTTAGATGCTGCAGGTTTATTCCTTACAGAAATGGTTGAAGAGGCCTTGTTAGGGGGATAATCATCAGAACTCTCAGGTGCCTGATTCTCCTTGGGCGTTTGAACGCCAGGAGTGGATGAAGTTTGGGCGTTAAACGCCAACTTCTCCCCCTTTTCTGGCGTTTGAACGCCAGAACTGGGCAGGGAATGGGCGTTTAACGCCAGCTTTCCTCCCTGTTCTGGCGTTTGAACGCCAGTATTAGGCAAGGAATGGGCGTTTAACGCCAACTTTCCTTCCCTTTCTGGCGTTTGAACGCCAATAATATTCCTCTCTGGGCTCTTACTGTCCTCAGAGGGATTTTGAACAGTGGCTTGGTCATCCTCTGTCAACTGTTCCTTAATTGACTTCTTGCTCTTTTGAGCAGTGGCATTCAGTGTTTTCCCACTCCTCAGTTGAACTGCTTGACATTCTTCTGTTATTTGTTTAGATATTTGCTGTTTTGCTTGATTCAACTGCAGTTCTATGCTCTTGTTAGCAACCTTAGTATCATGGAGCATTTCTTTAAATTCTGCTAACTGTTCTGTCATCAGGAGCAATTGTTGATTAAGCTCATTCATCTGTTCTTGAGGATTAGGATCATTGACTACTGCCATGACCTCTTCTTGTGGAACGAATTCCTTGCTAGAGTATAAGTATTGGTTTCTAGCAACAATGTCTATAAGCTCTTGAGCTTCTTCAATTGTCTTTCTCATGTGTATTGATCCACCAGCTGAGTGGTCTAAAGACATCTGAGCTTTTTCTGTGAGCCCATAGTAGAAAATGTCTAACTGTACCCACTCTGAAAACATTTCAGAGGGGCATTTTCTGAGCATACCTCTATACCTCTCCCAGGCATCATAAAGGGATTCATTATCCTCTTGTTTAAAGCCTTGGATGTCCAGCCTTAGCTGTGTCATCCTTTTTGGAGGGTAAAAATGATTCAGGAATTTTTCTGATAACTGTTTCCATGTCTTTATGCTTGCTGTAGGTTGGTTATTCAACCACCTTTTTGCTTGATCTTTTACAGCAAATGGAAACAGTAACAGTCTGTAGACATCCTGATCTACCTCTTTATCATGTATTGTGTCAGCAATTTGTAAGAACTGTGCCAGAAACTCAGTAGGTTCTTCCTCTGGAAGACCGGAATACTGGCAATTTTGCTGCACTATGATAATGAGTTGAGGGTTTAGCTCAAAGCTGCTTGCTTTGATGGGAGGTACACAGATGCTACTCCCATATGCAGCTGTACTGGGGTTGGCATAGGACCCCAGAGTCCTTCTGGACTGGTTAATTCCACTTAAGTCCATAATGGACAAAAGGGAAATGATAATAATTGCAAAGAGATAAATTTTGTTTGTTTTTTTTTTTTGAAATAACCGAAAAATAAAAATAAAAACAAAAAGGAAATTTAAAATAAAAATTCGAAAGTCAAAAGGAAAATAAAATAAGATTTCGAAAATTAGAAAGAAAATAAGATCAAAGCAAATTGAGAACTGAATCAATTAGTTAATTAAAAAGATTTTGAAAACAGCAATTAAGAAGATGTGATTGAAAAGTTTTTATGAAAAAGATTTGATTTTTTTAAAAAAAGGAAAGAGAAAAACACAAAATGACACCAAACTTAAAATTTTTAGAAATCAAACACTAATGTTTTCGAAAATTTTAAGAGAAAAACACAAAGAGGACACCAAACTTAGAACTTTTGTGAATCAAAAAGGGACTAAGAACAAGAAAAAAAAATTCGAAAATCAAAAGAAAAACAAAAGCATGCAATTGACACCAAACTTAGAATATGAAACTAGACTCAACTAAAAGACTCTAAACCAACAAAAATAAAACAGTCCTAATCTAAGCAACAAGATAAGCCGTCAGTTGTCCAAACTTGAACAATCCCCGGCAACGGCGCCAAAAACTTGGTGCACGAAATTGCAATAACACTTTTGCAATCCCGCACAACTAACCAGCAAGTGCACTGGGTCGTCCAAGTAATACCTTGCGTGAGCAAGGGTCGATCCCACGGAGATTGTCGGCTTGAATCAAGCTATGGTTATCTTGTAAATCTTAGTCAGGATATCAGAAATTATCAGGATTGATTGTGAAAAGCAAAAGAATATGAAATGGTTACTTGTTTTGCAGTAATGGAGAATAGGTTGAGGTTTGGAGATGCTCCATCTTCTGAATCTCTGCTTTCCTACTGTCTTCTTCATCAAACACGCAAGTCTCCTTCCATGGCAAGCTGTGTGTAGGGTTTCACCGTTGTCAGTGGCTACCTCCCATCCTCTCATTGGAACGATTCCTAATGCCCTGTCACGGCACGGCATTCCATATGTCGGTTCTCAATCAGACCGGAGTAGAATCCAATGATTCTTTTGGCGTCTGTCACTAACGCCCCGCCTTCAGGAGATTGAAGCACGTCACAGTCATTCAGTTATTGAATCCTACTCAGAATACCACAGACAAGGTTTAGACCTTCCGGATTCTCTTGAATGCCGCCATCAGTCTAGCTTATACCACGAAGATTCCGATAAAAGAATCCAAGAGATAACTACTTAATCTAAGGTAGAACAGAGGTGGTTGTCAGGCACATGTTCATAGTTGAGAATGATGATGATTGTCACTGATCATCACATTCATCCGGATTAAGAACAAGTATTATCTTAGAATGGAAGCAAGCATGATTGAATGAGAAACAGTAGTAATTGCATTAATCCATCAAGACACATCAGAGCTCCTCACCCCCAACCATGGGGTTTAGAGACTCATGCTGTGGAAGAAAAGGTGTACAATGTCATAAGGTCGCATTCTATACTGATTACAAAGTCAAAAGGTCCTATAAGTAGTAAACTAGTATCCTAAGGTTTACAGAAATGAGTAAATGACAGAAAAATCCACTTCCGGGCCCACTTGGTGTGTGCTTGGGCTGAGCATTGAAGCTTTTATGTGTAGAGACGTTTTCTGGAGTTAAACGCCAGTTCTCATGCCAGTTTGGGCGTTTAACTCCAAGTTTTATGCCAGTTCCGGCGTTTAACGCTGGAATTTCTGAGGCCGGTTTGCTACGCAGGTTTGGGCCATCAAATCTTGGGCAAAGTATGGACTATTATATATTGCTGGAAAGCACTGGATGTCTACTTTCCAACGCCGTTGAGAGCGCGCCAATTGGGCTTCTGTAGCTCCAGAAAATCCGCTTCGAGTGCAGGGAGGTCAGAATCCAACAGCATCTGCAGTCCTTTTCAGTCTCTGGATCAGATTTTTGCTCAGAACCTTCAATTTCAGTCAGAAAATACCTGAAATCACAGAAAAACACACAAACTCATAGTAAAGTCCAGAAAAGTGAATTTTAATTAAAAACTAATAAAAATATACTAAAAACTAACTAAAAGATACTAAAAACATACTAAAAACAATGCCAAAAAGTATACAAATTATCCGCTCATCAACATGCTATAGTAGTAAATTGACTCAAATGGGTTCAATTTAGCATATATATTCCTATATATAGAATTCAAATTCATTTGTTTCGAATTACATTTCACCAAACTCAACCCTCACCCCCCCAAAAAAACCTAAAACCCAAAGAAACTAAGGAGATTTATACTACAAGATTCAACTGAAAGATGACCTAAATCGAATCTATCGATTGGACGAAGTTACCCATATTACTGATAGCGTTCATGAAGAGGTCAGTGAATGAAACTTAATTTATTTTTTTAATAAATAAAGTCTTGTTAGTGATATTAAATTGCTTAGAATTTTATTAGACGCATTATTTAGGATAGTAATAACAGGTTTGGTTAGAATTTGTATGTTTTAAATGTTAGAAGTTTAGCAAGGTTAAAAATTTTGTTAGAATTTAATTTAATTTAATTTAATTTAATTTAATTTAATTTAATTTAGGTTTCAGGTGTTAGATTGACTAGGTAGTAGAAGATTACCAAAGATTTAATATGATCTAATTTACTTAAAGAATTTAATTCTTAGATGTTAGATTAACTATGTTCTGTTAGAATTTAATTTAATTTAATTTAATTCTTAAATGTTAGGTTATCTATGTTAAGGTTTGTAATATCTATTACATTAAAGTATATTTTTAATAGAATTATCTGTTTTAGGTAATTTTTGTTTTCTAAAATGTTATAATTCTTAGAGAATTTTTTCATTGTCATGCAACCCACCGATGTATCATGTCGTACCTATAGATTGCCAGCTTAGCCCATCTAGCGAGGCTCAACGACCATTGGTTTAGGTTGGATGAGCTGCTGGTCAGTGCATTTGTCGAGCGATGGCGTCTTGAGATCCATATCTTCCACATGCCATTCGAGGAGTGCACGATTACGCTACAGGATGTTGTGTAACACCCCAATTACCCTAAGCTTTACCTCTAGTCGTAAAGCATAGGTTAATCAGAGGTTACGACAGCCCTAAGACATATACATATATATAGAAGAAATAATATATTCTAGAAACCTGATGAAGGATATAACTCAAACACAGGATTTAAAAGCGCAAAGTAAACCAACGAAGCGTCCAACTTAAAACACACGAAACAGATGTGATATAAACAAAGATAATATTATAATAGTGTAATATCATAAGAAACTAGCCATGGCTCATGGAGTTTAAGCTGGCTAGCCAAACATACAGACAAGAGGAACTGAAGTTTAAAATGGCTTATACAAGATTTGTTCTCTCTCAAATACAAGCCTCTAGGCCAAAACAAAAATACAAAAGCGAGAGACAAATATAAAACAAACCAAAAAAGACTCCAAAAGGTATCCGGATCCTCCGTTTCTGTCACCAACCAAACAACTCACCGAGGTGGGTTGTGACCTGCATCTGAAAAACAACAACAAAGTATGGAATGAGAACAGGAGGTTCTCAGTATGGTAACAGTGCTCAATGATGTAAGATGTAAGGCCCCGGGACGCCGAAGGCAATCTTAGAACTTCACATCACATACGGATATATAAATAAATAAAGAACTTAAACCATAAATCAGGTTATCTAACTTAGGAAAATTCTAACGAATGCTAATAACACCGCTGTTCCCATAGCCATCACCAACCTAACCTCCGTGTGATTCCATCGCCACCGCCTACCTAACCTCCTAAGCACCAGTCAATCACAATTAGTGCAAGCAATTAAATCACAGATAATATTCATATACAACAAGTAATTCAAGAAGCAAGTAAACATGTTATACAATTAGGCAAACTCAAGTAAACAAAGCAAGCAAGCATATTGAAGATGTACATGATGAATGTCTGCCCTATTGGCTGTGATATCACATGTCGGTTATTGTGCCAAACCCGACAGCAAATCCGGTCGATAACTCCTGGATTAGTCTCTCTATTGCGCATAAGGAGGAAAATTCCAAGGGAGAGTGCCCTACCACCTTCTCCTTTCAGAGGGAAATATTCCGAGGGAGCGTGCCCTACCACCATCCTCTGGTTGTTGCATGATTCTGTGGGTTAGTGCCCTACCACCTTGCAATCAGAGAGAAACCCATGCTCAGGAGGAAAATTCCGAGGGAGAGTGCCCTACCACCTTCCTCTAGAGGAATCAGTATAAGTGAGAAGCTCAGCTTCAAGCCTCACATCCAAATATAGGCGGGATACTACCACAGCTCCTACAGCGGATAGCAATGCATATTATAATTACATATTCAATCTTAGAGGCCACTCCTCTAAACACTCTTCCACTCATACTCATCACAACCATCATCCAATCACAAGTTCCTTTTCGAACTCCTTAGATTATCAGTTTCTCAATTCACTATCAGTACTCGCCAAGTTCACTACTCTTCCTTCTCTCTCAACCAAACTCATCCCCAATACACCAGAAACCTAGACCTCCATTTGCTAACTTTTCATAATAAACATCAACTAAAGCCCTTATCTTATTTTCCAATTATCATACTCAAAATTTGGCCCAAAAGCCTTAAAATAGAGTTATAAAAGCTTACAAACTTGTTGGGAAGGTGAAATAGTTGAAAATAAAGTTTAAATTTGTGAAACAAGGCGTGTGCGTCCACACAGGGGTGTGCGTCTGCACACCCAGGAAGATTTTGAAAGTGTGCATACGCACAGGGGTGTGCGTGCGCACAAATACTGAAATTTATAAAGTCTGTTCACTCGCACAAGCTGTGCGAGCGCCCCCAACAGACGACCTTCCCGACTTGTGCGTGTGCACAGGGCTATGCGTCCGCACAGGTCGTAATCCTTCATTGAGGTGTGCGCGCACAATCTATGCTAGCGCTGCTACCAGAGCCCTTTTCCCTGCCTGTGCGTCTGCACCGAATAGAATTTTCGCAGGGTTGTGCATGCGCACAAGGCTGTGTGTTCGCACATATCAGAAAATCCTAAAATTCTGCAACTTTGCAGAATTTCATATTTTTAACACCAACTTTGAATGATCATAACTCCTTCTACAAAAATCCATTTTCTTCAAACTTTATATCATTTTAAAGCTCTTAAAATCATCTTTAATTTTAAAACAAATTCCAATCAATTTTGGAAACCGAAGCAAAAGTTATGATCAGACAAAGTTCACCAAAAATCTATTTTTACCAAAGGCCTCAAAACTCCAATTTTTCCAAAACTCACAATTCAAAACCAAACCAACCACAACCCAAATATTACCAAAATAGCATAAAAGCCCATACCCTTCCTTTTCCAACTCAACCATCCATAATTCCAATTACACTACTCAATACTATCAAATTCCTTGCTCATCAACATCCAAAACCTTCATAAATAATCTTTAACCAACATCAAACATCAACAACTACTTCAAATCCTCATCACTTACCCTCAACATTATCAATCATTATCCACATTCATATTACCGCACTCAACATACACACTCACCAACATCAACCATCATAACAATTTATAATTAGCACCAACAACATCAATATTCTTCATCAACCTTTATAATCATTAAGTACCAACAACATTATTAATCATTCATCAATCCTTAAATACCAACAACCTTATCAACAAACTAATCATCAATACTCATCAACACCATAATTCCCAATAATCATCCTCAACCACAATAATCCAATACAACCCACAATTATCATCAATTCACATATAATTTTTCATACACCAATAACATTCAATCCTATCTTAGGGTCAACTAGCCTAAGTATCCATGAATATTACATATTACATAAAGGAAACTAAAACCATACCTTAGCCGATTCCCAAACGCACCAAACACCAAAACGAAGCCACCAAACTTGATCCAAAACCTCAACCAACTCCAACAAACACCAAGGCTCAAACTAACAACACATATATCACCAAAAATCAAAATGTAAGATACACAAAACAACTAAATACAAGAATTTAGTGGAACCTTACCTTATCCAACGAGATTAGGGGTCAAATCCAACGATTACCCACTACTAGAGATCACCTAAACAACCAAAACCATAAAATCTACTCATAAAATATACATGAAAATGCGCAGAATCTAGGGCTGGAAACTGGGACATGTAGAGACATATCTTACCAGATTTCCTTAGATAGAAACGTAGAGCTCGATGAGAGCTTCGCGTAGCCACAAACGACTTGTCAATCGGAGCTCCGGATTAAAAGTTATGGCTTCCGGAAGGTAGTGGTGAAAAGAACACTCTCTCTTCTTCCTCTCCTCTCAAAACCGCGCCTCTCCTCTCTCTTAGGGCTGGAAAATGAGCTCAAAGCTCATTAAATGAGCTTATATATGTTGGATCTTTGGCCCGGTTTGGGCCCAGTCTAACCCGTTAGCGTTTTTGGTCTGTTTGGCCAACTTTGGGCTAAAACCTTTAAGATTAGTGCCCGATTTTCAATTCTAAAATTATTTTTGTCCTTTCAAAACAATAAATGACTTTTCAAAATATTATTTTCAAAAATACACGGTACTGGATAGACTAAAGCTGGTACTTCTAGCTTAAGTGCCAGTACGCATTTTTACAAAAACTTTTCGAAAGAAATACATTTTCTAACTCAGAAAAATTCACTGAAATCAAATTTCTCATTTTTATTTTTAAATTAAAACTTCTAAATTTTGAATCTATTCCGAGCACTAAAATTATTTTATTAAAATAGTTTTACGTGAAAACGCGGGTTTTTACATGTTGCGTACCACTTAGGCCTCCTTATAGACAGACAGTACGACAGTGGATGTCTGCGGCTGACCTACATGGAATTGGTTTGTAGAGTTATTGAGTGTGTTTCCTTCAGTGGACTGCATCGATAAGTTCACTGTGAAGTGCACTTGGATGCAGGGGACATTTAGTGACCTTTTCCAGGACGCAGACGAGGAGACAGTTAAGAGGTACCCGAGAGCATATATCATGATGCTACTATCGATGCAGCTCTTCGGTGAAAAATTTGGTACACGCATGCATATTAGGTGGCTACCGTATGAAGCGAGATTAGAGGACTTGGGAAAATATGGCTGGGGATCTGCCGCTCTATCCTCGGTATACCGATGCTTGTGCTGTATGGCCAACAGAAATGTGATTAAGTTGGTCAATTCATTGCAGCTCCTCCAGTCATGGATCTTCTAGTGGTTTCCGGATTTCAGGTCCGATGGGTTTGACGCCTTTTATTGACTATTGGCAATGAGGTACTTAATGGTTATAGTCGTTATATTTAGTAATTTATACTAAAGATTATTGCCTTTGTTTATAACATGTATTGGGTGTCAGGTGGTCAGGTTAGCAGTTAACATTGAGCGAGAAAGGGCCTAGAGTCGCGCAGTGAAAGCTCATGATAGATTTACCCCGGCCAAGGGATGTGAGGGTTTTAGCTTTTAAGCATTGAATGTTAGTTTTTCTAAACTACTTACTGGATATAAAATGACATGCAATACTCGTTTCTCTTTACTAGTTCACGTGGATGCCATATAGCGCATCGGATGTGGTGCAGGTCATTCATCCCAAAATCTTGGAGCCTCGACATACGGAACTATGGAGGGCTGTGACATCATCGGTCTATTTTGCTGTGATAAAGTGGCATCAGATGGGCAGGGTGCTACCATAACTTGGTGGAGTATAGCATCACCCACGACCCGCACTTGATATTGATTTTCTGATGTCGAAAGATGGTAGAGGCAGAGACCGATAGTTTGCAAACACGTTACAGAACTGGCATATACATTGGACCGGGCGGGCCGACCATGTGTTACGATTTGATGTGGTAGCAAACTCAGGACCGTCACAGTCTTACTTAGAGTGGTGGTATGAGCATCAGAGGAGATTCTTATCACCTAAGCTTTCTCGAAGACCCCAGAGTAGATGCTATCCCATCCAAAGCGACACAAAAGGTCCAGGATGGATCCCTAAAATGGAGCAGGTGCCAGATGTTCCTAACAGACGTCGAGCGAAGCATAGACCTCGTGTTGGGACACGAGCCAGAGATCGTGAATGGAGATGTCTTGATGATATGATTGATGCGATGGAGGGGAGGGGTTGAAGTCGTCAATGAGGTAGAGGGCGCGGTCGAGAGGGAGGGAGGGGAGGATGTTGAGGTAGAGGTCAACATATTAAGAAAGGTAGGGATGACGGTGGAGGTGGTGGAGATGAAGGTGGAGATGATAGTGTTGGTTGTGAAGGTGGAGTCGGAGGTGGATCTGGTGTCAATGGAGGTGCTGATGGAGGTGGAGATGGTGGATGTACAGATGAAGGTGGAGGTGGCGCAAGTGAGGGTGGCTTTCAGTGTGGTGCTTCAAGGTTAGGGGATGGTGGAAGGTTTGGAGGTGATGCGGGGTGTGGTTTGGTGATTATACTTTTTTGGTGTCCCTAGCAGTGATATTGCCCCTGCACGAGAGTCAGACATTCATGAGCTCAGGTGAGCTCCCTTCAGATTTGCTAGGCAACAATGACCTTGATAGTGACTTCGGAGGATCCCGCTTTCTAGAGGAGATTAGCATTATTATCCAAGAGGATGAGGCAACCCGACATGGACCGCAGGTCATCAGACACCAGACGCCCCTTGATGTGGACCTGAACGAGCCTCTATTAGGGCCTTTGGACGAGATATTTGCATTGGGTGACACTCCTCCCTCGACAATTGCAGTAGCACCCTCGATTGTGCAGGTCCATCTAGCCCACCTGGACCGATTGGAGATGAGGATGAGGTACCTCTCGCTTAGAGAGCACAGAGGATCAGGTGCCCACGCCGTTGCTTCATAGCGTTACATCTATTCTAACTATTCAAATGACTGCTATGTTATATGTTATTATGTTATCATGATATGTTATTATCATTGTATTGTTGTATTCAGTATAGATATTATAATGCTATATTATCATGTTGTTATGTTATCATGCTATGTCATTATATAATACTTGAATGAGTTTGGAAAATATATATTAAAGATGTTCTTTATTGTTATCTTGTCTGACGGACTGTTGTTATTAATATTATTGTGTTGCCTTTTTCATCACTGCAAACACAAAAAAGAAAACACAAAATGCCATAAACATTGCTAAACAACAATAAAGCATAATACAATAGACATAAGAAAAGGCAACACAATAAAGAAAGCACTAAACTTTGCTAGCTACTCCAGATCCCCTGGTGCCTCCTCCCTAAGGACAACTCTACCTAGTAAGATCAGGCTGTCTGCATAGCCTACACTGCTTTGGTATATTCGGATCAACCTAATCCATACTAGTGCGAATTATAGTGCTCCTCGGACGATCTTCATATGCATGTCTCTTACGAGGATCAAGGATGACTGTTGGACCATCATATAGTGGCCAGAAGCCTTATGGAATCAAAGGATAGAATCCCATCCTGTAGACAGTAAACATTGTGCTGAGACGATATACCTCGTGGACATAAGTTGCCCAACTCAGGTGAGAATATGAACAACAGGCGACTGCATGGCGACATGGGTAGTGAAGTGCCTGAAAGTACTAGTAATTGCAAGTCCGATCTCTCAACGAGACTTTGTAACTACCAAGTGAGAAGTTACCTATTGGAGTATTCTCAACCACATTAAACTCCAAATTATCATTATCATACAGTGTCACCGTGAAATATCACGATGGCTTTATAATTGCCTCCATTGCCTTCACAAGCGACTGACTAAATTGCTGACTTGTCCCCAACTATGTGTCAGCCTCTCTTCCCTTACAAACAAAGAGCTCCGCCAGTCTCCCATAAGTGGACTTCACCAAGGAAAAAATAGGAAGGTTCCTAACACCTTTGAGCATCGATTTAACACACTCGAAAATATTTATAGTCATATGGTCGAATCTACGACCTTCGTACCGGTGCTGAGTACACTTGTCATACTCGATCCTGTTAGCCCAGTCACACATTGCTAGGTTTTCGGTCCCGAGGATGTCAAACTTGACCTTGGTCTTTGCCTAAGTAGTGTTGACTAGAAACCTCCTTACATCATTTTCCTTGAAACTCAACGCAAAATTTGCAACAGCGTGCCTAATATAGAATGCACGGTAAGTTGTTGGTAGAACCCATCCTCCATCAGGTGCCTCCGAGGCAGCCTTGATTCCGTTGTGCCTATCTGATATCACGAGAATGCCGGAATGAATAGTCATGTGTTTCTATAAGTGAGACAGAAAAAATGACCACGGTTATTGATTAGCAGATATTTTATACATTTTTTGGCATCATTTTCATATAGCTTTTGTTATGTTTTGTTTAAGTTTTATTATATTTTCATAGATTTTAGTGAAAAATCCACATTTTTGGATTCTACTTTGAGTTTGTGTGTTTTATGATGATTTCAGGTATTTTCTGGCTGAAATTGAGGAGTCTTGGCAAAGTCCGATTCAGAGGCAAGGAAAGCATAGCAAATGCTGTCAGATTCTGACCTCCACGCATTCAAACGAGCATTTCTAGAGCTACAGAAGTCCAAATGACGCGTTCTCAACGGCGTTGAAAAGCTAACCTCTAGAGCTTTCCAGAAGTATACAATGCTTTATACTTTTCTTCGAAGGAGCCTACCCATTCTGGGCATTGAACACCAATGAGCTACCCCCTAGCAGGCGTTCAATGCCCCAAAGGAGCCCCAAAGCTGGCGTTGAACGCCAACCACCCCCTAGCTGGCGTTCAACGCCTAACACAAGCAGAAGGCAGCATGGTTCATTCCCCATTCCTCCAAGTGGACACCAAGCTCAGCCCAAGTACTCAACCAAAGTGGGCCCAAGGATGGATTTCGCACCTCTAGTATATTCTATCATATTTTTGTACTTCTTAGTTGTTAGATTAGTATATATAAGAGAAGATCAACCATGTTTAAAAACTTCTTCCCCCACTTTTACTTTCGAGCATTATTGTATAGTTTAAGCAACTGAACCTCTTAGGTTAAGGTTAGGAGCTCTGCTGATTCTTATGAATTAATAATATCGTTGTTCTGTTTCAATCTATGCTTGATTCCATTCTAAGATGTATCTTCGTTCTTCAACCTAATGAATTGGGAGTGTAACTTGACCGTCATCTCTATTCTACATGGGTTCCTGCGAGTCCTTGACGGGATAATATTGAACCATAAGCTTGATTATACATCTCTTAGACGGCTAATCCACGACTTCGTTGGGGACTTGGAGACATCAGTTCAGCTGAGGTACGGGGCGCTTAGGGATTTTGTGGTATAGGCTAGAATCATGAAGCAGCATTCTCTGATCTGGAAGATCTGAACTTGTCTGTGGCGTTTTGAGTAGGATCACCAAGGGAATGGACTGCTAGAGCTTCACCCCCGTTTAGATGGGATGACCATTGACCTGGCGTTTGATCTGAAGTATAGGAGATTAATGACCAGTGACCTGGCGTTAGTCATTTATAGCCTGCCATGGAATGAATCATCAGAAGTTGAAGTAGATAGTGAGAAAAATTGATCCACAAGGAGGAAGTATCTCCGAAGTCTCAACCGTCCCCTCATTACTGATTTCACACCAATCAAGTAGTTCTATCTTTATTCTGTTTTTATGCATTTTTCACAACAACTATCTTTTTTAATCGCCTCACTAAGATCTACAAGATAGCCATTGCTTGCTCAATCCGACAATCTCTATGGGATCAACCCTCACTCACGTGAGGTATTACTTGGACGACTCGGTGCACTTGCCGATCTATCTGTGCGAATATTGCGGAGTCAATTTCGTGCACCAAGTTTTTGACGCCGTTGCCGAGGATTGTTCGAGTTTGACAAACTACCGGACTATCTTGTTGCTTAGATTAGGTACTTTAAGGTTTAGTAGCTCTTTTAATTGTGTCTTTTGTTTTCTTTTTCAAAAACTTTTTCAAAATCCATCTTTTCTTTGTCTTTTGGTTGAGTCTAGTGTTAGTTTTTAAGTTTGGTGTCCCTTCTGTGTTAATCTTTTATTTGATTTTTCAAATTTTCTCTTGAGTGTTCTTCTTGGTATTCAAGTTGTTCTTGTTTCTCTTCTTTGTTTGATCTTAAAATTTTTAATTTTGGTGTCTTTCGGTGTTTGTCTTTCTAATTTTCGAAAAACTAGTGTTTTTGATCTAAAAATTTTTAAGTTTGATGTCTTTTGGTTGTTTTTCTCTTTCTTCATTAATTCGAAAAAATAAAAAATATTTATTTTATCTTTCTTTAATTTTCGAAAATCTTGCTTCTTTTCTTATCTTGATTTAAAAAAATTTTAAATTTGGTGTTTTCTTATTAGTAAAGTTAAATTTTAAATTTCAAATCTTATCTTTTTCAAATCCTTTTCAAATCTTATCATATCCTTTTAATTTAAAACTTTTATATCTTATCTTCTTTTAAATTTTAATTTCAAATCTTTTAAAAATCTTCACTATCTTTTCAAATTTGATTTTCAAATCTTTTTAATTTAAAACTCATCTCTCTTAACTTCTTTTAAAATCTTTATCCTATCTTTCTCTTTTAATTTTAAAACTTACCTAACTTACATTCTTTTTAAAATTTAAAACTTTTTCAATTTCAAATCTTTCTTTCTTCTTTTTCGAAAATCACCTCTTAATTTTCAAATCTTTTTAGTCAATTAGTTTTTAATTTCTTTCTTGTTTTTGAAATTTAATAAATAAATAAAATAAAAACAAAAATATTTTAATTCTAATTTTCCTTTTTACTCCTAACCATTCGAATTCTTCTACCCCCCTCTAATTCGAATTCTCTTTCTCATCTCTATCGTCATGTTTCTTTTCTTCTTCATATCTTACAGGGTTCTCTATACTCTGACATAGAAAATCTCATTCTCTTTCTTTCTTGGTTTTCTTTTTCTTGTTTATGAGCAGGAACAGAGATAAAGAACCTCTCTTTGATCTTGATCCTGAACCTGAGAGGAATCTAAGGAGGCGTTTACAACAAGTTAAGGCACAACAATCTGAAGTAAACCTCACAGAACTTTTCGAACAAGAAGCTGAAAATACAAATATGGCTACCAATCCAAATGATAGAGGAGATGCAAGGAAGGTTCTTGGTGACTTCACTGCACCCACTTCTGACTTCTATGGAATAAGCATCTCTATACCTACCATTAGAGCAAATAACTTTGAGTTGAAGCCTCAATTAGTCTCTCTAATGCAATAGAATTGCAAATTCCATGGACTTCCACTAGAAGATCCACATCAATTCCTATCTGAATTCTTGCAAATCTGTGATACTGTTAAGACCAATAGAGTGGATCATGAGGTCTACAGGCTTATGCTTTTCCCTTTTGCTGTTAGACACAGAGCTAGGATATGGTTGGATTCTCAACCCAAGGAAAACCTAGACTCTTGGAAAAAGTTGGTCAATGCTTTCTTGGCCACGTTCTTTTCACCTCAGAAGATGAGCAAGCTCATGGTGAAAGTTTAAACCTTCAGACTAAAAGAGGGTGAATCTCTCTACGAAACTTGGAAAAGATACAAGCAACTGATCAGGAGATGTCCTCCTGACATGCTCTCAGAATGGACTATCCTAGGTATTTTCTATGATGGTCTATCTGAGATGTCCAAGATGTCATTGGACCATTCTGCTGGTGGATCACTCCACTTGAAGAAAATGCCTGAAGAGGTACAAGAACTCATTGAAATGGTTGCAAACAACCAATTAATGTACACTTCTGAGAGGAACCCTATGAACAATGGGGTAGCTCAGAAGAAATGAGTCCTAGAGGTTGATACTCTGAATGCCATATTGGTTCAGAACAAGATCTTGACCCAATAGGTCAATATGATCTCTTAGCATTTGATTGGAATGCAAGCTGCAGCTGGCAACACTCAAGACACCTCCTATGATGGAGATGCTTATGATCCAGATAAACCCATGATGGAAGAGGTGAATTACATGGGAGAACCCTATGGAAACACCTACAACTGTTCATGGAGAAATCATCCTAACTTCTCATGGAAGGATCAACAGAATTCTCAGCAAGGCTTCAACAATAATCAAGGTGGAAGAAACCAGAATGGGTTTAACAGTAATAAACCATTCCAATCTTCTCAGCAGAGCCTCTCTGACTTAGCAACCATAGTCTCTGAATTCTCTAAGATCACTCACAGTTTCATAATAGAAACTAGGTCCTCCATCAGAAATCTGGAGATACAAGTTGGTCAACTGAGCAAGAGAATCCCTGAGACCCCTCCTAACACTCTCCCAAGTAACCTGAAGTAAACCCAAGAGAAGAGTGCAAGGCCATCACTGTATAAGTTGAAGCCGAATTTGAAGGGGATGTTCTGGCGTTGAACGCCAGTAGGGAAGTCCCTACTGGGCGTTCAACGCCCAAAGAAGAGCCATCACTGGCGTTGAACGCCAGTAAGGGAGTCCCTACTGGGCATTCAACGCCCAAAGAGGAACCATCAGTGGCGTTGAACGCCAGCAAAGGTGTAGCTGGGCGTTCAACGCCCAAAGTTGCGCAAAAGCTGGCGTTGAACGCCAATAATGGGGCAGCTGGGCGTTCAACGCCCACTAAAAACTTTCCTATTGAAGAACTGAAGGTAACTAACGCTCATGAGGAGACCATAAAAGTTCCATTGAATGCCTTGTTGCAAATTATGGATTATGAAGATCACTCCTCCTTTGATGAGGAAGAGGAAACTAGGGAAGATCAAGTTGCTCGGTACCTAGAAATTTTGATGAAGCTAAATGCCAAATTATTTAGAACAGAGACATTGGAGGAAGAACCTCTAGTGCTCACCAAGGAACTCAATGTCTTGGTTCAGAAGAAACTACCTCAAAAGCTGCCGGGTCCCGAACACTTCCTAATTCCCTGCACCATAGGCACCGCTATCTTTGAGAAGGCTTTGTGTGACCTAGGGTCAAGCATAAATCTCATGCCACTCTCTGTAATGGAGAGGCTAGGAATCTTTGAGGTACAAGCTACAAGAATCTCACTAGAGATGACAGACAAGTCAATGAAAAAGGCATATGGTCTGGTAGAGGATGTCTTAGTAAAGGTTGAGAACCTTTACATTCCTGTAGATTTTATAATCTTGGATACTGGAGAGGACGAGGATGAATTCATCATCCTTGGAAGACCTTTCCTTGCCACTGCTAATGCCATCATTGATGTAGCAAAAGGAGAGCTAGTCTTGCAATTGCATGAGGACTGTATCTTATTCAAGATACCTAACCCTAACTCTCCCTTGACAAAAGAGAGACAATTATGCAATACTTAGTGTTCCAACCCTCTCTCTCAGTGCAAAGCTATACAAAGCCCCCAGACACCAATTCTAAGTCTGGTGTTGGGCAGCCATCATCAAGCCTAATAATAAAGGTACTAAGAAGAAGGTACCTAAAGGATGGAGGGACAAGAAAATTCTCACTGAAAGCCTTTCACCTGGCATGAGAGTTGTCTTCACTGACAACCCAGTCATTCCACATACTGTGAACAAGGTCCTGTCTCTAGAATCTGTGGAGCTTATCCATGAGAGCATAGGCAAGAAGTTCGCTGGAAGGGGCAAAATTCTGAATCCCTATCCATCTCCGTAAGGAGCTAACTGTCAAGCTAGTGACGTTAAACAAGCGCTTGTTGGGAGGCAACCCAACCATAATTAGTTATTTCTATTTTTCTTTAAGTTTGTTTTACATAATTATTTCTTTAAGTTTGTAATCATGTGCAGCAGTTAGAACAGAAATAGAGACAGTCAGAACTGAAAATAGAACACCCTGGAGCAAGTACCTTACTGGAATTGAACGCTAGACAAAGGGGCAAGAGTGGGTGTTCAACGCCTAAAAAGAGTAGCCAAGCTGGCGTTGAACGCCACACAGGGTATCCCTAATGGTCGTTCAATGCCCAAGAAGAGCAGCATTGTCGGCGTTGAACGCCAGCCAGAAAGCATGCAGTTGGTGTTGAACACCAGCCAGGAAGCAGAGACCTGGCGTTGAACGCCAAGATAGAGGTCCTCTATGGGTGTCCAACGCCAGCTAGGAGCAGAGGCTGGGCATTCAATGCCCACCAGGGGGTAGAAAATTCGATTCCTTAGCCTCTTAGGATCAGTAGGTCCCACAGAATCTCCACCTACCCCACCTTTTCCTCTCTTTTACTTTCACTCTTCTCCACACACTCTTCCCCATAAACCCTCAACCAATCACATCCATACCTCTTTCCAAAAACCATCATAAATTCCACCAACCCCACCCACTTCAAATTTAAAACTTTCCCACCCAATTACCCTCCCTTCACATTCGAACCCTAACCCATCCCATCCTTATAAATACCCCCTTATACCACTTCTCCAACACACACAAAAGCCCCCACTTGGCCGAAATCCTATGTCTCTCCATCTCTCTGTATTCTCTTATTCTTCTACTCTTTTCTTCCCTTTTGTTCATATTTTGCTCAAGAATGAGTAAATCTTTTAAGTTTGGTGTTGGAAAAGCCTTGCTTTTTGCTTTCCATTCACATTTATGGCACTCAAAGTCAGAGAATCCTCTAGAAAGAGGAAAGGAAAAGCTATTGCTTCCACCTCCAAACCTTGGAAAATGGAGAGATTTATCACCAAAGCTCATCAAGACCACTTTTATAAAGTAGTGGCAAAGAAGAGGGTGACTCCTGAAGTCCCCTTTAGGCTAAAAAATAATGAGTACCCAGAGATCTGACAAGAAATCCGGAGGAGAGGTTGGAAAGTTCTAACCAATCCTATCCTAGAATTTGGAATCTTGATGGTGCAAGAGTTCTATGCCAATGCATGGGTCACTAATAGGGGTGGCAAATGGGCCTTAATCCGCCGGGCCGGCCCACGTAACCCACCAAAAAAGGCGGGCTGGGCTGGAAATTTGGGACCGCCGTAAGACAAAAGCCCGCCTAACCCAAACCGTTCAAACCGTGGGCTTTGGCGGGGCGGGGCGGGCTGCCCCGGCGGGCTGAAACTTTTTTTTTTTGGCTAAACCCATTACCAATGAACCCAGACCAAAACCCATGAACCCGACCCGACCCGACCCCACCAAGCGAAACAGCCGAAACCCTAAATGGAATCCCCATTCCCCAATCCCTAATGCCTAATTCCAGATTTGCAGCTGCCTCACTCTCACTCCTCTCAGTTCCTCGGCAGTACTCAGACACTCAGTCGTCTCGTCTCCAGTCTCCTCGACGGCTTTCAGCCTCTCACTCGGTTCCTCAGTCTCAGTTCCTCAGTTCCTCAGTTTCTCACCGTCACTCTCAATCTCTCACTCGGTCATCCTAAGTTCCTCACCGTCACTCTCAGTCTCTCACTTCCATCATCCATCGAGCTCAGCTCGAACTTCAGAGTTCCATCCTCACCCCTGACGGTCGCTGAGTCGGAGTCAGTTCCTCACCGTCGATCTTCGGTCGTCGTGGCCTACTGAGTTATAGCCACCGCTGCTACTCCGTCTGGCCGTCGTCACTGCTGCCTGCTGGTCTCGGTCTTGGGCTCCTGGGTTTTGTGAGTCATGACTTGTCCTCTGACTCTGCTGGTCTCGCTCTCGGTCACGGCTGCTCCACGCTCTGGGTCTTGTGTTTTGTGCTGTTTGATATAGGTAAATTAGGGTTGATATTTGGTTGAGTTTTGATTATGGTTGATATTTGGTTAAATCTGATTATGGTTGAGTTTCTTATTTATATTTTCTTATTTACACACTCCTTGATTCTTCAAGGTCTCCACAACTCTAACCTTTGCTAATGCTATTACCTGAACACATATTTGTAACTAATTCTTTGTTTTTAAATTATTAACACAAGTTGATATATGATATACTTGATGATTGTAATTTATAGTGTGTGTTGCTAAGTGAAGGTGCATGGTGTTGTTATTTATTATGTACAAAAAAGGGTGTTACTAAACTACGGAAAATACCAAAAATTTGGACAAAATAAAACTAGAGACAGAAAGCCGTTTATAGCTAGTGGTGTTGTTATTGTTTTTAGTATGTGTGTGGTTGTGTGGGATAAATATGTATGTAATATTTGTTAAATAATAGTCATGAACTATGATACTATTTATATAAAGAATTGAATAGAATGAATATATTAACAAGTTAATGTGCTAAATTGTTCTAACTAGATGAGTATTCAGTTGATGCCTCAAGAAAGAACAACTATCTTTTACATTTTTGACGTGCTAGAGCTTCTATGTTTGAACCCTTTTTTTGAGTCATAACAAAAAACCACAATTACCATACAAAATTGTTCCAAATGGAGTTATCTTAAGAGAATTGAACAATTTTATTGATGAGAAGAAATATCTGAGTTATTGAGCTCACTGTCATTATAAAAAAAATAGAAGACATATTCTTTGAATTTGTCATTCTGGTGGTCAACTCTTACCTATTGTACATATTCTTTCAATTCATATGCAACTAATCCTTTTTTTGTTCTGTTGTTACATCAAATGCAGCTGTCTATGCCGTTGCTAGTGCAGTTTTTAGCACCCAAGTGGTGAATTTGATAATAGATTAATTGCTCAATTTTTATGGATCCATCATGTATTCATGTCATGCCATCATGAGGGGAATTTCTTTATAGGGTTGATCTTTAAAGAGAAATAATGATTGTTGGTTAAATACTTGAATCTGATGCATATTTAGAAATTGTTTCTTATTTTTTGTGTTGTTTGATAATGGTTGAGTTTTGAATATACTTGATAATGGTTGATTGTTGGTTAAATACTTGAATTTGATAATGGTTGAGTTTTGAATATACTTCATAATGGTTGAGTTTTGATTATGGCTGAATACTTGCTATTTTTTGTATGGTTTGCTAATGGTTGAAAAACCTAGTTCATATAAACAATTTACATTTACTTTTATTTCAGGAAATATGAATTCTGAAATTGTGAGTAACCTTGTTACAACTGGAGTTGGTTCTGAGGCTGCTCCGGTCGAGGTTGATGAACCTAGTTCAAAAAGGCTGAGCCAGCAACCTCTGATGTTTGGAATTTTTTCAAAAAGCTCGGTCCAGATAAGGATGGAGTAGAACGTGCTGAGTGTAAAGGATGCAAGAAAGTGTTTAAAGCTGGAGGTAAGCGATATGGCACTTCTACTATAAAACGGCATCTTGATAGTTGTACTCAAATTAAGCATGAAGATATTGGTCAGACTATAGCAGAATTGCAACTTAAAATGGGTTCACTTAAGATTGATTCAGGAGTGGCTAGAGATATGTTTGCTGGGTATGTAGTTGCTGGGGATAAGCCTTTTAATATGGTTGATGATAGGAGATTTAGAAATTGGGTGAAATATATTAGTCCAACTTTGAAACTTCCTTCTAGGAATACGGTTAAGGCTGACATAGTGAAAGTTCACAAGAGAGAAGCTGCGAAACTTAAAAAAATTTTAGTTTCCATTCCAAAGAGAATTTGCTTAACATCTGATCTTTGGACTTCCAGTACCATTGAGGGGTTTATATGTTTGACTGCACATTTTGTTGATGAGAACTGAAAATTAAAGAGTAAAATTCTCAATTTTTGTCATATGCCTCCTCCTCACACAGGATTTGAGTTATTTTCTAAAATCTTTATGCTTTTGATTGAGTGGAAAGTTGATAAAAAGATTTTTTTCATTACTCTGGATAATGCTTCTTCTAATGATACTTGTGTTGAACACTTGAAAAGTACTTTGGATGTGCATGGTTCATTGTTGTGTGGTGGTGAATTCTTTCATGTTCGTTGCTCTGCTCATATTTTAAATCTTATTGTCCAAGATGGAATGAAAATATGTGGTGATGCAGTGTATAAGATTAGAGAGTCTATTAAGTTTCTGAGAAAATCTGAAAGTCGAATGGTTAAGTTTAAAGAATGTTTTGAAGATATCGAGGGACTTGAGTATACGACTGTATTATGTTTAGATGTTCCTACTAGGTGAAATTCACTTTATGCAATGCTTGCAAGTGCTATTCCTTATAAGAAAGCTTTTGAAATGTATAAAGTAAAAGAAGCTGGGTTTAGGGAGTATTGTCCTTCATCAGATGAGTGGAGAAGAACTGAAAAGATATGTGATTTCTTGTTACCATTTTACGAAACTACCAAGTTGATGTCCGGAACTTCTTACCCAACATCCAACTTGTATTTTTTACAAGTTTGGCAAATCCAGCTTATTTTAATGAATAGTTTGAAGAATGATGAAGTGCTTATAAGGAACATGGGAGAAAAAATAATGATTAAGTTCAAGAAATATTGGGAAGAATACAGTGTTGTTCTTGCATTTGGGGCAGTTCTTGATCCTAGATTTAAACTCAACACTTTTGTTCATTGCTATAATGAGATTGATCCTATTAGTGCTAAAGACAAAGTGGAGCTTGTGAAGAGTAAGTTATACAAGCTTTTTGAGGTTTATGACCAAAATTCCTCTACAACTGTAGAGAGTTCTTCCCAACTTTCAAGTAATTTTTCTCAAGCAACATCTTCTGCAATTGAAACTCAGCTTATTAAAATTGTTGGTGTAAGTATTTTTATCTACTTGATTATATGTGTTTTTTATTTTTCATGCTTTTTGATTCATATATTGTTTGTAATGCAAAGGGTTTGATGTCCCGTAATCAAGAAGCTGAAGTGAAAAGTGGAAAGAACCAACTGGATATTTATTTGAGTGAGGCAACATTATTTTGCAATGATGCAATAATTGATGTTTTGCAATGGTAGAAAGACAACCATCATCGTTTTCCAACACTATCACTAATGACACGAGATTTATTGAGCATTCCTATTACTACCGTGGCTTCAGAATCTGCATTTAGCATGGGTTCTCATGTTTTGAATAAGTATAGAAGTCGTTTGTTGTCAGATAATGTTGAAGCGGTGATTTGCACCAGAAATTGGATACGTGGATATGATGATTTTGGTATATTATATTTATGACATACATACTTGAGTGATTTTGAACATTATTATGTACTTTTTTGCTAATATATTTAATTACTTTTTTCTAGAGGAAGATAAAGATCAGGAAGATATTGCAAAAGGAGAAGGATATTCTTCAGGAGTTGGTTCCAATGATGTTATTGACTTATATGAAGATGAAGATGAAAATTAAGTGTATTAAATTAAGTTTAATTTGCTTTGAAGACTATTTATAATTATGTTTTTGGACTTTGGATTATATATTTATTTTGTCTATGGGACTATTTATAAGTTATAACTATGTTTTTGTATTTTGCATAATTGGATTATGTTTATTTATTTTGAAGACTATTTATATTTAATATTTGTATTTATATTGATTTAAATAGAAGATATTAGATATGCCCTTATAAATAAAAAAAACAATTAATTAGGCGGGCTCAGCCCGCCAGCCTGCGATTAGGCGGGGCGGGCTAGGATTTTGGGATCGCCTGAATAGGCGGGGCGGGGCGGGGCGGGCTTCCCCGCCTGACACCCCTAGTCACTAAACATCATGATACAAGCGTGACCCAAGCCCCAAAAATTGGAGCACCATGGTCCGAGTGCGACCCTTAGATTTTAGTGCGGAAAGTGTAAGATTAGCACTCCATTTACCATTAATGCAAAGAGACCCACATCCTTACACTAGGAGAGTCAATTTCGATCAAGGGCTGGACCAAGTCCTTTCAGACATTTGTGTGGAAGGAGCACAGTGGAAGAGGGATGCTCAAGGCAAGCATGTCCAACTAGGAAGGCTTGACCTCAAGCCCGTACCTAGAGGATGGTTGGAATTCATCCAAAGCTCTATCATCCCTACTAGCAATCGGTCAGAAGTGACCATTGACCAAGCAATCATGATTCATTGCATCATGCTTGGGAGTGAGGTGGAGGTGCATAAGGTGATACCTCAAGAGCTATACAAGGTGGCAGAAAAGCCCTCCGCCAAGGCAAGGTTGGCTTTTTCCCACCTTATCTGTCACTTATACAATTGTCATAGAAGAAGACATTCTCATTGAAGAGGACAAGCCCATCACTAAAAGAAGGATGGAGCAAACTAAAGAGCCTACACATGCGCCTTAACAAGAGCATGTGGAGCCACCTCAACAAAAAATTCCCGAGATGCCTCAAGGGATGTACTTTCCTCACCAAAACTATTGGGATCAACTTAACACCTCAATAGGGGAGCTAAGCTCAAACGTGGAGCAATTGAGGGTGGAACATCAAGACCAGGCCACTAGGGGTGTAAGTTACCGAACCGGACCAAAAATTACCGCAAAACCAAACCAAAAATTACAACAATCGATTTAAAAACCGAAAAAATTGGTTTTTTTGTTTTTTTGACAAAATCGATCGGTTCAGTTCGGTTTTTGATTGGCTTGATAGAAACCAAACCGAAGATATGCATACATTTCAATTTTTTAACAATTTTAACCTTTAACCTAACAACAAAAATCCTAACACCTAACCATTTCAATGTTTTACTCTTATTCTTTTAGTTTATTGACTATTTTAAACCTCTAATTATTGTAATTCATATTCTCCTCATTAGGAATTAAAAATCAAAAAAATTGATCGAACCAAACCGCTATTGGTTTGGTTCGGTTCGGTTCGGTTGTTGTAAAAGCAGCAAATTGAACAGTTGTGTGTCTGTAGGAATCGAACATATCGGTTCGATTCATTTTTGGTCCAAAACTGAACCAAACTGAACCGATAACACCCCTACACACCACTATCCTCCATGAAATAAGAGAAGATCAAAGAAACATGAGAGGAGAGCAACAAAGACCAGGGTGAGACATAGAGGAGCTTAAACGCTCAATTGGATTCCAAAGAGGGAGTAGTAGCCGCCGTCACTAAGGTGGACCCGTTCCCTTAATCCCCTGTTGCCTATGTTATTTTTCTGTTTTTCATGTATTTTATCTTATTGTCTAATTCTAGTGCATGATCATCTTTACATGTCTTAAAGCTATGAAATATTCCATGCATCTCTCACCTTTCTTGAAAGAAAATTTTATTTAAAAAAGAATAGGGATATACATGAATTTCGAGTTATATAATAAGAATAGTTCAATTATTTTGATGTGGTAGCATTGCTTTTACTTTCTGAATGCATGAATAAATAGTGCATATTTGATGTTGGAGTTAAGAATGTTGGCTCTTGAAAGAATAATGAAAAAGGAAAAGTATTATTGGTAATCTGAAAAATTCAAAATTTGATTCTTGAAGCAAGAAAAAGCAGTAGAAAGAAAGAAAGAAAAAAAAGAGCAAAAGAAAAAGAAAAAGCCAATAGCTCTTTAAACCAAAAGGTAAGAGCAAGGGTCCAAGGATTTGAGCATCAATGGTTAGGAGGGCCTAAAAGAAACAAAATCTTGGCCTAAAAAGTTCAAATGAACTTCTCCCCCTAACTATATGCTTGTGGTGTGAAGGTGTCAAGTGAAAAGCTTGAGACTGAGCAGTTAAACTCGTGATCCAAAGCAAAAGAGTGTGCTTAAGAACTCTGGACACCACTAGCTGGAGATTCTAGCAAAGCTGAATCACAATCCGAAAGGGTTCACCCAGTTCAGTGTCTGTGGCGTTTATGTATCCGGTGGTAATACTGGAAAATAAAGCTAATTCTTATGGATTAATAATATCATTGTTCTATTTAAATCTATGCTTGATTTCATTCTAATATGTATCTTCATTTTTCATCCTAATGAATTGGGAGTGTAACTTGACCGTCATCCCTATTCTACAAGGGTTCTTGTGAGTCCTTGACGGGATAGTATTGAACCACAAGCTTGATTATACATCTCTTAGATGACTAATCCATGACTTCATTGGGGACTTGGAGACATCAGTTCAGCCGAAGTACGGAGCGATTAAGGGCTTTGTGGTATAGGCTAGAATCATGAAGCAGCATTCTCTGATTCGGAAGATCCGACTTTATCTGTGGCGATTTGAGTAGGATCACCAAGGAAATGGGCTGCTAGAGCTTCACCCCCATTCGGATTGGATGACCACTGACCTGGCGTTTGATCTGAAGTAGAGGAAATTAGTGACCACTGACCTGACGTTAGTCACTTACAGCCTGCCATGGAATGAATCATCAGAAGTTGAAGTAGACTGTGAGAAAAATTGATCCAGAAGGAGGAAGCATCTCCAAAGCCTCAACCATTCTCTCATCATTGATTTCACACCAATTAAGTAATTCTATCTTTATTCTGTTTTTATGCATTTTTCACAACAACTATCTTTTTTAATCGCCTGACTAAGATATACAAGATAGCCATTGCTTGCTCAATCCGACAATCTCCGTGGGATCAACCCTCACTCACGTGAGGTATTACTTGGACGACCCGGTGCACTTGCCAGTCTATCTGTGCGAATATTGCGGAGTCAATTTCGTGCACCAGTTCTGCATTTTCACCCTCCAATAGGACAAAAGCAATGGGAAGGATATTAGAATTCTCATCCTGAGCAATTGCAACCAACAAAGTTCCCCCATATTTGCTGTATAAGTGAATTCCGTCAATAATGACCAACGGCTTACAATTCTTGAATGCCTTGATGCATGGTGAGAACGACCAAAAAAGTTTGTGGAAAAATGCTAATGACCCGTCAACCTGGCCTCCAACTCGCACAGGACTCGTCTTCAGAACTACAATACTACTTGGCATCATTGTCTGCACACCAAGTATCCACCTTGGAAACTCATTATAGGATTCCTCCCAATCCCCATATATCTGCGTGAAGGCCTTCTGCTTAGCCAGCCAAACCCTTCTATACATAGGTCTAAACCTAAAATGTGCCTCCATCGCATTCTGCAGTACCTTGATAGACACATTCGTATCAACTCTGATCATAGGAAGGATGAAAGCAGATATCACATGATAATCTGTGATCACTAGAAATCGAGGAGGACAAACATATATGAGCTCCGTTATACCATCTGACCTCCCAAATACTCTTCTGCTGTCGTAGAGTGATCCGAATCAACCATCTGTAGCTATTTTCGAACTCCTTACACTTTCTGTAGTACTTGGCATGATCCAATTCCAGCATTTTCTACTCAATCCCCTGGCGAATGCTATAAGTCTTCGCACATAATACGACTTCCTTGTTATTCTGAAACTACTGACCGACTTGAAACTCAGCAAGACCTGACGTGTCCTGTGAATCTCTGGCCTCAAAATCGGATTCCATGTCTATGAACCCCTGATGTCTCATGGCATCTAAGTTTAGAGTCAAAAAGTGCGGCAGGTACTATTGAGTTCTTGAGCTCGATGATCCACTAGCCGCAACAGGAATACTCCTCCCTATGTCATCATCGTTGTCATCCTCAATCATGGCGGGCTCAACATCATCGTCATCGCCTAACACGTCTTCCACCGCATCTGGTTCTCCAACCTCCCCAGAAATCGGGATCATAACAAGAGTATTGATGTTAGCACCAATTTCTGCAATCTCATCGCAGTGTAAATCAACTGCGAAAGACGGAGATGCCACCAAATATTCCTCAGATGCCATTACAAGCAGAGATGAAGATGCAACAATAGGGTTTGAACTGGAGGCTGCTGCCATTGGTACTGATTGATTATTTCGGTTCGCTCTTCTTGAGTTAGAGACCACATCCACCAACTTGGCCAATAGTTCAGGGATTCTCACCTCCAAAAATTGGCGACGACAGTAAAATAAAACTTGCAGATCCTTGTCATTGTCTATCACAAACGAGTCATACTTCACCTCATCGCGAACGACAAAAATTGAAATTCTATAATATAATTTCTCTATCCTTTTCATTCCATGTAGTCCTAATTTCTGTAGTACGGTGTTATTAAAATCAACAAGGCTCGTAGAAGGTCTGATAAAGACACTCAAAGGATCCTTATCAGTGAATTTTATACCCTCTCGTATTTTTTTCTTAATCGTGTCTTTGTAGTGCATAAGAACTTAAAAACTCTCTTCACTAGCCATTGTGAATTTACCTCTATTCAACGTTCCACGTTATGATCCTATTTATATAGCATACGTTCGTTAAGTAAATCGAATTAAATCAATTCGATTTAATCAAACTCATTTCTTTCCAAGTAAATCGAATCTACTAGTTTTAATTTACTATGCTTGACTCTTACATGTAAATCGAATCATATTGATTCGAATTATTTGCATTACATTTTTCCCACGTAAATCGAATGAGTCATATTTGAATTATAGGCATAAAAGATAAATCATGATTTATGAGAGTTGCTAGTAATTCAAATTTACTGGAATCGATTTACATGTAATGGAGGTAAATCGAATTTGCTTGCTTCGATTTACATGAAATAAAGGTAAACCGAATTATATTGATTTGATTTACATAGATTTAAGGCACTCACGTCCACTCTTTGTATTTAGGATATTCACGTAAATTAGATACCCTAATAAATTGTTTATGTGATTTGCCCTAAAAATTATAAGTAATTTTTAGGTATAGCCAAAAATCGTTTTCATTAATCATGTATCAATTTGGTACGGTAATTTGTTGGTAAAAATAAAGTTTAATTATTATATTGGTTTTTAACTTTTTATAAGATTATCAAAATCATAATTAAATTTTTATAATTTTTTATTTAAGTTTTATATTATTTTTTATTTTTTAATTAAATCTTTATTAGTATAAAAAAACACTAAAATTAACAAAAAAATTTTGTTTTTATAAATTAAAATTTCTATTATTAGAAACTCAATTAGATCTTTGACTACATATTTTTTGAAAAAAATATTTTGTTAATTTTAATATTTTTAATACAAAAACACTTAATTATAAAAGTGAAAGTAATGTAAAGACTCAATTAAAGAAAAAATATAGAGACCTAATTACAACAAAATACTATCCGTATACTAAAATTAGCCACTAATTTATGTATGGTTTAATTTATTTATGTATACTAATATATTTGTGTATAAATACATGTATGATTTAATTTATTTATGTGTATTTATATTCTAATATGTATTTTATACTAGCGACTAACTTTGGCGGTTAATTTTAGTGTACACATAATATAATCTAGTTATAAATTTAGTAAAATTATAGGAACCAATAGAATAATTAAACCTAATCTTTAATCAATTAATGTTGTTTTAATTGAATAGGGTAAAAATATATCTCGTTTATGACCATCACTGTTGAAAAAAAAAAGATATGCTTTTACATGAAACACGCCATTTTATTGAAGATTGAATATCAATCTCAAACGAAGTGTTTTTATTTTAGACAGCATAATAAATTAACATACCAAATCAATATTTCATTAACTGAAATGAGCTTACTATTATAAATTTGGAGTCTATTATGGATCGCCCTAGGCCCAGTCCGCCTACTCGTCAGGTCAGAGTGCCACCTCTGACCCAGACCCAAACCAACAATAAAGGAACCCTACGGGTCGGCCTTCGGATACCCGATCCGGGCAGCATACGGCCACGCTTCCTGTGCGGACCAAACCACCTAGCTGAAACGGTCGGATCGGAGTCATTGGGATCGGACCCGAATCCCCGACCCGACGGTTAGAATTGCCAACGCTTCCCCACGTGAGCAGGAGCAGCACAAAGCATCCTGGACAGTGGACCAGGTCACCTTTAGGTCCACCCAGCACGGTATATAAGGGGAGAGGTCAGCACTCCCCCAATGTACGGAGTGTCCTTACAAGTGGCCGGCCCCCTGGTCTGCACGCTCCTTCTAATGTCATCGACATCCAAATTCTCGCTCTACGTCACTCTAGGGTCTCACCCGTTCCTCCCGTGTCTAAACATCCGACCTCTCCAAGAACCGAAATCTCCAAGTAACGAACAGAGTCTAATTTAAATTTAGAAATTCTTTAAATTTAGAAATTCTTTAAATTTGACCTCAAAATTCAAAAATCAAATTGAATATTAAATTTTTGTTAGTTGAAGAACACGAAAATACAAAAAATCCTATAATGTCTCAGACCTTCACCCTCAAGGCCTCAACAACGACAACTTTATCGATATGAATATGATCCATACGAGTGAATGAAAATATGTGGTTTTTCTAATTTCGGAACAAAATTCTTTTTATAGTCATATTTTGAGCTTTAAAAAACAAAGAAAATATTAAATTACTGCACGAATTACAAGGTCCAATAGGGTATTGACCCAATACATGAAGGGCTTGAAAAATGGCATGAGCAGTGTGAGCAGAAGAAACATTACTCAAAGACTTGTTGTGTTTGCTTCACACCTCCCTTCGTCTTCGTCTTCCTCTTCAGATTCCACTTCCATGGCTTCGGAGAAACAAGCTGCTCTTGCTACCGCACCCTCCGACGCTGATGCTCCCACCATGTAAAACTTTCTCCCTTTCTCTTTTCTGTTGTTTCTCCTTCACTTGAATTTCATGTTCTGATTGTCTGTTAGGGAAAAATAAATGCAAGGTTTTCGGTTTCTAATTTTCTTCTTATGCTATGAACTTGTATGTTCGATGGGATCCATTTCTTTGTTTGAAGTTGGTGTTTGCTTGTATATGTTCTAGCTTTTGCATTTTTATAATTTTATCAGTGTTCATTTTAATGTCTAAGCCGGATTTTGTCCAGCTTCATTCCCAAATTTATTTGAACAATTAATTAAAGGTTTTTCCTTCAGAATTCTGGCATTTGTCTAAGTACCTATCTTTCATGTTCTTATGGTTGTATTCTATGATTATCAGATTTGACAAGATAATCAACAAGGAGATCCCTTCAAATGTGGTTTATGAGGATGATAAGGTACTCCCTGATTTGTTTTGTGCACACATATATATGTAGTCCTGTTGTGGTGTTTATTTTTCATTATTCAGTTTCATTGGAAGAAGTCTCAGAAGTATTCTAATTGAAGGTTCTTTACCATCTAGCTTGTAACACATTAATAATGTGAATAGTAACACGGTTCAATGGATTTCAATGTAACAATAATTTGGATGTTAGGTTAAACTCTCTGGAAATACTGTAGTCGTGCTCAAATGTGGAAATAATGGTTACTGATTTTGTTTCATGTGTATGAGTATCCCCAAATAGATATTTCAAATTCTTTATCATGATCTTCCTCACAGTTATGTGCTCCACTTTTATTCTCGAATGGGTTACCCCGTGGCCATTTTCTTTTATATAAGGAGCATTTCAGTGTTAATTTATACTTAAAGTTTGGAAATAGTATGCTTTACAAATTTATTCTTGAGAATTAGTTATTTATTGTAAAGGAAATCTACTTGGTTTGATTGGTCGTGGTTTCTTATTTGATCTAACAACCAATAGCAATTAATCATTGGGATGCTTTTCCCCCTTTTGACAGGTCTTTGCTTTTAGGGACATAAATCCCCAAGCTCCTACTCACATTCTAATCATTCCTAAAGTAAAAGATGGGTTAACTGGTCTATCCAAGGTATTTATTCTCTCTTTGCCCATAAACGCATCACAGTCGCACTATACCAAACTTTCATTCAGGAACAGATCGCACAAATGAACTCAGTTGAATTACTTTTTTTCCTCTACCTCATTGGTATAAGTATTCATCTAACTTAGACTAGTCCTTTCTAGTATAAGAAGAGAAAGATAAAATCCACAAGGATTTAATGTTGCTGGGTAAAGATATGTTGGTCAGCTTGTCTGTTGAGCAATATTTGTATGGTGCTTCTTTGAAATGTGTTGGCTACTTTGAAATTAAATTTTCAGACTGATTGTGGGAAGGCTGCCTTCGGTTTTGGTCTGTGGTTGATACTACATATAAGATAATTAACATGAAAATGTTACAGTGTCTTGATAATTTTTCAATGAATTATTTTGAATTCTTATTTGCTCTATACTTGACAATTTTTTGGAATTGGGTCTACCACCTGACCGGAGGGCTCAAACCTTACTCAATTTATGCCAACCTTTCTGACTCTCTACCATTTCTTTCTATTACTTACCAAGCTCCAAAAAGCTTAAGATATTAGGTGGATGCTGATCTTCACACATGAGACCTTTGAGCTTGAAGTGAGATAATGCACTCTGCCTGTCTACCTTCCACTGAATTTCAACTTTTTAATTAGATGATGGAAGTCCATAATAAACTGGTATCAATATCTATGAAGAGTAAGATAATGTATGAACTGATATAGGATTCAAATCCCCCTAGTGTAGCGTTACTCTTGTCCTTGTGTGTAACTTTTGTGTATTTTCTGTATGAGTGAATGAAGAAAAGGCTGAGTATTACCCTTTTACCCCCTTCTTTAATAAAGGATGCCCCTACCTTCCTCTCTTTAGTCTCCTATTGTCATCAGGTGTACTAGCAGTCAAGCAGGAAATTCCTCATTGCCAGGGACTCTTACAAATGCACTTATAGCTATTATGGTCAACTGTGGTTTTTGGCTATTACTAAATGTTATTATCAGTCCTTGTTGGAAGATTCGAGCAGAGCATGTGACTCCATGCTGAGTTATGGATTGACTATTTGTTAGCCATTTCCCCCCTATGTAATAACCTATGTCTATCAAACTTATGGTCGTGAAACCCATTCAATTTGTATCACCAGTTACATGAACAGAACTTGCTGACCCCTCCCCCCCCTTCCCTTTTTCCCTTCTTTTCTCATATTTAGCATTCTGGATTTACAGTGTTATTCCTATGCCTGGATCTCCAATTAAGTTGCTAGTTGGTCAAGGAGAAATGAAGAAACAACGACCACCACCTACATCTTTCCTGTAATTTGCTTCATTCTTATGTTGAAACATTATTTTTCTAGGCTGAGGAGAGGCACTTTGAAATTCTTGGCCGCCTTCTTTACACTGCGAAGTTGATTGCAAAGCAAGAAGGTCTTGATGATGGCTTCAGGGTTGTAATTAATGATGGTCCAAAGGGATGTAAGTGTTCTATCTCCATGCATGCCGACACTTTAACTTCAATATTTCATCTCTATTATTCTTGATTATTGAAAAATTATGGTGATTAGGAATAGTTAGAGGGTTATAATAGTTAGTTAGGAGAATACAGTGATTAGGATCTTCCTCCTACTATATAAGTCAAATTGTAATCACTTTTTCTATCAACCAATGTGAGGTTGGCCTGAGTGGTTAGCGGTTCGATATCGCACAAGTAAAGTCTTGGTTCGAGACCTTGTTATCTCTGTTGGGAGACTCCCCCACCATATCCACGTGGATGATGGGGCAAAGCCTCCGTACCAGGCAGGCTACCCAAAATTAAACTGGCTTTTCATTTCACTCTTTCATTTTCTTTGGCCCTTTTCTCTCTACAATGGATTTCAACATTGAGTGATTGTTTGAATTAATTTTTAACAGGTCAATCAGTTTACCACATTCATGTTCACCTCCTCGGCGGACGACAGATGAACTGGCCTCCTGGCTAAATTGGGACAAAGAATAGGGAGTGAGATGGACTTGATTTCTCCTCCATCAATATCACTTTAGTTGTGCCATCTTACGATAATGGTTTGAGAATAATTTTGTGTAGCTACATTTGTATTGAATGATGCTGCTGATTCCAAAGTCATCTCTTGTAGAACCTAATGGTTGGTATAGTTGTTAAACTTTCGAATTAACTATTAAATTGTTACAACTTCGCAATTGGGCGATGAAAAAGAGGATTAGCAGTTATTATTATTTAGAACAAATTACCGGATGTACTCATGAAAGATACAGACGTTGACAAATGTACCCATCAAATAAGAAAACGACAATTATACCCATAAAAAATGGGTTTCAAATGATAGATATACCTAAACTCTAAAAATAATACCATAAATGGGCTAGCTCGTGGGATAAACGGGTGGCTCTTTTTTTTTTTTGCATTTTTTTCAAAAAAAATAGCACTTTTAGTCTTCTCTCGATCCGATTCGGAAATCCGATCCATCAACTAAAAAAATATATTTTTTTAAAGGTTTTTGATCTAAAAGTGATATTTTTTGTCAAAATATTATTCAAAAAATAAAATAAAAAGATAAACGGGCTGACTCATTTAATCCATTGGGCTAACCATAAATGGTCTGGGTTGAAAAATTATGGCCTGCGAATAAAGCAGGTTTAAACGGTCCAGTCCATTTAACACACGGGCTTAACGGACCGGACCTAAATGGGCTGGGCTAGCTCGTTTGACAGTCCTATAAAAAACTACTAAAAAATTTCAAATTGCCCGCATTTCCACCGCCACCATTATCCTCTCTCACACACGCTCTCTCTCTAAATCTTCTTCCAACTCTCAAGTGAGTGCCCCGCTGACGATCCCCTCCCTTTCTCTTTCCTTCTTTTTCCGTATCCTTTCATTCGCTTCCTTCTTCCTTTCAGATCTTGTCAAGCTTCTCACCACCTACTTAATCACCATGTACGCCGCGCATGCGCCTCACCCTCCAAATCACGCTCAGTATTCCACAATTTCTCCAAAATAAGAACATATTCCTCTACAACGTGCTTCTCAGCGGCTACACACTCTATTGCAACACCATTTTGCTCTTCGTTAAATTGGTCTCCATGGCAGGACTTCTGCCGGACAATTTCACGTTGCTGTGTACTGTCAAGGCCTACGCTAGACTCACAGAGGTGGAGCTCGGGGAAGCGCTTCACGCGCTTGCTTTGAAGCTGGGACTGTGCTCTGATTCTTTTGTGGGAAATGCACTGATTGCTATGTATGGTAAGTGTGGGTTTGTGGAGAGTGCGTTCAAAGTGTTTGAGAAAACGCCTCGAAGAAACTTGATTTCATAGAACTCGATTATGCTTGTGTGCTCGGAGAATTGGCTTTTGGTGAGATTTGTGGACTGTTTAAGGGTTTTTGTTGAATGGTGGTGGTGATTAAGGTTTGGTTCCTGATATTGCTACTATGGTCACAATGGTTCTTGTGGTGGCTGCAATGGGTGAAGTGAATTTGGGGATGCTGCTTCATGGTTTGACTTTGAAATTGGGACACTCACCGGAGAGTTGGAAAAAGATTTAGAGAGAGAGAGATAGAGAGAGAAAGAGAGAGAGTATGAGTGAGAGAGGATGATGGTAGTAGTAGTGGAGAAAAGGACAATTTGGAATTTTTGAATAGTTTTTTGGGATTTGGATATTTCTGTCACACAAAACCCATTTTTTATGGGTATAATGGTCGTTTTTTAATTTAATGGGTATATTTGTCAGCGTTTGTATTTTTTAATTGTGTACATATGGTAATTTATTCTTATTATTTATTTTAACTACTATTACTATTTTTGTGGGTAATTCTTATAATCTGTTTCTAGAAAGTAGTACTATGAGAGAAGCAAATATTAACTTCTACCATGAAAAGGTAAATATTAGACACCAAGTTGGAGAAACTGGCCTATGCTTTGTTAGTCTCATCTCGAAGATTAATGCAGTACTTCCAGGGGCACCCGATCACCTTAAGAACTGACCAAGCCATCTGCCAAATTATGCAAAAACCCGACTTGGCGGGTCGCATAATGACCTGGGCGATAGAGTTATTTCAGTACGACACACAATACGAGCTCAGACATGCAATCAAGGCTCAGAAAATGGCAGACTTTCTGGTAAAAGTGACAGGGGACTCTCCCAAAAACTCGAAAATACGATGGAAGCTCCATGTGGACCGAGTCTCCAGCCAGGCGTTTGGAAGAGCAGGAATGATCCTTGAGAGCTCAGAGGGTATGATATATGAGCAGTCAATCAAGTTCGAATTTTAGGTCTCGAATAATCAGACAGAGTATGAAGTCTTGATAGGGGGCTTAACCTTAGTTAAAGAAGTCGGAACATCAAGGGTCGAAGTCAACAGCAATTCTCAAATCGTGACTTCCCAGGTCAACAGAACCTACCAGGTCAGGGACCTTTTATTGCAAAAGTACCTGAAGAAAGTGAAAAAGGTGTGTGAGAATTTTGAAGAAGTAACGGTCCAATATGTACCCAGGGAAAGGAACGCCAGAGCCGACCTCCTGTCAAAGTTAGCAAGCACAAAACCCGACACGGAAAACCGATCCCTAATTTAGGGTTTCGTAAAAGAGCCGTCGGTGACTCTTTGCGTGACCCAAGTGCTGAGTCCTCCCTTATGGATGGACCCAATCAACCATTTCTTGGAAGGTGGTGAACTCCCTGGAGACGAGAAAGAAGCTAAAGCGATAAGAAGAGAAGTTGTTAAGTACGTGGTAGTCTAGGGGCAGTTGTACAAACGGGGAATCAACTAGCCTCTGTTAAAATACCTGTGTCCCGACCAAACGGACTACGTCCTAAGCGAAGTCCATGAGAGATGTTGCGGCCATCACATTGAAGGAAAAACATTAGCAAGGAAGCTAGTGAGAGTCCGTTTAACCATGGTCCAATTATTATTAAATAAGTATAAATTTAAAATTAAATTTAAAATATATCTTTATTAATATTTTAAAAATAATTAAATTTTAACAAATGATAATTAACCATGGTCCAATTATTATTAAATAAGTATAAAATCTTTTTGTATTTTTTCATAATAAATATTTTTTAATTTTATTTTTATATTAAAGTAACTATTTTTTATTTTAATAACTAACTAGTTAATTTATATTTATCATATTGTTATATACTATATGTATTTATTAAAAATAATATTAATAAATATCATATAATCATAAAAAGAATAATTATGTTATAATTAATAAAAATATTTGATATTTTTATTTATGGATATTTAATAATATTTATATTAATAATTATGAATAATAAAAAATATAATTAATTTAAATATTAGTGAGTATAAAATTAAAATAATATCTAACAAAATTATTATACATTTTTGTTATATAATTAATAATTAGCATAAAAAATAATAAGGAATAATATGGCTTAGTGGTAAGGAAAGCATACAATAATAAAAAAGACTTGAGTTTAATTCACATCTTCATTAATTTTAGAATTTTTATTTGAAAGATTTTGTTAGACCAATTTTTTATCGGATTTGATCAATTTTCACCGATTTTCATCTTTAAACGATTCTACGACTGGACCGGACTTATTAGGAGTCAAATTCACTAGTTTTTCGATCAAACTGATCAATTCGAACCGCTTTTATAATTATGCCAAAAAACATAAAAGATATAAACATATTTCTTTGATATAATGATATCAATATGAAATTTGTAATAGAAGAAACAAAAATAACAATATCAATATCAAACATGCACATGACAAAAACAAATGTACAATAAAATATTTTATGAGCTAAAGAGACTGAGGTTGTGACTGATTTTAGCTTTGGTATGTATATTTTTATTATAGAAAAGAAAAAAAAATCAAATAAAACCAATTCAGGACCATCATGAACCAATGTATGGAAGCTATTATAAATGGCACATTTAACCACAGTATATGTATCATGTTTGTATCATTTTCAAACCAAAAACTATGGTTTCGATATCCCAAACGTGAAGAACTTTTAATTGAATGTACCAATTACCAAACACTTAAAAATCTTTTATAGTTTTATATCAACGTTTTATACTTTTGTATTCAAGTTAGATACATATATATATATTTTTTGTCGACTTAAATACATCTATTTAGTAAAATGTATTGTGAAGTAAAACTTAGAATACATGATTTTTTATTTATTTACCCAAACACTTTTTTTTTGTTGAAATTTTCTAAAAAAAAAAAAATATATTGCATGTTGCCGCCACCAGAACAGCAAGTTGCAAGAACTTTAATACTTAATAGTGGCTAATGCCGTGGGATTAATCCATTAGGGTAGATATAGGGGTTTTGCCTATCTACATCTGAACCTTATCTTAAGACCCAACTTCCATATTTACCAAACAAGAAAATTACAGATACACCCAAACTACATGCACCTACCATCCAAATAATCCTTAAATTAAAGAGTGACTTCCCCGACAATAAGATGATTGAAACTTGAAATGAAATCATTCTTTAATACAGTAGTGAACTCAACTGCAAAAATGACCAAGTTCCTCAACTACAACATGATCTAAGGGTTTCATCACAAGTCACTTTCTCCTAAACTCAACTTTCACTAATCCAGTGAACGATTAGCCCGCAGTCCTCATCACAAGATTAGTCTTTCTGTTGGGTCCAGATCTTCACAGTTTTGTCATTGCCAAGAGCACCGGAAGCGATCATGTTCTCCATCGGGTGACACGAGACGGATACAACAGTATCAGAATGGCCTTCCAATTTCTGCACTATTTTCCTTGTCTGCAGTTCCCACAAGTATATACAATTATCTTCTGAACCACCAACAACATACTTCCCATTTGTTATAGAAAATGTGGATGAAAGGCAATATTTTGAGTTAACATGACCAGTGTATGACTTCAGAAACTTGCCAGTAGAATAGTTCCAAAGCCTCTGCAGGGAGAGAAGAATTGAATGAAGAAACACAAAAATGATTAATAAACTGAACAAGTCAGTTTTAGCCAACTGAGCTAACATCCAAGGCACATTGGCTAGTACCTAGTCGCCACACGCGCGCGCGCACACAGATATATATATTCTTAGCAACAAAGTAGAAGCCATTAGAGAAACTTATCATGATAAGCAATCCATTAGAATTTTGAAAGATTAGAGTAATGAGTGCATTCACTAGTTAAACATAAGTACTTAATATCTCATTCATCATTCCTCAAGTTCCAAAAAACTAGTTAAACTTTATATATGCTTTTTCTTCCTAAGACCAAATATGCATACTACAATTAATCAATAAGAGACACAGCATTCTAGAAAAGAAAAGCTCAGGCTGAAAATCTGACATTGAAAAAACCAATGGCATTCAAGATTAAAACTAACACTATTCTTCTACAATCAAATGACGAAAATAATAAAAGATTGAACAGAATTGAAAATTACCAGAGTGTTGTCCAAAGTGCCAACGAGGATGAACTTGCCATTAGGCGAGAACTTGACAAAGGAAACAGGAGGGTTCTCATCGTCAATGAGAGTCTTCATACAGTGGCCAGTGGAAGCATCCCAAATCCTACAGAGCCCATCGTAGCTACTAGAAACAATAAGAGAACCGTCGCGGTTGAAATCGACGGCAGTGACAGGGTCAGAATGTGCTGGAAGGACCTTAAGACACTTACCAGACTTAACATCCCAAACCCTAACGGTCTCATCGAAGGAACCAGAAACAATGATGTTTGATTGGGGGTTGAAGTTAACACAGAAGACGTAGTTGGTGTGGCCATGGAGGGTTTTGATGAGGGAGCCGGTGGGTACGTCCCAGAGGCGGAGGGTCTTGTCGTCGGAGGCGGAGACCAAGAATCGAGAGTCTGAGGAGAAGGCCAGATCGGAGACGCCCTGCTCATGGCCCTCGTACTCCTGCATCGGCGACAAAGTGCGGCTGCCAGAATCAGAGTCTGAGTTGGTGAAGGCGTAAGTGCGGAGGGTCTTGTCCGCCGACGACGATGCCAGGAGACGGCCATTGGAGGAGAACTTGACGGCAGAGATGGCGCGCTTGTGACCGGTTAGGGTTTGTGACAGAGTATATGGCTTGAACGATTCTGATGGCTCCGTCATGATTTTACTCTGTGTGTGTGGATTGTTCCTCTAATAAAAATGTCATCCAAATACAAACATTAAAATGTCATCCAAATTTAAAGCAGTACATGAAATATCATCAACCAAAGTTTTAACTTTTCTGGATCGGACAAAAAATAAGTGTTAACTTCTCCAGTTATAGGTTTAAGAGCTTTGTGATACAATAAGAATATTAAGCACCAACTTGTAGCAAAATGTACTATCAAGGACACATATAATCATGATTTGCGTGTTTGTTGCTTCTTTATTTGGTTAATCAAGTTCAGTTTTAAAGTATGATATCCCAAAGGTTCTAGAGGTGATTTCTTAACCAATAATCAAATTGCATAGTGTCAAACAGTTAAATTTTAAGTCAAAACGTGAAGCTTGTTGCCATAGTTATCAAAATCGAACCAGTAATTGATCCGGTCATACGATCGGGTCACCGAGTCACTGGTTTAACCGGTGGATCATTAATTCACCCAATCATAATTAAATAAAAATATAAAATTATAAAAATAAAATTAACATCAAAAGTTAAAACTTAAAATGATGTCTTTACAAACATATTAATAACAATCAAGTATCAATTCTTAGATATAACTAATGATGCAAAAAGAGATAATAAACTAATCATTAATATAAAGAGAAATTCTCCATATACAAGCATTTTTTTATACAAGTCTTTACAAGTATTATATTAGCGCGCTTGAACGTTACTGCACGTTCTTCTTCCTCTTCCTCTTCTTCTTCTTTTCTTTCGTTTCTTACTTTCTCTTTCTCCTTCTTCAACCGTTACTGCACAATTTCACTGCACCGTCTTCTTCTTCTTGCTGCAAATTCTTCTTCCTCTTCCTCCTCCTCCTCTTCTTCTTTTCTTTCGTTTTTTGCCTTCTCTTTCTCCTTCTTCATTTACGTGCTTTTCTCTTTGTTTTCTTTTTTCGTTATTCTTGATTTCCATTATTTTTTGATATCAAGCTCTGAAATCATTTTTGAAGAAGAAGAAGCAGCAGAATATGAGGAGGAGAAAGAGAAAGAGTTCTGAATTATGCATAAAGTGTCCTTTGGGTGTATTTTCTATAATCGTTTGGGTGTATTTTCTATAATCGTTTGGGTGTATTTCTAAAGTTTCATTATTTTCAAAACGATTTCAAAGCTTGATTTCAGAAACCATGAAAATCGAAAAAAAAGAAGTAAGAATACCAGTAATAAACGAGTAAAACAACTAATGAAAAGGCAAAGAGAATAACGAAGAAATATCGTTTGGGTGTATTTTCTATAATCGTTTGGGTGTATTTTCTATAATCGTTTGGGTGTATTTCTGAAGTTCTATTATTTTCAAAACGATTTCAAAGTTTGATTTCAGAAACCATGAAAATCGAAAAAAAAGAAGTAAGAATACCAGTAATAAACGAGTAAAACAACTAATGAAAAGGCAAAGAGAATAATGAAGAAATATCGTTTGGGTGTATTTTCTATAATCGTTTGTGTGTATTTCAATGTTCTGAAAACCGGACCGGACCGGCCGGTTCAACCGGTTTAACCGCGAACCGGCGCTGCAAGCGGTCCGGTCCTTATCTAAAAACCGCAGAGGGAAGAACCGGTCAAGAACCGGCGAACCGGTCAAAAACCGGCCGGTTGGACCGAACCGGTGACCGGCCGGTTATTCATCTTTCACTAAACGACGCCGTTTTGCGTTTAAAAAAAAATAAAAAAACCAAACCCGACCCGACCCGCCCGTGGAGCCCCCCCCTTTCTTCCCCCAAGCCCCGACCCCATTCATTCAGCAATCATCATCTCCAATGGAGAAGAAGAACCCTAGCGGCGCTGCCTGAAGCCCTGTCGCCATCTCTCGCCCCCGTGGTGTCGCCAGTCGCCATCCTCAGCTCCAGCAACCCTCCAATCTCCGGCGTCGCCTGGTTCCTGCTCATCTTCATCTTCTCGTCTTCTGGTGCCCTCAATTTCGATCGTCTTCATCTTCACCAGCACGCAGTAGCCTCTCATCGGCGGTCCTCAACGGTCAACACCGGGAGCCCTCCATCGACCCCAGGTGAGTGACTCGTCCTCTGCTCATTTCTCTTTGTCCTTTGCCTCGTCCTCTGTAAACTGAACTGAAGTTACTCAAGTTAGACCTCTGCTCATATTCTGTAAACTGAACTGAAGTTACTCAAGTTACTCGTCCTGTGCTGTGAACTGAACTGAACTGAACTGCATGTTGCCATTTTCTGCTCTTTTTTGTGAACTGAACTGTGCAGCTCAATTTGTGTTCGGTGGACTTGCTCTTTCAATTTTCTAATTTCAAATTCTGATTTCAATTACTGTGAACTTGCTCTTTGTCAACTGTGCTGTGAACTGAACTGAACTGAACTGAATTTGTTTGTAGCTTGAGTATTTGACATAATTAGTTGCTACTTTGATTTTGAATTTCTAATTTTTCGGTATTGATTTGATTTGATTCTTTTTTTCTTCAATTTTATTCACAGATTTAAGATCAAAGGTTGCATTTATCTCGCTATTCTACCTCTGGAGAATAAGAAAGTTACTAGCAGGGTACCAATTTTCTTATTCTTACTATTGTTGTTGTTGATCCTTTGCTTTTACTTAATTTCTCATTTCTAAGCTTGTTTTAGTTCATCAGTGGTAATTTTTCCCCATGCTATTGTTGAATAAATCCAAATCATCTGAGCAATTTGCCCAGTAGCTCCTAGAAATTAGAAAAACTTGTTTCTTGCATGAATTGAACCTTTGGGTTCGGTCTATATGCATGCTTAATTCATTGCCTGAATTTGTTTATAGCATAGTTGAAGTTCGATTAATAGCATGAGTTTTAGCTTGCTTTAGGTCTTGTATTTGATTATAGTTGGGGTTTCATTTTATTTTTTGTTTCTTTTACTGATTTGTATTTTTCTTCCTTTTAAACAAATGTTGTTTTGGCTTATCGTTGCATCGGACTCAATTTTAGTTGCTGAAGTTTGATTTTGGTTGATGATATTTTATGTAGTGTTTTTAATTTCGAAGATATTTTAAGATTTGTATCAGACTATAATTATATTTTAGGATGTGTATTTATAATTTATTTACTATTCTACTCTAAAACGGTTTTTCCGGTTGAACCATCGGTTGAACCGGTTAGACCAGTGAACCAGTGACTAGAGCGGTTTGATGACCGGTCCGGTTTTCTGAACCTTGGTGTATTTTCTATAATCGTTTGGGTGTATTTCTGAAGTTCCATTATCTTCAAAACGATTTCAAAGCTTGATTTCAGAAACCATGAAAATCGAAAAAAAACGAAGCAAGAATACCAGTAATAAACGCAAATAAAACAACTAATTAAAAGGCAAAGAGAATAACGAAGAAATACATGGAGGAGGAGGAAGAAGAAGAAGGAGGAGAAGAAGAGGAAGAGGAAGAGGAAGAGGAAGAGGAAGATGAGTTGTTCATAATCCACGGTGAGTGAAGAAGAAGAAGAAGAAGAGGAAGAGGAACAAGAAGAGGAAGATGAGTTGTTCATAATCTACGGTGAGTGAAGAAGAAGAGGAAGAGGAAGAGGAAGATGAGTTTTTCATAATTCACGGTGAGTGAAGAAGAGGAAGAAGAAAGAAGAAGAGGAAGAGGAAGAGGAAGAGAAAGAGGAGTCGTTCATAATTCACGGTGAGTGTAGCGCTTTGGAAACTAAATAACGCATTAAAAGACTCTAATGTGTAGCAACTTGTAAAATTTGTAAGTCAAAAAGACTTGTATGTGTAGCAAGCCTCTAATATAAAATACTTTCTAAATTTAAATGAACAAGAGGAGGCAAAAGATAACACAATCAGTAAATCAAATTCAAAAAATAATCTGAAAATCAACACCTATATCTTCATAGGACAAATTTGAAGCTTGACCGACATCTCCTTCATTTTAATTTGCATCTATATCTACATTTGTGTATTTTTCACAAATCAATACCAAGAATAATTCATAATAATACAAACAGAAAGTGTGGAAACAACAATTTAACTGAATAATTTTATTCTAAGTTGCAGAGAACATGAGCCCCATTTTTTCAACAACAAATTCAACTATAATAATTTTCAACAACAAAAGATTTAGCTCAAAAGAAGACATCAACATAAAATTTAGCCAAGTGATTATTTCACCAAGACCACAATAGCTTCAATCGTGATGATAATCAGTAACAAAGTTAGCTCAGTCATGATTTTCAGTAACAAACAAATTCAAGTGAGTGATTATTACGGCAACAAACTCAACGTTCATTCAGAAACAAATTCATTGAGCAATGAATAAATTGAAGTTAATTGATTATTTCAGCAAGACAACAAATTCAACGTTCAGTCAAGAACAAATTACAGCAACACATTCAACTTTCAGCAACAAATTTAACTTTCAGTAACAAAATCAAACTGCAGTGATGAATTACAGCAACAAAATCGAAACAGAAAGAAAGGGGGAATTTGTTGGAACTCACCAAATCGGGTTGCGCCAAGGAAGCTGACGGCGAGGCTCCAAGCAAGAAGACGAACAAGACCAGCCCACCGGGACCTGCTGCCTCTGCTTCCGGCGACGACGAGCGTACGCGAAGGCGCGCGACTGGGTTCCGTGTGGTTCTGCCGCCCGCGAAGCGAGCCCAGGAAGGCGGTGACTGAGCTTGAGACGGTGAGGACACAGAGCGCGACGAGCTTGATTCCAAAACGGTGAGTGCCAGACCGAGAGAGAAGTGACACACCGGAGACGAGAGTGGCGAGAAACGTTGAGGCTTGAGGTAGGGGTGGGTCACTGCGGATCAGATTAGGGGATTTGGGTTTGGGAGTGGGGTCGAGAGAGCAGAGAGACGAGTTTAATGAAACCCGATTGGGTCACCGGGTTTAATGAAAACCCGTCGGGTCAATCAACTAAGAAAAAGCACCGAGGATAACCAAAAAAAAAAAAAAAAAAGCTTTTAAAATACACGAACCTCACCAGTCACCACCAGTCACCACGGAGCTGCCGCACACAATCTCCATCGTCATGTTTCACTCTAAGCATCACTCTCTTACAAGAGCTCTTCTCTTCTTCCTCATCCAAACTCCCCCTCTTCCATCTCCATCCATAAAATCTTACCTTCTTCTTCTGCCACAAACACGCCGCCACTCATCCCTCTTCTCAACCACCTCCACTTCCGGTGACCACCACTCTTTCACTGTCTCCTACCTCACCACCAAGTGCGGCTTCTCCCATGAAGACGCTCTCAGAGCAAACAGGCGCGTTCGCTTTGACACCCCGGTCAAGCCAGATTCCGTCATCTCCTTCTTCAAAGCCCACGGTTTCTCACTCTCCCAAATCACCACCATCATGCGCAGGATTCCCGTGTTCCTCACATGCGACCCCACCAACGCAATCTTGTCAAAGTTTCAATTTTTATCATCCAAAGGTGCTTCTCCCTCTGACATTGTACTCATGACCACAAGGAGTCCCCGCTTCCTGCTTCGAAGCCTTGACCATATAGTATCCTTGTACGAATTGGTAAGGAGGTTCTGTCCCTCTGATCTTAAGGCCATTGCTTATATAACTGCATGGCCATCATCCATTGCTGATGTTCGTCTGGCTCAAAATGTGAAATTGCTGCTTGATGAAGGGTTGACCAATGCCAACATTCACCATTTGCTTAGAACTAGGCCTTCTGTGCTGTCCTCTGCTGATTTGAAGAAAACAGTTGAGGAAGTGAAGCAATTGGGGTTTGATCCTTCACACTCTTATTTCAGTGTGGTGTTGCTGACCAAAAGGGCCATAACTAAGTCCAAATGGGAGGCTAAAGTTGATGTCCTTAAGAAATGGGGCTGGTCCGAACAAGATTTTTCGGAGGCCTTTAGGAGGCACCCCAATTTTATGCTACGTTCCGAGGACAAACTCAATGCAGTGATGAGCTTTTGGATCAGTAATCTCGGCTGGGATTCTTCGGCGCTTCGCATTAGACCGATGCTTTTTGGATGCAGTTTGGAGAAGAGGCTTATTCCTAGAGCTAAGGTTGTCAAATATCTTCTCTCCAATGGTTTGATGAAGAAGAATGCTAGCATAATCACACCATTTTCTTTGACTGAGGAGCTGTTCCTCAAGAAGTGTGTCACATGTTTTGAGGAGAAAGATCGGTCTCGCCTATTAACACTATATCAAGGAGGATGTTAGCATTTTTGAGTTAGTCAACTCTTGATGCCAAATTTTGTGTCAAGCAATCTTTTGTTTTTTCATGTCACTTTAGTCTATGATTAGATTTCTACTAATTTGATTGAACAGTCTCATTTGCTTGGCTGAAAGCTTTTTAGATTTTACTCATAGATCTTACCTGAATCAGTTATACTTGATTGTTCATAAGTATAAATGGTATTGTGCTCAGAGATAACTTTGTACACCATGCTTGTTTGTTGGTTTTGTTGTGTATTCTTGTTCAAAGAAGTGGACTGGTTCATATATTGAAGGAATTATGGAATTGAATGTTGTTTGAATTCCTAACAAAATTTGCCTGTACAAAACCAGAGCAAGCAGTTTGTTTCAGCCATAGTAAATTGACATGGCCCTCACCCCCCTCAAAAAAATAAAAACATATAGGAACATATTTATAGAAATTTCAAACCTGACAGCTAAGAAATTATTGAGCGTAGGTGTTGCAATATGGTGTGTGGATATAAATCAAAGACTTAAGTCAACTCTGAGTAATTTCAAGGTGAGTGTTATGAGTGTGTGCCTTGTCGGAGTTACTCTTCTCTTCTTTCTTCATCTTCTTCCTTCATATCAAGGTTTGCTCTTTCTCTCATGCTCCCGATCCACAATTGCATCAACCTTCCCCGATTTCTATTTTATACCAAATGGAATTTCATTGAGCAATTGCCCTCACCATTTGTTCTTTGCAGGTTTTGTTTCAAATTTGCAGCTTGACATCTTCATCATCATGTCGGTGAGTGAGCGGAAGATCATCAACCTGGAGCAGGGATGGGATTTAATGTAGAAGGGCATCACCAAGCTCAAGAACATTCTAGAAGGCTTGCCTGAACCTCTCTTCAGCTCCAAGGACTACATGATGCTTTACATGTAAACCATCTATTCCCTCTTCTTTATGCATATCTTTCACTTTTTTCAATTTCATCCACTGTTGATTTGGCTCTGTGTATTTATTTCAAATGGCTAATAAAAAAAATAAAGTGCATAGCCCTTGGACATTTAAAACAATAAAAAAGACCCTATTTTTAAACTGAAACTTCTAAAAAAATTCGTAACAAAGAAGATACGTGATGTTGAAGAGCAAGTGAACCAAGATTAAATTTGTGTGTGGAAAATTATGATGAAAGCAACTTTTTTCTGTAATGAGATTGAAGGTACTTTAGAAAGTTCTTTTGTCCTAAATTAAATGATGATGAGTGTAGAAAACTGAGGGAAAATATAAATATAGATGTGGAGGGAAATTAGGATTCGAAGGAGAAATTAGGATTTGGAGGGAAAATTAGGATTTAATATAAACTGTAATTATTAATTATGGTCAAGGATATTTTTGGTAAAGAAAATAATTAAAAACTTTTTTTTAAGATGTATCTTAACATGTTTAAAACTTAATAAAAGTACTTTGTTCAAAAAGAAAGAATTATTTTTTTTAACAAGAAAAGCTAATCCAACAAAACACTTATTTTTACCATTCTTGTATAATGATATGCAGAAACATCTACCACTTGTGCACCGAAAAGCCTCCTCATGACTATTCCCAACAACTCTATGACAAGTACAAGGAGGTATTTGAAGAGTACATCCAATCAACGGTGAGTATAACTGTATAACATTGTCATTTGAGATTGTTTCCGGTTGGTCATCATTAATTGCTTATAAGGGTTAGGTAGGTGACTAGGTTCTGTATATTGGCATTGATTGTGATCACCAGCGTAATTTGAATGGTTTAGTCTCTGTCTAAACTCTAAAGCTCCAGGGACTGATGGAGAATTTGTATCATGTAGACATAGGTCTCATGGTAGTTCTAAGAGTAAGTGGTTTGGTCATTGTTATTGATTCTAGGAAGTAAACCTGGGTGACAAATGCTTTGGCCACAGCAGCGACAATACAAACCTGGATGCCATTGGCTGGCATCTGCTCACGTACGTTGCCCAAGAACAAGTTTTAGGTAGCGGAAGTGATGCTGCAGTGGGAAAATACAGAGGATGATATATACTAGGCTAGAGAGACGAGTGAAAGCATTGCAAAGAAGGAAATACATGGAATGAAGTTAATGCTTAAATTTCATAATATTGAAAAGATATGATAGGAACCAAAGAGATGGATTGGAAAAATAATTTTTGCCTACCTTTTGTTTGGTTGATCAATGAGAGAGGAAAGGGGAATGTAAGGTCTGTAATTGGTAACTAGTTTAACCTATCAATGTAACTCATTATAAGGTAAATGCTAAGGTCTTAAAATCGAATAAACTGAACAAGAGATCGGTTTACTTATTCTTCTTGAGGCCGGTGTAAACAAAAATACCATTAGTTCATCCTCTCGTCATCAAGATGGGTGTGTATATTTGGTAGGGGGTGTATGAGGTAAGGATTTGAATTTGGATTAGTGTAGTTGCCTGAGCTTCCAGCTCAAAATGCACTAGTATCGATGCAGTTCAGAAGGTGAAATATTTTATAGTGATTTTGTTTCCTTTTGTTGTATAACCTACTATTCTTTCATCAAGATAGGTGATATATTTTATTGTGTGATTGAGTTTCCTTTTTTTGATGAATGGGGTGTAAAACCTGAGTTATCTTGTAGATTTTAACTGTAAATATGTCCATATGATTTCAGTACTTATGATGGTTGTATCTTGTATTAATATTTTTTTTTCGTGCTTCTTTTCAGATTAGTAACTTCTTTCCCCTTTGGTTCAGGTATTACCTTCTTTGAGAGAGAAGCATGATGAATTTATGTTGAGAGAACTTGTAAAGAGGTGGGCAAACCATAAAATTATGGTTAAGTGGCTTTGTTGTTTCTTTCACTATTTGGATCGTTACTTTGTTGCCCGGAGGTCACCCACCCCTTAATGAAAAGTTGGGTTAACTTGCTTCCGTGATCGGGTAATGTTACGGCGAACCTTACATAGTGTTATGTTAATTCTTTCAATTAGCTACTCTTCTCCATGTTACAAATATAGACAAGTTTTGTTATGCTACTACAGATTAGATGTTTTTCCTATTATTGTCATTCCATTTTTTCATAACGTAATGAATTTTTGCGTTTATTATTTACAGGTTTACAAGGAGCTAAATGGGAAAGTTAGAGATGCAGTTATTTTTATTGTAGGTTTTTCTTCCTTGTTATGCTAGATTTCAGTTTTTACAAATTTAGATAACTAACCCTTATCTGTTTAAAGATTGATCAAGAACGTGAAGGAGAGCAGATTGATCGGGCTTTATTGAAGAATGTATTAGATATATTTGTTGAAATTGGGATGGGGCAAATGGATCACTATGAGAATGATTTTGAATCTGCAATGCTTAAAGACACCTCTGCTTATTACTCTCAAAAGGCTTCTAATTGGATCCTAGAAGATTCTTGTCCTGATTACATGCTCAAGGTGTGGTTTCTCAGTTGTCGTTGCAGTAACTTGGTTTCTCATTTACATTACTGCCTGACCTGTATTTGTTAAGTCTTTTATAACAGGTTGAGGAGTGCTTAAAACAGGAGAAAGATAGGGTTGCTCATTATTTGCACTCCAGTAGCGAGCCAAAGTTGTTAGAGGTTTATTCTTGACCTTTTTCATGCTATTTCAGCAATGTGGTCTTCACCCATGTTGAGTGTAGTATTGCCAGGCAACTAAAAAAAAGAGTGGGGTGGTGACAAAAATAGAGTTTAATTTTGATGCAATAACAGTGTAAAATGTAGTCTTCACTTATTGTAGTTTCTGAACATTTCTCTTGGTTTTATTTTTTCCTTCTCAGAATATCGTTCTAGAAAGTTCAACATGAGCTGTTATCTGTGTATGCAAACCAACTCCTCCAGAAAGAGCACTCTGGATGTCATGCTTTGCTTAGAGATGACAAGGTACTCTTGAAATTCTTCTAACTTGTTATGGTTACGATTTTTCTTTTAATAATTTAATGTGAGTATAATGTTGTCATATTTTTCCTTAAATGTGTAGGTTGAAGATCTGTCACGGATGTTCAGGCTATTTTCTAAAATACCTGAAGGCTTAGATCCTGTTTCCAGTATATTTAAGCAGGTTGGTGGTAGTGAACCTATCACTATGCCAATCAAAATTGGGCTTTTCTTGCTAACTTGCTTATAAAACTTTTTCTTGTAACATTTTTTCCAGCATGTTATCACTGAAGGTATGGTATTGGTTAAGCAGGCTGAAGATGCAGCTAGTACCAAAAGGGTCTGTTACTGAACTTGTTATATTTTGGTTTTGCTTGTTACCGGTTGAGTTTATTTTGTCTATTGCTTGTTTTCCTTATCCTGTTAAATGCAAATCTCTACACTTGGTCTGCAGGAGCAGGTTTGACTGAAAATTTTGAATTTATGAATATAATTGCAATTGTGGAAACTGAAGCTGATCTGGTTGTTCAGGATTTTGTCTGGAAAATGATTGAGCTGCATGACAAGTACCTGGCATATGTAAATGACTGTTTCCAGAATCATACTATTTTCCACAAGATATTGATCAGAGATTGTTATGGTGGATTGATATGTGCATATAAATCTGAAAGTTTTAAAATATAGGCTCTGAAGGAGTCTTTTGAGGTCTTTTGCAATAAAGGTGTTGCTGAGAGCTGGAGCGCTGAACTGCTTGCCACATTCTCTGATGACAACATTCTTATAGCTAGTAGACCGTGTTTAAAGATTGTGGAGGAAGTGGAAGTGAAGGATGCCAAAGTCAACTCTTCCGAGCTCACCACGGAGGCCAAACTGGAATCGGCGAAGGCAGATAACCAGAAACTGAGGGATATGGTCAAGGTGGCTAACCAGGAGAAGGAGGCGACTGATAGGAGCAGGCTGCAGTTGGAGGTCAAGCTCAGGGAGGAGAAACTTAAGCTTGAGAAAGTTGGTTTGGGCGCCCTTCAAGGAATTGACCAAGCGGTTGCCAACTTGAAAGCCCAAATTCAACTGCCGGTGCCCGACTTCGACCCTGGGAAGCTCGTCATTCATGGGGATGTTGACCCCCGAGCGGACGCCCCTGCTCAGGCTCCACCTGCTTAGTTTTCTTTATTCTTGTATATTTATTTGTCAGGTACTCAGGTAAAGTATATTCTTTTTTTTTTCCTAATGTTTGCGGTAATTTTTAAAAAATATTCTTAATATTTGATTTTATTCAATTGTTTTTTATATTTTTTATTTGTTTCAAAATTAATTCTGTACATTTTTTATTTTGTCTCTAATGTTTTAGGTCGAGTTAATACAACAATAACAAAGCCTTGTCCCACTAAGTGGGGTCGGCTACATAAATCAAACGACGCCATTGTGCTCTATCATGTATCATGTCTACAGAGAGACCGTTTACATGTAGATCTCGTTTGACCATCTCATGAATGGTCTTCTTAGGTCTTTCTCTGCCTTTTGCCCTTTATCCATCTTCCATCTCATCCACACTCCTGACTGGATGTTCTATCGATCTTCTTCTCACATGTCCAAATCACCTGAAACGCGATTCAACCATCTTTTCCACAATGGGTGCTACTCCAACTCTCTCCCTTATATCTTCATTCCTTATTTTATCCAATTGCGTATGACCACTCATCTATTTCAACATCTTCATCTTTGCCACACTCAACTTATGTTCGTGCTCCCCTTTAGCTGCCCAACACTCCGTACCATACAGCATAGCCGGTCTTATAGCGGTGCGATAGAATTTACCTTTAAGTTTTAAAGGCACTTTTTTGTCGCATATAAAACCAGATGCACTCCGCCATTTTGACCAACCTGCTTGGATCCTATGATTTACATTCTGTTCAATCTCTCCATTATCCTGTATGATGCACCCAAGATACTTAAAACTTTTAACTTTTTTTAGGATGTTTTCTCCAATCTTCACCTCTATATTGGGGTTTTCCCTTCTCAGACTGAACTTACATTCCATATATTCCGTCTTGCTACGGCTTATGCACAGACCATACACTTCTAAAGCTTCTCCATAACTCCAACTTCTTATTTAGGTTTCCCTTGACTCCCATAAGGACGATATCATCGGCAAAAAGCATGCACTATAGCACAGGCTCTTGGATGTGCTATGTGAGTACTTCCAAGACTAATGTGAAAAGGTATGGACTTAAAGATGATCCCTGGTGTAATCCTATACCAATAGGGAATTCTTCCGTCACACCACCTTGAGTCTTCACACTAGTTGTGGCTCCATCATACATGTCTTTAATTGCTCGAATATATGCAATCCTTACTCTCCTCTTTTCTAAAACCTTCCATAAGACTTCTCTTGGTACCTTATCATACGCTTTTTCCAAATCAATAAACACCATATGTAGGTCCCTTTTACTACTACGATACCTCTCCATCATCCTTCTTAATAGGTATATCACTTCAGTGGTAGATCTTCCTGGCATAAATCCAAATTGATTTTCTGTTACTTGTGTCTCTTTTCTCAACCTTCGTTTTATCACCCTTTCCCATAACTTCATAGTATGACTCATAAGCTTAATCCCTCTATAGTTTTCGCAACTTTGTATATCCCCCTTATTCTTGTAGATAGGTACCAAGGTGCTCTTTCTCCACTCATCAGGCATCTTCTTTGACCTTAAAATCTTATTAAAAAGCTTGATTAACCAGTTGATGCCTTTTTCTTTAAGACCTTTCCAAACTTCAATCGGGATATTATCAGGTCCTACTGTTCTGCCATTTTTCATTTGCTTTAAAGCCTCTTTTACCTCGAAGTCTCGAATCCTTCGATAGTAGTCAAAGTTTTGATCTTCTTCCCTTGTGCATAATCGACCAAGGCTCAGAAGAGTCTTCTGTCCCTCATTAAATAACTCGTAGAAGTAACTCTTCCACATTTCATTAATCTTCTCCTCTTGAGCCAACACCTCTCCATCTTTATCCTTTATGCACTTAACCTGATCCAAATCTCTCGTTCTTCTTTCCCGACTCTTTGCGATTCTATATATATACCCTTTTCTCCTTCTTTCGTGTCCAAAGACTGGTATAGACTCTCATATGCTCTTGTTTTTGCTTCACTTACAGCTACTTTTGTCTCTTTCTTAGCCGCCTTATATTTTTCCCAATTATCTGCATTACGGCTTAAAGACCACTCTTTAAAGCATTCCCTTTTTATCTTTATCTTTTCTTGTATACTCGCATTCCACCACCAGGACTCCTTATATCTTGGTCCTATTCCTTTAGATTCACCAAAACTTTCTTTTGCTGTTCTTCTAATAACTTCTGCCATCTCCCTCCACATCTCTTCCGCGCTTCCATTTCCATCCCACTTTGCCTCTTCTCCTACCCGTCTTAGGAAGTTTCTTTGTTCTTCACCTTTTCATCCGCCACCACCTCGTCCTTGGGTTCTTCGTATAATGTCTTTTCCTCAACTTTTGCTCAACGCGAAAATCCATGACGAGCACCCTATGTTGTGTTGTCAAACTCTCTCCCAGAATAATTTTACAGTTAATGCAAAATTTCCGATCGACTCTCCTCAACAAGAAGAAGTTGATTTGAGAGCTTGTCATGCCACTCTTATAGGTTATAAGATGTTCATCTCTCTTTTTAAAACATGTATTTGCGATGAGAAGATCAAATGTTGGAGAAAAGTCCAAAATAGTTTTACCCTCGGCATTGATCACCCCGAAACCATGACCTCCGTGAATACTCCCATATCCAGTCACTTCTTTCCCAACATGGCCATTTAAATCTCCTCCTAAGAAAATCTTATCTCCCAAAGGTATGCCTTGAACCAAACTCTCTAGATCCTCCCAAAACCTTATCTTGTGTTGTTCGTCCGAACCCACTTGCGGTGCATAGGCGCTAATCACATGGAAAGCACCTCCTTCCACCACAAGTTTGATAGAGATGATCCGATCTCCCACCCTCTTGACATCCACTACGTCCTTCTTCCACTACTTATCCACAATTATTCCAACTCCATTCCTGTTCTTCACCTTTCCTGTATACCAAAGTTTGAAATCAGAAGTATCCAACTCCCTAGCCTTTGCACCAACCCATTTCGTTTCTTATAGGCACATAATATTAATCTTCCTCCTTGTCATGGTGTCCACCACCTCCATGGACTTTCCTGTTAGAGTGCCTATGTTCCATGTCTCAAATCTCAACCTTCTGTCGCTTCGACCTTTACCTTTTACTTTGTGAACTAGCTTATTTACCCTCGTCCATTCACGAAAACGCGAGAACCCTTGCTCATTTAACACTACATCCGGGCACCGATGCAGCGGCTCTTGCTTTGACACCGTACTCGAGCCATACGGCGCGTTGCTTCCGGGCAACGACCTAGCTTTAGCGCAATAATGTCTTTGATTCATGTCATGGGGGTTCGGCTATATTTTTATGTTGGTTGCCGAAGACCCAACACAACCCTCCTCCTTTATCTGGGCTTGGGACCGGCTATGTACCGCAAGTGTAACATAGGCGGAGTTTTTAGGTTGAGTTAATGTTTACGGATAATTTTGACACGAATCGAAAATATTAGGAACAAAATTGAATCAAATTAAATGTCAGAGGTATTCTTAAAGAAAATCACAAACATTAGGAAGAAAAAACATATTTTACTCTTTGTTTGTCATATATCCTTAAGACTTTGGAATGATCTCAACAAGAAATTATGAATGCAAAGTTTAGTGTGTGTTTGGATTAACGTTTGCAAATATATGTTAGCATGAATGTTGTAAAACTAATTTTAATTGACATCAGATTAATGTCATTGTGGTTTTTGTTTGGATATTTTTTTGTCAAACATGATTTTGAAAACTGAATACCTTTTGGATGATGTTATCCAAAATTACACTGAAATGCAAAAGGATTAATCTCTACATACAAGTGATTTTGCTATACAAGTCTTATAAGTCCTCTAATTGATGTTACGTTCAAACGCGCTTGTTATGCACATATTTTTCACACGCCTTTATCAGGTTTTTAATTTTTGAATGGATTTTATTTTCTTTTTAGAATTTCTTGCCTTCTCTCTTCGATCTCTTTTGTGAGTTTCTTTCTGCCTTCTCCTTCGTTGTATACGTGCGTTTCTCTCTCTGCTTTCTCCTTCATTTACGTGCTTTTCTCCCTTTGTTCTCTTTCTTCGTTATTCTCGATTTCCATTATTTTTTGATATCAAGTTTTGAAATCGTTTTTGAAGATAATGAATAATTCAACTTCAGATTGTTAAATGAACCAGAGCGAAGTGAATTTTGAAACTGAATCCAATGAAGTTCTTGAGGTGTGATTTAGTTTTAGTTAGTAATTGAATTTGAATTTGAATCCAGTTAGTAGTTTTTTATTGTATAGCTGAATAATGCGTGAACCTTGCCTGTGAAATTTGCTGTTAATTCTTCTTTGTTTGAATTGAATCTAATGTACTAGTTCTGATTAGAATTACTATAATTTTGTCCTTTTTATATCAGACGTTCGAGTGTAGATCACGAATATTTGGGTGTATTTTAGAAAAGTTTGGGTGTATTTACAGTTTATGACTTTTCATCTGACGGATGGTGAATTGTCTTATTCTTTTAGTTGAATTGTTTTAGTTTCTGTTTATTTATGATTCATGAATCTGGTCTTTGTTATTTTTTATGATGGTTTTATAATTGTATTTGTATTTTATTGTTTATACTTATTTTAATATGGTGTATTTTGCAGCCCTTTTGTGGTGTTGATGACTAGTTTGTCCCCAAGGTTGGGATGACTTTTAATACCCTTGAAGATGCTACAACAGTCTACAAGGATTATTCGAAGGTTGCAAGTTTTTCTACAAGAGTTCGGAGTACAAATAAGAAGAAAAACGAAATTAAGAATAATATATATTTGTATTCCAGTATGTATTTTATACTGGTGGCTGACTTTGGTGGCTGATTTTAGTTTACACATAACATAACTCATTTCTGTATCTGCAGCAAATTTGGGTGTAAAATGAAGATATTTGGGTGTATTTTTATTCTGATAACTTATGCATAATTCAGAACTCTTCCTCTTCCTCCTCCTCATCTTCTGCTACTTCTTTTTTTTTTTTCATCATCATCACCATCTTCTTTTTTTCTTATTCATCTTTTCCTTTTTATTTTACCTTCTCAAGTTTTTTCTTGTTTTACTCTCTTAACAAGAATAAAACCAAAAAAATCAAATAAAGAAGAAGAAGAAACATATAACGCTGCAAAATTACTTGGAAGAGAATGAATTTACATTCATTTAACTGAAAAAAAGAAAGAAATAAGGAAAAGAAGAAGAAGAAGAAGAAGAAGAAGAAGAAAATACAGCATTAGAGGAAATATTTTTTTGTACAAAAATGCTATTTGTACACTAAAATCAATCACTAAAATCAGCCACGAATGTATTTGTGTATAAATACATGTGTTTTAACTTATTTTCAATGTATATTTGTATTCTAGTATGTATTTTATACTGGTGGCTGACTTTGGTGGCTGATTTTAGTGTACACGTAACATAACTCATTTCTGTATCTGCAGCAAATTTGGGTGTAAAACGAAGATATTTGGGTGTAATACGAAGATATTTGGGTGTAAAACAAAGATATTTGGGTGTATTTTTATTCTGGTGAGTTCTGCATAATTCAGAACTTTTCCTCTTCCTCCTCCTCATCTTCTGCTGCTTCTTCTTCTTCTTCATCTTCTTATTTCATATTCTCATAATTCTTTTTGGGAGGAAAATATCAAACAAAGAAGAAAAAAATATCTAATGTTGCAAAATCAAAAGAAGAAGGAAGAGAAACACGACGATAAAGATGAAACACGCGAAGAAAAAGGAGAAACACAAAGAAGGAGGAGGAGGAGAAACGCGAAGAAAAATGACAGTTGTGGTTTTCATCGAGGAAGAAGAAGAAAAGTCGTTCATAATGGTGAGTAGCATGCTTTGGAAACAGGAAGCTGTTGAGTAACGTGCGTGTATTTACTTTTGAATGTGAGAGTGTAATGCGCGTGTGTTTTGTTGGACTTGTGCCAACTTATAAGATTTGTAAGTCAAAAAGGCTTGTACGTGTAACATACCTGAATACAAAATTATTAGAAAAGAAGTAAAAGCTCAAAATTAATATATCACTTTTTAATATAAATGGTTAAAATTAATATTTAACATTTTATCACTATTTCAACATAATTTTCAAGGATAGAAAAGCAAAACATTTTTACTTTCACCAAAGTACGTTTAGAGCAAAAATTTAATCGACATTGTGTTAACTAAAATTTATTCAATCATTCAGGCAAACTTAATCTGTTATATGAGAAAGTGTTAATGGAATATTTAAATGTGAGCTGGGATATGAAAGTTGGGCCTATTCAGTTGTTGTAGCTTAAATAGATATAATAGGCCTAAGTTGTACCACATTCACTGACCCAATTAGGGCTGGCAATGGGTAGGGTAGGGTAGGGTTTGGACCCTACCCTAACTCTACCCGCGGGTTGAAAATTTCATTAAAATTCTACCTTACCCTACTCGCGGGTTGAGAATCTCTCAACCCTAACCCTACCCGCATCCTAAAATTCTAAACCCTACCCTACCCTACCCGCAGAAATATCAAATTTTTTCAAAGTAAATATAAAATTCAATTATTTCGAATTTTATACGTATTAATAACATAAAAAAATAAAAAACTAATGCTCTAACTTACTTAATTAACTAACTAGTTTTGTGGTTGTTCACTTATTATAAGTCATTACATAAGAGAGGTTGTGGGTTCAACTCTCACTTCCTTCACTATATAGAGAGATTTTTATAAAATATGTGTTATATATGAGGTGCGGGTAGGGTAGGGTAGGGTACACCCTAAACCCGTACCCTACCCTACCCTACCCGCAGGCATACCCGGACCGTACCCTACCCTACCCTGGTTGGACCGGGTTGGGTACCCGTGGATAGGGTATGAATTGCCAGCCCTAGACCCAATTGTCAAAAAGTTCGTTTATCGTGTAATAATCTTGTCCTCAAAAGGTAAAACTACTTCTTTGACTCATCTTCCATAATTCACTTTCTACGGTTAGGTCAGACTCATGAGTTAGCTTGAACTCGACTCGTTAATAGCTCGATAAGCTGAGTTTGTGAGCTGATGAGCCGAGCTTGAGCTTGGAATTAAGCTCATAAATTAAATGGATAAGTTCAAACTCGGTTCATTAGCTTGTGAGCTGGCTCGATTACACACACACACACACACACACACACACACACACACACACACACACACACACACACACAAACACATATATTAAATTATTAATACACATATCGTATATACATTTAGTTTATACTTTTAATGTTATATATATATATATATATATATATATATATATATAATAGTAATATATAATTTTACATATACTAATGTTTTTATTTAAAATTTTATAATTATTCTTTACATGATTTTGATGTAGGACATAAATAAAAAATTCATAATTAATAGATACACAATATATAAAATTAATATTTTTTAATATATATAAATTATAATTTATTGATATAGAATTATATATTATGTTATTATTTAAAAGCCAGCCCGTGAGCTTGAGTCGACTCATGAGCTTTCGATGAGCAAAATTTGAGCTTAAGAAACAGACTCCATTTTTAATGAGCTGAACTATGAGCCAAACTCAATTTTCGTGAGTCGAACTTGAGCTTACTTCTAGCCGTACCTACGACTCTTTCTAATGAATTGTGGGATTATATGTGATTCATCTTGTCCGAAGTGTGGTGAAATTAAGACTGGTCTTCATGTTATTCGAAATTGTGCAGATATAACTCCTACGATTATTCTCTAAACTCAAATAGTAATATCCCTTTTGATTGGATTTGTGTCTCATTATCTAATCAAAATCATACGTGTTTCCTTGCTTGTCTTTGGTGGACATGGAGATGGCATTTGAATATAATTTTCAGTAAGGGTTAAGTACGATTTTGGTCCCTAAGGTAGGGGTTGAAAATTTATTTCGTTCCTAGCCTTTTTTTTTTGCTACGAAATGGTCCCAACGATTTAAAACAGTTTTAGAGTAAAGGACAAATCCGTCCCTAACCTTTTTCCCGCGGACATTTTCGTCCCCGAGAATTAGAAAATACTTTAATGTCCCTGACCCTCCGAAAAAGTGGACATATTTACCTTTTCGTTAGAGTCGCTCCGTTTGGCCTGACAGAAAATGGTGACGTGGCTCCCATGGCGCTGACCTGGCCGTTACGGGCTACCACGTGGGATGGACTTTTGAAAAGAGGACGTATTAGTTCCCAGGAACCAAAACGTCGCCGTTTCTCCTCCACCCCCAATCTATGAAATCCTTGAGCCCTAATCCATCAAACCCCATCCTACGCAAGGTTTAGGTCGAGGAAAACGATGCTATTGATTGTGACGGATGTTGCAGCTCGTGGCATTGATATTCCATTGCTTGATAATGTTATCAATTGGGACTTCCCTCCAAAGCCTAAGATATTTGTTCAACGTGTTGGAAGGGTTGCAAGGGTTGGCCGTACTGGCATTGCTTATTCCTTCATGACATCGGAGGATATGGCTTACCTATTGGATCTTTATTTGTTTCTGTCAAACCAATACAAGCTGCTCCCACCAAAGAAGAGGTCTTGCAGAATATGACTGGAGTAATGCAAAAAATTGAACAGACAATAGCAAATGGAGAAACTGTTTATGGCCGAATCCCTCAAACAGTCCTTGACCTTGTTTCAGATAGAGTTAGGGAAATTATTGACACTAATGCAGAATTGCAGTCATTGTAGAGAACATGTAACAATGCATTCCGTTTATATATGAAGACAAAACCCTTGCCATCCAAGGAGTCTATTCGAAGAGTAAAGGATTTGCCACGTGAGGGTCTGCATCCGATGTTCAAGAATGTATTGGAAACTGGGGAGTTAATGGCCCTTGCATTTTTAGAGCATTTGAAAAAGTTTAGGTGAGTATAAGATTATATACAAATTGTCTAATGGCTTGATCATTTTATCATAAGTTAACTATATTGTATAATTTTTGGTGTGTTGTTTCATGGTTGTTAGTGTCATCTCACACATATTGATATCCATGTTAATGATCATTCATGTTCCATGATATATCATGTATGAGTTTACAATGCATGCTCTTAGCAAGCCACTAGGAATAATATCTTTGTGATTTTCTAGCTTTCATCATTAGCTAGTTATCTTACCATATTACCTTGACATCGTAAATGACACATAATTGCAGGGTCCTTCTGGTCAATGGGTTGATGTGATGAAAAGGAAGAGAGCCATTCATGAGAACATTATAAATTTGGTTCATAAACAGATGACATTATAAATGACGCATACTTTGTTGAAGGAATAGTGCTCAAGATTTCATAGATTGGGGGTGGGGGAGAAACGACGACGTTTTGGTTCCTAGGGACTAATACGTCCTCTTTTCAAAAGTCCATCTCACGTGGCAGCCCGTAACGGCCAGGTCAGTGCCACGGGAGCCACATCACCGTTTTCCGTCAGGCCAAACGGAACGACTCTAACGGAGGGGTAAATATGTCCACTTTTTTGGGGGGTTAGGGACATTAAAGTATTTCCCAATCTTCGGAGACGAAAATGTCCGCGGGAAAAAAAGGTCAGGGATGGATTTGTCCTTTTCTCATAGTTTTAAAATCATCCTTTTTACCAAAATTTTAATTTTTATTACCAAATTACCCCTAATTAAAAAAATATAAAAAAAAGAAAAAAAGAAAAATGGGTTAAAGGCTGGGAACAGGGGAAGGGTTAATCACGTTAGGGGAGGTGGGTTTTTAATGGAAGAAGAGGGGGAAGGGAAAGTGGAGAAGTGAAGGGGAAGGGAATCTGCCGCCGCTGCTCCTCGCCGCCGCCGTTGCTCTTCATCGTTCGGTCGTTGGATCTCGCTGCTGCTCCTCAACGTCGATGCTAGAAGATCCTGAAGGGTGGACATTGTGTGCCGCTCGCCGCTCGTCATTTCTGCTTCTCCTCGCTCGGTCGCCGGTCGTTGCTGCTCCTCGTCGGTCGTCGCTGCTTCCAATCGGGTTTGCTATCTTCTTGGTCTACTTGGCAACCATTCCTATTACTGGAACTGGGATTAACCCAGCTAGGAGCCTTGGTGCTGCCATCATCTTCAACAGAGACCATGCATGGAATGATTAGGTATGTCTTCTTCGTTTCTGGCTTTTTTTTCTCACTCAATTCTTTCTGAATTTTATATCTTCTTTTCTTCATTGCAGTGGATTTTTTGGGTTGGGTCTTTCATTGGAGCTGCTCTTGCTGCCGTGTACCACTAGATAGTCATCTGATTTTGATTCTGTTTATGCTTCTGATTACATTGGGTCTTTCTTTGTGTTTTTGCTTCTGTTTATGCTTTTGTTTCACTATGATTCTGATTCTATTTATGCTTCTAATTACATTGATTTTGCTTTTTATTTTGTTATTGTTATTGTTGGTATTGTTGTTGTTCTTCTGCTTCTGGTTGTTGTTGCTTCATTGTTGCTGCTGCTTCTGCTTTGTTTCTGGTCGAATTCGGGGAAGAAAGGGAAGGGGAAGGGGATTCTGGTTGATTTTGGGGAAGAAATGGAAGGGAAAGGGGAAGCGTATTTTAGTCCGAAAGACGATTTTAAAACTAAGTTAAATCTTTAAGACCATTTTGTAGCGAAAAAAAGGCCAGAGACGAAATAAATTTTCAGCCCTTACCTTAAAGACCAAAATCATACTTAACTCTTTCAATAATGATAAGTTGAATTTTCTTATATGAGACATATGATATTACAATCATGTCATGTTTTTATGCTTGCTCAGAAATCTCCAATATGGAATGGTAAGCTTTATTTAGGTATACTTTTTCACTCATCAATAATCCTCCTCTTAATGATATGTCTTCTTTATTGACTAGTGATTATACTATTTTGTGTTAGGTTGTAATTTTCATTGTCTACTAAAAAAAACTCATAAATAAGGTAGTTTCTCCCAAACCCGTCAGAATTGTAAGGGTTATTTACCCTTGACTATGTGTCTCCATTACAGCCATTAATCAAGTAAAATTGTCAAAAATTCATTAATTGATTCATTAAATAATGTGATACTATATTGTATTCTATGTTATTTTCGTTATACTATCTAACAAATATGTACTCCAATATGAATGGGTGACTTGATTTTTACCAAATGTTGCACAAGTAAAAAACAAAAGGGTAATTCCTCGAAAACCTTATCGTAGTCCCTCTTTGGGCAGTATCCGGCGACTAATTGCAAAACCCTATCCCATTACTCTTCTCAGGCCTACTGCTTCTTTTTTAGCTCCTGCGGTGGTCTTTTTCGGTGACTCACATGGTTAAAAAAGTTTTTTCGACAAACCATTGACTGTAGTTGAGGCAGCTCAAAAGATTGGACTCTGTCAGACATCGTTGGCTTTTCCAGCAAATAACCACTACCTGTTGTCGATTTCCCTGTTAGGGGTTTGTTGGATCCATCCCTAGTCGGGTAATTTCTCCAATTTCACTTCCAATTTTTCTTAATTTGTTGTGTTACTCACATACTATAATCGCTATTTGTGGAAGAAGATTATTTCAATTTAGAATGCAAAATGTAAGTTTTTTTGTCCTTTTTGTTATTCTCAGTTCTCAATTGTTCTTTTTGTAATGGTAGCGGAGTGAATTATTTTTTAATAGCTTATTCAATGAATTTCTAGGTTGTTACAAGCTTTACTATACAAAGGTTATGCTGGATTTTTTCAATCCATCCCTAGTTGGGTAATTTCTCCAATTTCACTTTCCATTTTGCTTTATTTGTTCTATTATTCACTTTAATCGGTCTTTGTGAAAGACAATTATTTCAATTTAGAATGCAAAATGTAAGTTTTTTTGTTCTTGTTATGAATTGTTCTTTTTATAACGGTAGCTGAGTGAATTATTTTTTCATAGCTTGGTCATTGAATTTTTGGATTGTTGCAGGCTTTACTATACCAAGGTTAGGTTGGGTTCCTTGGATCCATCCTTAGTCGGGTAATTTCTTCAATTTCACTTCCAATTTTGCTTTATTAGTTTTGTTACTCACTTACTGTAATCGCTATTTGTGGAAGAAGATTATTTCAAATTAGAATGCAAAATGTAAGTTTTTTTGTCCTTGCTGTTATTATCATTTCTCAATTGTTATTTTTGTAACTGTAGCGGAGTGAGTTGTCTTTTTATAGTTTATTCAATGAATTTCTGGATTGTTGCAAGCTTTACTATACAAAGATTAGGTTGGGTTCTCCTCCAAGGGTGTTATGGTTTCTACAATGGTTGCCGTGAGACAAGTGACCTTCATGTAAGTTCGATTTTTACTCATTTTATGTATTTAGTTAAATGTCACTATATATGTTATCTTTTTTTGTCAAATTTTGTTGCATATTAAGGTGAATTATTTCGACCCTGTAAGTTCATCGACATTATCATTGATATCTTGTTTGGAATAAAGGTGTAAGAGAGGAGGAGTCATTGGATAGGAGCTATTCTATTCAAAGCAACCAATGTACTTACACATTTCAGTATGGCGATTGTTGTGGGACTTCAGGCTATTATGTATCAGAGTTGATTCTTTTTGCAAAATTTTTGGAGGCATCGCTGTCAAAACATTCTTCGACTCCTATAGTTTTCGGGTTAGAAATCAAAAGCCTCGAATAGTTGAAAGCGGTATTCACTAATTTATCCCCCAGTGTTTGTTAGTTTAATCAAGCAAATAATTAGCCTGTATGTTGTACTTGCGATTAGGCTCCGTGACTAACCTAAAAAAAATTTTATTTTTGTTGGTGAGATCACCGTACCAGTAAAATGGGCTAGATCCAAAAAATAATCATCATGACCAATTTTTTTAGCTAATGGTCTGACTCCTATTACGCTGTACTTGATTTGGCAATTTAGTCCAAGCATGTACGAAAATTCTTCTTACCCTTGGAGTCAATGTCACCCTTGTTTCAGGTAATTATTTTATCATTTCATGGATATCTCCGATAAATGCAACAATTGTCCCTATTAAGTATCTGTTAGAATTACAGTTTATAATTTAGAGTTTGTGTAAATTTTATTTTGCAAAGTTGATTTTGATAACAAATAAATTAGTTTTAAGGTAATATATTTTTGATAATCTATAGATCAAAATATATTATAATAAAATTAAGGTGGTTTGGATAACACTAATCAAGATTACTTTTAGATGAAAAACACTACAAGAGACAACAAATTAGATTAAATTAAGTTTTTATGTTATGGTATGATGTTAATTTAGATATTTGAATTGATGTTGTATATTAATATTATAATAAGCATGATATTTAATTAATAAATGAAGAATAACATATAAAGATTGGCAAAATATAGTTGATATTAAGTTTAAAAAAGATATAAAAAATGAATAGTTTAATATAGTACTGTAAACAAATATTTAAGTTTTAAGATAAAACACCAATGAAATAAACAAACAATAAGTCAAATAAAAATAAGTTAAAATCAAATGAACAAATTGAAATAAAAAAAGTTAAAAGAATAGAAATAAAGAAAAGCATAAATTATTAAAAAAAGCAATAAAATCTCCAAAAAACAATGACATACATGGACAATCAGAACACTTAATTTAGATGTTTAACAAAGTTCCATAATATATTAACATGATAGATTTAATTGTGTCTAATTTTTACATCGAAAATATCCCTTAAAAATACTTATGTGTAGATCTAACTGTTATAGGATGTGGCGTTTCTTGGGTAGGCCATTCTCTCCTCACCAATAGATTCCTAGTGCCATGTTCAATGTTATATTCTGCTAAAACAAGCTCTCTGTACCTGGAATTGAGGAGTAATTCTCTTTCCTTTGAATTGTTAACCAACAGAATTAAGTTATGATCCATAAATAGTATTAGATTTTCTCTTATGCTTCGGCTTCCAAACCTGTAGTATTGTTCGAATCTTTTGTTTCCACCAACGTCCTCAATCAAGTACCAAATTGATGCGACATAACCAAATTCGTTGTGTATATGAGCGAGGAGTGCAAGTTTGTTGTTGTGGGCCAATAAACTGTGAACGGTATATATTGCTCCTATTGTAATAGACACCTCGCTAAAAGATTCATGTTCGACACTGTAACATAAAACAGATTTGGGAGTAGCATAACTATCTCCTGTACCAGTTATCCAATATGCAAAACCATTTCAAAAAATAGAATTAAGGTCAATTTTTTCAACTCCAGACAGACAATTAAAAAGTAAAATCATGTAGAACACCTTGAACAATATCTAGAAAAAAAACGTAGGGATAAAAAATATTCCTTTTGCACATATGTATGATGTTGTATGCATCTATATTTAAGATATAATAAAAAATATAAGTTGGAAAATATGATCTACCATGCTCCATGTGGGGGTCAGAAATTTCTCTAGAGTGTCTTTTTGTTGGGTTCCATACTAGAAGTCTTGTTTCATTTTGGTCTCGGGAGAACTTGAAACATATGTTCCCGTTTGTCACTCTTACTATTCGAAACCATCCAAAAGAGTAAACTCCAAAAGGTTGCTAAACATGAACTGGTTCTCTAGAAAAGGCATCCACTATAACTAGTGAATCTAAATCCATTAATAGTATTGAATATCCAGCATGGAACAAAACATGTTGATCTAACACAATTTGTCTTCTCATGGGCTGCATGCATCTGTTTGGTTGGTGTAGGCGTTAGAGCCAGATTTATTCAAGTACATACATCTTCCTACTACTTTTGCAAGGCTTCGTAAGAAAATGTTATGCAACAGTTAATTTGGAATAACCAGTGACGGAAGATAATTTAGTTGGAAGTGACTCATTTCTTCTCTAATGTTGCCATTTGAAAATTCGTTTCTATGTAGTTTTTATGCTCGAAATTCATGGTTTCCAGTTTTATAAGGTATGAAATGAAATAAAGTTAAATTTGTCAAAGCAATTAATTTTGTGAGATGTTGTATCTAATTAAAATTGGGTTAGAAGAATATTGTATTACCAATGTTATTTTTGTGAGTTGAAAAAAACTTGTTCTTGTTGAAAAAAGTTTTTTCTTCTTCCAACATTTTTCCATTTCTTATGCCAACACAAAAATTTTATGGAAGTTCCAACAACGTAGATAAATTGGCTTTTGATTATAAGCTTTATTTTTTTTACATAGACAACTTCTTTATACTCCTCGTAAGATTTTATTAATAAAGTTTTCACTCCGTTAGTAGGAGCTTAATTTTGGTCCAAACTTGTTCAAAGAATTAAAAGATACAACATTAAGCAAAATACATTTTACATGAAGGAAATAGATAACAATTAGAGCATGTCTCTTTCAGTATTCACCAATCTTTCTTTCTTTTTACACTTCCCAAATTGAACTGGTTCATAATGACGTACAGGACCAGACACAACCTTCTCATTACGTTAACCTGGAAAAAAATCGCAAAATGAAGTCCTTATAAATAATGCCTTTACCCCCTTTACATCTTATTAGTTTAATAACTTAAGTCCATATTCCCTACAAACAACGTCATTAATTCCTACACATAATCTTAATTCAGTCGACAGATTTTCGAGTTGAGTTTATTTTGGATTTGAATCCCCCCAAATGGTGGAATTCAATTTTGCGGCTAAAGTGTTATCTATTATCCTCAATTATTGAGTTTGGAGCAATAGAAAATACAAAGAAAATATTTTGCACACATCACAACTTACCCCAGTATATTGAAAATTCGAAATTTACCTATTCCATGTGTTATTCTGTGTTGGGTTTAGGAATAAAATGTAGTATTTAAGTTCACAAGTAATACTAACAATGTGTTTTGATGTAGTTTATAGTATGATGAATTACAGTATTTTAAGACAAAACACACTAACGTTACATGTTGCATGCACACCATTATAATGTTTTAGCACACCTAACGTGTAATAGGTGCAAACCAATCGAAAAACTTATCAATTATTAGACTTTTATAATTTGATCGTAATTACTCGCGATGTGTAACACCCTAATTAGCCTAAACTTTACCTCACGTTGTAAAGCAAAGATTAATCAAGGATTACGACAGTTCTAAGCTCATACATATGATATATAGAAGGAATAATATTATCTAGAAGCCTGATGAAGGATATAGTTCAAAAACAGGATTTAAAAGCGCAAAACGAACTAACAAAGCGTCTAACTTAAGCACAAGGAACAGATGTGATATAAACAAAATAATAGTGTAATAGTGTAATATCATAGGAAACTAGCCACGGCTCGCAGAGTTTAAGCCGGCTAGCCAAATATACAGATAAAGAGGAACTGAAGTTTAAAATGGTTTATACAAGTTTTGTTCTCTCTCTAATACAAGCCTCTAGGCCAAAATAAAAATACAAAAGTGAGAGATATAATAAATAAGGAAAATAAATCAAAGAGACTCAAAAGGTATTCGGATCCTCCGCTTTTGTCACCAACCAAACAACTCACCGAGGTGGGTTGCAACCTGCATCTGAAAAACACAACAAAAATATGGTATGAGAACCGGAGGTTCTCAGTATGGTAACAGTGCCCAATGATGTAAGATGTAAGGCTCTGGGACGCTGAAGGCAATCCTAGAGCTCCACATGACATACGAATATTCAAGCTTAACATCAAAAAATAAATAAAGGACTTAAACCATAAATCGGGTCATCTAAGCTTAGGGGGTTTCTAACTAATGCTAATCACAACGCTGTATCCTACAGCCCTCACCAGCCTAACCTCCGTGCGATCCTATCGCCACCGCCTACCTAACCTTCTATCATCAGACAATAACAAATAATGCAGGCAAGTAAAACACAGATAGAATTCATTTACAGCAAGTAATTCAAGAAGCAAGTAAGCATGCTATAAAATTAGAAAAACTCAAGTAAACAAAGCAAGCAAGCATATAGAAGATGCACATGATGAATGTCTGCTCTATTGGCTGTGATATCACATGTCGATTATTGTGCCAAACCCGACAGCAAATCCGGTCGACAACTCTCGGATTAGTCTCTCTATTGCGCATAAGGTGGGAAATTCTGAGGGAGAGTGCCCTACCACCTTCTCATTTTAGAGGAAAATAATCCGGGGCAGTGTGCCCTACCACCATCCTCTGGTTGTCGCATGATTCCGTGGGTTAGTGCCCTACCACCTTGCAATCAGAGAGAAACCCATGCTTAGGAGGAAAATTCCGAGGGAGCGTGCCCTACCACCTTCTCCTTTATGAGAGAAACATTCCGAGAGAGCGTGCCCTACCACCTTTCTCTAGAGCAATCAATATGAGTGAGAAGCAAAGCATATAATAATCACATAATCAAACTCAGAGGCTGCTCCTCATAGCACACTTCCACTCAAACTCGCCACAACCGTCATCATTTTTCTAAGTTCCATTCTGAACTCCTTAGCTCATCAATTTCTCAAGTCATACATCTCTCTTCCCTGACACTCTACCAGACCCATCCTCAATACACTAGAAACCTAAGCCTCTGTTTGCTAACTTTTCAAAATAATCATCAACCAAAACCCTTAGCCTATTTCCCTTATTCACATACTAAAAAATAAGCCCAAAATCCTTACAAAGGTGTTATAGAAGCTTATGACCTTGTTGGGAAGGTGAAATAGTTGAAAAGATTTTTAAAGTTGCGAAACAGGGTGTGTGCAGATGCACAGGGGTGTGCATGCACAAAGATTTTGAAAGTGTGCGTACGCATAGCGGTGTGCGTACGCACAGGTACTAAAATTTACAAGCATGTTCACTCGCACAAGCTGTGCGAGTGCCCCCAACAGACGACCCTTCCCGACTTGTGCGTACGCACAGGGCTGTGCGTCCGCACAGGTCGCAATCCTTCATTGATGTGCGAGCGCACAAGTTGTGCTAACGCTGCAAGCAGTAAGCCTTTTCCTACCTGAGCGTACGCACAGGTTTGTGCGTCTGCACAGAAAGAGATTTGTGCAGGTTTGCACGTGCGCACAAGGCCGTGCGTGCGCACATATAAGAAATCCTGAAATTTTTTAACTTTGTAGAATTTCAGATTTTCAACACCAACTTTGAATGATCATAACTCCCTCTACAAAATTCCAAATTTTATAAACTTTATATCAATTTGAAGAGTTTTCAATAAGCTTTAAGTTAAATCAAATTTCAACAAACTTTGAAAATTGGGACAAAAGTTATGATCAGACAAAGTTTACCAAAAATCCATTTTCACCCAAAAACCTCTTAACCTCAAATTCACCAAGCCTCACAATTTAAAACCAAACCAATCATAACGCAAACAATACCAAAACATCATCAAGGTCCTTACCATTCCTCTCACAACTCAATCATCTGTAATATCCCTATTTATGCCATTTAACACCATCAAAATCCTTAATCGTCAACATCCAAAACCATCATAAACACTCATAATCATCATCACCCAACAACAACATCAACAACCACTACAAATCCTCATCAATTCCAATAATCATTTTCAGACAAAGTCCAACATTAACCAAGTCCATTATAAACTCATCAACACCAATAATACTCAACCATCATCATCAACTACACTAACCAACCATAAGATCATCATCAACATCCATCTTCAATTCTCAACACCCACCAACACAATTCATCAATATTCATCATCTATCAATACCAAGCATCACTCTCAATCTCATTTTACCTCAATCTACATATTTCACACCATATTATCATTACAACATCATAATTCACCAATATACTCAAAAATCATCAACCCATCATAATTTATCATAAATCATCATTCAACAACTCAAATCCTCAAATCATTATACATCATCATCATACATCAATCCCAACAACCAATTTAATTCAATCCTATCCTATGGGTCACTAGCCTAAGTGTCCAGAAATATTACATATTACATAAAGAAAACCGAAACCATACCTTGGCCGATTTTTAAATGCATCAAACACGAAAACGAAGCCACCAAACTTGATCCAAGGCCTCAACCAACTCCAACAAACACCAAAGCTCAAACTAACAACACATATATATACCAACATTAAAACCTAAGATATACAAAATAACTAAACACAAGGGTTTAGCAGAACTTTACCTTATTCAACGGGAGTAAGGGTAAAATTCAACATTTACCCGCTACTAGAGATCAACTAAACAACCAAAACTACAAAATATACTCAAAAATCAAACACAGAAACGTGCATAAACTTAGGGCAGAAAATTGGGAAGTGATAAGCGAGTTCTTACCAGCTTTCTTTGGATAGAAACGCAGAGCTCGACAAGAGCTTCGCGTGGCCGCAAACGGCTCGTCAATCAGAGGTCCGTAGCTCAAGTTACAAGCAAAAGAAGGTGAGAGTGAATAGTACCTCTTTCTTCTCCCTCTCCTCTCAACTTAGCAGCGTCCCCTCCTTCAAATGAGGGTGGAAGGAGTTGAAAACCTCATTTAATGAGGGTTATATATGTTAGACTTGGGTCCTCTTGGGTCCGATCCAACCCGCTAAGTGTTTTTGGTCCGTTTGGCCCACTTTGGGTCAAAACCTTTAAGATTAGTGCCCGGTTTTCGATTCTAAATTATTTTCACCCTTCCAAAACAATAAATCAATTTTTCAAAATCTTATTTTCCAAAATATGCGATACTTGATAGACTAGAGCCGGTACTACCAGCTTAAGCGCTAGTACGCATTTTAACAATAACATTTAATAAGAAATATATTTTCCAACTCAGAAAAATTCATTAAATTCAAATTTCACATTTTATTTTCAAATTAAAACTAATAAATTTTGAATCTATTTTGGGCACTAAAATTATTTTATTAAAACAGTTTTACATGAAAACGCGGGTTCTTACATCCTCCCCTCCTTAAAAAGATTTTCGCCCTCGAAAATCTGAATCACGCGATGGGATATATATATATATATATATCCCACGAAGCATCCTACTCTCAACGTTGCTAATCCAACAAGTTGCCAAGGCACCTCGTTCACCATCGTCCTACCGTATCGACGTTCTCTCTCGCCAACTCCTCCATAGAATAGTTCACTTGGATAGGCAAAAAGTGAGCGGATTTGGTTGAGCGAACTACGATCACCCAAACCGCATCATAGCCCACTTCCACTGAGGAATCTCAAGAGGCTGTATCATTCCTGACGGCTTCTGATGCTCTATCTTTTCCTTCTGATACGTCAAACTCTTAGATGCCACTGTAGCTATATCACCTTTCATCTCAGGCCACCATAACATCTTCTTTAAGTTACAATACATCTTCGTGTTTCCGGGATAAACAGAAAATCCACTGTAGTGAGTCCCCGACAACAAGTCTTGTCTCAAACTTCCGACATCCTGTTTGCAAACTCTCCCCTTATATCTCCACAATCTTTTACCATCCTTAGTGAATTCTTCACGCCTCTTATCACCGAGTGGTTGCAACAATTTCTGAAGCTTTCAATCATCTTGCTGAGCCCTCTGAATCTCCATCTTAAACGTGCGTGAAATCTGCAACTGGCTCAAACAATCTCTTCCGACCACCTCACTAATGTCCAGCTTAAGATCCACAAACTTATCCACTAAATCCTCTTCCTTGATTTTCACCCAAGCAACTGTTAAAGATTTCCGACCCAATGCATCTGTGACCACCTTCGATTTTCCAGGGTGATAACTTAGTTCAAAATCATAATCCTTTAGCAATTTCATCCGTCTTTTCCAACGCATTTTAAGCTCTTTCTGATCAAAGACATACTTGAGACTCTTATGATCAGAAAAGACGCTAAACCTCACTCCGCACAGGTGGTGCCTCCAAATCTCTGGTGCAAACACAATCGCCGCTAATTCCAGGTCATGAGTTGAATAGTTCACCTCATGCGGTCCCAGCTGACGCGATGCATAAGCCACCACACTCCGGTGTTGCAACACGCAACTTAAACACTTCAGAGAAGCGTCATAGCATACTTCGAACGGTTCATGCAGTTTTAACAAGATTAAAACAGGTGCTAAATTTAACTTCTGCTCCAAAGTCTGAAAACTCTCTGCGCACCCTGATATCCGAAAAAAAAGGCGCTTCCTTTCTTGTCAACCTAGCCATCGGTAATGCAATACGGGAAAATCTTTCAATGAACCTCTGGTAATATCCGGCTAAACCCAAGAAGCTTCTGACTTCCGTCACTATTGTTGATCTTTCTCATTCCATCACCGTTTCTACCTTATAAGGATCTACGACTATTCCTCCCTTACTCACCACATGACCTAAGAGTTTCACTTCTTCCTTACAGAACTCACATTTTGACAACTTGGCGTACAACTTCCGCTGCGTCACTCTGATTATCGTCACTAGGAATCCGAAAATATTTTCTTTTAAACCAAACTACCGATTTTGTAATACTTTTCAAAACCTTTAAAACAAGTCCAATCTAAATGAGTCCATTGTTAAAACCTTATCAAAAGAGTCAAAAACCTTTTATTGGTAAATCAATCATTTTAAAGCATGATTTTCCCAAATTCATTGAAACCCTTAAATCAAAACCTTTAAATTTGAATCCATTTTGATAAGTTAGATTTACAACCAAAAATCACAAGCCAACAAAATCTTAGGACTCACTTTCCTTTTAAATCGTATCATTTGATCAAAAGTTCCAGTCCTAGTTTCAAAACCAAATCATTCAAACCAGAATTCCAAACCAAGTTTGAAAAAATCAATTTAAGCTTTAAAGCCTTTTTCGACACGAATGACGATAGTCTATACTATGAAGATAAGTTGAGGTTTGGTTGTTGGCTTCGTAATTACCTCATCCTTGTGGTTGTGATCGATCCGCCTCATGTGTTCTTCGGAGTGGACAATCTCTAACCAAATGTCTGGGTGCGCCACACTTGTAACATAGTTTCTTACCCGATTGGCACGGCCTATTCGGATGGTATTTCCCACACTCCTGACATTTCATATTAGGGGAATAAGCCCTTGACCGCTTCCCTTCACTATATTTCTTAAGGTTTTGTCCCCTTGGTCCAAGGTTATTGTTGTCGCGTTCCCTACTAGTGTTTACTCCATGAGTGTCCCTTGACGAGGCTACTGTCTTCGTGTTCTCTTCAACCACTCTTGCCTTGTTCACCAGATCGGAGAAAATACGGATCTCCATAGGATACACAGCAGTCCTAATGTCGTCCTTCAAACCACTTTGATATTTGACACACTTCCAACTTTTATAGGCCTCTGGGCACCCTGACACACCCTAGAGAACCTGCAGAATTCCTCAAACTTGCTCGTATAATCTGCCACAGACAAGAAACCTTGCTTCAGCTGCATAAGTTTTATCTCCATTGCTTCCCTTGCAGACTCAGGAAAATACTTCTTGTAGAAGGCCGTTTGGAACACATCCCAAGGAACGTCGGCGTTTTGAAGTTGTAACAAGCGACACTCTACTTGCCACCAATGCTGGGCCTCTTCCCGAAGCTGATAAGCAGCAAACTCTACGTATTGATTGTGCGGGACATGCTGTGCCTGCAGCGCGCACTCCATAGCTTGGAACCAGTTGTCTGCTTCTGTGGGATTTGTTGAACCTCTGAAACTTGGCGGATGAACCTTGAGAAAAGTCGCCAAGGTCATCGGAGCACTTCCCATGTTGTCTCCGCTCACTTCAGCATTGTCATCCGCATTTCCTTTGCCATTCCCATTTTCATTTCTGGCCGGTTGGCCTAACCTCTGCACAGCTTGCAGAGTCGCAACAGCGTTAGCTTTCATGGTGTTTGCAAGGTTCGTCATTGCCTCCATGAACTTGGCATGGTTATCGGCCGGTCGCTCATTCCTACCCTCTCTTCGTGAACGTGTATAACCTCGTCCGCAAGTAGCCATTAGGGTTCCTTTCTACACCAAACATTCGATATCAAGGTGATCAGTCTCAATATCAAAGGTCTAGTGCTTCAATTATTCCAAAAAGGCACTCACAAAACAAGCATGCTATGAAATATCAAGTAGATAACCTAAATAGCATGAAAGAAAAAAATGACCCAGAGTATGCAATAAAGCACAATCGGTCCATCCCTCAGGCTCACGAGGACGAACCGCTCTGATACCACTAAATGTAACACCCCAATTAGCCTAAACTTTACCTCGCGTCGTAAAGCAAAGATTAATCAAGGATTACGACAGTTCTAAGCTCATGCATATGATATATAGAAGGAATAATATTATCTAGAAGCTTGATGAAGGATATAGTTCAAAAACAGGATTTAAAAGCGCAAAACGAACTAACGAAGCGTCTAAAATAAGCACAAGGAACATATGTGATATAAACAAAATAATAGTATAATAGTGTAATATCATAGGAAACTAGCCACGGCTCGCGGAGTTTAAGCCGGCTAGCCAAATATACAGATAAAGAGGAACTGAAGTTTAAAATGGCTTATACAAGTTTTGTTCTCTCTCTAATACAAGCCTCTAGGCCAAAATAAAAATACAAAAGTGAGAGATATATATAAATAAGAAAAATAAATCAAAGAGACTCAAAAGGTATCCGGATCCTCCGCTTCTTTCACCAACCAAACAACTCACCGAAGTGGGTTGCGACTTGCATCTGAAAAACACAACAGAAATATGGTATGAGAACCGGAGGTTCTCAGTATGGTAACAGTTCCCAATGATGTAAGATGTAAGGCCCCGGGATGCTGAAGGCAATCCTAGAGCTCCACATGACATACGGATATTCAAGCTTAACATCAAAAAATAAATAAAGGACTTAAACCATAAATCGGGTCATCTAAGCTTAGGGGGTTTCTAACTAATGCTAATCATACCGTTGTATCCCACATCCCTCACTAGCCTAACCTCTGTGCAATCCCATCACCATCGCCTACCTAACCTCCTATCATCAGACAATCACAAATAATGCAGGCAAGTAAAACACAGATAGAATTCATTTACAGCAAGTAATTCAAGAAGCAAGTAAGCATGTTATAAAATTAGAAAAACTCAAGTAAACAAAGCAAGCAAGCATATAGAAGATGCACATGATGAATGTCTACCCTATTGGCTGTGATATCACATGTCGTTTATTGTGCCAAATCCGACAGCAAATCCGGTCGACAACTCCCGGATTAGTCCCTCTATTGCGCATAAGGAGGAAAATTCCGAGGGAGAGTGCCCTACCACCTTCTCCTTTCAGAGGGAAATATTCCGGGGGAGCGTGCCCTACCACTATCCTCTGGTTGTCGCATGATTCTGTGGGTTAGTGCCCTACCACCTTGCAATCAGAGAGAAACCAATGCTCAGGAGGAAAATTCCGAGGGAGCGTGCCCTACCACCTTCTCCTTTCAGAGGGAAATATTCTGAGAGAGCGTGCCCTACCACCTTCCTCTGAAGCAATCAATATGAGTGAGAAGCTCAGCTTCAAGCCTCTCATCCGAACATAGGTGGGATACTGCCACAGCCTCCACGACGGAGAGCAAAGCATGTAATAATCATGTAATCAAACTCAGAGGCCGCTCCTCATAACACACTTCCACTCATACTCGCCACAATAATCATCATTTTTCTAAGTTCCATTCTGAACTCCTTAGCTCATCAATTTCTCAAGTCATACATCTCTCTTCCCTAACACTCTACCAGACCCATCCTCAATACACCAAAAACCTAATCCTCTGTTTGCTAACTTTTCAAAATAATCATCATCCAAAACCCTTAGCCTATTTCCCTTATTCCCATACTCAAAAATAAGCCCAAAAGCCTTACAAAGGTGTTATAGAAGCTTACGACCTTGTTGGAAAGGTGAAATAGTTGAAAATAATTTTAAATTTGCGAAATAGGGCGTGTGCGGACGCACAGGGGTGTGCGTGCGCACGCCCAGGAAGATTTTGAAAGTGTGCGTATGCATAGCGGTGTGTGTACGCACAGGTACTAAAATTTACAAGCCTGTTCACTCGCACAAGCTGTGCGAGCACCCCCAATAGACGACCCTTCCCAACTTGTGCGTACGTATAGGATTGTGCGTCCGCACAGGTTGCAATCCTTCATTGATGTGCGCGCACACAAGTTGTGCTAACGATGCAAGCAGTAAACTTTTTCTTGCCTGTGCGACGCACAGGTCTGTGCGACGCACAGGTCTGTGCGTCTGTACAGAATGAGATTTGTGCAGGTTTGCGCGTGCGCACAAGGCCATGTGTGCGTACATATCAGAAATCTTGAAATTCTGCAACTCTACAGAATTTCAGATTTTCAGCACCAACTTTGAATGATCATAACTCCCTCTACAGAATTCCAAATTTTATAAACTTTATATCAATTTGAAGAGTTTTCAATAAGCTTTAAGTTAAATCAAATTTCAACAAACTTTGAAAATTGGGACAAAAGTTATGATCAGACAAAGTTTACCAAAAATCCATTTTCACCCAAAAACCTCTTAACCTCAAATTCACCAAGCCTCACAATTTAAAACCAAACCAATCATAACGCAAACAATACCAAAACATCATCAAGGTCCTTACCATTCCTCTCACAACTCAATCATCTGTAATATCCCTATTTATGCCATTTAACACCATCAAAATCCTTAATCGTCAACATCCAAAACCATCATAAACACTCATAATCATCATCACCCAACAACAACATCAACAACCACTACAAATCCTCATCATTCCAATAATCATTTTCAGACAAAGTCCAACATTAACCAAGTCCATTATAAACTCATCAACACCAATAATACTCAACCATCATCATCAACTACACTAACCAACCATAAGATCATCATCAACATCCATCTTCAATTCTCAACACCCACCAACACAATTCATCAATATTCATCATCTATCAATACCAAGCATCACTCTCAATCTCATTTTACCTCAATCTACATATTTCACACCATATTATCATTACAACATCATAATTCACCAATATACTCAAAAATCATCAACCCATCATAATTTATCATAAATCATCATTCAACAACTCAAATCCTCAAATCATTATACATCATCATCATACATCAATCCCAACAACCAATTTAATTCAATCCTATCCTATGGGTCACTAGCCTAAGTGTCCAGAAACATTACATATTACATAGAGAAAACCGAAACCATACCTTGGCCGATTTCTAAATGCATCAAACACGAAAACGAAGCCACCAAGTTTGATCCAAGGCCTCAACCAACTCCAACAAACACCAAAGCTCAAACTAACAACACATATATATACCAACATTAAAACCTAAGATATACAAAATAACTAAACACAAGGGTTTAGCAGAACTTTACCTTATCCAACGGGAGTAAGGGTAAAATCCAACATTTACCCGCTACTAGAGATCAACTAAACAACCAAAACTACAAAATCTACTCAAAAATCAAACACAGAAACGTGCATAAACTTAGGACAGAAAATTGGGAAGTGATAAGCGAGTTCTTACCAGCTTTCTTTGGATAGAAACGCAGAGCTCGACAAGAGCTTCGCGTGGCCGCAAACGGCTCGTCAATCAGAGGTCCGTAGCTCAAGTTACAAGCAAAAGAAGGTGAGAGTGAATAGTACTCTTTCTTCTCCCTCTCCTCTCAACTTAGCAGCGTCCCCTCCTTCAAATGAGGGTGGAAGGAGTTGAAAACCTCATTTAATGAGGGTTATATATGTTAGACTTGGGTCCACTTGGGTCCGGTCCAATCCGCTAAGTGTTTTTGGTCCGTTTGGCCCACTTTGGGTCAAAACCTTTAAGATTAGTGTCCGGTTTTCGATTCTAAATTATTTTCACCCTTCCAAAACAATAAATCAATTTTTCAAAATCTTATTTTCCAAAATATACGATACTAGACAAACTAGAGCCGGTACTGCCAGTTTAAGCGCCAGTACGCATTTTTACAAGAACCTTAAATAAGAGATACATTTTCCAACTCAGAAAAATTCATTAAATTTAAATTTCACATTTTTATTTTCAAATTAAAACTAATAAATTTTGAATCTATTTCGGGCACTAAAATTATTTTATTAAAACGGTTTTACGTGAAAACGTGGGTTCTTACACGATGCACTATCTAGGATAAAACAATCGAAATGTCCGTGCTGATGGATAAAAAAAAAGGTCGCTCAGAATTCTCTAGGGGAGGAAAACACACTCTCTCTTCCAGATCAGGGGTCTCTAACTCATAGTTCCTCTCATCCTTCCTACTCTCACATATGCTGTGATGCCTACAGAACTCCTCACAATACTCCCTATCAATCACAAGGACACAACAAAGAACAGTAGTATCTACCCAAGCTCGCAGGCTAGGAGGGACTTTAATTGACATACTCGTAAGTACATTGGGTGACATAAAGGCTATACCTATAGAAGCAAAATATTAAAAATCGTTACAAAAAGAAGTCGGACCTAGTTCAAAAGAGGTAAGGTAAAATCAAACAAAGCCAAACGAAGGCACTTTTTTCAAATTTTTTTTTTTTTTTACAGAAGATGGAAATGGCATCCCTCCCATGCAACATTGTCACATCAAAAGCGACACCATTAGGAGGAATGCAATGCATAAACAAAAGGGTAACAGCTACAGTAATGCAAAAAAGAGAGTCTTTCATAATCTTTTCATTGTTAAACGTTTTTAAATGTTTCAAGCATCAAACTCGCAAGAAAGACAAAACAGACTTTTTCAACAAAGAGAGTAATGACGGTAGAGACAAACTCGATAAAAATGACAAAGCAATCCCAGACAAACAGAAATGAGAGTTCAAGAAGAAGATGAAACGAAACCAACCTCGATGAAGACCGTAAAAAAAGAGGGGCACGTCTAAACAGCAAAAAATACGAACGTTCCTCTTCACACCGGCGAAGCAAAATTCTTCAAAGTCCAAGATAAAGAAATCTTGGAAATAAGGAAAGCAGTTAGAGAGCACAAGGAAGTTCTTCAAAAGGAAAGGGAAATGGAGCAATTTTCGGAAACAAGAAAACGAGAGAAGAAGAGCCGAAAAGTCTTTTTATGAGAGACAAAGGGCAAACGGCTCCTTTATTCCTTTTTAAACGTACACAGACTCCAAGAAAAAATTGCCGCACAACGTTCGCCCATTCACTAAAGAAACAAACGTTCAAAAATTTCAAACATGTCGGTAATCTGACTTATCGACGATGGTAGGACTGACGTCAACAACAGAAGCCATGAGATGCTTGAACTCGACCCATAAAAGGAATCTGGACTCAAGAAAGGGCATTGTTCATCCCCTACCACAATAAATAAAAGCCAGACCCAATAGAGATAAAAGACCCATCAGGAAAGGTGGCCTTCTCGATGTACCCGACCTCTTTAAAAGGTCGGACATCGGTAAAAAGGGGGTAAAGCTTTACCTGCCCACGGGAATCTCGACTGGAATCTTTATCTTCTCTGATAAGTCCTAACAAACTTTCAAAATAAAGGGAACAGTTATCCATCAGAAAAGATGAAACTACTCAAGGTGGTTATCGACTGTACTATAAATACACTGACACTCCTCAAATATATATATGTTCTAATCTATTAAAAACTTGCTTAAAGTATTTGCTAATTTAAGCATTGGACTCTCTTGCAAGTACGACCCCCTACCTCCTTACGAGGAACTCGGATAGGTGGTACCTCAGGACTAAAGAGGTCGGACGCTGCCATACTAAGGAATCTAGACCTCATGTTCAAGTACAAATCAATGTTTTAGATAACCCTTGGAACAAAAATATTGAGTTTTATTATCTAATACTTTATGTTACATTTGAAGACTAAATTATTTTGTTAGTGTTGGTGTCTACTTCCGAAAATTTTCGCTTGGTCGATGAAATATTTAATGTGAAAATATTTGATAGCAAAAAAAAAATTAATAAAAAATAATCTAAAATTATTTTATTTAATATTTATTAATTATTACTAAAATTAATAAATAATACATAAAATAAATTTAGACTATTTACCCGCATGTTATTACTATTCACTTACTACAAAAGGAATTCGGTAACTTTTACAATTCGTAAATGATGTCTTGATATTCAAGAGTTAGTGTTTTTATTTATTTATTTACCATTATTAATTAAATTATGATTCTCATTTAATTTTATCTATTTCATTTTGTATCCTGAAATTTAATTGTACAAATAATAAATTACAAAATAAAATTTACACGGCTCGATTACTCACACGCACATTAACTATAGTCTATTGGTAATATTTTTATGTTACTTTATTGAATTATTGCCTAATATTAGGTCAACTAAAATTTATTTAACTATTTAGAAATAACCTATATTTATCTTATTATATAATATATATAAATTTTCTTTTTTAAAAAAATGGGTAATAGTTTTGTTTTTCAACTTAATAATTTATTATTCAAATTAATTAATTTAACATTAATTTAAATTAACAATTCTCAATTTTCGCACTTTTAAATTTTCACATAAAAGAATAAATATTAAAAGCAATATAATTTATGAGGACGATGAAAGTGACGAGGTATTGATGAAAGCATAAAAATTTTAGAAAAAGGATTGCACCACTTAAAGAGTAAAAAAAAAAATTACGGTTTGTCTATATTCAAAGGCTTTAATACAAGAGAAAGATTATCCAAAATAATATTGTTAACCCTCGTTAAAATTAAACTACTTGTCTTATATGTAAATTTGACAAAATCTGTAAATTATACTCTTGGTTACTATTCTAAGATTCTAACTCCCGAACAAATGAAATTCTCAGCGAACACAGAAAACTATAGATAAATACAAAATATAAGTAACAAATTAAAACAACAAAATTGCAGGTTTGAACAAGTAAAATTGGACCATTAATTTGCCTCTTATGCTCTCTGTACTTCATTCATAGGAAACACTTTACTATCAGTCACCAAAGTCCATTTCACCTTCACTCAGCAATAATTTGGAGACAGCATGGAAGCTACCAACATCTAATTACAATTTACCAAGAAAGTCAGCCTTAATAAACACACTGATTTCAAACTCCCAAAAAAGTAATGTGTCCATAAGAAATTGGTTCATATATTTTTTTGTAGAATGCATCAATTGCATCATGGTGGAACTAAAAGGCAGTGGTATAAAAGTATAAAACAGAAAAGAAAAAAAAAATTCTAATGAGAGAGAGAGAGAGAGAGAGAGAGACCTGAGAATTCTTGTTACTGTCATTTAAGCAGCAGTTTGATCTTTGAACTTACTACCCAAGGCTTTGGAGTTCCAATGGTTAAAATACATGAATTGAATTAAAATCTAAAACTGATATTAAGGTTAACAAATTTATGCAATGCTCATTTTTTAGAATGACTAAAGAGGACTCTAATAGACATTGTTTTACTTGTATCTTCTTCCATCTTATATTTTCTGGAATTTCTGACGTCATAACATTACATTCCATAATATGTATGCTTAGACTTCTATCTCAGTGGCTATAACAAATTTTCCCAAAAGAAAAAAATTAATCATATAATGAATTGTTTTCATATCCAGTTTAACAATACTCTATTGACCAATATACAATTGAGTGGACAAGCAATCTCATCATTGTTAAATGACATTTTTGCGTACGGTTTAGCATTTTAAAATTAATTCTACTATTTGTATCCCAAGTTGATATAGAAATCAATTTTGTTAGAAAACCAACTTTTGTTTTTAAAAAATAATTGACTAATAAAACAGTAAATGGACAAAAGTTAAGGATTTGAATTGTTATTATAGATAAGAAAAAAAGTTTTAAAGGAAAAAGAATGTTAGCTGGATATTAGTTGAAAAAAAGTTAATTCTCAATTGTTTTTCACATAAGTCAGTTAGTTGTACCATCCTAAATTAAGCTTTTCTTTTCTGATCCTTAATACATAAAACTCGTGTTACCCACCATCCCCTTTTCTCTTGCACAAATAATTTATTAAATAATAAATAATTAAAGAAAAAGGATACAAAAAAATCAAGAAGGACACATCCTCCTGATTCTACTACCCATGGCAGATTTGGCCTGATTTGTGACCAATCCAAGCTTCTCACAAGGATGCTGCACAAAAAATATGTACAAGTTCTTTCAGATATATACAACTACTCAGGTTTAGAACTTATATATATCCAAAAAATTCAGATACCAACAAAAATAACCCAAAAAAAAAAAACAAAAGACCTTCCAAAGATTTATAAAGTAAAAGTAATCCATTGTCAATTAATTTTGTTTCTATTAACCCTATTGATCACTTTTGTCAACTTTTTAAATCTATCAAAAGACTTTCTTTATGTTGGATCTTCTAAGATTATTTTTATCGACCCTTGAATCTTTCAAGTTCTTTTTTTAGTTTACTATATATATATATTAATGGAGAGTGAGTAGAATAAATTTGAGGTGTTAGATTTTGTATAAATAATTACTATTAAAACAAAAAGTCATGTGCGTGGCATTTTAAGGTGACCATGTGATCTATAATAATAATAATAATAAATCATGACTATCTGTATATGATTAGATTTTTTCCCTCCCACTCTCATATAAGCCCATCTTTTCTCACTGTGTATCTATAGTGTCAGCATACCTTGCTACATAGGCAGAATTCCCAACCAAAGCAAAGAGAAACATCAAAGGATTGACGCCCTACATATCATAAAAGAGACGTTTATTCCCATAAACAAGTATCTTTATTGCAAATTGCGATGATAACTTGACAAGGGGGAGACATTAGACACGTCTCTACCATACCACTAACTCAAAAAAGTTTCCCGTTAAAAAATAATAAAGAAGAATAAAAACAAGAGTTTAATTTTGATGCACTAACAGTGTAAAAATATTTTACTCAGTCGTGCAATCACAACCGTTCTCTTGGATGACCATTCACGTAGTCAATATAAAAGGTAGTTATTTTTGCTGATATGACGTTATATAATTGGATGCATAAAATGATTTTACACTGATAGTACATCAAAATTAAATTCTAAAAACAAATAAATAACTAGTTTTAAGGGTTGGAGTATCTAACCTGAGTGTGACCCCTTTTCATCTGCAAAATTAATAAGCATCAAAAGGTCAATATAAACATAAGGAAAACCTCAAATTATATGATCTACTAGTAATTCAATGAAGCTTTCTAAAAATTGAAATTAACATAATAGACAGCATAACTTTCCAAGTACTCATGTAACTTTATTACCATTGCAATTATAAAATTTCTTGCCCCTATGTAACTTTTCTCTAACACAACGAGAAAACTTTGGACCAAAAAATACAACTCACGTTTAAACAAATTTGAGGAAATCTTCCACCCATGTATATAAATGCCATTGCCCAACCAAGTAAGGTCCCAATACTACTGTGTTCTACAGGATGCTCTGCTTGCTGATCACCACTAACCTGAAATTGTTGTAACATGAAAAGAACTGGGATTTTGTTTCATTCTATAAAACATTTGAAAATCAATATAAGCTTCAATTTTGTTAAAATAGAATCTTTTCCAGTGTCAGGATTTACCTAGCAATCAAAAGATATAACCAAACAGTTCCACATTTAAAATATCAGATTCATAAGTTACTGACTAGTTCTAATGGTATTATAATCAGTGTGAATAGAAGTAAGGAAATTATCTAGGTTCCAGCTGGAATTAGTTGGTTAGAGCAGAAGTTAGTTAGTTAGTTAGTTATGATGTTATTTCTAGTAGATGAGTGTTTGAGAATAAGTTCAAATGTTCAATTAACACTCGCAAGACTACAGAATGAGCTATATAAGATCAAACAAGAAAATATGCAAATAAATGTGTCATCGCTATTTATAGGGAGTTTTAGCGATGCAAAGATAAATTTCAGTAAAAAAATGCTATCTAGAACTAGGATTGATGAGTTGTCGAATTCTTCTAGGCTTTCTTAACTCTTGGGGTCCTCTTTTTCTATTATTTCTCTATTATTTATCAATCTGAAATATTAGCATTAAAACAATGTGTTAGTTAGAGGGGAATCCTATCCTTCACTCTTTTAAAGTGCAACATTCACTCCATAGGAGTGAAGGTCAGCACTTCCCATATATATATATATATACTCTTTTCATTTTCATTCAATACATGGTTGTCTATGACGGATGTTACCACCAATAATGTAAACCAAACAAATAACCAAATGAAGAAAAAAATTCAGCTAGTAAAGTGGGTTATTCATTCTCTTATAGTATACAGTGCCTAGTATAAATAATTAAGATGGAAATTCAACCAAGGCAGATAGTAACCAAGTTGTATCTTACATTACCTGAAAAAGCTTACGTCCGACGTAGATCACGAATTCTTGACTTGGTTTTTGGACCATTCCTCTATCTGATGATTGAAGCAGATTGAAGGCACCAAGCAAAGTTAATGATGAAACCTGAGCGAAATCATAGATGTGAATAGGCTGCAATGCAGTGATAGTTAAATATGTAAATTTGAAGTCGAAAAGTTTACCAAACACAGAGTAGTTTTGATCTTTGAAACTGGATCAGATTGTGTAGCAGCAGAGGAGTGAAGCAAGGGCTCTTCTACTGGATCCTGGGCTAAGACGGATTCCGCTGTCGGAGATGGATACGTTGGTGACCTAATGAATTGAAAACAAGGACTTATAAGAACCTTCAACATCGAAATTCAGTTAAATTTCAACATTGAAATCAAGAAAACACTTAAATGAAAAGCAACAAAATGAACATGTTGGATATATTCTGAAGAGATTAATCCAAAGAAACAATACAATTCGGAGCTCATTGTAGTTAATCATAAGGAACATGATACGAAAAATATAAACTATGCCTTAAATGTGATTAGTCTATTACTTTCATAACCCCACAACCATTATAGTTTTGTCACGTCTTTATTTCACTCTTATAACCAAGTCATCATATTCAAGAATTACTTTTTTCCTTTAAACAGAAAAGGTCTTTAGAAGCTTGAGTACAACAGTATATGAAAGTAGCACTGCCTGATTTTATTATCATAAATGGATACTGAGCCATTGATTAAAATAACCACCGATTTTTGTACTCAAGTTGTTTTTTCTAATCTTATCCAGTGATGTTGCAAAGGGCTGCCACTTCTTGATAAAACAAAATCGACTTTCATTACTTTAATTGCCTGTAAAGTCCCTGGCCACCTCAATTTCTTTATCATTCATTAAGTTCAACTGTGTTTGCATTTTAAGATTTCTATGTCACCCTCAATAGAATTTTCAAAAAAAATGACCAAGACAAAGGCAGAACAACACATAAGAGATAGATAATTACTGGTGGCATATTTCCCTTCCATCAGAACTTTTAGTAATGATCAGAACAGGAATTGTAGAACTCAAAGCATTGTGTGTAATATAGTCATCAAACTCCTTACTTTGATCAGCATCACTTCCATTATTCATTTCACTGTGGTTTTGTTCCAAATTTGTTGGTGCCTCAATTTTCCCATCATTGGCAATCTAGAACACAAATAGATACAGTATATTAGGCAATTAGAGATTAATATAAAGGTTGTGTTTGAATTTTATCTTTGAGATAGAAATACAAAGATCGAGAGACCTAGACGAGGCTTTTTTTTTTAAATAAATATTAAAAATACATTAATTTCCAAAATGCGCATCTAGTAAAAGGTTTCCAGGAGTAAGCTTCAGCAATTTCACATGGGACACTCGCAAAATGGGCTTCAGGCCCATTTCACTTGCAGCACTCGTGAAATGGACCAGCCCAATTCATGCAAACTAGAAGTTAATTGGCCATTTCAGGGGTGCCCTGAATGAAATGGCAAAAACGTATTCCTAGATTACCATGTGCGTATTTTGGAAATTAAGGTGTTTTCAATATTTATTTAAGGATGGAGATGGATATTTTCTGTTCCTAATATTTGGAAGTCCAGAAAATATTTGTCTCCAAGATAGAAATATTTTGTGCCTCCATCTGTCTCCATAACCAAACAAATTTCTTTCTCCACTGTCTCTATATTTCTATCTTAAAGACAGTATCCAACACAACCTAAGTATCTCAACTTTGATAGAGTAGCTTATATTTTACAGTTTACACACTTTAGAATATAATTTTAGTAGAGAAATAGTATATAGTGAATCTTTTTCTCTCCAGAAAAAGTCTAATATGATAATATAGTCCAAATAGGTAAAAGAAAATTGCCTCTAGAGTATGGTGATATATATAATGTGATTTTGTTACATCATATTTTTAATTCGTTATAACTTTAGCGAGAAAACAATGGATGAAAGTATATTATGAATAACACTAACTCTTGCTTGATCATGCAATTTGATCAAGCACTCTACAAGATATTCTGATATAAATATTGTTTCCAGTTCAACCATGAGCTATTTCTGTGAATTAAATGAGGATATTAAAAACATTTTTATTTGTAGAAAATAAAAAGTATACAATTGATAAGAGCAAAAATGTTGAGTTTGTGTGAATTATCATCACCAAGATGTTATGCAAATCATTTCACATAGAATAAATTATACCTCCTCCGCAATTGATTCTCTATTTACATTCAGAGTCCTCATGAAATCTCAATCTCAATTGTCAAAGGAGGCAAAGAACATCAACAAAACAATAGCATGTCTATGTGACCGTTTCAGAATTTATAGTATGAAATTGCACCTTGAGCTGTTTATGATACTTCATAGGAGAATATATGTGTCCATAGTATATTGCTTGTAAACAAAGTGAAACAGTTATGATGAAATACAGCTGCAAATCAACACAACAGGTGAAAAAATCAGATTAAGAAAAAAATAACTTAGTAGGTATAAGAACATATCAGTTACTAACTAGAATCCTTACCACTGCTGTATATAATTGTGTTGAAAGCTGCATAAACAAGAAATAAAATCATTAGCATACCGTTATTAAATTAAGATTCATCACAAAATCTGTGATTTTAAATGTATACCGAGCTAATTGTTATATAATGTGCGTGAATTATATTATGTTTTTGACTTCTTGTGTGTTATGAATAAATACTGGACTGAACATGTGTGTGCACACCAGGAATGAGCATTATCTCCATAAAAAGTATAGAAACCTTAAATCTTGATAATGAAATATTCATAAGAAAATTGATTTTCTGAATGAGTAGGATCCAAGAGATTATAGAGCATAAACATGTTTCCACTGCTAGGAATATAGTAACGCAGTATGTGTTATAAGTTTTGTTATTCATATATCCTTTTGCCAGAGATTTTATTTGTGGCAAAGAGACAATTCGGAATAAGTAGATAGGGTCATAGAGGAGTAGCCAGAATAATGTTCTTGGCTTTTTAGCAATTTCCTTTCTTCAAAATCAAAGGTTAACAAAGAAAAGCATCACTTAGGAGACTTTGAATAAATTTCGCTTTCTCCAATATATAAAGTTTATAACTATTAAAATATTTATTGTTTGTTGCAAACTTTTTACTTAGCCTGATACCAAACCTGTTAAAAGTGGAGAGTCATGTTAGGCTCTGGAAAACCAACATAAAAATATTTTGAATCCCAATGTTATGTCAATGTCATGACATTTGGATTGAGTTATTTGGGTATTTCTTTGGATTTGATTCAACAATCATCATTCATGTTGATATGAATGTTAACAATAGGAGAAAGCAATGGCAAATTTTAAGATTGATCCTAAAAGGCATGCTTCTAAATATCTCTTAGACACAAGAAACACTCACGGTAGCTGGTTCCAGCAAGCATCCAAAGACATTGAATATATCTCTGCAAAATTAAAAAAAGAAATAAAAAATTGTATGGAACTATTATACAGGTGGTGGGAACTTCATGCAGATATAATCAAAGAAACAGAAAAACTGAAATGAGAAGACTTGAAAATGTTACAAATTTGAGGACACAACAATCAATGCCATTGGTCTCTTTTCAAACCAAATTTTCAACATAAGTACTATTTAAAATGAGGTCTTTTACAATGTATTTTTTTTTCAAGTTTTTCTTTGGTGTTCGTAGATTATTCAAACACACTCCATAAATCACATACATATATAGTGATCTCAAAGTTGAAGGGATTATTCCCATCAAGTATAAAGTAGTGTTAATTAAAATCTTCAACTAAAACCACAGAACAGATAAACAAAACTAACAATGAACAAATAATTAATACCTCTGGTTTTTAATATTTGTCATTCTAGTACAATATATTTATGATTCTCACATTTCAGTGCAATATTTATTAAGCATCTTTCACCTAAACCCTCCAAACAAAAGTCAATAAAATATTTATACTATAAAATAGGAGTTAAAATAGGAGTATTTTAATAAACAACTTTGGTATCAATATATAAATGGCCAAAGTGACAGATATTGTGAACTAAAGGTAACAAGTAGGAGCAAACAAATCACATCATATCATATCATATCATATTATCATATATTAAGAATAAATAAGAACAATGCAACAACCCTCATCAATTACCCTATGATCCATGTAATCAAGAAAGTAACAGAGAGACCCTCAGTTGATTTTTCTCTGTAGTTTGTGATTATTTGAGGTATCTCAGCAATGACCCATACAATGAAACCGATTGCGCCTAATACCTTTGAAGTTTTTTCTCTCACATTACTCATCATAAGCTTTTTGGCCAATTCAACACAATGATGATTTCCAAGACACAATGAGGTGGTGGAGCTTCCCAACATCCCCATTGCATCAAAACAAAGCTGCAATGTGAATTACCACCAACAAATTAAAAAAGAAAGTTAAATAAATAAATCATTGACAATGCAGACGCATAATACTGGAACACAAAACTTTTGGTTCAAGTATCATTTTACACTGTACTATACGATAAGAGATTCAGAAACACGGCATAAAAAGTTAAAGATATAAAATAAAATAATATATCCATATAATAATAACATTGAAAAAGAACTAATAGAATTCGTTATTCATATTGATATATTGGCACATTTCTAATTGACGTTGGTTGTTATTGTGTTGCAGTGTGAACCTAAAAAGAAAACTTTGAATCGTTCTAGCTAAGGTCTAAGCCAATTAAGAAACGGTGAAAGAAAGAACCATCATAAAATTTATGGATTAAAGAAAAACTGAATCAACATTTGTAAAAATAAGCGGATTAGTCGAAAGAAACGAGTTAGGTCGGTGCATGCAAAAGAAGATATATAGAACATGTGTACCTGCAAACAAAACGGAGCAAACTGTTGAAGAAGCTGCTTTCTGTTGTAACAACGAGGGTTCTTTTCAAGCCAGAAAAGAGAGAGATAAAAAGAGAGTGAATGAGTGTGTCTTAATCTCTGTTATAAGAGTATGAGAATGAATGAGAGCACTCAGCGTAGTGTTCTAAGTATATATAAGTATATGATACTACCTCGTGTTTCATGTAAATTAGGTTCCGATTCCAATGGGATTTGATGGAGTAATATTGGATCTTGAAGGTCTTTGTTGACTACAAAGTTTAAAAGTTAAACAAATTCTAAGTAGTCTCACAGTTATTTTAAAAGATAATGACGTCTTTAACAAAAAAAAATTATTTAATTTAGTTTTTGAATTTTATTTTTATGAGATCTATTAGTTTTTGTGTTTTTTTTTTTTTTGAAATCTCGTAATTCTTTTAAGATAATTATCAAAAATTAAATTGAGTATTTATTTTTAAAAATTTATCAAAATTATAGTTTTATCGTTTAGAATTTCATTACAAAATAGAATTGTGATATCATTTTTATCTTTATATTTATTACTTTCTTTTTTTATGGAATAAAATAGAGTAGAATGACAATTAATGCTTTAAATATTTTGATTTTAGATTAATTAATTTCTAAAAAAAATACTAATTTAATTTTTTACTATAATAAACAACGTTATGTCTTATTAATTTATCACGTAAAACTTAACTATGACATCCATATGTACAGTTAACTTCTATGATGTCTATTTATGAAATATCATCGTGTAGATAACAATTTTCGAAACGAAACTTCACATCTTTTAATAGAATTCGTGATAAATAGAGAATAACTAATAAAAATTATATGAAAACTCAATAAAAAATAAATATTTCACGGTCCAAAACTACGCCGTTTTCGTACTCATGTGACAACAATATAATTATTGTAAATAACGAAATGACAATTTTATTTTCGTTTCGCACTATCCATTAAAATAAAGACATACATGTTTATCATTTTTTTTTCAAAAAATAATTAGTGTAAAGTCAAAATTTTTGATAATCTAATTCTCACTTTAGTCAATAAAATATCATCGAATGATTTAAATGTGAGAAAAAATACTCTTAAAAATAAAAACGAAAAAAAAAAACAAACATTGTTTAGCTCGCATGCACATTCAAAAGCAGTCAACTCCTAACTTCCACATGTGGTGTGCGATATGTCATTTTAGAAATAACTTCATTTTTTAGATCAATTTCTTCAAAGTATCAAGGGTAAAAGAACACAATGTTCATGCCCTTCGGTTTAAAATCATCATATGAATTATTATAGGACAACATGCGGATTAATCCAAACAAAATGTCATATAAAATCCACATATTAAAACAGCAAGATCAATCATGATCTATTAATTTATCCTAATCTAAAATTTAATTCCAACCAAATAATCCATAATAAATCACAAATATATTCTAAATTTCTAACAAACTAAATTACACCAAAACAAAATGCTATAAGCCTTAAACCACTTAAATAATCACATCTAATTAATCAACAAGATTTTCCTACTAAAGTATATCCTACATTACTATAAACAATAATATTGAAAACGAAATAGCAAATAAAGGAATCAATAACCAAAGTGCGACGATAGAAAAAGGTTTGAAAAACTTGAATTATTTGTTTTTCTTTTGTCAATCTGGAAAGGACTTCTCTTTAAGGATTTTTTCAAGGTGCTAACTCTTTCATGGTAACACAAATAAAAACCTTTTAATTTGATCTGTTTAAGAAAAAGTTGAAATGTGTTACAAAATGAATAGGATTAAGTTACACACTCCACTTAAATCAATTCACAGGCATACAATGATGTTCTGCATTACAAATACTTGTTTTAATGCAATTTCTCTAAACAGCCATGTGGTGGAATGCAAAACCACTAGACTTCCATTAGAAGGAGTTGTGTTCAGGGGGAAAAGGAAAAAACCTAAATCACTTTTAAGATGGTTTTTCCCCATAAAAAAGAAGTAGCATTCAAACAAATATTTGATGTAAAGAGCCCAAATGTGACTAAATTATTAAGTGCAAATGAGAATATTTATTCTATAGAGTCCAAGCAAATACTAGGGTACACATGCATGGTTAATATATGGTTCAAGAAAGATATAAAATCTGTCGTCATGCAACTGTTCTCAAGATGGAGCATAAGCCAGATCATATAACTAAGTACTTAAAAGATGTGTTTTCATTTTTCCCTCCAAAAGAACAAGGAAGCAGAGAAGAAAAAAAAAATGGCCTACTTCAACCGATTCCTCAGGTTTAAGTGTACTTAATGCCCTCTCAAATAAAGCTCGTATATTTTGGTCATCGTTCAAACGTGTCAAGAAATCAGCATATCTAAAGCATCATGAAAACATTCTTAATACTCAGTCCATAATACTTTGAATATGAAAGGAAATATTTTTAATAGAAATGACAACATGTACAACCAGTGAGGCAATACGATATCATCTAACTCCGAAAAAGAGGTAGTACAAGATCAAAAGAACTAGTACAATTTTTGTTCAGAGACAGCAAAGACATAACAATAAGAGGCACATAAACCAACATTAGTGGATGTATGTTTACAAAGATCCAAATATTAAGAGAGCAAGCTAGTCATACTAAGGATATGTTGAAGTGATATAATATCAAAGTATGTGTTGACTAGATCAAATTAAAATCAGATTCTTAATTCCTTTCATGAATTTTTTATGTAAATAAAATTAGTTATAAATATTTTTCCTTTTTGGTTTAGCTTAATTTTAGAAATTTTATGATTAGAAATCTTTCCTTTATTTTAGACTAGTATCTTGCCTTTTTTTTCTCATTTTCAAGTTATTTCTATTTCTGTAATTTCTCTGTAAAGAGGATGATTCCCTGTACATTTGATAGTACATTTATATTCAAACACTTTAACTTGGTATCAGAACAGAATCTCTGTATTGTGCCTCTAATTTATAATTATAGCTGACAGTTCCTCAGTTATTAATCCTGAACAAAAGGAGAACATCACTCCTACTCCATCGGACTTAAAATTTGAGCAGTGGGTACTAGTTAGTGGTGACTCCACACATTTCGACTCAATGGGTCAAACTACCTTAGGTGGTCTCAATCCGTTCAGATGTATATCCGTGGAAGAGAGAAGATTGGATATCTCACCTGTAAGCGAAGCCAGCCTAGCGTCACTGACCCACAATATAATGTGTGGAATACCGAAAATTCTATGGTGATGACATGGCTGGTGAACTCAATGGAGGATGGTTTCAGTAGTAACTACATGTACTATACCACTGCCAAAAAATTGTGGGATAGTGTAAAGTAGATGTATTCTGATCTTGGGAATAAATCGCAGATTTATGAACTTACTCTAAACGCTAGAGAAATTCAACAAGGGAGTGACAATGTCACCAAATATTTTCACACATTGAAGCAGGTGTGGCAGGATCTTGACCACTTCAATAACTACAAGTGGAATTCAGCCGCTAATGCCAAACACCACCAACAAACAGTGGAAAAAGGGAGGATATTCCAATTTCTTGCAAGCCTCAATGTGGAGCTAAATGAAGTTTGTGGAAGAATTATTAGAAGAGCAATCCTACCTCCAATTGGAGAAGTATTTGATGAAGTTAGAAGAAAGAAAACTCGTAGAGCTGTGATGATGGGAAAAGGCAAGACTGAACAAATTTCTTTGGAGTCTAATGCACTCTTAGTAGCACCTGTTGCACTTAAAAGTTCATCAAATCAAAAGTACTCTTCCAATCTTTGGTGTGACCACTGCAATAAACCTCGTCACACCAAAGAAACCTGCTGGAAGATTCATGAAAAATCAGCACATCTTAAAGGCAGCAAACCTAGTCCCAAAATACATTCTTACCCAATTGCTCACGAGGCTGAAAAATTATTGAGTAAGGAACAGGTTGAGCAGCTCATAAGGCTGTTAAATTCCAGTTTTGTGTCTAGTACTCCTAGTGATCCTTTGGTTCAAATAGGTAATTTTAGTATTCCTTGTCCCTTAATTGCACCTCAAACTTGAATGCACTATGGATTGTCGATTCAGGTGCATCTGACTATATGACCAGCCTTTTTCCTTTATTTAAAACTTATCCTCCTTGCTTTGAAAATGAGAAAGTTAGAGTTACTGGTGGTAATTTTTCATCTATTGCTAAAAAAATACAATTAAATTATCCAAAAATATTGACCTAAAAAACGTCCTACATGTACCAAAGCTTTTTTATAATCTTCTCTCTATTAGTAAAATCTGCAAGGATTCAAATTTGTTGTAACATTCTTTGACATTCATGGTATTTTTTAGGACCGGACTTCGCAAAAGATGATTGGCAATGCTAAGATGATGGATGTGCTTTATAATTTTAAGGATATTTCGGAAGATAAAATAACTCAAGGATTTAGTGGTATAAGTTCTATGCCTATAAAGGACCAAATAATACTCTGCCATAATAGACTAGGACACCTTAGTTTTCCATATCTCAAACATTTGTTTCCAAGTTTGTTTAAGAATATTGATTCTTCCTTACTTAAATGTGAAAGTTATATTCGTTCAAAGAGTCATAGAGTTCTTTATTACTCTCAACCTTATCATACATCTAAACCTTTTCACTTGATTCATAGTAATGTTTGGAGTCCATCGAAAATAACAACTCAATTTGAAAAAAATAGTTTGTAACTTTTATCGATGACCACACACGACTATGTTGGATCTATCTCATGCATGAAAAATCTGAAGTTTCTAAAATTTTTCAGTATTTTTCAACAATGGTAGAAACACAATTTGACAAAAAAATTTCAATATTAAGAAGTGATAATGGCACTAAATACTTTAATAAAAATCTTGATGAATTTTTTTAAAAGAAAAGTATTCAATATCAATCTATATACCCTACACCCCAACAAAATGGCATTGCTGGAAGAAAAAATAAACATCTTCTTGAAGTAGCACATGTCATTATGTTTGAGGGCAATGTTCCAAAGTATTTATGGGGAGATGCTGTCCTAACAGCAGCCTATCTCATAAATCGAATGCTCACACGTGTGTTAAATTACTGCATACCATTGAATACTTTCAAAAAGAATTTTTCAGCATGTAGGTTATATTCTGACTTACTTTTAAAAGTATTTGGTTGTATTGTGCTTTTACATACACCTTCATATCGAAGTAAACTTGATCCAAGGACAGCAAAATGTATTTTTGTTGGCTATTCCCTAAATCAAAAAGGTTATAAATGTTTCAATCCACACACTAAGAAATTTCATGTAAGCATGGATGTTACTTTTTTAGAACATGAAACCTTTTTTTAGAAAAATTCTCTTCAGAGGGAGAATCTAGGTGAAGAAAACTTTTTTCACGAACCTTTACCCACTCCTATCCTACATATTGAGGATACAACTTTCACTGATCATGTAAATTCTGAAACAATTATAAAACAAGTTGTGGAAACCAATTTTAAAATTGTGCCATAATTAGTTAGAACCCAAACAGAAAAAGAAATACCACAATCAGAAAAAGAGTTTCTATGTTATGTTCGAAAATATCCGAAGAAGACTAAAGACCAGCTCATCATCTCTGTACCAACCCAAACTGAAAACCCGGAAGATGGCCCAACTGTAGTACTTCAAGAACTTCCAAGTAAATATGAAATTGTCACTTCCAATAATAATTTGCCAATAGCCCTTAGAAAAGAAACCAGAACCTGCACCAAAAAGATACTCAAAATCTGCTCTAACCATTCTATTTCCAATTATGTTTCTTACCAAAATCTCTCCCTAAAACATCAAGTTTTTACTTCTAAAATTATAAATCTGTTTGAGCCTAGGAACATAGAGGAAGTACTAGATGATCCCAATCAGAAATTAGCAGTGATGGAAGAGTGGCATGCACTCACGAAGAATAAACCTTGGGAGAGTGTAGATCTACCACAGAATACAAAATTAGTTGGCTGCAGATGGGTTTTTACCATCAAGTGCAACGCTTATTTAAGCATAGAGGGGTATAAGGCTAGGTTAGTAGTTAGGGGATTTACACAAACCTATGGAGTAGACTATCGAGAGACTTTTGCTCCAGTTACTAAACTCAGCTCTGTGAGGATTCTCTTATCTTTTGTTGCGAATTACAATTGGCCTTTACATTAATTGGATGTAAAGAATGCTTTCCTAAATGGGGAGCTAGAGGAAGAGGTGTTCATGAAACTTTCACCTGGATTTGAGGCTGAACTAGGGAGGAATAAAGTGTGCAAACTAAAGAAATCTCTCTATGGCTTGAAACAATCCCCAATAGCTTGGTTTGAATGACTTAAAATGGTGGTGAAGGGACTTGGTTATACTCAAAGCCAAACTGATCATACACTTTTCTATAAACATTCAACAGCTAATAAAATTGTCATCTTAATGTTGTATATGTGGATGACATTATTCTGACAGATGCTGATTTTTTGGAGCTAAAAGACTTGAAGGAGAAACTTGTCAAAGCATTTGAAATCAAAGAACTTGACTCATTAAAATACTTCATTGGAATTGAATTTGCAAGGTCTAAGGAAGGCATTTTTATGAACCAACGAAAGTACATCCTAGATCTTTTAAAGGAGATGGGATTACTTGGTTGTAAAGCTGCTAAAACACCTATAGAGCCTAACTTAAAATTGAAGCAAGCTGAACCAAAAAATGTAATGGACAAAGGGAGATATCAGCGGTTGGTAGGGAGGCTAATCTATTTATCCCATATACGCCTGGATATAGCCTTTGCTGTGAGCATGGTAAGCTATTTTATGCATTCACCTGGTTGAGAACACATGGATGCTGTCTTTAGAATCCTAAGATATTTGAAGGGGTCGCCTGGAAAAGAGTTACTCTACAGAAAACATGGACATCTTCAAGTAGAAGCCTATACAGATGCGGATTGGGCTGGGAATGTCATGGATAGAAGGTCAACATCTGGGTATTGTACTTTTGTTGGCGAAAACCTAGTTAGTTGGAGGAGTGATGATTGGATTTTTGATGGTATAGAATTTTACAAATGAATTCTCGTTGTAAGTATAGTTTCTAAACCAACAATAATCCTTTCATACAAAATATTGTTTGTCACAAGTAACAAACCCCTAATTTTATAAACCGAAGTATTCAAACCTCGGGTCGTTCTCCCTAGGAATTACAATAAAGTGTCTTGTTATTGGTTATGAGTTATTTTGGGGTTTTGGATAAGAAGCATGAAAAGTAAATGGCAATGAAAATAAACTAACAACTATAAAAGGCTCTTGGCAAGGTATGAAAATTAGAAGTCCTATCCTAGTTATCTTTCTCAATTGTGATGAGAATTGTTCATTGCTACCACTTAGTTAACCCTTACTAAATAAAGGAAAGTCAAGTGGATGAATTGACTTGAGCCACAAGTCCTAGCCAACTCCCAAGGAAAGACTAGCTTTAGTGCACTCCAAACCAATTAGCAATCTCTCCAATTATCAATCAACAGAGGAATTAGATAACTCAAGTGTCACTAATTACTCTACTTAGGCCAAGAGGAACAAAATCTACACTAAAACTAAAAGAGACATTTCAACAAACACATAAAGTACAATAGAAGTAATCATTATTAAATGCAAGAATTAAAGGAATCTACAACTACAAAAACAAGAGATCAACAATAGAAAAGCAAAGAAGACACATTTAGTATGAATTACCCCTTATTGAATTGGAAGAATGTAGAAGGAACAATACTAGATCTACAACAAAATATAAGAACAATATAAAGGAAATTACAACAAAAGAGTAGAAGAAGATGAATGTAGCAACAAAAAATTGAGAGATAGAAGTAGAAGAGAACATGAATTAAAACCTAGATCTAAGAACTAAACCTAATCCTAATCCTAATTCTAGAGAGAAGTGAGAGCTTCTCTCTCTAGAAACTAACTCTAACTACTAAACTAAGCTAATGATCAAAAGTATCTAAAGTATGAAAAGTGTCTCTCATTCACCCTTCAATCCTTGGCTTAAATAGCATTAGAAATGAGTTGGATTGGGCCCACAAGGCTTGTAAATTCGCTAGCCACGAGTTTGCATGAAGTGATCACGTGCACCAACGGCGCGTGCGCGTACGCGTCCTTATACGTATAGCAACTATGGCAAATCTTATATCGTTTCGAAGCCCCGGATATTAGCTTTCTAATCCAACTGAAACCGCATTATTTGGACCTCTGTAGCTCAAGTTATGGTCGATTAAGTGCGAAGAGGTCGGCTTGACAGCTTTTGCGTTTCCTTTATTTCTCCATGAGTTCTCCATTTCTACATGCTTTTCCTTCATTCCCTTGGTCCAATCTTTGCCTCCTAAACCTTAAGTCACTTAACAAACATATCAAGGCATCTAATGGAATCAAGGTGAATTGAATTTATTTATTTTAAGACCTAAAAAGCATGTTTTCACTCTTAAGCACAATTAAAGGAAAAGTTATAAAATCATGCTATTTCAATGGATAAATATGGGTAAAAGGTCATAAAATCTCTTAAAATCAATACAAGATAAACCGTCAAAACGGGGTTTATCAACCTCCCCACACTTAAACCAAGCATGTCCTCATGCTAAAACCAAGAATGAAGTAAGGGTATGGCATTTATTCAATGGGAACTAACTAAATGCAATCTACCTATATGCAACTATCTAAATGAATGCAATTGCTTGGTCAAAATAAATCAATTCCCAAGAAGCATATATGCACAAGGGCTAAGGACTAGCAAGTCTAATCCACAATTGAATAGAGTTATTAAATATTTTTACAAACTTGCATGAAAAGTGATACTTATAGATGGAAACATGTAATTGAGCATCAAACCCTCACCGGATGTGTTTGCACTCTATTCGCTCAAGTGTTTAGGGTTGACTCTCTCAATTATCCTCTATTTCATGCTTTCTAAGATTTGTCTTTCTTCCAACAATCAACAAATATTTCATGCATGCATACATATATCATGAGGTCTTTTCATAGGTTGTAATGGGGCTAGGGTTAAGGTTGGATGCATATTTGGTCAAGTGAGCTTAAAATTTGAATTTTTGATAAACTTAGACTTCCCACCTAACCTATGACATCCTATACAATTTCAAAGCTAGCCTAACTACCCATTTTTCACTTTTTCACATACTCATGCATTTTCTTTTTCATTTCACAACACTTATGCATTGATCTTATTGAGCTTCACTTTGGGGCATTTTGTCCCCTTTTTATTATTTTTCTTCTTTTTCTTTCTTTTTCTATTTTTTTCTTTTCCATATTATTTTTCTTTTCTTTTTCTTTTTCTCATTTTCCTTTTTTTTTTCTATATACAAGAACATCAATGCATAAGGTTTTACATTTGATCAATATATGAGTATGTACCAAATTCCCAATATTTACACTAATAATATAAAACTACCCTTTTATTCATCCAATGTCCCAAGGTTCCCACACTTGAATGATACTCACATACACTAGCCTAAGCTAATCAAAGATCCAAATTAAGGACTTTTATTGTTTCCTGCTTTAAGGCTTGTAATGTGCTAAATTAAATAACAAGTGGGTTAAGCGTAGGCTCAAAGTTGGCTAACAATGGAAGATAAAAGGTAAGGCTATTTGGGTAAGTAAGCTAATGAAATGATGGCCTCAATCATATAAATGCATGAATACACAAAATAATGGATATAAAGAATCAAACAAAGCAAAGATTACAATCATAGAAAGAGAATAATGCACACAAGAAGGGAAAATAAGTGGTTATAAGATGTAACCACACCATTAGACTCAAATCTCACTTGCTTGTGTTCTTAGCTCAAAAACATGATCCACAATATATATAATTCAAGCAAGTTCTATGAAAAAGTTTTCACTCAATCAATTGAAGTGTCCTATAGATAGAAATCTTGAAAATTTTCATTATTTTGACTAAGCTTATTGTGTATATATATGCAAAAAAATAAGAAAATGCAAGTAAAAATCCTAAAATCCTAGAATGAAATGCAAAAGTGTTGAGATTAGAAATTTGTCACCCAAGATCGCTGATCGGTCGGACGACCTCCCCACACTTAAAAGTTTGCACCGTCCTCGGTGCACTCAAAGATGAGCAAAGGGGTACGGCGACTCTCCGAATTGCTACCTTCAGCTGGTCGGTCAACCGGTTACTGCATGTTCTTTCATCCGCTTCCATGTGTGCTTGTGGTGCATTGTTCATGAAAAACAAAAATATAACACCATAAGATGAGAAGATATAAAAGCAAAGAAGCATACATTGTTGGAATGAGGTAGATCACTAGAATTGAGTGAGTGAATTAGTGTGACATTAGTGACAAATAAGTGTGTGAATTCTAAATTGCGCGGTTTAGAGCACACATTAGCATAAAAAGCTATGTCACAAAAGAAGCATGCACTTCACTTATCCTAGTGTGCTTGAGATACTTTAAGTAAACTTGTAAGGTAAAACAAGTATTAAGAAGCATGGAAGCATTCAAGTCAAGCATATATGGATGCATATAATCATGAACACAATGCATTAAGATAAATACACAACATCATCCATCAAGAGGTTGCTTAATCGAGGAAAAGGATTCAAATTACATGGTGGCCAAATCATGCAATTCAAGAAGAGTTACAAACTCGAAGGCAATTCTCATCACTTGGTATTTTCAAAAGGTAAGCATGAAAAATTCAAAACCAAGTAGCAAAATATAACCTCAATCATAGAATCCAACAAAGATTATCTAAAAATATTCATGCTAAAATAGCATTTAGGCAATAAGAGGCAGCAATGTGTAGTAAACAAAGTCAATAATCCAACATTTATAATGAAAAGATAGAAAATAAAATGAAAACTAAACTAAAACCAACTAATCAACTAACTAACTAACTAATTAACTAACTAACTAACTAATTAACTAACTAATTAACTAACTAAAATAAATGGTTATCGATGGTGTTTGGAAGTGTTGGATGAGAGGTAGAAGAAGGGAAGAAGAGATGAGAAGGAAAGAAATGGAAAGAGGAGAAGAAAAGAAATGTGGTGAAGGAAGGAAAACCGCGCGTACGTGCGCATGTCGAGCACGCGCAGATGGCTTATTTCGAGAGTGACGCATACGCGTCATATACGCGTGCGCGTGAGTGGGGTTATGCCAAAAGCATAACGTTGGCGCGGCGTAGGCACAACTCTCTGGAAAATGTATAGAATGGGGAACTTCTCAATCAACGCGTACGCACGCATGGCGCGCTCGCGTGGATGGTCGAAAACGCTTGATACACGCGTACGCACGCAGTGCGCGTACACGTGGATGGTGCTCTATTTTTCAAAAATTTTTTTGCTATGTTTTTGCACTAATCCAAGCATTCTAAACCTCCAAGCAGCTACCAAAACACCATAAAACCTTATTTAACATATTAAACTACCAATTAAACTCAACTAACTAAACAAAACATGAAATTAAACTAATTCTACCAATTTGTACAAAAGAGAAAATGAAAGGATTTTACCATGGTGGGGTGTCTCCCACCTAGCACTTTTATTTATTGTCCTTAAGTTGGACTTATGGGGAGCTTCTCTCAAGGTGGCTTGTGCTTGTACTCATCTTGGAACTCCCACCAATGCTTGGTTCTCCATTGTGCCCCAAGATTTCTTATGGATTGAGCCAAGTGTTGATGGAGTTCTTCACAAGCTTGGGGCTCCCAAAGTTGATCCTCTTTTTGTGATCCGGGGTCCCACACTTTATTTTCACACCCGTCTTGAGGTTGATCATCATTATTAGTCCAACCGGGTGGTGAGTAGGGTGAATTCTCTATATAGTGGCCAACAATCCTCCTAGACCCATCTATTTGAGCACTACTCCAACCTTTATATCTCATGTTTGATGCATCAACCATAATGAGCCTTGATTTGCAACGCCCACCACAAAACCTTTTTCGCTTACGCTTCATCCCACAAACTTCCCTAAGTTGGCCATCCATTTCAAGCAAACCATATTCAAGTGGGATAATAAAGCTAATAGAAATGAATTTCACCCACTCAAATGAAGGTGTAGATGGCAACCTAGGCAAAGAAGCTTCCAAAGATCTTGACAAAGCATAACCAACCCTCGTTCTTCTATTTCTAGGGACTTCCACCTCTTCACAAGATCTCTTAATCTCAATCCTTTGTTCAACAATTTTATCTAAATCTTTTTCTTTACTCAAATCATAATAGGGAGGGTGAGAAAAATTTACCTCCTTAACGCTTTCAAATCCAACCGGAGAAGGTTGTTCATGCTCAAAGGATTCTTCACCACTAAGACTTGATGCTTGATCTTCATTACCAAGGGAACTCAATCCTTGCTCTATCCCATCCAAGTCTTCATATGGAGTATGCCTTGGAAGGTGTGCACTTTCCTCCCTAGCATCAATTTCAATCATCTTGGAGGGGTTTTCTTCAATTCTATGTTCCCATGGAAGCTCCGCATCTCCTAAGTCTTCTACCACTTCTTCCTTGTCTTTAACAATTAAAGCTTCCTCCAATTGTTCCAATACAAAGCAACTTCCTTCATTTTCCACCGGAGTTTCCAATCTCTCCTTCATGCTATGTTCTTCATTCGATTCTCCACATGTAGCCATGGGAGTTTCTTGAGTGTTCAAGCATTGGGAGGCTAATTGATTTGTTACCGCATCTAAGGCGGCCATGAAATTTTGCACATCCCTTTTCATCTCTTCTTGCCCTTGAACAAGAACACCAAGGGTTTCATCCATTAAAGATTGGGGTGGGTGGAAGGGTTCATCATTTTGGGGAAAGGGTTCATAGTAGGAAGATAGTTCTTCTTGGTAGAGTTGTGGTGGTTCAATGTTTTCCATTCTTTCCACTTGTTGCACAACACACTCCATGGTTGCTTGAAATTGATCCAATGCTTCCTTGAGATGATCCCTTGACTCTTGTTCCTCTTGGATATCATGAGTAGGACCATAGTGCTCTTGGATTGAAGGACATGAGTATTCTTCCATGGGAGGTTGTGGTGGACAGTAGTATTCATCTTGTGGTTAAAAATTTTCATATATTGGAGGTGGTTCATCTTGGTAATAATATGGAGGAGGTGACTCTTGAAAATATTGATGGTGGAATGGTGGTGGCTCTATATGTGGTTCACATGGCTCATATGGTTCAAAAGGTGGTTGGTATGGTGGATATGGATCAAGGTCATATGGAGGTATTTGGTGAAAAGAGGCTTGTGAGTATGGTTGAGGGCTATGTTGAGGATATGATTCATAGGCATATGGTGGTGGTTCTTGAAAGTCACAAGGAGATTCACCATAGCCATTGGATTGGTATGCATCATAGAATGGTTCTTCTTCATAGTAGATTGGTGGAGGTTGTTGCCAAGAAGATTGATCATTTGCATATGGCTCCTCCCACCTTTGGTTATCCCATCCTTGATACATCTCTTCATTATAGTCCTCATTTCCTACAACATGTTGATAACCAAACTCAAAACCAAGGTGAGAATTCATGATAGCAAGAGAGGGCAAAAACAAAAAATAGGAACAAATAAAGAGAACAAACTAAAAACTAACAAAGAGGCAAAAAGCAAACATATTCACAATATTCACATATATATAATAACCAATAACACAACACCATTGTAATTCCCCGGCAACGGTGCCATTTTGATGATTGGATTTTTGATGGTATAGAATTTTACAAATGAATTCTCGTTGCAAGTATAGTTTCTAAACCAATAATAATCCTTTCATACAAAAGATTGTTTGTCACAAGTAACAAACCCCTAATTTTATAAACCGAAGTATTCAAACCTCGGGTCGTTCTCCCTAGGAATTACAATAAAGTGTCTTGTTATTGGTTATGAGTTATTTTGGGGTTTTGGATAAGAAGCATGAAAAGTAAATGGAAATGAAAATAAACTAACAACTATAAAAGGCTCTTGGCAAGGTATGAAAATTAGAAGTCCTATCCTAGTTATCCTTCTCAATTGTGATGAGAATTGTTCATTGCTACCACTTAGTTAACCCTTACTAAATAAAGGAAAGTCAAGTGGATGAATTGACTTGAGCCACAAGTCCTAGCCAACTCCCAAGGAAAGACTAGCTTTAGTGCACTCCAAACCAATTAGCAATCTCTCCAATTATCAATCAACAGAGGAATTAGATAACTCAAGTGTCACTAATTACTCTACTTAGGCCAAGAGGAACAAAATCTACACTAAAACTAAAAGAGACATTTCAACAAACACATAAAGTACAATAGAAGTAATCATTATTAAATGCAAGAATTAAAGGAATCTACAACTACAAAAACAAGAGATCAACAATAGAAAAGCAAAGAAGACACATTTAGTATGAATTACCCCTTATTGAATTGGAAGAATGTAGAAGGAACAATACTAGATCTACAACAAAATATAAGAACAACATAAAGGAAATTACAACAAAAGAGTAGAAGAAGATGAATGTAGCAACAAAGAATTGAGAGATAGAAGTAGAAGAGAACATGAATTAAAACCTAGATCTAAGAACTAAACCTAATCCTAATCCTAATTCTAGAGAGAAGTGAGAGCTTCTCTCTCTAGAAACTAACTCTAACTACTAAACTAAGCTAATGATCAAAAGTATCTAAAGTATGAAAAGTGTCTCTCATTCTCCCTTCAATCCTTGGCTTAAATAGCATTAGAAATGAGTTGAATTGGGCCCACAAGGCTTGTAAATTCGCTAGCCACGAGTTTGCATGAAGTGATCACGTGCACCAACGGCGCGTGTGCGTACGCGTCCTTATACGTATAGCAACTATGGCAAATCTTATATCGTTTCGAAGCCCCAGATATTAGCTTTCTAACCCAACTGGAACCGCATCATTTGGACCTCTGTAGCTCAAGTTATGGTCGATTAAGTGCGAAGAGGTCGGCTTGACAGCTTTTGCGTTTCCTTTATTTCTCCATGAGTTCTCCATTTCTACATGCTTTTCCTTCATTCCCTTGGTCCAATCTTTGTCTCCTAAACCTTAAGTCACTTAACAAACATATCAAGGCATCTAATGGAATCAAGGTGAATTGAATTTATTTATTTTAAGACCTAAAAAGCATGTTTTCACTCTTAAGCACAATTAAAGGAGAAGTTATAAAACCATGCTATTTCAATGGATAAATATGGGTAAAAGGTCATAAAATCTCTTAAAATCAATACAAGATAAACCGTCAAAACGGGGTTTATCAACCAGTAAAAAACAGAGAGTTGTTGCACGAAATAGTGCAGAAGCTGAGTTTAGAGCAGTGACTCATGGAATATATGAAGCACCATGAGTAGAGAAAATTCTACAAGAACTAAAAGTTTCCATTTTTTCACCAATGAGGTTGTATTGTGACAACAAGTCTACAATTTCTTTTTATCATAATCCAGTGCTGCATGATAGAACTAAACATATTCAAATTGACAAATATTTTATCAGGAAAAAGATTGAGAAATGACAGATTTGCATCTGATATGTTCCAACCATGGAATAATTAGCAGATGTTCTAACTAAAGGATTAACTAAGAAGACCTTTGATAGCATAATAAGCAAGCTGTTAATGAAGAATATCTTCAAGCCAACTTGAGGAAGAATGTTGACTGGATTAAATCAAAATCAAATTCCTAATTCCTTTCGTGAATCTTTTATGTAAATAGAATTAGTTATAAATCTTTTCCTTTTTTGGTTTAGCTTAATTTTAGGGATTTTATGATTATAAATCTTTCTTTTATTTTAGGCCAGTATCTTTCCCTTCTTTTTCATTTTCTAATTATTTCTATTTCTATAATTCCTCTATAAAGAGGATGATTCCTTTTACATTTGATAGTACATTTATATTCAAACACTTCAACTGTATGTTGATTTAGTTTGATCTTAGGTTGATTTAATCGTTATGATTAGATTGTTTGTTTATGATTAGGTTGATTCAATGATAGGAGGGAATATAACTCACTCAAGAATGTAAACAGGCTCATGCATAAAGCGTTTTAGTCTAGCTTCAAAAACATTATGTGCCATCTGCATGGAAAAGCCGGAAAAGTAATCATATTATCATTTAGCCTTTAACTAATGAGTCTCATCTTCTTCACTAGAAGACATTCATCCAGAAGAATAGTTATTGTAAAGCACATGAATTATGCAATACATATAATAATCAACTAACTTTATAAATACACAAAGCAAAAGACATAAATAAAAGGAAACAGGTAGGACCTTTGAATCTTTGTCAAGACAAGGTCATTGTAGCATAAGCAAAATAAACATGATATGTGTAACTTGGAGATTCGCGTGCATCCAGAAAGTATTCCGGGCTGCTTCAACACCTTCGGTTCTTCGTAGAAAACGAATCAACTGTACCATGAAACAGATGTCACTTCTTTTGCAAGGATAACTAGCAGGGAGACAAAAAGAATATAAAATGCTCTACACAAAATAACTTCATTTTTCTTAAATGAACTTATTGCAGAGAATAAAATGTGTATTTTATTCTTTTCAGCACAAATATGACTTCCACTAGTGAAATGTGTTTGAATCTATCATCAAATGCAGTAGACAAAACATACGGGCAAGCATAGAGTTCTTTCAACTAAGGCGCAGAACAAAGCATCTAAACTTGAAATTCTGTCATGCAGGAAAAGTTCTAAAATTTTATCAATGATTTTCAATTCATAAAAAGATGGAAATAATGAACATACTTGGAAAGAGGTAAATACCAAATTGGTATCTGAAAGATTTTGGCGCTGACAAAATGGTATCTGACTTTTGTTATTACAAAATAGCCCCTGAAAGATTTTAAAATTTGACAAAATAACCCAATCGTGAAAAGATGACGTCATAGTAAACGGGAAAACGCTGATGTGGCCGTCGGCAGAGAGCTCTAGCAATGTTTCCAATGTTCTTCTTCTTTGCCATGGCATAAGGGGACGCAGCAGTGATATGACAGAGGGGACGCTTCTTCTTCTTCTTCTTCTTCTTTGCCATCGCGGAAGGGGACACAGAAGGGACGCAATGGCGTGTTGAAGAGAAGAAGCGGCGAAAACAAGAACGCGACGAGGTACTGTCATGGAGGAAGGGGACGCGAAATGGGACGTAGCGACGTGTTGAAGAAGAAGAAGCGGCAAACACAAAGAACACCGTGAGGTGCAGCGGCGTGCCATGGCGGTCTTCTTCTTCAGCTGCCATGGTGAAAGAGAACGCAACGGCATGTTAAAGAAGAAGAAGAAGAAGAAGGTCGCTGGAAACATCGTGGAGCTCTTTGCCATTATCGGAGTTCTCTTCCGATGGCCACATCAGCATTTTTCGCTCACTGTGATGTCATTCTTTCACAGACTCACATTTGGGTGACTTTGTCAAATTTTAAAATTTTTCAGGGGCTATTTTGTCAATAACAAAAATTAAGCACCATTTTATCAGCGCCAAAATCTTTTGAGTACTGATTTGGTATTTACCTCTACTTGAAAATTATCCTTAACTAAAATGTATGGAGCACTAAAATTAGGTAAAATTACTCAGTAAGTCCTTGTAGTTCCATCAAAATTCAATTGTTAAACTATCTATTTGTCTCTAAGCTTTCACAAGTTTACACTTACTAGATTGACTTATACAGTGAAATGTTAAAATTTAACGGAACAAATATACATTCCATGTATTGTCATAGAAATTCCGAAGTATCAATCACCTTATACAACAAAGTATGCCCTCAGTAACACACATCACAACCTATACACAAGTTTGAAAAAAACTGCAAAGTTAACTAGGCACTATGATTTTTATTTTGGTTCCTCCTTGGCCTCATCAAGGTTCAAATTGTTTTGAACTTGTTCATTGTGCTCATTTTGCAGAGATCTTTGTCCTGGAACAAGCTGCCCAACCTTTGGGTACTTTTCTATGAATTTATATTCCCAATCCTCTAAAATTGCGAGCTCTGACTCGTCCAAACCTTCAAGGTTCCCATTAATATCGTCCGGTTTAAAAGACAAAAGTGCTAGGGCTCTACTGCATTCCTTTCCGGTAAACATCGCATAAGCCCCACCAGGGCCATAAAAATTCCTGCATAAAGAATAATCCTTATGTTTTTCGGCAAGGCAGGGTGCACGCCCTCGCAGGAGGGAGCCAAAAGCATTTTCTAAACAAAATTTGCAAATAAGACGATTCAAACACATTACGATAAGCTGAGGCAAATTTAGTTGCTGATTTCATGATTTGAACCAGTAACCTTAAAATCACATAGAAACAACTCAACTAATTCTCCAAGACTTTCCCTCTCACTATTCAAATTTATCCTAACTATCTTTCGGAACAACCCGTTTAGAGTCATGCAAAGTCCAAAGGTTGATAGTAGTATGTCCAACCTATTTTTATGTTCAAATAAACTTCCTATTTCGGATACAAGAAGTAACCAAGAGAATTAAGATGGAATGAATCAAGAGGGAGGATGCAAAAAAGAAAACATCTACTTATCCTAAATATATTTGGGCTTCAAGAGGTGAGCGAAATACAACACAGGGTAATATAATAATTATCTGTTTACTAATTAATCAAATCATTAAATGTGTCACAAATTCAGACAATCAACTCAAACCTATTATTCTGAGGAGAAATACAACCCACTGACAAATAACGAATGCAAAAAGTAAAATTTTTGTCAGAACAGCAAGAATTTGAGGAACTGCTTGTGATTTGAGCAGGGAAGAGAGAAAAGAGGGATGTGTTGAAGGAGCTTAGAAAATTGAAGGGTTAATTTTGAGAACATAATTGGTAATTTTTTTTGAGAAAAAGAAAAGTGATCTGATATGATTAACTGATTAAGTCATTAAGCTTCATTGATGAGTGTGCCAATTGGTAACTTCGAGTCTTTTATGAAAAAAGAATTTTGAGAGAAATTTACTTGTTGCTTGAAAAAAGAAACAACAAATAAAAGCTTCATATGAGTTAATTTGCATAATCTTTTTCCTTCCTAGCCTTCAATTAAGAAACTTTAAGCAATGACCAACCCTTATTAAAGAATTATAAAAAAGTGGAATGGAATATGGAATTTAAAGTTGTATAATAGAGTCCAAAAAGAGTTGAACTAATATTCATTTCCATTGTTTGGATATCCAAATTCAATAAGTTTCCATCTCAAACAACCAAATTCGAAGTAACAAAAGCTGGGAGTTTTAGTAGAATTAGCAATGCTATATATTTTAGTTAAAGTTGCAAACTTTTTTTTTTCACTTTAACAAATGTAGGTGTTTAGTGGCTAAGTAAAAAGCACAACGCTCTTGAATACTCCGCTCTAAACCCTAAATCCTAAATCATGGATCTTAAAATCTTAAATCCTAAATTCTTAACTCTAAACCCCATTAATATAAAATATAATAAATAAAGAGCGAAGATTTGTTTAATTAACAAGGAATGGTTAAGGATGAGCCATGTTTAGTGTCTATAAGTGTACAAATAATTTTTTTCCTAATAGAATGGGATGAAATCAATTCCATTCAATTGAGAAGGCCGTAAGATTCCTTTGCTTTCATCTCATTCCTTCTCAAATCACCAATCTAAACATACCATCAGTAAGACAAAGTTCACAATAAACAAGAACTATAGTAAGTCACACTCAATGAACATATAAAACTCACTCTCATTCAAAGCTTGCATAAAAGATAAGTAAATAACAATGAAAACCAAAATTAGGGCAAAGCAAACAAATTAAAACTAAAAAAATTTGAAAAAAAATGGAGAGGGTTACCTCCCAGAGGAGACGTCATAGATCTGGCCTTTGATTGCGATCAAGAGGGGCTTAGCGGGGTCAGAGCCATTGTATTGGCGCAACTCCTGCTCGGTGATTTCGCCCAACTGAACCGGTTCCCTTTGCGGTTCGGTATGGTCGAACCGGCTACTGGTTCGGGCGGAAATGACCGGAGGTTTGTTGTAGTCTTCAGGGGACACGAACATGCCGCTAATGGTCTTGTAAACGACGAGCATCATGGCTGCGATGGTGAAGAACGCCGTTGGCGATAGACCAGTGTACCAGGTTATCTCATCCATTACTGTTGAGTAGAAACCCATTTCTGAAACTCTCTTTCTCTCTTCAAATTTGGGTTCTGAAGATGGCGAAAATATTCAGAATGTAGAGCAGAAGACGGAGAATGGCAGCTGTGGTAGGTGAACGGGGTGTGCTCATATTCGTTTACGACGTTGGACTAGAGTTTGGAGGTCAAAAGTCAAAATTGATTCAAGCAAAATTTACGGTAATAATGATTGGAGAAAACCATAAATAGGTCATTTGGTGATATTTTTGTTCTTCATCATTTAAAAATACTTATAAATAATAAATGTTTAATTTTTTTAAAAGTTGAATATACGAATTTCTCTATTTTTATGAGGCTCAATTTTTTTTTATCTTATAAACATATGTGTGATATTAAATAATATTTGAATGGTATTATATTTTATTCTACTACGAGCCTGTTTCAATTTTTTAAAAGGAAGGAGGATGAGTTTTTTTTTTTTAAATTTAGCATGAACAAAACATCTGTAACGTATTGTATAAAAAATATATTTTTAATTTTATTATAGACAGAACGTTAGCGACGTATTGTATATATATTTTTTAATTGACGCAAAGAAAAACGTTAGTAACATTTTGCTTGAAAACATGTTTTTAAATTATTTTTTTTATCAAAATGTCATTGATGTATTGCAGAAAAAATAAAAACGTAAATAATGTTTTGTAAAAATGTTAACGATATTTTGTGTTAAGAGAAATAAAAAAATATAAAATTAACTATAAAAGAAATTTTGAATTGTGCTAAAATTTAAAAATAGAGTATTAGAATAAAGTTCTACATAGAAATAGAGTAATGAGAGCTTTGTTCAACAAAATGTTCTCAATTTGAGAGAGTGAAAAAAGTTTGTGAGTGAGTGCGATGAATGTTAAAATAGAGGGTTATATTAGTTTAAAAATATACTACAATGGTCATATTTTATCTTATACATATGAAGGCGTGAGCTTTTTATGTGATAATCCATGTGATATTGTTGTTCCTCTTTCAATAACATATGAAGGACTTAAGAGTATACTTTCTCAAAGTGTAGATCATCAAATGTAAAAGAGAGTCATAAATATTCTGTACAAGCAGTCTGTGCTAGTATTTGGTGGTTTCGGTCAATTTTAAATAATGCATGTGACTGATGAAGCTAGTATGCAAAGAATGTTTTTTACCTATCATCAAACTAGAGCACAGGCCTCACTTATTGAGTTATATGTTGAGTTCGAAGAAATCGATGATGTTGATTTTCCAGAACCCAACATAGACTGGGTGGGTTATAATACTGAAAGTGATAAAGTTTGAAGGTAATTATGAAATTGTTGGTTCAACTGAAGATGTAAATGAAGATCAGATAATGGTTGAAGGAGATGTGACTAATGTTGCAAATGCACTAATCAGACAACATCCATCTAGAGAGCCATCTTTTATGCATGCTTTGAATCTTGATGCCATGCATGTATCAGAATTTTCTAAATACGTCAATACAGGTAATTTTGTTGTTGTTGTTCACTTTTTTAATATTAGTAATATTATTATTTGTTTTGTTTTTATATTAGTATTTTCTTTATTTTTATATTGTTATTACTATTTATTGTTGTAATTATTATTATTAATAATAGAATATTATCTAGATTTATTTTTGTTTTATTATTGGTGTAGCCCCATGATAAACCCCATTTTTAGGGTTTATCTTATACTTAATTTAGGAGATTTTATCATCTTTTCTCACATTTACCCAATGAAATAGCATGGTTTTATAAATTCTCCTCTATTTGTGCTTAAGTGTGAAAACATGCTTTTTAGACCTTTAATTAGCTAAATTTAATTCACCTTTGATTCCACTAGATGCATTGATATGTTTGCTAGTGAATTCGGATTGAAAAGGTTAGGAATGGATCAAACGGATGAAGAGAAAAAGCATGCAAGTGGAGATAATCATGGAGAATCAAGGATTTGGGATGCTGAGATCGACGCGCACGCGTGGAAGGTGATGTCGCAAGGCGACGCGTACGCGTGACATATGCGTACGCGTGAATGGAAAATGCCAAACGACGCGTACGCGTGACCCATGCGTATGTGTCGATGCTCGCACGTGACCCACTTAAAGTGAATCCGCTGGGGGCGATTTCTGGGCTTCCCAGGCCCAAATCCAACTCACTTCTGATGCTATTTAACCCAAGGATTGAAGGAGAATCAACAAAAATTAGACACATTAGGATTTAGTTTAGTTTAGTTAATGCTTTAGTTAGTTTCTAGAAAGAGAAGCTCTCTCTTCTCTCTAGAATTAGGATTAGGTTTAGATCTAGATCTACTTCTTTTCTCTTGCTTTAGTTCTCCTTTTTCTTCCTTAATTGTTCTCTTGTAGTTATAGCATTCTACATCTCTTGTAGTTTCTTGATATTGTTAGTTGTAGTTTATGAATTATCTTGTAGATCTACATTTCTTTTCAATGCAATTTGTGATTTCTTTGTTGTTTCATAATTGTTTTGATTTTCTGTTGTTGATCTCTTGTCTTTGTAGTTAGATCTCTCTTTAATTCTTGTAATTAGTGATGTTTACTTCTATTGCCTTTTATGTGTTTGATGAAATGCTTCTTTTAGTTATGAGTTAGATCTTGTTTCTCTTAACTTTGGTTGAGTAATTGGTGACTCTAGAGTTATCAAACTCTTTTGTTGATTGAGAATTAGAAGTTGCTAATTGACTTGAAGGACACTAAAGCTAGTCTTTCGTTATGATTTGACTAGGACTTGTGGAATCAAGTTAATTCATCCACTTGAATTTTCTTCATGGTTAGAGTTTAACTAAGTGGGAGAAATGGACAATTGTCACAATTGAGGAGGATAATGAGGATAGGACTTCTAGTTCTCATACCTTGCCAAGAGCTTTGTTAGTTGTTAGTTTATTTCCTTTGCCATTTATACTTCTTGTCTATTATCTCAAAAACCCCAAACATACTTCATGGCCAATAACAAGAACACTTTATTACAATTCCTAGGGAGAACGACCCGAGGTTTGAATACTTCGATTATTTTCATTGGGGTTTGTTTTAGCGACAACCAAATTTTTGTATGAAAGGATTATTGTTGGTTTAGAAACTATACTTGCAACGAGAATTCAATTGTGAAATTCTATACCATCAATTTTTCGTTCATCAAAATGGCGCCGTTGCTGGAGAATCGCAATTGTGTGCCTTGTTATTGGTTATTGTATATATGTGAATATTGTGTATATGTTTGCCTTTTGCTTCTTTGTTAGTTTTTGGTAGTTGTAGGAGTTTGTTTCCTTTGTTTGTTACTATTTTTTGTTCTTATCTTCTCTTGCTACTATGAATTCTCACTTTGGCTATGAGTTTGGTTCTAACTATGTTGTAGGAGATGGGAGCTACAATGAAGATACGCATCAAGGATGGGATAATCAAAGGTGAGAGGAGCCATATGCATATGATCAAGCCTCTTGGCAATAACCTCCAACAATGCACTATGAACAAGAGCCATTTTATGATGCATATCAACCTAATGGCTATGGTGATCATCCTTGTGACTATCAAGACCCACCACCATACGCCTATGAGTCATATCCTCAACATAGCCATCAACCAAGCTTACAAGCCCCCTATCACCAAACACCTCCAATTGACCCCTAATCCTTACCCACCATACCAACCACCTTTTGAACCATATGAGCCACACATAGAACCACCCGAATTCCAATGCAATTACTTCCAAGAACCGCCACCTCCACACCCTTACCAAGAAGAACCACTTTCCTATCATGAACCCTTTCCCCAAAAGAATGAACCCTCCTATCCACCCCAATCTCCAATGGATGAAACCCTTGGTGTTCTTCTTCAAGGACAAGATGAAATGAAGAGGAATGTGCAACAATTTGTGGCTACCTTGACCGAGGTAGTAAGTCGATTAGCCTCCCAATGCTTGAATGTTCAAAGCACTCCCATGGCCACATGTGGGGAATCACTTGAAGAGCATAGCATGAAGGAGAGATTGGAAACTCCGGTGGAGAAGGAGGAATGTTACGTTGTGTTATAACAATTGGAGAAGCCTATGATCGTTAAAGAAGAGGAAGAAGTGGTTGAAGATTTAGGAGATGCGGAACCGCCATTGGAACCTAGAATTGAAGAGAGCCCCTCCAAGAAGATTGAATTTGATGTTAAAGAGGAATGTGCACAACCTCCAAAACAATTTTTGAATGAGGACTTAGAGGGAATGAAGTAAGAATTGAGTTCCCTTGGTGATGAAGATCATGCATCAACTCTTATTGGTGGTGGATCCTTTGGACTTGAAGAACCTTCTCCCGATAAGGTAGAAAGCAATGTGGAGGTAGATTTCTCTAATCCTCCCATGTATGATTTGAGTGATGGAGAAGAGTTGGATGAAAGTGATGAACAAATGATTAAAATTGAAGAAGCTTGTGTAGAGGTGGAAGTTGTCAAGGAAGAACACAAGGGAGTAGAGCTTGCTAGCACATTGGAGATACCTCTCCCCAAGCCATTATCGTCCATTCTTTCATTCAAGCGGTTAAATCTCTCATCTCTAAGCTTAACTATCCCACTTGAATATGGTTTGCTTGAGACGGATGGTCAACTTAGACTTCTTTGTGGCTTTAAGAGCAAAAGGGAGATGGTTAGTGGTTGGCATTGTAAATCAAAGCTTAATAGCAAGGGTTGGTGTAGAACTAGATTGCTTGGGTCTAGGATGATATTTGGTCGCTTGATTGAGAATTCCTCTTGCTTGGCACCCAAATGGAATAATGATGATCAATTTGAAGATGGGTGTAGAAACAAGATATGGGATCCGGGGATACATGAGGATCAACTTTGGGAGCCCATGGTTTGTGAAGAACTCCATCAAAACTTGGAGATATTGATTTTGAAAAATAGAGCTTATTGGAAGTCCAAGCATTGGTGGATGTTCAAGAATGAATTCAAGCACAAGCCACCTTGATGAGGAGTTCACCAAATGTCCAACTTAAGGACAATAAATAAAAGTACTAGGTAAGAGACACCCCACCATGGTAAAATCTTATCATTTTTCTCTTTTGTAAATATTGGTAAAATTAAGCTTAATTTCATGTTTAGCTTAGTTTGTTGAGTTTATTTGGTAGTGTAGTATGTTAAATAAGGTTTTATGGTGTTTTGGTAGCTGTTTGGAGGTTTGGAATGCTTGGTTTGGTGCAAGAGATTGAAAATTTTTGAAAAACAGAGCACCAACCCATGCGTACGCATACGCGTGCCCCAAGCTTTTCAACCAATCCACGCGCACGCGTGCCTCACGCGTAGGCGTGGATACAAAAATTTCACCTCCATACATTAACCCGATAGTTGTGCGAGTTTTGGGCTGGCACTCTGCGTTTTGCGCGAGTCCATCCACGCGTACGCGTCGCCTCTCTAAATAACACACCACGCGTACTCGTGACCCACGCGTATGCGTCGAACCCATTTCACCCCATCCACACGCACGCGCAGAAGATGCGTACGCACGGATTACCCTATTTCACCCATCTTCTTTTCTTCTCTTCTTTCCATTTCTTTCCTTCTTCTTTCTTCTCTTCTATGCTTTCCCATCTTCAACCATCATCTAACACTACCAAACACCATCCATAACCATTTCTTTTAGGTAGTTAATTAGTTAACTGAATTTTCCTTTAATTTTCTACTTTTCATTGTAAGTGTTGGATTATAAACTTGTTTACTGTTAATTGCTGCTGATTACCTATGAGATGCTATCCTAGCATCATTATGTTTATAATCATTGTTGGATTCTTTGATTGAGGTTATATATTGCTACTTGGTTGGGTTCTTCATGCTTAATTTTGTGAATACAAAGTAAATGAAAATTTTCTTCGAGCTTCTTAAATCTTTTTGAATTGCATGTTGTAGCTAGCCACCATGTGATTTGAATTCCTTTCTTTGATTAGGCAATTTCTTGGTGGATGTCATGCATTTACCTTAATGCATTGTGCTTCTTTACCTTATGCATCCCTATGCTATCTTTGGCTTGAATGCTTTCATACTTCTTTATTGCTTGTTTGGTTGTCTTAACCTACAAGTTTAAAGTATTTCAAGCACACTAGAATGAGTGAAGTGCATTCTTCTTTTGTGTAAATTGTGACAAAGCTTTTTATGCTAGTGTGCGTGTGTTCTTTACCGCGCGCAATTTAGGACCCACACACATATTGTTCATTAATGTCACAACTGATTCACTCACTTCATTCTAGTGATTCTAACCTTATTCCAACAATATATGCTTCCTTGCTTTTGTATTTTCTCATCTTACGGTGTTATTTTCTATTCTTCATGAGTAATGCACCATAAGCAACAATGGAAGCGGATGAAAGAACACGCAACAACCGGTTGACCTACCAGCTGAAGGTAGCAACTCGGAGAGTCGCCGTACTCCCTTGCTCATCTTTGAGTGCACCGAGGATGGTGGAAACTTTTAAGTGTGGGGAGGTCGCCCGACCGTTCAGCATTTTTGGGTGACAAGTTTCTAATCCCAACACTTTTATATTTCATTTTTTAGGTCTTTTAGGATTCTTTGTTACATTTTCTTATTTTGCATATATATACATAGTAAGCTTAGTTAAAATAATGAAATTCTCCAAGAAAAACATTCTTAATAGGGCATTGACATCCCAATTGATTTGAGTGAAAAACTTTTCATAGAATTTGCTTGAACTATACATTGTGGATCATGTTTTTGAGCTAAGAACATACAACCTTGGGAGTCTTGAGACTAATTGCGTGGTTACATGTTATAACCATTTATTTTCCTTCTTGTGTGCATTATTCTCTTTCTATGATTCTAATCTTTGATTTGTTTGATTCTTTATGTCCATTATTTTGTGATTCATGCATTTATATGATTGAGGCCATCATTCCATTAGCTTACTTACCCAAATAGCCTACCTTTTATCAACCTTTGTTAGCCAAATTTGAGCCTACGATTAACCCACTTTGTTTTTTAATTTAGCACATTACAAGCCTTAAAGCGAAAAATAATAAATGTCCTTATTTGGATCTTTTATTAGCTTAGACTAGTGAGTGTGTGTATCATTTAAGTGTGGGGAAACTTGGGACATTGGTTGAGGTAAAATGGTGTTTTTGTTTTGTATTTCTATATTTGGGAGTTGGGTACATACTCAGGTGTTAATTAAATGTGTAAACCATATGCATTGATACAATTGTACAAAAGTACACCAAAAAAGAAAAAAAAAGAGAGAAAAATAAAAGAAAAAAAATAAAAAGAAAGAAAATATAGAAAAAGAAAAAAATAGAAAAAGAAAGAAAAAGAGAAGCAATAAAAAGGGGACAAAATGCCCCAAAGTAAAGTTCAATAAAAATCAATACATATGTGTAGTGATTAAAAAGAAAATGCATGAGTATGTGAAAAAGTGAAGAATGGGTAGTTAGGCTAGCACTTAATTTGTATAGGTTGTTGATGATCGGATTCTAGTGTGGTCTAGAATTCCACAATAAACTCTCGTTGCAAGTATAACTTCCAAACCAACTAGAATCCTTTCATACAAAAAATTGTTTGTCACAAGTAACAAACCCCTAATAAAACTAATAACCGAAGTATTCAAACCTCGGGTCGTCTCTCAAGGAATTGCAGGGAAGTGTTCTTGTTATTGGCTATGGAAAAGTATTTTTGGGGTTTTTGAATTAAGAAACAAGAAAAATAAATTGCAAAGGAATTTAAACGATAGAACGGTCTTGACAAGGTTTGGTGGTTAAGGATCTCTATCCTTATCACTAACCACAACATGAGAATGGGCAAGGATCAATCCCATTAAATCATCCTCTACCTAGTAAAGAAAAGTTAAATGAGCTATATCAATCCAAGTCCATAAGTCCTAACTCTCCACTAATTCAATTAGTGAGAACTAGAGTCAATGGCTGCCAATCATCAATTACTTGGACATTAGTAGCTCAAGAGTTCCTAAGTTATCATCCCAAGCCAAGAACATAAAATTCTACTCTAACATCCTTCCAAACATTTTATCAAACACTTGGAGGGTATAACATAAAAACATAGAAATTAATAAGGGATAATAAAATCTAACCTAACAATTGCAAGCAATCAATAACAACAAATAAAGAAGCAATCAATAAACATGAAATACTTCAAATTGCATTAAAAGAAAAAATCAATCTAACATGAGGAGTTTATAAACTAAATTGTAGAATAAATAGATCAACAAGAGAAGATGGATAAACTAAAATACTAGAACGAATAAGAGTAGAAGAGAACTAATCAAAGTATAATAGAAATCTGAAATTAAAAAGGAATAAAACTAAGAATCCTAAAACCTAGAGAGAGGAGAGAGTCTCTCTCTCTAGAAAACTACATCTAAAACCTAAATTGTGAATAATGAGAAGTGTATAAATGAATGATGCCTTTCCCCACCAGTCCTTGGTCTTTTTAGCTTTTTTCTGCCAAAGATTGGCTTCAAAATTGGGCCAGAAGCCCTTCTGAAATCGCCAGGTGCGATTTCATTAAAGGAGTCAGCGCGTACGCGTACAGTACGCGTACGCGCCCTTGGAGCATTGCGCAATCATCTTTTAGGGTTTATCTTGTGCTTAATTTAGGGATTTTATCATCTTTTCTCACATTTACCCAATGAAATAGCATGGTTTTATAAATTCTCCTCTATTTGTGCTTAAGTGTGAAAACATACTTTTTAGACCTTTAATTAGCTAAATTTAATTCACCTTTGATTCCACTAGATGCCTTGATATGTTTGCTAGTGAATTCAGATTGAAAAGGTTAGGAATGGATCAAAGGGATGAAGAGGAAAATAATGCAAGTGGAGATAATCATGGAGAATCAAGGATTTCGGATGATGAGATCGACGCGCATGCGCAGCAGACGCGCACGCGTGGAAGGTGACGTCGCAAGGTGATGAGCGGATAATTTATACGCTTTTTGGCATTGTTTTTAGGTAGTTTTTAGTAAGTTCAAGCTACTTTTAGGGATGTTTTCATTAGTTTTTATGTTAAATTCACATTTCTGGACTTTACTATGAGTTTGTGTGTTTTTCTGTGATTTCAGGTAATTTCTGACTGAAATTGAGGGATTTGAGCAAAACTCTGAAAAAGGCTGACAAAAGGACTGCTGATGCTGTTGGAATCTGACCTCCCTGCACTGGCGCGCTCTCAACGGCGTTGGAAAGTAGACATCCAGGGCTTTCCAGCAATATATAATAGTCCATACTTTATTCGGAAATTGACGACGTAACTTGGCGTTGAACGCCAAGTACATGCTGCTGTCTGGAGTTAAACGCTAGAAAAACGTCATGATCCGGAGTTGAACGCCCAAAACACGTCATAACTCGAAGTTCAACTCCAAGAGAAGCCTCAGCTCGTGGATTGATCAAGCTCAGCCCAAACATACACCAAGTGGGCCCCGGAAGTGGATTTATGCATCAATTACTTACTCATGTAAACCCTAGGAGCTAGTTTATTATAAATAGGATGATTTACTAATGTATTAGACATCTTTGGTCTCAGTTTTGTTTTATTCTTCATCCTAAGAGGCTATTGATCACGTTTTAGGGGGCTGGCCATTCGGCCATGCCTGAACCTCTCACTTATGTATTTTCAACGGTGGAGTTTCTGCACACCATAGATTAAGGGTGTGGAGCTCTGCTGTACCTCAAGTATTAATGCAGTTCTATTTTCTTTTATTCAATTCTCTCTTATTCTTATTCCAAGATATTCATTCGCACCCAAGAACATGATGAATGTGATGATTAGATAACCCTCATTATCATTCTCAATTATGAACGCACGTGATTGACAACCACTTCCGTTCTACATGCAACAGAGCTTGAATGTGTATCTCTTAGATTCCCCAACAGAATCTTCGTGGTATAAGCTAGATAGATGGCGGCATTTATGAGGATCCGGAAAGTCTCACCTTGTCTGTGGTATTCCGAGTAGGATCCTGGGAATCCGGAAAGTCTAACCTTGTCTGTGGTATTCCGAGTAGGATTCCGGTAATGAATGACTGTGACGTGCTTCAGACTTGCAAGTGCTGGGCGTGATGACAAACGCAAAAGAATCAAGGGATTCTATTCCAGCAGGCGCAGGAACCAACCAGTGATTAGCCGTGCTGTGACAGAGTGCGTGAGCGTAGTTTTCACTGCGAGGATGGGATGTAGCCATCAACCATGGGTGATGCCTCCAGACGATTAGCCATGCGAGTGACAGCCGCAGAGGACCATTTTCCCGAGAGGATTGAAAGTAGCCACCGCTGATGGTGAACTTCTATACACAGCTTGCCATGGAAAAGAGTAAGAAGGATTGAGTTGAAGCAGTAGGAAAGTAGGCGTCCCTGAGCCACACAGTATCTCCATATGCTTATCTGAAATTCCCACCAATGAATCTGCATAAGTATTCTATCCCTTTTATTATTTCATTTATTTTCTTATTTCTATTTTCGAAATCATAAACAATTTTAATCTGCCTAACTGAGATCTACAAGGTGACCATAGCTTGCTTCATACCAACAATCTCTGTGGGATCGACCCTTACTCACGTAAGGTTTATTACTTAGATGACCCAGTACACTTGCTGGTTAGTTGAACGGAGTTGTGGATTCAACCAGTGCCATAATAATGATGCCTCTCAAAATAGTTAGAACATTGATCACAAATGATCCAGGGTTCCCTCGTGCCAATTTCTTAAATTCCATAATTTTACAAGGAGTGCAACTTAAAGAATAAGGATCACAATTTCGTCCACCAAGTTTTTGGCGCCGTTGCCGGGGATTGTTCGAGTATGGACAACTGACGGTTCATCTTGTTGCTCAGATTAGGTACTTTTCTTTTCAAAAATCTTTTTCAAAAATTTTTCTTTTATTTTTCGTTTTTACAAACTTTATTTTCGAAGAAATTAAATAAAAATACAAAAAATTAGAAAATCATAAAAATCAAAAATATTTTGTGTTTCTTGTTTGAGTCTTGAGTCGGTTTTTAAGTTTGGTGTCAATTGCATGCTTTTAAAAATTTTTTTTTGCATTTTTCGAAAATCCCATGCATTCATAGTGTTCTTCATGATCTTCAAGTTGTTCTTGATAAGTCCTCTTGTTTGATCTTGATGTTTTCTTGTTTTGTGTTGTTTATTGTTTTTCATGTGCATTTTTTGTTTGTTAGAGTCCATGCATTAAAGATTTCTAAGTTTGGTGTCTTGCATGTTTTCTTTGCATCAAAAATTTTTCAAAAATATGTTCTTGATGTTCATCATGATCTTCAAAGTGTTCTTGGTGTTCATCTTGACATTCATAGCATTCTTGCATGCATTTATTGTTTTGATCTAAAAATTTCATGCATTGAGTATTTTTGTTGTTTTTCTCTCTCATAATTAAAAATTCAAAAAAAAAAAATCTTTTCCTTATTTCCCTCCAAATTTTCGAAATTTTGGGTTGACTTGGTCAAAAATTTTCAAAATTAGTTGTTTCTTACAAGTCAAGTCAAAAATTTCAATTTTAAAAATCTTATCTTTTCAAAATCTTTTTCGAAAATCATATCTTTTTCATTTTTTCTATTTTTCGAAAATTTTAAAAATTATTTTCAAAATCTTTTCCTTATCTTTACATCATATTTTCGAAAATTCACTAATAATTAATGTGATTGGTTCAAAAATTTGAAGTTTGTTACTTTCTTGTTAAGAAAGGTTCAATCTTTCAGTTCTAGAATCTTATCTTGTAGTTTCTTGTTAGTGAAGTAAATAATTTTAAAATTTTTGAATTAAATCTTTTTATCCTTTATTTTATCTTTTTCAAAAAATTTTATCTTTTTCAAAATTTGATTTTAAAATATCTTATCTAACTTCTTATCCTCTTATCTTTTCAAATTTGATTTTCAAATCTTTTTCAATCAACTAACTAACTTCTTGTTTGTTTCTTATCTTTTTCAAAACCACCTAACTACTTTTCCCTCTCTAATTTTCGAAAATATCTCACCCCTTTTTCAAAAGTTCTTTTTAATTAATTAATTGTTTCATGTTTTAATTCTAATTACAACTTATCTCTAATTTTCGAAAATCACTAACCCCTTTTCAAAATTATTTTCGAAATTTCTCTTCTCTTTTCTTCTTCTATTTAATTATTTAATTACTAACACTTCTCTTCACCTCTCTTCATCCAACATCCGAATCTCCCTCTTCATTCTTCTACCCCTTTCTTTTTCTACTAACATAAAGGAATCTCTATACTGTGACATAGAGGATTCCTCTTTCTTTTCTTATTTTCTTCTCCTTCATATGAGCAGGAACAGGGATAAAGGCACTCTTGTTGAAATTGATCCAGAACCTGAAAGGACTCTGAAGAGAAAATTAAGAGAAGCTAAATTACAACAATCCAGAAGCAACCTTTTAGAAATTTTCGAACAAGAGAAGGAGATGGCAGCCGAAAATAATAATAATGCAAGGAGAATGCTTGGTGACTTCACAAAGCCAACGTCCAAGTTTGATGGAAGAAGCATCTCTATTCCTGCCATTGGAGCCAACAACTTTGAGCTGAAACCTCAGCTAGTTGCATTAATGCAACAAAACTGCAAGTTTTATGGACTTCCATCCGAAGATCCTTATCAGTTTTTAACTGAGTTCTTGCAGATCTGTGAGACTGTAAAGACGAATGGAGTTGATCCTGAAGTCTACAGACTCATGCTTTTCCCTTTTGCTGTAAAAGACAGAGCTAGAGTATGGTTGGATTCACAACCTAAGGATAGCCTGGACTCATGGGATAAGCTGGTCACTGCCTTCTTGGATAAGTTCTTTCCTCCTCAAAAGCTGAGCAAGCTGAGAGTGGATGTTCAAACCTTCAAACAAAAAGATGGTGAATCCCTCTATGAAGCTTGGGAAAGATATAAGCAGCTGACCAAAAGATGTCCATCTGACATGTTTTCAGAATGGACCATATTAGATATATTCTATTATGGTCTCTCTGAATTTTCGAAAATGTCATTAGACCATTCTGCAGGTGGATCTATTCACCTGAAGAAAACGCCTGAAGAGGCTCAAGAACTCATTGACATGGTTGCAAACAACCAGTTCATGTACACTTCTGAGAGGAATTCCGTGAACAATGGGATACCTCAGAAGAAAGGAGTTCTTGAAATTGATACTCTGAATGCCATATTGGCTCAGAACAAAGTGTTAACTCAACAGGTCAACATGATCTCTCAAAATCTGAATGGATTGCAACATGCATCCAACATTACTAGAGAGGCAGCTTCTGAAGAAGCTTATGATCCTGAGAACCCTGCCATGGCAGAGGTTAATTACATGGGTGAACCTTATGGAAACACCTATAACTCATCATGGAGAAATCATCCAAATTTCTCATGGAAGGATCAACAAAAACCTCAACAAGGTTTTAACAATGGTGGACGTAATAGGCTGGGCAATAGCAAGCCATATCCATCATCTTCTCAGCAACAGACAGAGAATTCTGAACAAAACACTTCTAATTTAGCCAATTTAGTCTCTGATCTGTCAAAGGCCACCTTCAGTTTCATGAGTGAAACAAGATCCTCCATTAGAAATCTGGAGGCACAAGTGGGCCAGCTGAGTAAGAAAGTCATTGAAACTCCTCCCAGTACTCTCCCAAGCAATACAGAAGAAAATCCAAAAGGAGAGTGCAAGGCCATTGACATAGTCAATATGGCCGAATGCACAAGGGAGGAGGAGGACGAAAATCCTAGTGAGGAAGACCTCCTGGGACGTCCCTCAAGCAAGAAGGAGTTTCCTATTGAGGATCCAAAGGAATCTGAGGCTCATACAGAGACCATAGAGATTCCATTAAATCTCCTTCTGCCATTCATGAGCTCTGAAGACTACTCTTCCTCTGAAGAGGATGAAGATGTAACTGGAGAGCAAGTTGCTCAATACTTAGGAGCTATCATGAAGCTGAATGCCAAGTTATTTGGTAATGAGACTTTGGAAAGTGAACCTCCCTTGCTCATTAATGAACTGGATACTTGGATTCAGAAAATTCTACCACAAAAGAAACAAGATCCTGGCAAGTTCTTAATACCCTGTGATGAGCGGATAATTTATACGCTTTTTGGCATTGTTTTTAGATAGTTTTTAGTAAGTTCAAGCTACTTTTAGGGATGTTTTCCTTAGTTTTTATGTTAAATTCACATTTCTGGACTTTACTACGAGTTTGTGTGTTTTTCTGTGATTTCAGGTAAATTCTGACTAAAATTGAGGGATTTGAGCAAAACTCTGAAAAAGGCTGACAAAAGGACTGCTGACGCTGTTGGATTCTGACCTCCCTGCACTCGAAATGGATTTTCTGGAGCTACAGAACTCCAATTGGCGCGCTCTCAACGGCGTTAGAAAGTAGACATCCAGGGCTTTCCAGCAATATATAATAGTCCATACTTTATTCGGAAATTGACGACGTAACTTGGCGTTCAACGCCAAGTACATGCTGCTGTCTGGAGTTAAACGCCAGAAAAACGTCATGATCCGGAGTTGAACGCCCAAAACACGTCATAACTCGAAGTTCAACTCCAAGAGAAGCCTCAGCTCGTGGATTGATCAAGCTCAGCCCAAACATACACCAAGTGGGCCCCGGAAGTGGATTTATGCATCAATTACTTACTCATGTAAACCCTAGTAGCTAGTCTAGTATATATAGGACATTCATCTATTGTATTAGACATCTTTTGACCACTTTAACTCTTTATTCATTCGGTCACTTGATCATGGAGAGGGCTGGCCATTCGGCCATGCCTGAACCTCTTTCACTTATGTATTTTCAACGGTGGAGTTTCTGCACACCATAGATTAAGGGTGTGGAGCTCTGCTGTACCTCAAGTATTAATGCAGTTCTATTTTCTTTTATTCAATTCTCTTTTATTCTTATTCCAAGATATTCATTCGCACCCAAGAACATGATGAATGTGATGATTAGATAACCCTCATCATCATTCTCACTTATGAACGCGCGTGATTGACAACCACTTCCGTTCTACATGCAACAGAGCTTGAATGCGTATCTCTTAGATTCCCCAACAGGATCTTCGTGGTATAAGCTAGATAGATGGCGGCATTTATGAGGATCTGGAAAGTCTCACATTGTCTGTGGTATTCCGAGTAGGATCCTGGGAATCCGGAAAGTCTCACCTTGTCTGTGGTATTCCGAGTAGGATTCCGGTAATGAATGACTGTGACGTGCTTCAAACTTGCAAGTGCTGGGCGTTAGTGATAGACGCAAAAGAATCAAGGGATTCTATTCCAGTAGGCGCGGGAACCAACCAGTGATTAGCCGTACTGTGACAGAGTGCGTGAGCATTAGTTTTCACTGCGAGGATGGGATGTAGCCATCAACCATGGGTGATGCCTCCAGACGATTAGCCGTGCGATTGACAACCGCATAGGATCATTTTCCCGAGAGGATTGAAAGTAGCCACCGTTGATGGTGAACCCCTATACACAGCTTGCCATGGAAAGGAGTAAGAAGGATTGAGTAGAAGCAGTAGAAGAGCAGGCGTCCTTGAGCCATACAGCATCTCCATTCACTTATCTGAAATTCCCACCAATGAAACTGCATAAGTATTCTATCCCTTTTATTATTTTCTTTTTATTAATTTTCGAAAACATAAACAATTTAATCTGCCTGACTGAGATTTGTAAGGTGACCATAGCTTGCTTCATACCAACAATCTCTGTGGATTCGACCCTTACTCACGTAAGGTTTATTACTTGGACGACCCAGTACACTTGCTGGTTAGTTGAACGGAGTTGTGAATTCAACCAGTGCCATAATAATGATTTCTCTCAAAATAGTTAGAACATTGATCACAATTTCGTCCACCAAGTTTTTGGCGCCGTTGCCGGGGATTGTTCGAGTATGGACAACTGACGGTTCATCTTGTTGCTCAGATTAGGTAATTTTCTTTTCAAAAATCTTTTTCAAAATTTTTTTTTCTTTCTTTTTCGTTTTTGCAAACTTTATTTTCGAAAAAAGAATTAATAAAAATACAAAAAAATCATAAAATCATAAAAACAAAAAATATTTTGTGTTTCTTGTTTGAATCTTGTGTTAATTTTTAAGTTTGGTGTCAAGTGCATGCTTTTAAAATTTTTTTGCATTTTTTTCGAAAATTCCATGCATTCATAGTGTTCTTCATGATCTTCAAGTTGTTCTTGATAAGTCTTCTTGTTTGATCTTGATGTTTTCTTGTTTTGTGTCTTTTCTTGTTTTTCATGTGCATCTTTGCATTCATATTTTCTATGCATTAAAGATTTCTAAGTTTGGTGTCTTGCATGTTTTCTTTGCATAAAAAATTTTTCAAAATTATGTTCTTGATGTTCATCATGATCTTCAAAGTGTTCTTGGTGTTCATCTTGACATTCATAGCATTCTTGCATGCATTCATTGTTTTGATCTAAAAATTTCATGCATTGAATATTTTTGTTGTTTTTCTCTCTCATAATTAAAAATTCAAAAAAAATCAAAAAAATATCTTTTCCTTATTTTCCTCCAAATTTTCGAAATTTTGGGTTGACTTGGTCAAAAATTTTTAAAATTAGTTGTTTCTTACAAGTCAAGTCAAAATTTCAATTTTAAAAAATCTTATCTTTTCAAAATCTTTTTCAAAAATCATATCTTTTTCATTTTTTTATATATAAATTTCGAAAATTTCAAAAATCTTTTTCAAAATATTTTCAAAATCTTTTTCTTATCTTTATATCTAATTTTCGAAAATTAGCTAACAATTAATGTGATTGGTTCAAAAATTTGAAGTTTGTTACTTTCTTGTTAAGAAAGGTTCAATCTTTAAATTCTAGAATCTTATCTTGTAGTTTCTTGTTGGTTAAGTCATTTTAAAAATTAAATCTTTTTCAAAATATCTTTTTCTTAAAACTTTTATCTTATCTTTTATCTTATCCTTTTAAAATTTTATATTTTTCAAAATTTGATTTCAAAATATCTTATCTAACTTCTTATCTTCTTATCTTTTTCAAATTTGATTTTCAAATCTTTTTCAATCAACTAACTAACTTTTGTTTGTTTCTTATCTTTTTCAAAACCACCTAACTACTTCTCTCTCTTCTATTTTCGAAAATATCTCTCTCTTTTTCAAAAATTCTTTTTAATTAACTAATTGTTTCATGTTTTAATTTTAATTACATTTATCTCTAATTTTCGAAAATTACTAACCTCTTTTTCAAAATTATTTTCGAATTCTCTCTTCTCTTTTCTTCTTCTATTTAATTATTTAATTACTAACACTTCTCTTCACCTCTCTTCATCCAAAATCCGAACCCTCTTCCTCATTCTTCTACCCCCTTTCTTTTTCTACTAACATAAAGGAATCTCTATACTGTGACATAGAGGATTCCTCTTCTTTTCTTGTTTTCTTCTCTTTCATATGAGCAGGAACAGGGATAAAGGCACTCTTGTTGAAATTGACCCAGAACCTGAAAGGACTCTGAAGAGAAAATTAAGAAAAGTTAAATTACAACAATCCAGAAGCAACCTTTTAGAAATTTTCGAACAAGAGAAAGAGATGGCAGCCGAAAATAATAATAATAATGCAAGGAGAATGCTTGGTGACTTCACTAAGCCAACGTCCAAATTTGATGGAAGAAGCATCTCTATTCCTGCCATTGGAGCCAATAACTTTGAGCTTAAGCCTCAACTAGTTGCTTTAATGCAACAAAACTGCAAGTTTTATGGACTTCCATCTGAAGATCCTTATCAGTTTTTAACTGAGTTCTTGCAGATCTGTGAGACTGTAAAGACGAATGGAGTTGATCCTGAAGTCTACAGACTCATGCTTTTCCCTTTTGCTGTAAGAAACAAAGCTAGAATATGGTTGGATTCACAACCCAAGGATAGCCTGGACTCATGGGATAAGCTGGTCACTACCTTCTTGGATAAATTCTTTCCTCCTCAAAAGCTGAGCAAGCTGAAAGTGGATGTTCAAACCTTCAAACAAAAAGATGGTGAATCCCTCTATGAAGCTTGGGAAAGATACAAGCAGCTGACCAAAAGATGTCCATCTGACATGTTTTCAGAATGGACCATATTAGATATATTCTATTATGGTCTCTCTGAATTTTCGAAAATGTCATTGGACCATTCTGCAGGGGGATCTATTCACCTGAAGAAAACGCCTGAAGAGGCTCAAGAGCTCATTGACATGGTTGCAAACAACCAGTTCATGTATACCTCTGAGAGGAATTCCGTGAACAATGGGATACCTCAGAAGAAAGGAGTTCTTGAAATTGATGCTCTGAATGCCATATTGGCTCAGAACAAAATGTTGACTCAACAGGTCAACATAATCTCTCAAAATCTGAATGGATTGCAACATGCATCCAACAGTACTAGAGAGGCAGCTTCTGAAGAAGCTTATGATCCTGAGAACCCTGCCATGGCAGAGGTTAATTACATGGGTGAAACTTATGGAAACACCTATAACTCATCATGGAGAAATCATCCAAATTTCTCATGGAAGGATCAACAAAAACCTCAACAAGGTTTTAACAATGGTGGACGCAATAGGCTGAACAATAGTAAGCCATATCCATCATCTTCTCAGCAACAGACAGAGAACTCTGAACAAAATACTTCTAATTTAGCCAATATAGTCTCTGATCTGTCAAAGGCCACTTTCAGTTTCATGAATGAAACAAGATCCTCCATTAGAAATTTGGAGGCACAAGTGGGGCAGCTGAGTAAGAAAGTCATTGAAACTCCTCCCAGTATTCTCCCAAGCAATACAGAAGAAAATCCAAAAGGAGAGTGCAAGGCCATTGACATAGTCAATATGGCCGAATGCACAAAGGAGGAGGAGGACGAAAATCCTAGTGAGGAAGACCTCCTGGGACGTTCCTCAAGCAAGAAGGAGTTTCCTATTAAGGATCCTGAGGAATCTGAGGCCCATCTAGAGACCATAGAGATTCCTTTAAATCTCCTTCTGCCATTCATGAGCTCTGAAGAATATTCATCCTCTGAAGAGAATAAAGATGTGACTGGAGAGCAAGTTGCTCAATACTTAGGAGCTATCATGAAACTGAATGCCAAGCTGTTTGGTAATGAGACTTGGGAAAGTGAACCTCCCTTGCTCATTAGTGAACTAGATACTTGGATTCAGAGAACTCTACCTCAAAAGAAACAAGATCCTGGCAAGTTCTTAATACCTTGCACCATTGGCACCATGAGCTTTGAAAAAGCTCTATGTGATCTTGGGTCAGGGATAAATCTTATGCCACTCTCTGTAATGGAGAAGCTGGGGATCATTGAGGTACAACCTGCCTTGTTCTCATTACAACTGGCTGACAAGTCAGTGAGACAAGCCTATGGAATAGTGGAGGACGTGCTAGTAAGGGTTGAAGGCCTTTACATCCCTACTGATTTCATAATCCTAGGCACTAGGAAGGAAGATGATGAATGCATCATCCTAGGAAGACCTTTCCTAGCCACAGCAGGAGCTGTGATAGATGTCAACAGAGGTGAGTTAGTCCTTCAATTGAATGGGGACTACCTTGTGTTTAAGGCACATGGCCATCCCTCTGTGACAAAAGAGAGTAAGCATGAAGAGCTTCTCTCAGTTCAGAGTCAAGAAGAGCCCCCACAATCAAACTCTAAGTTTGGTGTTGGGAGGCCACAACCAAACTCTAAGTTTGGTGTTAAGATCCCACAACCAAACTCTAAGTTTGGTGTGGACAACTATACAACATTGACCTGATCACCTTGTGGCTCCATGGGAGCCACTGTCAAGCTATTGACATTAAAGAAGCGCTTGTTGGGAGGCAACCCAATTTTATTTATCTAATTTTATTTTATTTTGTTTCTTGTTTATTTTTGTGTTTTATTAGGTACATGATCATGAGGAGTCACGAAAAAAATCAAAAAAATTAAAAACAGAGTCAAAAACAGAAGAAAAAATTTTTCACCCTGGAGGCAGCACAGACTGGCGTTCAACGCCAGTAAGGTGCATCTGGCCGGCGTTCAACGCCAGAACAGAGCACCATTCTGGCGCTGAACGCCCAAAACAAGCAACAACCTGGCGTTAAACGCCAGGATGGTGCACAGAGAGGACAAACTGGCGCTGAACGCCAGGAACAAGCATGAAACTGGCGTTCAACGCCAGAAACATGCATTACATGGGCGTTGAACGCCAGAAACATGCATTACATGGGCGTTGAACGCCCAGAACATGCATCAATGGGTGTTTGAACGCCAGAATGATGCATGAAGGCATTTTACATGCCTATTTGGTGCAGGGATGGAATTCCTTGACACCTCAGGATCTGTGGACCCCACAGGATCCCCACCTAACATATTCCCACCTTACCTCCTAATCCTAGTTTTTGTGATGACTATTCCCCATGTCACAATTCCCAACATTCTTCACCACCATCTATCCACTCTTCCCCATACACCCCACCTACCTTTACAATTCAACTACTCTTTCCCACCCAATCCCACCCATATAGCCGAATCCATCTCCCCTCACTCACCTCCTTTTTCTTCTTCTTCTTCTTCTTCTCTTCTTTCTTCTCTTGCTCGAGGGCGAGCAATATTTTAAGTTTGGTGTGGTAAAAGCATAGCTTTTTTGCTTTTTCCATTACCATCAATGGCACCTAAGGCCAGAAAAACCTCAAAGGGAAGACAAAAGCTTCCACCTTTGAGTTTTGGGAGATAAAATATAAGCCGTCATAGCTCAGTGGTAGAACATGTGGCTGCAAATCAAGAGATCCCTGAGATACCTCAAGGAATAAGTTGTCCTCCACACAAATATTGGAAGCAACTAAGGGTAGAAACACCAAAATTACTATGAATCATTCAACAGAAGCAAGGAAGAGACATAGAGGAGCTCAAAGAGCACCATTGGACCTTCAAGAAGGCGCCACCCTTACTCAGGTGGATTCATTCCTTGTTCTTATTTCTTTCTGTTTTCGGTTTTTAATTATTGTGTTTATCTATGTTTGTGTCTTTATTTCATGATCATTAGTATGTAACCATGCCTTAAAGCTATGAATAAATTCCATTAATCCTTCACCTCTCTTAAATGAAAAATGTTTTAATTCAAAAGAACAAGAAGTACATAAATTTCGAATTTATTATTGAATTTAATTTAATTATAGTGATGTGGTGACAATACTTTTTGTTTTCTGAATGAATGATTGAACAGTGCATATGTCTTTTGATATTGTTGTTTATGAGTGTTAAAATTGTTGGCTCTTGAAAGAATGATGAACAAAGAGAAATGTTATTGATGATCTGAAAAATCATGAAATTGATTCTTGAAGCAAGAAAAAGCAGTGAAAAAGAAGAAGCATTCGGAAAAAAAAAAAAGAAGGAGCAGTAGAAAAAGCCAATAGCCCTTAAAACCAAAAGGCAAGGGTAAAAAGGATCCAAGGCTTTGAGCATCAATGGATAGGAGGGCCTAAGGAAATTAAATTCAGGCCTAAGCGGCTAAATCAAGCTGTCCCTAACCATGTGCTTGTGTCATGAAGGTCCAAGTGAAAAGCTTGAGACTGAGTGGTTAAAGTCGTGATCCAAAGCAAAAGAGTGTGCTTAAGAGCTCTGGACACCACTAACTGGGGACTCTAGCAAAGCTAAGTCACAATCTGAAAAGGTTCACCCAGTTATGTGTCTGTGGCATTTATGTATCCGGTGGTAATACTGGAAAACAAAGTACTTAGGGCCACGGCCAAGACTCATAAGTAGCTGTGTTCAAGAATCAACATGCTTAACTAGGAAAGTCAATAACATTATCCGAAATTCTAAGTTCCTAGAGAAGCCAATCATTCTAAACTTCAAAGGAAAAAGTGAGATGCCAAAACTGTTCAGAAGCAAAAAGCTACAAGTCCCGCTCATCTAATTATAATTAATATTCATTGATATTCTGGAATTTATATTATATTCTCTTCTTTTTACCCTATTTGATTTTCAGTTGCTTGGGGACAAGCAACAATTTAAGTTTGGTGTTGTGATGAGCGGATAATTTATACGCTTTTTGGCATTGTTTTTAGATAGTTTTTAGTAAGTTCAAGCTACTTTTAGGGATGTTTTCCTTAGTTTTTATGTTAAATTCACATTTCTGGACTTTACTATGAGTTTGTGTGTTTTTCTGTGATTTCAGGTAAATTCTGACTGAAATTGAGGGATTTGAGCAAAACTCTGAAAAAGGCTGACAAAAGGACTGCTGACGCTGTTGGATTCTGACCTCCCTGCACTCGAAATGGATTTTCTGGAGCTACAGAACTCCAATTGGCGCGCTCTCAACGGCGTTGGAAAGTAGACATCCAGGGCTTTCCAGCAATATATAATAGTTCATACTTTATTCGGAAATTGATGACGTAACTTTGCGTTCAACGCCAAGTACATGCTGCTGTCTGGAGTTAAACGCCAGAAAAACGTCATGATCCGGAGTTGAACGCCCAAAACACGTCATAACTCGAAGTTCAACTCCAAGAGAAGCCTCAGCTCGTGGATTGATCAAGCTCAGCCCAAACATACACCAAGTGGGCCCCGGAAGTGGATTTATGCATCAATTACTTACTCATGTAAACCCTAGTAGCTAGTCTAGTATATATAGGACATTCATCTATTGTATTAGACATCTTTTGACCACTTTAACTCTTTATTCATTCGGTCACTTGATCATGGAGAGGGCTGGCCATTCGGCCATGCCTGAACCTCTTTCACTTATGTATTTTCAACGGTGGAGTTTCTGCACACCATAGATTAAGGGTGTGGAGCTCTGCTGTACCTCAAGTATTAATGCAGTTCTATTTTCTTTTATTCAATTCTCTTTTATTCTTATTCCAAGATATTCATTCGCACCCAAGAACATGATGAATGTGATGATTAGATAACCCTCATCATCATTCTCACTTATGAACGCGCGTGATTGACAACCACTTCCGTTCTACATGCAACAGAGCTTGAATGCGTATCTCTTAGATTCCCCAACAGGATCTTCGTGGTATAAGCTAGATAGATGACGGCATTTATGAGGATCCGGAAAGTATCACCTTGTCTGTGGTATTCCGAGTAGGATCCTGGGAATCCGGAAAGTCTCACCTTGTCTGTGGTATTCCGAGTAGGATTCCGGTAATGAATGACTGTGACGTGCTTCAAACTTGCAAGTGCTGGGCGTTAGTGACAGACGCAAAAGAATCAAGGGATTCTATTCCAGTAGACGTGGGAACCAACCAGTGATTAGCCGTACTGTGACAGAGTGCGTGAGCATTAGTTTTCACTGCGAGGATGGGATGTAGCCATCAACCATGGGTGATGTCTCCAGACGATTAGCCGTGCGATTGACAACCGCATAGGATCATTTTCCCGAGAGGATTGAAAGTAGCCACCGCTGATGGTGAACCCCTATACACAGCTTGCCATGGAAAGGAGTAAGAAGGATTGAGTAGAAGCAGTAGAAGAGCAGGCGTCCTTGAGCCATACAGCATCTCCATTCACTTATCTGAAATTCCCACCAATGAAACTGCATAAGTATTCTATCCCTTTTATTATTTTCTTTTTATTAATTTTCGAAAACATAAACAATTTAATCTGCCTGACTGAGATTTGCAAGGTGACCATAGCTTGCTTCATACCAACAATCTCTGTGGATTCGACCCTTACTCACGTAAGGTTTATTACTTGGACGACCCAGTACACTTGCTGGTTAGTTGAACGGAGTTGTGAATTCAACCAGTGCCATAATAATGATTTCTCTCAAAATAGTTAGAACATTGATCACAATTTCGTCCACCAAGTTTTTGGCGCCGTTGCCGGGGATTGTTCGAGTATGGACAACTGACGGTTCATCTTGTTGCTCAGATTAGGTAATTTTCTTTTCAAAAATCTTTTTCAAAATTTTTTTTTCTTTCTTTTTCGTTTTTGCAAACTTTATTTTCGAAAAAAGAATTAATAAAAATACAAAAAAATCATAAAATCATAAAAATAAAAAAATATTTTGTGTTTCTTGTTTGAATCTTGTGTTAATTTTTAAGTTTGGTGTCAAGTGCATGCTTTTAAAATTTTTTGCATTTTTTCGAAAATTCCATGCATTCATAGTGTTCTTCATGATCTTCAAGTTGTTCTTGATAAGTCTCTTGTTTGATCTTGATGTTTTCTTGTTTGTGTCTTTTCTTGTTTTTCATGTGCATCTTTGCATTCATATTTTCTATGCATTAAAGATTTCTAAGTTTGGTGTCTTGCATGTTTTCTTTGCATAAAAAATTTTTCAAAATTATGTTCTTGATGTTCATCATGATCTTCAAAGTGTTCTTGGTGTTCATCTTGACATTCATAGCATTCTTGCATGCATTCATTGTTTTGATCTAAAAATTTCATGCATTGAATATTTTTGTTGTTTTTCTCTCTCATAATTAAAAATTCAAAAAAAATCAAAAAAATATCTTTTCCTTATTTTCCTCCAAATTTTCGAAATTTTGGGTTGACTTGGTCAAAAATTTTTAAAATTAGTTGTTTCTTACAAGTCAAGTCAAAATTTCAATTTTAAAAAATCTTATCTTTTCAAAATCTTTTTCAAAAATCATATCTTTTTCATTTTTTTATATATAAATTTCGAAAATTTCAAAAATCTTTTTCAAAATATTTTCAAAATCTTTTTCTTATCTTTATATCTAATTTTCGAAAATTAGCTAACAATTAATGTGATTGGTTCAAAAATTTGAAGTTTGTTACTTTCTTGTTAAGAAAGGTTCAATCTTTAAATTCTAGAATCTTATCTTGTAGTTTCTTGTTGGTTAAGTCATTTTAAAAATTAAATCTTTTTCAAAATATCTTTTTCTTAAAACTTTTATCTTATCTTTTTATCTTATCCTTTTTAAAATTTTATATTTTTCAAAATTTGATTTCAAAATATCTTATCTAACTTCTTATCTTCTTATCTTTTTCAAATTTGATTTTCAAATCTTTTTCAATCAACTAACTAACTTTTTGTTTGTTTCTTATCTTTTTCAAAACCACCTAACTACTTCTCTCTCTTCTATTTTCGAAAATATCTCTCTCTTTTTCAAAAATTCTTTTTAATTAACTAATTGTTTCATGTTTTAATTTTAATTACATTTTATCTCTAATTTTCGAAAATTACTAACCTCTTTTTCAAAATTATTTTCGAATTCTCTCTTCTCTTTTCTTCTTCTATTTAATTATTTAATTACTAACACTTCTCTTCACCTCTCTTCATCCAAAATCCGAACCCTCTTCCTCATTCTTCTACCCCCTTTCTTTTTCTACTAACATAAAGGAATCTCTATACTGTGACATAGAGGATTCCTCTTCTTTTCTTGTTTTCTTCTCTTTCATATGAGCAGGAACAGGGATAAAGGCACTCTTGTTGAAATTGACCCAGAACCTGAAAGGACTCTGAAGAGAAAATTAAGAAAAGTTAAATTACAACAATCCAGAAGCAACCTTTTAGAAATTTTCGAACAAGAGAAAGAGATGGCAGCCGAAAATAATAATAATAATGCAAGGAGAATGCTTGGTGACTTCACTAAGCCAACGTCCAAATTTGATGGAAGAAGCATCTCTATTCCTGCCATTGGAGCCAATAACTTTGAGCTTAAGCCTCAACTAGTTGCTTTAATGCAACAAAACTGCAAGTTTTATGGACTTCCATCTGAAGATCCTTATCAGTTTTTAACTGAGTTCTTGCAGATCTGTGAGACTGTAAAGACGAATGGAGTTGATCCTGAAGTCTACAGACTCATGCTTTTCCCTTTTGCTGTAAGAGACAAAGCTAGAATATGGTTGGATTCACAACCCAAGGATAGCCTGGACTCATGGGATAAGCTGGTCACTGCCTTCTTGGATAAATTCTTTCCTCCTCAAAAGCTGAGCAAGCTGAGAGTGGATGTTCAAACCTTCAAACAAAAAGATGGTGAATCCCTCTATGAAGCTTGGGAAAGATACAAGCAGCTGACCAAAAGATGTCCATCTGACATGTTTTCAGAATGGACCATATTAGATATATTCTATTATGGTCTCTCTGAATTTTCGAAAATGTCATTGGACCATTCTGCAGGGGGATCTATTCACCTGAAGAAAACGCCTGAAGAGGCTCAAGAGCTCATTGACATGGTTGCAAACAACCAGTTCATGTATACCTCTGAGAGGAATTCCGTGAACAATGGGATACCTCAGAAGAAAGGAGTTCTTGAAATTGATGCTCTGAATGCCATATTGGCTCAGAACAAAATGTTGACTCAACAGGTCAACATAATCTCTCAAAATCTGAATGGATTGCAACATGCATCCAACAGTACTAGAGAGGCAGCTTCTGAAGAAGCTTATGATCCTGAGAACCCTGCCATGGCAGAGGTTAATTACATGGGTGAACCTTATGGAAACACCTATAACTCATCATGGAGAAATCATCCAAATTTCTCATGGAAGGATCAACAAAAACCTCAACAAGGTTTTAACAATGGTGGACGCAATAGGCTGAACAATAGTAAGCCATATCCATCATCTTCTCAGCAACAGACAGAGAACTCTGAACAAAATACTTCTAATTAGCCAATATAGTCTCTGATCTGTCAAAGGCCACTTTCAGTTTCATGAATGAAACAAGATCCTCCATTAGAAATTTGGAGGCACAAGTGGGGCAGCTGAGTAAGAAAGTCATTGAAACTCCTCCCAGTATTCTCCCAAGCAATACAGAAGAAAATCCAAAAGGAGAGTGCAAGGCCATTGACATAGTCAATATGGCCGAATGCACAAAGGAGGAGGAGGACGAAAATCCTAGTGAGGAAGACCTCCTGGGACGTTCCTCAAGCAAGAAGGAGTTTCCTATTAAGGATCCTGAGGAATCTGAGGCTCATCTAGAGACCATAGAGATTCCTTTAAATCTCCTTCTGCCATTCATGAGCTCTGAAGAATATTCATCCTCTGAAGAGAATGAAGATGTGACTGGAGAGCAAGTTGCTCAATACTTAGGAGCTATCATGAAACTGAATGCCAAGCTGTTTGGTAATGAGACTTAGGAAAGTGAACCTCCCTTGCTCATTAGTGAACTAGATACTTGGATTCAGAGAACTCTACCTCAAAAGAAACAAGATCCTGGCAAGTTCTTAATACCTTGCACCATTGGCACCATGAGCTTTGAAAAAGCTCTATGTGATCTTGGGTCAGGGATAAATCTTATGCCACTCTCTGTAATGGAGAAGCTGGGGATCATTGAGGTACAACCTGCCTTGTTCTCATTACAACTGGCTGACAAGTCAGTGAGACAAGCCTATGGAATAGTGGAGGACGTGCTAGTAAGGGTTGAAGGCCTTTACATCCCTACTGATTTCATAATCCTAGACACTAGGAAGGAAGATGATGAATGCATCATCCTAGGAAGACCTTTCCTAGCCACAGCAGGAGCTGTGATAGATGTCAACAGAGGTGAGTTAGTCCTTCAATTGAATGGGGACTACCTTGTGTTTAAGGCACATGGCCATCCCTCTGTGACAAAAGAGAGTAAGCATGAAGAGCTTCTCTCAGTTCAGAGTCAAGAAGAGCCCCCACAATCAAACTCTAAGTTTGGTGTTGGGAGGCCACAACCAAACTCTAAGTTTGGTGTTAAGATCCCACAACCAAACTCTAAGTTTGGTGTGGACAACTATACAACATTGACCTGATCACCTTGTGGCTCCATGGGAGCCACTGTCAAGCTATTGACATTAAAGAAGCGCTTGTTGGGAGGCAACCCAATTTTATTTATCTAATTTTATTTTATTTTGTTTCTTGTTTATTTTTGTGTTTTATTAGGTACATGATCATGAGGAGTCACGAAAAAAATCAAAAAAATTAAAAACAGAGTCAAAAACAGAAGAAAAAATTTTTCACCCTGGAGGCAGCACAGACTGGCGTTCAACGCCAGTAAGGTGCATCTGGCCGGCGTTCAACGCCAGAACAGAGCACCATTCTGGCGCTGAACGCCCAAAACAAGCAACAACCTGGCGTTAAACGCCAGGATGGTGCACAGAGAGGACAAACTGGCGCTGAACGCCAGGAACAAGCATGAAACTGGCGTTCAACGCCAGAAACATGCATTACATGGGCGTTGAACGCCAGAAACATGCATTACATGGGCGTTGAACGCCCAGAACATGCATCAATGGGCGTTTGAACGCCAAAATGATGCATGAAGGCATTTTACATGCCTATTTGGTGCAGGGATGGAATTCCTTGACACCTCAGGATCTGTGGACCCCACAGGATCCCTACCTAACATATTCCCACCTTACCTCCTAATCCTAGTTTTTGTGATGACTATTCCCCATGTCACAATTCCCAACATTCTTCACCACCCATCTATCCACTCTTCCCCATACACCCAACCTACCTTTACAATTCAACTACTCTTTCCCACCCAATCCCACCCATATAGCCGAATCCATCTCCCCTCACTCACCTCCTTTTTCTTCTTTTTCTTCTTCTTCTCTTCTTTCTTCTCTTGCTCGAGGGCGAGCAATATTTTAAGTTTGGTGTGGTAAAAGCATAGCTTTTTTGCTTTTTCCATTACCATCAATGGCACCTAAGGCCAGAAAAACCTCAAAGGGAAGACAAAAGCTTCCACCTTTGAGTTTTGGGAGATAAAATATAAGCCGTCATAGCTCAGTGGTAGAACATGTGGCTGCAAATCAAGAGATCCCTGAGATACCTCAAGGAATAAGTTGTCCTCCACACAAATATTGGAAGCAACTAAGGGTAGAAACACCAAAATTACTATGAATCATTCAACAGAAGCAAGGAAGAGACATAGAGGAGCTCAAAGAGCACCATTGGACCTTCAAGAAGGCGCCACCCTTACTCAGGTGGATTCATTCCTTGTTCTTATTTCTTTCTGTTTTCGGTTTTTAATTATTGTGTTTATCTATGTTTTGTGTCTTTATTTCATGATCATTAGTATGTAACCATGCCTTAAAGCTATGAATAAATTCCATTAATCCTTCACCTCTCTTAAATGAAAAATGTTTTAATTCAAAAGAACAAGAAGTACATAAATTTCGAATTTATTATTGAATTTAATTTAATTATAGTGATGTGGTGACAATACTTTTTGTTTTCTGAATGAATGATTGAACAGTGCATATGTCTTTTGATATTGTTGTTTATGAGTGTTAAAATTGTTGGCTCTTGAAAGAATGATGAACAAAGAGAAATGTTATTGATGATCTGAAAAATCATGAAATTGATTCTTGAAGCAAGAAAAAGCAGTGAAAAAGAAGAAGCATTCGAAAAAAAAAGGAGCAGTAGAAAAAGCCAATAGCCCTTAAAACCAAAAGGCAAGGGTAAAAAGGATCCAAGGCTTTGAGCATCAATGGATAGGAGGGCCCAAGGAAATACTGGGGACTTTAGCAAAGCTAAGTCACAATCTGAAAAGGTTCACCCAGTTATGTGTCTGTGGCATTTATGTATCCGGTGGTAATACTGGAAAACAAAGTGCTTAGGGCCACGGCCAAGACTCACAAGTAGCTGTGTTCAAGAATCAACATACTTAACTAGGAGAATCAATAACACTATCCGAAATTCTAAGTTCCCAAAGAAGCCAATCATTCAGAACTTCAAAGGAAAAAGTGAGATGCCAAAACTGTTCAGAAGCAAAAAGCTACAAGTCCCGCTCATTTAATTATAATTAATACTCAGTGATATTTTGGAATTTATAGTATATTCTCTTCTTTTTATCCTATTTGATTTTCAGTTGCTTGGGGACAAGCAACAATTTAAGTTTGGTGTTGTGATGAGCGGATAATTTATACGCTTTTTGGCATTGTTTTTAGGTAGTTTTTAGTAAGTTCAAGCTACTTTTAGGGATGTTTTCATTAGTTTTTATGTTAAATTCACATTTCTGGACTTTACTATGAGTTTGTGTGTTTTTATGTGATTTCAGGTAATTTCTGACTGAAATTGAGGGATTTGAGCAAAACTCTGAAAAAGGCTGACAAAAGGACTGCTGATGCTGTTGGAATCTGACCTCCCTGCACTCGAAATAGATTTTCTGGAGCTACAGAACTCCAATTGGCGCGATCTCAATGGCATTGGAAAGTAGACATCCAGGGCTTTCCAGCAATATATAATAGTCCATACTTTATTCGGAAATTGACGATGTAACTTGGCGTTGAACGCCAAGTACATGCTGCTGTCTGGAGTTAAACGCCAGAAAAACGTCATGATCCGGAGTTGAACGCCCAAAACACGTCATAACTCGGAGTTTAACTCCAAGAGAAGCCTCAGCTCGTGGATTGATCAAGCTCAGCCCAAACATACACCAAGTGGGCCCCGGAAGTGGATTTATGCATCAATTACTTACTCATGTAAACCCTAGGAGCTAGTTTATTATAAATAGGATGATTTACTAATGTATTAGACATCTTTGGTCTCAGTTTTGTTTTATTCTTCATCCTAAGAGGCTATTGATCACGTTTTAGGGGGCTGGCCATTCGGCCATGCCTGAACCTCTCACTTATGTATTTTCAACGGTGGAGTTTCTGCACACCATAGATTAAGGGTGTGGAGCTCTGCTGTACCTCAAGTATTAATGCAGTTCTATTTTCTTTTATTCAATTCTCTCTTATTCTTATTCCAAGATATTCATTCGCACCCAAGAACATGATGAATGTGATGATTAGATAACCCTCATTATCATTCTCAATTATGAACGCACGTGATTGACAACCACTTCCGTTCTACATGCAACAGAGCTTGAATGTGTATCTCTTAGATTCCCCAACAGAATCTTCGTGGTATAAGCTAGATAGATGGCGGAATTTATGAGGATCCGAAAAGTCTCACCTTGTCTGTGGTATTCCGAGTAGGATCCTGGGAATCCGGAAAGTCTAACCTTGTCTGTGGTATTCCGAGTAGGATTCCGGTAATGAATGACTGTGACGTGCTTCAGACTTGCAAGTGCTGGGCGTGATGACAAACGCAAAAGAATCAAGGGATTCTATTCCAGCAGGCGCAGGAACCAACCAGTGATTAGCCGTGCTGTGACAGAGTGCGTGAGCGTAGTTTTCACTGCGAGGATGGGATGTAGCCATCAACCATGGGTGATGCCTCAAGACGATTAGCCATGCGAGTGACAGCCGCAGAGGACCATTTTTCCGAGAGGATTGAAAGTAGCCACCACTGATGGTGAACCTCTATACACAGCTTGCCATGGAAAAGAGTAAGAAGGATTGAGTTGAAGCAGTAGGAAAGTAGGCGTCCCTGAGCCACACAGTATCTCCATATGCTTATCTGAAATTCCCACCAATGAATCTGCATAAGTATTCTATCCCTTTTATTATTTCATTTATTTTCTTATTTCTATTTTCGAAATCATAAACAATTTTAATCTGCCTAACTGAGATCTACAATGTGACCATAGCTTGCTTCATACCAACAATCTCTGTGGGATCGACCCTTACTCACGTAAGGTTTATTACTTGGACGACCCAGTACACTTGCTGGTTAGTTGAACGGAGTTGTGGATTCAACCAGTGCCATAATAATGATGCCTCTCAAAATAGTTAGAACATTGATCACAAATGATCCATGGTTCCCTCGTGCCAATTTCTTAAATTCCATAATTTTACAAGGAGTGCAACTTAAAGAATAAGGATCACAATTTCGTCCACCACAAGGTGACGCATACGCGTACGCGTGGATGGAAAATGCCAAACGACGCGTATGCGTGACCCATGCGTACGCGTCGGTGTTTGCACGTGACCCACTTAAAGTGAATCCGCTGGGGGCGATTTCTAGGTTTTCTAGGCCCAAATCCAACTCACTTCTGATGCTATTTAACCCAAGGATTGAAGAGGAATCAACAAAAATTAGACACATTAGGATTTAGTTTAGTTTAATTAATGCTTTAGTTAGTTTCTAGAAAGAGAAGCTCTCTCTTCTCTCTAGAATTAGGATTAGGTTTAGATCTAGATCTACTTCTTCTCTCTTGCTTTAATTCTCCTTTTTCTTCCTTAATTGTTCTCTTGTAGTTGTAGCGTTCTACATCTCTTGTAGTTTCTTGATATTGTTAGTTGTAGTTTATGAATTCTCTTGTAGATCTACATTTCTTTTCAATGCAATTTGTGATTTCTTTGTTGTTTCATAATTGTTTTAATTTTCTGTTGTTGATCTCTTGCCTTTGTAGTTAGATCTCTCTTTAATTCTTGTAATTAGTGATGTTTACTTCTATTGCCTTTTATGTGTTTGATGAAATGCTTCTTTTAGTTATGATTTAGATCTTGTTTCTTTTGGCTTTGGTTGAGTAATTGGTGACTCTAGAGTTATCAAACTCTTTTGTTGATTGAGAATTAGAAGTTGCTAATTGACTTGAAGGCCACTAAAGCTAGTCTTTCGTTATGATTTGACTAGGACTTATGGGATCAAGTTAATTCATCCACTTGACTTTCTTTTATGGTTAGAGGTTAACTAAGTGGGAGCAATGGACAATTGTTGTCACAATTGAGGAGGATAATAAGGATAGGACTTCTAGTTCTCATACCTTGCCAAGAGCTTTGTTAGTTGTTAGTTTATTTCCTTTGCCATTTATACTTCTTGCCTATTATCTCAAAAACCCCAAACATACTTCATAGCCAATAACAAGAACACTTTATTGCAATTCCTAGGGAGAACGACCCATGGTTTGAATACTTCGGTTATTTTCATTGGGGTTTATTTTAGTGACAACCAAATTTTTGTATGAAAGGATTATTGTTGGTTTAGAAACTATACTTGCAACGAGAATTCAATTGTGAAATTCTATACCATCAATTTTCCGTTCATCACCCCAGCTGTTGTAGGTGACAGTGAATTCACCGTTGGAATGGAGTTTGACTCTAGAGAGGCTGTTATTGCATCAGTTAAAGAGTATACCATTAGAAGAAGAGTTGATTACACAATATATGAATCAGAACCAACAACATTCTATACTAAATGCGTACAGTACGGAACAAGCTGTGATTGGCTTATCAGAGTTAGTCTTATGAAAAGACAGTATTGTTGGGTGATAATAAGAAGATATAATGGTAGTCACACATGCACCAGAAGTGCCATATCTCAAGATCATGCTAAACTGAATTCTGATACAATTACAGAAGCGATAAAGCCATTAGTTGAAGCTGACCCATCCATAAAGGTGAAATTTGTCATTGCTGAAGTGCAATCGAAGTTCAACTACACGATAAGTTATCGCAAAGCATGGTTGGCCGAAAAAGGCAGTTGAAAAAATATTTGGTGGGTGGAAATCTTCATATGAAGCTTTTCCCACATGGTTTGAAGCAATGGTTACAAAAGAACCATCAGCAGCTGTTGAGTACAAAACTGCATATGGCTATCGAGGGGATGAGTTAGTTGAAGACCTCTGGATTCTGACACGAGTCTTTTGGGCTTTCTACCCGTGCGTTAAAACATTCAAAAGTTGCAAGCCAGTGGTCCAGATTGACGGCACATATTTGTATGAAAAGTATAAAGGAGCTCTTTTAGTTGCAGTATCACAAGATGGCAATGGAAATATCGTGCCTTTTGCATTTGCCCTAGTCAAAGGTGAGTCTGCCGATTCCTGGCACTTTTTTCTTAGCCATTTGCGACCACATGTAGTTAATCAGGATGATGTTGCCCTTATCTCTGATCGACACGAGTCAATTATCTTAGCTATAGGTCGTAGTAATGGAGCATGGAAATATCCGAGAGCTATTCACCTGTTTTGCATCCGACACATAACATCCAACTTTTTGAGGAGTTTCAAGGCACCACTCTTGCATAAGCTAATTGTCAACATTGGCTATTCTAGAACAATGCGTGAATTTAATACGCGTTACCAGAGATTATGTGAGCGGGCAAAAGCTTACAAGCAGTGGCTAGACTAGATCCCTCGACGGTAGTATGCCTTGGCAGATGGTGCACGAAATTGCAATCACACTTGTAATTCTGCACAACTGACCAGCAAGTGCACTGGGTCATCCAAGTAATACCTTACGTGAGTAAGGGTCGATCCCACGGAGATTGTCGGCTTGAAGCATGCTATGGTTACCTTGTTACTCTTAGTTAGGAGATTAATAATGAAAAGGGTTTTTGTTTGCAATTTAATAAAAGAACATGAAATAAAAAGTACTTGTGATTCAATAATGGAGAATAGGTTGGAGTTTTGGAGATGCTATGTCTCTGAATCTCTGCTTTCCTACTGTCTTCTTCTTCACACACGCAAGGTTCTTTCCATGGCAAGCTGTATGTAGGGTGTCACCGTTGTCAATGGCTACTTCCCATCCTCTCAGTAAAAATGGTCCATGTGCGCTGTCACCGCATGGCTAATCATCTGTCAGTTCTCGATTATGTTGGAATAGAATCCAGTGATCCTTTTGCGTCTGTCACTACACCCAACACTCACGAGTTTGAAGCTTGTCATAGTCATCCCTTCCCAGATCCTACTCGGAATACCACAGACAAGGTTTAGACTTTTCGGATCTCAGGAATGGCCGCCAATAATTCTAGCTTATACCACGAAGACTCTGGATGCAAGAATTCGAACACTCTGTTGTCAGGAGAGGTACTCAAATTCGTGAACCAGGAACCCAAGAGATACACATTCAATCGAAGATAGAACGGAGGTGGTTGTCAGGCACGCGTTCATATGTTGAGAATGGTGATGAGTGTCACGGATCATCACATTCATCATGTTTAAGTGCGAATGAATATCTTAGAATGGAAACAAGCGTGATTGAATAGAAAACAGTGGTAATTGCATCAATCCATCGAGACACAGCAGAGCTCCTCACCCCCAACAATGGAGTTTAGAGACTCATGCCGTAGAGATACAATGTAAAATATGAAAATGTGAGGTACAAAATAAATCTCTAAAAGTAATTTTTATACTCACTAGTAATCTAGGTTTACAGAAAATGAGTAAAGTAAGATAGGTGGTGTAGAAATCCACTTCTGGGGCCCACTTGGTGTGTGATGGGGCTGAGCATTGGAGCTTTCACGTGCATAGGCTATTCCTGGATTTAAACGCCAGCTTTGGTGCCAGTTTGGGCGTTTAACTCCAACTTTTATGCTAGTTCTGTCTTTTTGACGCTAGAAAAGGGCAGAGAGCTGGCGTTTTGACGCCATTTTATGTCGTCAAAACTCGCGCAAAGTATGAATTATTATATATTGCTGAAAAGCCCTGAATGTCTACTTTCCAACGCAATTGAGATCGCGTCATGTGGAGTTCTGTAGCTCCAGAAAATCCACTTCAAGTGCAGGGAGGTCAGAATCCAACAGCATCTGCAGTCCTTTTTCGGCCTCTGAATCAGATTTTTGCTCCGGTCCCTCAATTTCAGCCAGAAAATACTTGAAATCACAGAAAAACACACAAACTCATAGTAAAGTCTAGACATATGATTTTTGCACAAAAACTAATAAAAATATACTGAAAAGTGGCTAAATCCTACTAAAAACTATATGAAAATACCCCCAAAAAGTGTATAAAATATCCGCTCATCACAACACCAAACTTAAACTATTGCTTTTTCTCAAGCAACTAGATGAATGAAATAGGCAAAAAAAAGAAAATCAAGAGGCAATAGCATCTCAGAGTGTACATGAAGCTCAAATTCTAATTAGATTAGCGGGACTAGTAGCTTTTTGCTTCTGAATAGTTTTGGCATCTCCATTTATCATGTGAAGTTCTAAATGACTGGCATCTATAGGCACCTAGAATTCAAATAGTGTTATTGATTCTCCTAGTTCAGCATGTTAATTCTTGAACACAGCTACTTGATGAGTCTTGGTCGTGGCCCTAAGCATTATGTTTTGCAGTATTACCACCGGATACATAAATGCCACAAACACATAACTGAGTGAACCTTTTTAGATTATGACTTAGCTTTGCTAAAGTCCCCAGTTAGAGGTGTCCAGAGTTCTTAAGCACACTCCTTTTTGCGTTGGATCACGACTTTAACCACTCAGTCTCAATTTTTTCACTTAGACCTTCATGCCACAAGCACATGGTTAGGGACAGCTTGATTCAGCCGCTTAGGCCAGGATTTTATGCCTATAGGCCCACCTATCCATTGATGCTCAAAGCCTTGGATCCTCTTCACCCTTGCCTTTTGGTTTAAAGAGCTATTGGCTTTTTCTGCTTGCTTTCTTCTTTTTCTTTCTTTTATTTTTATTTATTTATTTATTTATTTTTTATTTGTTCTTTACTGCTTTTTCTTGCTTCAAGAATCAATTCTATGATTTTTCAGATTATCAACAATATTTCTCTTTTTTTCTCATTCTTTCGAGAGCCAATAATTTTAACATTCATAAACTTCACTATCAAAATTTATGCACTGTTCAAGCATTCATTCAGAGAACAAAAAGTATTGTCACCACATATAAATAATTTGAATTTTTCTTATTAAGAACTCAAAAATAAAATTGCTTCTTTATTCTAAAAATCTACTATTTTATTCATGTTTAATGATGATGAGAAAAATAAATTAAAGCTTACTTGGGGATAAAATTAAAAACGAAAAATAAGGACACTAATTACTACTATTCCTATGACTCTAAAAATAGATTTCTAATAGCAGAGTTATCACAAAGTTAAGATTAGAACTCAACAACCTTTATTTTGGGAGGTGGATGCTCCTTCATTCTGTGGGGTGTCTGGCCCTTCAAGTGGTAGCTTCTGGCACTTCAGCTCCTGCAGTTCACGCCCTTGCTTCTCCTGTTCCTTAAGCAGCTTACAGAGCATGCTATTTTGATTTTGCTATTCTTCTTTCATTTGATCCATAGCTTCTTGCAGCTTGGTAATAGATGCTTCTAAGCGGTTCTATTAGTCAATCTGTGGGATTTTTGAGAGGAACTCTTGCGCCCTCCTTTTGATGGGAATGTCTTGCACTTGTTGCCCTTCCATTGATTTTTTTGTGATTGGGAGATCAACTGAGATATACTCATCTACTCCCATTTTTACTCCAGCATTTTTACATAGTAGAGAAATCAAGGTTGGGTAGGCCAATTTGGCTTCAGTAGAGTTCTTATTTGTAATTGTATAAAGCTCACAAGCAATCAGATGATGAACTTCCACTTCATTTCCCATCATAATGCAATGGATCATCACTGCTCTTTTAACAGTGACCTCAGAGCGGTTGCTGGTAGGTAGTATGGAATGCCTAATAAAATCTAGACAGCCTCTAGCAACTGGTTTGAGATCCTCTCTCTTGAGTTGAATTGGGACATTCTTTGTGTTGGTTACCCACTTGGCTCCAGGGATGCATATGTTCTCTAGAACTTGGTCCAAACGCTTATCTTGATTCACAATTCTCATGTTAAAAGATTCTGAGTTATCTTGTAGTTGAGGCAGCTTGAAGATCTCTCTTATGCTGCCATGGTGGAAGTAGATAATCCTCCCTCTGACCATAGTTCGGAAGGTATAGAAGGCGGTTCCAGACATTCTCTGTTTATCTGTTTGCCACAGATTTGAGTAGAATTCCTGAACCATGTTTCTTCCCACCTTTGTCTCAGGATTAGCTAGGATTTCCCAGCCTCTATTTCAAATATGTTCTTAGATCTTCGGATATTCATCTTCTTTCAGATCAAATTTAACTTCCGGGATCACTGACCTCAGACCCATTATTTTGTAATAATGGTCCGCATGTTCTTTGGTTAAGAACCTATCTTGATTCCAATGTGGTTTTGGAATATTCTCTTTTTTGCCTCTTGAGGTGGTTTGTTTTCCCTTAGGAACCATGATCTTGGTGAGTCTTGGCTCAGTGATCACGAAAAACACACCAAACTTAGAGGTTTGCTTGTCCTCAAGCAAAAGAAAGAAAAATGAGAGGAAGAGAAGAAGAGACAATTTCGAATGGTGGAGGAGAGGGGACGCCGAATGTCAATTTAAAAGGGAGATGGGTGGGTTCAAAAAATTTGAAAAAGATATGATAGAAGATATGATTCGTAAAAAGATAGTTATGATATGCAAAAGATGTATTTTAAAATTGAAAAGATAATAGAGAGATTTGAAAAAGATAAATCTAACTTTGAAAAGATAGTGTGATGAGTTGAAAAAAGATTTGAAAAGAATTTAAAAAGATAGATGAGTTTTGACAAAGATTTTGAAAGAAATAGAAAAAGATTTTTAGGATTAAGAAATTTTTGAAATTGAAATTGAAAGATGAGGATTTGTAACATGTTCATGCAAGAAATGTGGAAAGAAATATGAAAATTTGAAAAAATTTGAGTTGAGAAGGAAAATCCCCTCCCCTCCATGGTCCTGGCGTTAAACGCCCATGAGTAGCATGTTTTAGGCGTTTAACGCCCACTTGCTGCCTGTTTTGGGCCTTTAAACACCCAGCCCTGGCTGGCGTTTAAGCGCCAGTTTTCCTTCCTTACTGGGCGTTTAAACGCCCAACCAGGTATGCTGGCTGGCGTTTAAACGCCAGAATTCCTTTGTCACTGGGCATTTTTCTAAATGCCCAGGATGCTGCAAGTCTGGCGTTAAAAGCCCCAAATGGCACCCATTCTGGCGTTTAACGCCCAAAAATGCTCCTTACTGTCGTTTTTCTGCTAGTGAACATCTTTTCTCTATTTTTTGCTCTGAATTCTTCTGTAACTCTGTGAACTCCTGTAATAGAAGATAAATTTTGTATCAAACTCTTATAATTATTATTTAAAAAAAATAAATTTGCTTAACCAATGGCTGGGTTGCCTCCCAGCAAGCGCTTCTTTATTGTCCTTAGCTGGACCTCACTAAATGTTATTCTAGTATCAGTTTTGAGCACTCTTGCTCAATATTACTTTCAAGATAGTGCTTGACTCTTTGCCCATTAACAATGAATCTTTTGTCAGAATCAATATCCTGAAGCTCCATATATCCATATGGTGACACACCTGTAATCACAAATGGTCCCCTCCACTGGGATTTTAATTTCCCAGGGAATAGTCTTAGTCTAGAGTTAAATAATAGGACTTTTTATCCCGGTTCAAACACTCTGGATGACAATTTCTTGTCATGCCACCTTTTTGCTTTCTCCTTGTAAATTTTTGCATTTTCGAAAGCATTGAGTCTGAACTCTTCTAGCTCATTCAACTGAAGCAATCTTTTCTCTCCAGCTAATTTAGCATCAAGGTTTAGGAATCTGGTTGCCCAGTAGGCTTTATGTTCCAGTTCCACGGGCAGATGACAAGCTTTGCCATACACAAGTTGGTATGGAGAAGTTCCTATAGGAGTCTTGAATGCTGTTTTGTATGCCCATAGAGCATCATCCAAGCTTTTTGCCCAATCCTTTCTATGGGCCATTACAGTCTATTCCAGGATTCTTTTTAGTTCTCTATTAGAGACCTCAGTTTGCCCATTTGTCTGTGGATGATATGGAGTTGCTACCTTGTGGCTAATTCCATACCGAACCATAGCAGAGTAAAGCTGTTTATTGCAGAAATGAGTGCCTTCATCACTGATTAGTACTTTGGGGACACCAAATCTACTAAAGATGTGTTTCTGAAGGAACTTTAGCACTGTTTTAGTATCACTAGTGGGTGTTGCAATTGCCTCTACCCATTTAGATACATAGTCTACTGCCACCAGAATATAAGTGTTTCAGTATGAAGGTGGGAAAGGCCCGATGAAGTCAATACCCCATACGTCAAACAATTCAATCTCTAAGATCCCATGCTGAGGCATGGCGTAACCATGAGGCAGATTACCAGTTATTTGGCAACTGTCACAGTTCCGTACAAACTCTCGAGAGTCTTTATAGAGAGTAGGCCAGTAGAAGCCGCATTGAAGGACTTTTGTGGTTGTTCGCTCACTTCCACAATGTCCTCCATCTTGTGATCCATGCCAGTGCCAAAGGATCCTCTGCGCTTCTTCTCTAGGCACACATCTATGGAATATTCCGTCTGCGCATCTCTTAAAGAGATATGGTTCATCCCACAAGTATTACTTTGCATTAGAAATTAATTTTTTCGTTTGCTGCCTGCTGTACTCCTTGGGTATGAACCTTGCAGCCTTATAGTTTGTAATGTCTGCAAACCATGGTACTTCCTGAATGGCAAAGAGTTGCTCATCTGGAAAGGTTTCAGAGATCTCAGTGATGGGGAGGGACGCCCCTTCTACTGGTTCTATCCGGGACAGGTGATCTGCCACTTGGTTTTCTGTCCCTTTTCTGTCTCTTATTTCTATATCAAATTCTTGTAGAAGCAGCACCCACCTTATGAGCCTGGGTTTTGAATCCTGCTTTGTGAGTAGATATTTAAGAGCAGCATGGTCAGTGTACACAATCACCTTTGATCCTACCAAATAGGATCTAAACTTGTCAATGGCATAAACCACTGCAAGCAATTCCTTTTCTGTGATTGTGTAATTCTTCTGTGCATCATTTAGGACACGGCTGGCATAGTAAATGACATGCAGAAGTTTGTCATGCTTTTGTCCCAATACTGCACCAATGGCATGGTCATTGGCATCACACATCAGTTCGAATGGTAATGTCCAGTTTGGTGCAGAAATGACTGGTAATGTAACCAGCTTAGCCTTCAAAGTCTCAAACGTCTGCAGACACTCTGTGTCAAATATAAATGGCGTGTCAGCAGCTAGCAGATTACTTAGAGGTTTTACAATTTTTGAAAAATCCTTTATAAATCTCCTATAGAATCCTGCATGCCCCAGAAAGCTTCTGATTGCCTTAACATTGGCAGGTGGTGGTAATTTTTCAATTACCTCTACCTTAACTTGATCCACCTCTATTCTCTTGTTTGAAATTTTGTGTCAAAGGACAATTCCTTCAGTCACCATAAAGTGACATTTCTCCCAGTTTAAAACCAAGTTGGTCTCTTGGCACCTTTTTAGAACAAGTGTTAGATGATCAAGACAGGAGTGGTGCACGAAATTGTGATCACTACAACTTCGCACAACTAACCAGCAAGTGCACTGGGTCGTCCAAGTAATACCTTACGTGAGTAAGGGTCGATCCCACGGAGATTGTTGGTATGAAGCAAGCTATGGTCACCTTGTAAATCTTAGTCAGGCAAACTCAATTATATATGATGATGAACGAAAATAATATAAAGATAAAGATAGTGATACTTATGTATATCATTGGTGTAAGAGCTTCAGACAAGCGTATGAAGATGCCTTCCCTTCCGTCTTTCTGCTTTCCTACTGCCTTCATCCAATCCTTCTTACTCCTTTCCATGGCAAGCTCGTGTAGGGTTTCACTGTTGTCAGCAGCTACCTCCCATCCTCTCAGTGAAAGCGATTGCATATGCTCCGTCACAGCATAGCGGAATTCATCTGTCGGTTCTCAATCAGACCGGAATAGAATCCATTGATTCTTTTGGCGTCTGTCACTAACGCCCCGCCCTCAGGAGTTTGAAGCACGTCACAGTCATTCAATCATTGAATCCTACTCAGAATACCACAGACAAGGTTTAGACCTTCCGGATTCTCTTGAATGCCGCCATCAGGTCCTGCCTATACCACGAAGATTCCGATTAAAGAATCCAAGAGATATTCACTAAGCCTCAGATGCTTGTAGAACAAGAGTGGTTGTCAGTCACTTTGTTCATGGGTGAGAATGATGATGGGCGTCAATCATCACCTTCATCAAGTTGAAGAACAAGTGATATCTTGGACAAAGAACAAGCGGAATTGAATAGAAGAACAATAGTAATTGCATTAATACTCGAGGTACAGCAGAGCTCCACACCTTAATCTATGGTGTGTAGAAACTCCACCGTTGAAAATACATAAGAACAAAAGTGATCATTGGTTTCGGCCCCAGAGAGGGAACCAGAAGAACCAAGATGAAAATACAATAGTAAAATGTCCTATTTATAAGAAACTAGTAGCCTAGGGTGTACAGAGATGAGTAAATGACATAAAAATCCACTTCCGGGCCCACTTGGTGTGTGCTTGGGCTGAGCAATGAAGCATTTTCGTGTAGAGACTCTTCTTGGAGTTAAACGCCAGCTTTTATGCCAGTTTGGGCATTTAACTCCCATTTAGGTGCCAGTTCCGGCGTTTAACGCTGGAATTTCTTGAGGTGACTTTGAACGCCGGTTTGGGCCATCAAATCTTGGGCAAAGTATGGACTATCATATATTGCTGGAAAGCCCAGGATGTCTAATTTCCAACGCCGTTGAGAGCGCGCCAATTGGGCTTCTGTAGCTCCAGAAAATCCACTTCGAGTGCAGGGAGGTCAGAATCCAACAGCATCTGCAGTCCTTTTCAGTCTCTGGATCAGATTTTTGCTCAGATCCCTCAATTTCAGTCAGAAAATACCTGAAATCACAGAAAAACACACAAACTCATAGTAAAGTCCAGAAAAGTGAATTTTAACTAAAAACTAATAAAAATATACTAAGAACTCAACTAAAACTACTAAAAACATACTAAAAACAATGCCAAAAAGCGTATAAATTATCCGCTCATCACAACACCAAACTTAAATTGTTGCTTGTCCCCAAGCAACTGAAAATCAAATAAGATAAAAAGAAGAGAATATACTATAGACTCCAAATTATCAATGAAACTAAGCTCCAAATTAGATGAGCGGGACTAGTAGCTTTTTGCCTCCGAATAGTTTTGGCATCTCACTTTATCCTTTGAAATTCAGAATGATTGGCTTCTTTAGGAACTCAGAATCCAGATAGTGTTATTGATTCTCTTAGTTAAGTATGATGATTCTTGAACACAGCTACTTATTGAGTCTTGGCTGTGGCCCAAAGCACTCTGTCTTCCAGTATTACCACCGGATACATACATGCCACAGACACATAATTGGGTGAACCTTTTCAGATTGTGACTCAGCTTTGCTAAAGTCCCCAATTAGAGGTGTCCAGGGTTCTTAAGCACACTCTTATTGCCTTGGATCACAACTTTATTTCTTTCTTTTTCTTTCTTTTTCTCTTTCTCCCCTTTTTTTTTCGTTTTTTTCCTTCTTTTTCTCTCTTTTTTTTTTCGCCTCTTTTTTTTTTTTTGTATTCGCTACTTTTTCTTGCTTCAAGAATCATTTTTATGATTTTTCAGATCCTCAGTAACATGTCTCCTTTTTCATCATTCTTTCAAGAGCCAACAATTTTAACATTCATGAACCACAAATTCAAAAGACATATGCACTGTTTAAGCATACATTCAGAAAACAACAAGTATTGTCACCACATCAAACTAATTAAGCTAGTTTTAAAGATGAATTTGAAATCCTGTACTTCTTGTTCTTTTGTGATAAAAATAGTTTTCATTTAAGAAAGGTGATGGATTCATATTCATAGCTTTAAGGCATAGACACTAAGACACTAATGATCATAAGACACAAACATGGACAAACATAAAGCACTAAAATTCGAAAAAACAGAAAAATAAAGAACAAGGAGATTAAAGAATGGGTCCACCTTAGTGATGGCGGCTCTTTCTTTCTCTTGAAGATCCTATGGAGTGCTTGAGCTCCTCAATGTCTCTTCCTTGTCTTTGTTGCTCCTCTCTCATGATCCTTTGATCTTCTCCAATTTCATGGAGGAGGATGGCATGTTCTTGGTGCTCCACCCTTAGTTGTCCCATGTTGGAACTTAATTTTCCTAGGGAGGTGTTAATTTGCTCCCAGTAGTCTTGTGGAGGAGAGTGCATCCCTTGAGGTATCTCAGGGATTTCTTGATGAGAGGGGTCTCTTGTTTGCTCCATCTTCTTCTTAGTGATGGGCTTGAGGTCATGCCTTCTCAGTTGAACCGGCTTTGGATGCCATAAATGGTTATGGAAAAACAAAAAGCAATGCTTTTACCACACCAAACTTAAAAGGTTTGCTCGTCCTCGAGCAAAAGAAGAAAGAAGAGAGTAGAAGAAGAAGAAATGGAGGGGAAGGAGATGGCTTTGTGGTTAGGCCAAAAGGGGAAGAAGTAGTGGTTTGAATTTGGATGGTGAGGTAAGTGGGGTTTTATGGAGGTGAGTGGTGAAGAGAGAGATGGGATTTGATAGGTGAGGGGGTTGTGGGGATCCTGTGGGGTCCACAGATCCTTAGGTGTCAAGGAAAAGTCATCCCTGCACCATATGTTGCTCAAAATCACGTTTTGAGCCATTTCTGGCGTTAAACGCCGGGCTGGTGCCCATTCCTGGCGTTTAACGCCAGGTTGTTGCCCTTTACTGGCGTTTAACGCCAGTCTGGTGCCCCTTTCTGGCGTTAAACGCCCAGAATGGTGCCAGACTGGGCGTTAAACGCCCAACAGCTAGTATTACTGGCGTTTGAACGCCAGCTTCTTCTCCTCCAGGGTGTGCTATTTTTCTTCCTGTTTTTCATTCTGTTTTTGCTTTTTTCATTGTTTTTGTGACTTCTTATGATCATCAACCTACAAAAAAGATAAAATAACAAAAGAAAATAGTTAACTATAAAACATTGGGTTGCCTCCCAACAAGCGCTTCTTTAATGTCATTAGCTTGACAGAGGACTCTCATGGAGCCTCAGAAATACTCAGAACCGTGTTGGAACTTCCCAACACCAAACTTAGAGTTTGAATGTGGGGGTTCAACACCAAACTTAGAGTTTGGTTGTGGCCTCCCAACACCAAACTTAGAGTTTGACTGTGGGGGCTCTGCTTGGCTCTGTTTTGAGAGAAGCTCTTCATGCTTCCTCTCCATGATGATAGAGGGATGTCCTTGGGCCTTAAACACCAAGGATTCTTCATTCACTTGAATGATCAACTCTCCTCTATCAACATCAATCACAGCCTTTGCTATGGCTAGGAAGGGTCTGCCAAGGATGATGGATTCATCCATGCACTTCCCAGTCTCTAGGACTATGAAATCAGTAGGGATGTAATGGTCTTCAATCTTCACCAAAACATTCTCTACAAGTCCATGAGCTTGTTTTCTTGAATTGTCTGCCATCTCTAATGAGATTCTTGCAGCTTGCACCTCAAAGATCCCTAATTTCTCCATTACAGAGAGGGGCATGAGGTTTACACTTGACCCTAAGTCACACAAGGCCTTCTTGAAGGTCATGGTGCCTATGGTACAAGGTATAGAAAACTTCCCAGGATCTTGCCTCTTTTGAGGTAGTTTCTGCCTAGACAAGTCATCCAGTTCTTTAGTGAGCAAAGGTGGTTCATCCTCCCAAGTCTCATTTCCAAATAACTTGTCATTTAGCTTCATGATTGCTCCAAGGTATTTAGCAACTTGCTCTTCAGTGACATACTCATCCTCTTCAGAGGAAGAATACTCATCAGAGCTCATGAATGGCAGAAGTAAGTCCAATGGAATCTCTATGGTCTCATTTTGAGCCTCAGATTCCCATTGTTCCTCATTGAGGAACTCAGAGGAGATTGGTGCACGCCCATTGGAGTCTTCCTCAGTGGCGTCCTCCTCCTCTCTTTCCTCTCCATATTCGGCCATGGTTATGGCTTTGCACTCTCCTTTTGGATTTTCTTCTGTATTACTTGGGAGAGTACTAGGAGGGAGTTCAGTAACTTTCTTACTCAGCTGACCCACTTGTCCTTCCAAATTCCTAATGGAGGACCTTGTTTCAGTCATGAAACTTTGAGTGGTCTTGATTAGATCAGAGACCATTGTTGCTAAGTCAGAAGTGCTCTGCTTAGAACTCTCTGTCTGTTGCTGAGAAGATGATGGAAAAGGCTTGCCATTGCTAAGCCTGTTTCTTCCACCATTATTGTTGAAACCTTGTTGAGGTCTCTCTTGATTCTTCCATGAGAAATTTGGGTGATTTCTCCATGAAGAATTATAGGTGTTACCATAGGGTTCTCCTAGGTAATTCACCTCTTCCATTGAAGGGTTCTCAGGATCATAAGCTTCTTCCTTAGATGAAGCATCCTTAGTACTGCTTGGTGCATTTTGCATTCCAGACAGACTTTGAGAAATCAAATTGACTTGTTGAGTCAATATCTTGTTCTGAGCCAAAATGGCGTTCAGAGTGTCAATCTCAAGAACTCCTTTCTTCTGACTAGTCCCATTGTTCACAGGATTCCTTTCAGAAGTGTACATGAATTGGTTATTTGCAACCATTTCAATGAGCTCTTGAGCTTCTGTAGGCGTCTTCTTCAGATGAAGAGATCCTCCAGCAGAGCTATCCAAAGACATATTGGATAGTTCAGAGAGACCATCATAGAAAATACCTATGATGCTCCATTCAGAAAGCATGTCTGAGGGACATTTTCTGATTAATTGTTTGTATCTTTCCCAAGCTTCATAGAGGGATTCTCCATCCTTCTGTCTGAAGGTTTGGACTTCCACTCTAAGCTTACTCCATCTTTGTGGTGGAAAGAACTTTGCCAAGAAGGCATTGACTAGCTTTTCCCAAGAGTCCAGGCTTTCTTTAGGTTGAGAGTCCAACCATATTCTAGCTCTGTCTCTTACAGCAAAAGGGAATAGCATCAGTCTATAGACCTCAGGGTCAACCCCATTAGTCTTGACTGTGTCACAGATTTGCAAGAATTCAGCTAAGAACTGATGAGGATCTTCCATTGGAAGTCCATGGAACTTGCAATTCTGTTGCATTAGAGAAACTAATTGAGGCTTAAGCTCAAAGTTGTTTGCTCCAATGGCAGGGATAGAGATGCTTCTCCCATAGAAGTTGGGAGTAGGTGCAGTAAAGTCACCCAGCACCTTCCTTGCATTGTTGGCATTATTGTTGTTGTCGACTGCCATGTGTTCTTCTTCTTTGAAGAATTCGGTCAGGTCCTCTAAAGAGAGTTGTATTTTGGCTTCTCTTAGCTTTCTCTTCAAGGTCCTTTCAGGTTCAGGGTCAGCTTCAACAAGAATGCCTTTGTCTTTGTTCCTGCTCATATGAAAGAGAAGAGAACAAGAAAATATGGAATCCTCTATGTCACTGTATAGAGATTCCTTGAGGTGTCAGAGGAAAAGAAAAATGGAAGACAGAGGTAGAAAATTCGAACTTATCAAAGAAGATGGAGTTCAAATTTTGCATTAAAGAATAGTGTTAGTCCATGAATAGAAGGATGTGAGAAGAAGGGAAGTAATTTTCGAAAATTTAAGTAAAAGATTTTGAAAACATTTGGAAAAACACTTAATTGATTTTCGAAAATAAGAGTGAAAAAGAAATCAAGTGATTTTTGAAAAAGATTTTGAAATTAGAAATTAAAAAGATTTGATTGAAAACTATTTTGAAAAAGATGTGGTTAAGAAGATATGATTGGTTTTAAAAAGATGTAATTGAAAAGATATGATTTGAAAACAATTTTAAAAGATATGATTTGAAAACAATTTGAAAAGATATGATTTTAAAAATTAATGACTTGCCTAACAAGAAAAGATATGATTCAAACATAAAACCTTCCTTAACAGAAAAGGCAAAAAACGTTCAATCAAATCATTAATTGTTAGTAAGTATCTTTGAAAAAGGAAAGAAATTGATTTTGAAAACATTTGATTGAAAAGATATGATTTGAAAAAGATTTGATTTTGAAAAACTTTGAAAACTTGAAAAAAATTGATTTGAAAAACAAAATCTTCCCCCTGCCACCATCATGGCGTTAAACGCCCAGAATGGTATACATTCTGGCGTTTAACGCCCAAAATGCTACCTCTTTGGGCGTTAAACGCCCAACCAGGTGCCCTGGCTGGCGTTTAAACGCCAGTCTGCCTTCTTCACTGGGCATTTTTGAATGCTCAGCTTTTTCTGTATAATTCCTCTGCAGTATGTTCTGAATCTTCAATTCTTTGTATCATTGACTTGAAAAGACACAAATTAAAAATATTTTTGGATTTTTAATAATTAAAATGCAACAAGAATCAAATAACAATGCATGCAAGACACCAAACTTAGCAGTTTGTATACTATTGACACTAACTACATGAGGATGCATATGAGAAACACAAAACACTCAAGTCAATAGAATTCAAAGATCAAAACAAGAAAATCATCAAGAACAACTTGAAGATCAATGAGGACACATGCATGAATGCAATAAGAATAGAAACATGCAATTGATACTAAACTTAAGATGAGACTCTAGACTCAAACAAGACATATTTTTGGATTTTATGATTTTGTAATTTTTTTTTGTGCTTTTTCGAAAATTAAGTGAAAAGGAAAATAAAGGTATCAAAATTCTTAATGAGAATTCCAGGAATCATGCAATGTTAGTCTAAAGCTTTAGTCTAAAGGAATTAGACATAGCTAGCCAAGCTTCAGCAGGACATTGCATTCAAGAGCTAAATTGATGAGGATCAATCAGCTTTGGTGATGATAAGAACATCACCTTGAAACACTAGAATTCATTCTTAAGAACTCTGAAAAAAAAAATACCTAATCTAAGCAACAAGATGAACCGTCAGTTGTCCATACACAAGAACAATCCCCGGCAACGGCGCCAAAAACTTGGTGCACGAAATTGTGATCACTACAACTTCGCACAACTAACCAGCAAGTGCACTGGGTCGTCCAAGTAATACCTTACGTGAGTAAGGGTCGATCCCACGGAGATTGTTGGTATGAAGCAAGCTATGGTCACCTTGTAAATCTTAGTCAGGCAAACTCAATTATATATGATGATGAACGAAAATAATATAAAGATAAAGATAGTGATACTTATGTATATCATTGGTGTAAGAGCTTCAGACAAGCGTATGAAGATGCCTTCCCTTCCGTCTTTCTGCTTTCCTACTGCCTTCATCCAATCCTTCTTACTCCTTTCCATGGCAAGCTCGTGTAGGGTTTCACTGTTGTCAGCAGCTACCTCCCATCCTCTCAGTGAAAGCGATTGCATATGCTCCGTCACAGCATAGCGGAATTCATCTGTCGGTTCTCAATCAGACCGGAATAGAATCCATTGATTCTTTTGGCGTCTGTCACTAACGCCCCGCCCTCAGGAGTTTGAAGCACGTCACAGTCATTCAATCATTGAATCCTACTCAGAATACCACAGACAAGGTTTAGACCTTCCGGATTCTCTTGAATGCCGCCATCAGGTCCTGCCTATACCACGAAGATTCCGATTAAAGAATCCAAGAGATATTCACTAAGCCTCAGATGCTTGTAGAACAAGAGTGGTTGTCAGTCACTTTGTTCATGGGTGAGAATGATGATGGGCGTCAATCATCACCTTCATCAAGTTGAAGAACAAGTGATATCTTGGACAAAGAACAAGCGGAATTGAATAGAAGAACAATAGTAATTGCATTAATACTTGAGGTACAGCAGAGCTCCACACCTTAATCTATGGTGTGTAGAAACTCCACCGTTGAAAATACATAAGAACAAAAGTGATCATTGGTTTCGGCCCCAGAGAGGGAACCAGAAGAACCAAGATGAAAATACAATAGTAAAAGGTCCTATTTATAAGAAACTAGTAGCCTAGGGTGTACAGAGATGAGTAAATGACATAAAAATCCACTTCCGGGCCCACTTGGTGTGTGCTTGGGCTGAGCAATGAAGCATTTTCGTGTAGAGACTCTTTTTGGAGTTAAACGCCAGCTTTTATGCCAGTTTGGGCGTTTAACTCCCATTTAGGTGCCAGTTCCGGCGTTTAACGCTGGAATTTCTTGAGGTGACTTTGAACGCCGGTTTGGGCCATCAAATCTTGGGCAAAGTATGGACTATCATATATTGCTGGAAAGCCCAGGATGTCTACTTTCCAACGCCGTTGAGAGCGCGCCAATTGGGCTTCTGTAGCTCCAGAAAATCCACTTCGAGTGCAGGGAGGTCAGAATCCAACAGCATCTGCAGTCCTTTTCAGTCTCTGGATCAGATTTTTGCTCAGATCCCTCAATTTCAGTCAGAAAATACCTGAAATCACAGAAAAACACACAAACTCATAGTAAAGTCCAGAAAAGTGAATTTTAACTAAAAACTAATAAAAATATACTAAGAACTCAACTAAAACTACTAAAAACATACTAAAAACAATGCCAAAAAGCGTATAAATTATCCGCTCATCAAGGAGCTGAATGAGTCTCCATATACTGAGAAGTCATCCATGAAGACTTCCAGAAAATTTTCCACCATATCAGAGAAAATAGAGAGCATGCATCTCTGAAAGGTTGCAGGTGCATTACACAGACCAAATGGCATCCTTCTGTAGGCAAATACCCCAGATGGACATGTGAATGCTATTTTCTCTTGATCCTGGGGATCTACTGTAATTTGGTTGTAGCCTGAATAGCCATCCAAAAAGCAGTAATAGTCATGACCTGCTAGTCTTTCTAGCATCTGGTCTATGAATGGTAAAGGAAAATGATCATTTCTGGTGGCTGTATTGAGTCTTCTGTAGTCAATACACATGCGCCACCCTGTAACTGTTCTTGTAGGAACCAGTTCATTCTTTTCATTATGCACTACTGTCATTCCTCCTTTCTTGGGGATGACTTGGACAGGGCTCACCCATGGGCTATCAGAAATAGGATAAATAATCCTAGCCTCTAGTAGTTTAGTGACCTCTTTCTGCACCACTTCCTTCATGGTTGGATTCAGCCGCCTTTGTGGTTGTATCACTGGCTTAGCATTATCCTCCAAGAGAATCTTGTGCATGCATCTAGCTGGGCTAATGCCCTTAAGATCACTTATGGACCACCCAAGAGCTGTCTTGTGTGTCTTTAGCACTTGAATCAGTGTCTTCTCTTCCTGTGGCTTTAAGGTAGAGCTTATGATCACATAAAAAGTGTTGTCTTCTCCTAGAAATGCATATTTTAGGGATGGTGGTAGTGGTTTGAGCTTGGGTTTGGGGTGTTTTTCCTCTAATTGAGGAATTTTCAGAGGTTCCTCTGTTTCCTCTAGCTCCTCCAGATCAGGCTAAACATCTTTAAGTATGTCCTCTAGCTCTGATTCGAGACTCTCAGTCATATTGACTTCTTCTACCAGAGAGTCAATAAGATCCACTTTCATGTAGTCTTTTGGTGTGTCTGGATACTGCATAGCTTTAACAGCATTCAACTTAAACTCATCCTCATTGACTCTCAGGGTCACTTCCCCCTTTTGGACATCAATGAGAGTGTGTCCAGTTGCTAGGAAAGGTCTTCCTAGAATGAGAGTTACACTCTTGTGCTCCTCCATTTCTAGCACTACAAAGTCAGTGGAAAAGGCAAATGGCCCAACCTTGACAATCATGTCCTCAATTATGCCTGATGGGTATTTAATGGAGCCATCAGCAAGTTGAAGACAGATCCGGGTTGGTTTGATCTCTTCGGTCAAACCAAGCTTTCTGATAGTGGATGCTGGGATTAGGTTGATACTTGCCTCAATATCACATAGAGCTGTCTTGGTGCAAATTCCTTCTAATGTGCATGGTATTATAAAGCTTCCAAGATCTTTAAGCTTCTCTGGTAAGCTTTTTAGAATGACTGCACTGCATTCTTCAGTGAGAAAAACTTTTTTAGTTTCTCTCTAATCCTTCTTATGGCTTAAGATTTTTTTCATGAACTTAGCATAAGAGGGTATTTGCTCAAGTGCTTCTGCAAATGGAATCTTTATTTCAAGAGTCCTGAGATAGTCTGCAAAGCGGGCAAATTGCTTATCCTGTTCCGCTTAGCAGAGTTTCTGAGGATAAGGTATTTTGGCTTTATATTCTTTAACCTTGGTTGCTGCAGGTTTATTTCCTACAGAAGCAGGCTGAGACGCCTTCTTGAGGGAGTTATTATCAGCACTTGCGGGTGTCTGATTCCTTACTGGCGTTTGAACACCAGGATTGGACGCTGGATTGGCATTTAACGCCAGATTCCTACCCTGTTCTGGCATTTGAACGCAAGAATTGAACATGAAATTGGCGTTTGACGCCAACTTTTCACCCTTTTCTGGTGTTTGAACGCCAGAACTGGGCGTCCACTGGGCATTTAATGCCAGTTTGTCACCCTTTTCTGGCGTTTGGACGCCAGAATCATTCCTTTCTGGGCTCTTATTGTCCTCAGAGGGATTTTGGGTAGTATTATGTTCATCCTTTGTCAGCTGTTCTTTCCTTGGCTTTCTGCTGCTTTGAGTTTTTGTATTTAATATTTTTCTACTCCTTAATTGAACAACTTGACATTCTTCTGTTATTTGTTTAGATAACTGTCGTCTTGTCTGGTCAAGTTGTGCTTCCATATTCTTATTAGCATCCTGAGTATCTTGTAACATTTCTTTAAATCCTGCTAACTGTTTTGTCAGAGTAAGTAATTGCTGGTTGAGTTCAGCAACTTTTTCTGGGAGACTAAGGTCAGTAGATACTGCTTTAGCCTCTTCCTTCATGGAGGACTCACTGCTCAAGTACAGATGCTAATTTCTAGCAACAGTATCTATAAGCTCTTGAGCCTCTTCAATTGTCTTTCTCATGTGTATAGATCCACCATTTGAGTGGTCTAGAGATATTTGAGCTTTTTCTGTAAGCCCATAGTAGAAGATGTTTAACTGCACCCATTTTGAAAACATTTCAGAGGGGCATTTCCTCAACATCTCTCTGTACCTCTCCCAGGTGTTGTAAAGGGATTCATTATCCTCTTGCTTAAAGCCTTGGATGTCCAGCCTTAGCTGTGTCATCCTCTTGGGAGGGAAATAATGATTCAAAAATTTTTCTGACAGCTGTTTCCATGTCCTTATGCTGGCCTTAGGTTGGTTATTTAACCACCTCTTAGCTTGGTCTTTTACAGCAAATGGAAATAGTAATAATCTGTAGATATCCTGGTCTACTTTCTTATCATGTACTGTGTCAGCAATTTGTAAGAACTGTGCCAGAAACTCAGTAGGTTCATCCTGTGGAAGACCAGAATACTGGCAATTTTGCTGCACCATGATAATGAGCTGAGGATTCAACTCAAAATTACTGACTCCGATGGAGGGTATACAGATACTACTCCCACATGAAGCAGTAGCGAGGTTAGCATATGACCCCAGGGTCCTTTTGGACTGTTCATTTCCACTTAGTTCCATGATGGAGAAAGGGAGATGATGTGGATTTATTTTATTTATTTTATTATATATATATATATATATATTTCGAAAAAATTAATAATAAAAGAAAGTTGGAAACTAAAAAAATAAAGTAAAAAAATATTTGAAAATTTTTTATGAGAATTTTTGAAAAAATGAAGAAAGAGAAAGTGGTTAGGAATACTTTGAAAAGACAATTTAAAAAGATTTGATTTTTTTCAAATTGATGACTAATTTAATGCAAAATTTTCGAAAATTTGGAGGAAACACCAAGGAACACCAAACTTAAAAATTTTAAGATCAAAACACAAGAAGGACTCAAGAACACTTTGAAGATTCACAAGAACACAAAGAACAAAAATTCAAAGACTCAAAGGATTCAACAACATAAAAAGAACACCAAACTTAAAATTTTTAGAAAACAAAAAATAAATTTTCGGAAATTAAATAAAAACTAACAAGAAAACACCAAACTTAAAACATGAAACTAGACTCAAACAGAAGAATCTAAAAGAAAATAATAAATTTTTGAAAAATTTTGAAAAGAAAATAAAAGACTCTGACCCAAAAGACAAAATTTTCCTAATCTAAGCAACAAGATGAACCGTCAGTTGTTCAAACTCGAACAATCCCCAGCAACGGCGCCAAAAACTTGGTGCACAAAATTGCAATCACACTTGCATTTCCACACAACTAACCAGCAAATGCATTGGATCGTCCAAGTAATACCTTACGTGAGTAAGGGTCGATCCCACAGAGATTGTCGGCTTGAAGCAAGCTATGGTTACCTTGTAACTCTTAGTCAGGAGATTAATAATAAAAAGGGTTTTTGTTTGCAATAAAATAAAAGAACATGAAATAAAAAGTACTTGTGATTCAATAATGGAGAATAGATTGGAGTTTTGGAGATGCTATGTCTCTGAATCTCTGCTTTCCTACTGTCTTCTTCTTCACACACACAAGGTTCTTTCCATGGCAAGCTGTATGTAGGGTGTCACCGTTGTCAATGGCTACTTCCCATCCTCTCAGTAAAAATGGTCCATGTGCGCTGTCACCGCATGGCTAATCATCTGTCAGTTCTCGATCATGTTGGAATAGAATCCAGTGATCCTTTTGCGTCTGTCACTACACCCAACACTCACGAGTTTGAAGCTTGTCATAGTCATCCCTTCCCAGATCCTACTCGGAATACCACAGACAAGGTTTAGACTTTTCGGATCTCAGGAATGGCCGCCAATAATTCTAGCTTATACCACGAAGACTCTGGATGCAAGAATTCGAACACTCTGTTGTCAAGAGAGGTACTCAAATTCGTGAACCAGGAACCCAAGAGATATACATTCAATCGAAGATAGAACGGAGGTGGTTGTCAGGCACGCGTTCATAGGTTGAGAATGGTGACGAGTGTCACGGATCATCACATTCATTACATTTAAGTGCGAATGAATATCTTAGAATGGAAACAAGCGTGATTGAATAGAAAACAGTGGTAATTGCATTAATCTATCGAGACACAACAGAGCTCCTCACCCCCCAACAATGGAGTTTAGAGACTCATGCTATAGAGATACAATGTAAAATGTGAAAATGTCATGAGGTACAAAATAAATCTCTAAAAGTAGTTTTTATACTCAACTAGTAGCCTAGGTTTACAGAAAATGAGTAAACTAAGATAGGTGGTGCAGAAATCCACTTCTGGAACCCACTTGGTGTGTGCTGGGACTGAGCATTGGAGCTTTCACGTGCATAGGCTATTCCTAAGTTAAACGCCAGCTTTGGTTCCAGTTTAGGCGTTTAACTCCAACTTTTATGCCAGTTCTGGCGTTTTGACGCCAGAAAAGGGCAGAGAGCTGGCATTTTGACGCCATTTTACGTCATCAAAACTCGCGCAAAGTATGAACTATTATATATTGCTGGAAAGATCTGAATGTCTACTTTCCAACACAATCGAGAGCGTGCCATTTGGAGTTTTGTAGCTCCAGAAAATCAACTTTGAGTGCAGGGATGTCAGAATCCAACAGCATCTGCAGTCCTTTTTCAGCCTCTGAATAAGATTTTTGCTCAGGACCCTCAATTTCAGCCAGAAAATACCTGAAATTACAGAAAAACTCACAAACTCATAGTAAAGTCCAGAAATATGATATTTGCACAAAAACTAATAAAAATATACTGAAAAGTGGCTAAATCCTACTAAAAATTATATGAAAATACCCCCAAAAAGCGTATAAAATATCCGCTCATCAGCAGATGTTAGTGGACATTGTTGGGGCCATATGACAACTAACCTAGTGGAGTGCATTAATGGAGTAATGAAAGGGGTATGCGATCTTCTGATCACAGCCCTTTTTAAGGTAACTTTTTACAGGCTAAATGCGTTGTTCAGAAGGAAGAGAGCTGAGGCTGAGGCTCGTATAAGTGCAAGAGAACTATTCTCTGAATATGCAACTCAGAAAATTCTGTCAAATTAATGCTTGGCGGGGAACATCCAAGTTAACTTATTTGATAGGCAGAACGAGGTCTTTGAAGTGCGCGAGATGCCTAGTAGTTTGGAGTTTGCAGTAAACTTGAGCCTTCAGCATTGTGATTGTGGTGAATTTCAGATGGATCGAATTTTCATGTTGCCATGTGTTTTGCCTACTGTGCAAACCAGTGCCTGGATTGGAAACAGTATGTGCACGAGGTTTACATGATGGGAGAGATCCGAAAGGTATACAAAACCCGATTTAGGCCACTAGAAAATCTAACAACATGGTCTGTGCATCAAGGACCAAGACTAGTATCTAATTCCCACCTTAAGCAAGTGGCCAAAGGTCATCCTAAGAAAACTCATTACTTGAATGAGATGGATATTCGTGATCTACGTGGTCCTAGGCGTTGTAGGCTTTGTGGCGGTGAGGGTCATAGCTGAAGCAGATGCCTGCACCGTGGTGATGCTAGTGCTAGTGGATCGGCTCTAAATTCATAGTCTATGACCTTAGTTGTTTCTAATATTTTATTTAGTATGATATTCAATTGTAGTTTGTAATCTTAGTCATTTCTGTCATTTTATATAGTATTAAGTTCAATTGTTGTTTGTCATTTGAGGTGTATCCAACACTTTATCTAGCCTTATATTTGTATTGAGTCATGTGACGGTTACTTTGCTTAAGTTAATTTTCAAGTTTACTTTGATTAGAGAATTAAATAAAACAACAAGATGGGTAGAGAATTAAAATAATAACATAAAATTACATTCCCTGATCCTAAATCATAAACAACCGAGCTAACTCATTTAAATATACTTTTCTTTACGATTTCGGGCACCTTAGAGCATCCCTTTTTGACCCTCTTTTTGATCAATGGCGGGCTCCATTTAGATTGACTCTTACGGGCCGGATCAACCCTAAGGTTGTAACCTTTACCTTGGACATCTGTAGGATAACACAAATATAGTCATGATCAATACACACCAACACAAATTCCAATATAGATCAATGATAAATACAATTATAGTCAACAATAACAATTAAATTACCTGAACCAGACTTGTCACCCACGACATCATCACCTGTACCAGGTTGATCAACCTCATCCTCATTTGCAAGAATCTCATCAACCACATCCTCACCTCCAGGACTCTCATTAACTGTATCCTCATTCTCCTCCTCGTCATCCTCAGGCATAGAAATTTGTGTCAGACTTTGGCGACATCTAATCCCTCTGTGGACACTCCTAACTGAATCAATGGAAGTTCTTGCCCTAGAATGCTCAGAATAGGCTCGCAGTGGATGCCTCGCATCCATAACGTCAGCTACTCGCACCTGTAGAGTGTCCTGGATAGAGTATAAATCATTAACCCACTGAGATGACTTGGGATCCTGGACCCAATTAATAATGTGTCTATATTGATCCTCATCTTGTGCCACTATGCCTAGTAAGTGTGTCAATGTACCTTGCAGTGCCTGTGTCGGCTTGTATGCCTCACACATGGTAGATAGCTGACCATATGGCTATAAGGAAGGATGGGTGAAAGGTTGTGTATATTCCTGTGTGTATGGTGGGGTGGATAATGTGGATATGGTTGTGAGTATGGTGGCTGTATGAAAGGTTGGGTGGAAGGTTGTGCATATTCCTGAAAGTACCGTGGGTGTGGATATTGTTGTCCATATGGATATGTTTGTTGATATGGTAGGTATGGATATGGTGTGTATGCATACGACTATGAAACTAGTGGTTGTTCTTGCCGAGGTGGTCTTGTTGTTGAGGTGGTTGTTCTTGCTGAGGTTGTTGTTTTCACTGATGTGGTTGCTCTTGTTGACATTCTTTCTCTTGCTCAGCAAGCTCGGAGAGCCGCATGTGATCATCGAATTTACCAATATACCAGTCCATGTACTAGTCAGATAGTTGATAGTTGTCGACATATTCACCTGTTAAGACACACACAGAACTATTTAACCATTGTGAGATCCATACTGCGTGTTCTACGCCCCAATTCTTATTCTTTGAACTTGTCAGCACTATGTTATGGGACGCTCCAAGTTTCATAGCTTCGACTGGGGGATCTTGATAAAAGCCAAACTGCCTTCTAATCCTATCAGTCAGATGCCACCCCACAGCCTCAAAACATATTAAAGGTACCGTTGCACTCCAAAGATTTACACCGTTGTTAATGTCAAATGGAATAACATGAGACGTAACCTGATTGGGACTGTATGCGTCCCACACAAACTGAAAAAACATATCAAACCTCAAAGGTATAAGTGCACCAGTCATCAATTTAATTCAATATAACAAAAGGTCTTAGCAACAAAACATGCATTCCATCCAAAGGAAGATCGTCCAACCTTCTCTTGACGTCAGAAGTTGTCCAATTTTTATAGTGCTCAGTGGTGGGTTGATAATCATTCTACCTGCCATATCATGTTCATATTAGAAAGTAATTAATACAACAAAAATAACAAAATCGACAACTTAGTTAAATATTACCTGCAAGCGATTGGAAAGCTGGTATCCACCGGTAGAGGCCTTATTGTCGGCATTCGTATCCAAGCCCACACATGGAGCAATGCCAGAGGACCATCCATGTCCTTGTAATCATATCTTGATACCTGACATAATGATCGATACATGTTCGCAAGGCAAGCAGAACCCCAACTAAACTTATGAATTTCAGAAAAGTCACGAAGCATCGGTAAATACTTCCAGTGCACAGAGATTCTAGACTTGTCACTAAATAATGTCGTACCAAATAGACACATTATGTGATATTTCACGAAAATTTCCTTACTTACTTGATCAGTCAAATGTTGGTGCCGCTTTAGGGTGTGGAACCATGCCAGCTTGATTCCGCTTCCTTTGTGGTCGTTCGGCCTAGGAGCAACACCAAATTGGGTCAAGCACTTATTTTCTAACCCACTTGTACTGTGATCGGTTGATCCAGTCACCGGTAAACCGTCAGTTCGGAGTCCAAGAATAATTGCGACGTTCTCCAAAGTGACCGTGCACTCACCGTGTGGAAGATGAAACGTGTGCGTTTCCGGACACCACCTTTCAACCAGTGCGTCTACAGTCGGCCTATGAGACACGATCCTCCAATTTAAGAAACATAATCGAACCTGATTGCTCTCAGTTGTTCTTCCATTCTATTATCATATGAGTCTATTTGGTGTAAGTGTCTCGTGTGCAAATTTTTTGAACCCTGAAAACAAAAAATAATAATTAACAGTAAATCACTATAACCAATTCATGACTATTATTATATTCAACACTTACTAAATCACTACATATTCTAATAATTGATGATTACTAAATAAACTACTAATTATTAACTACTACAGTAAACACAAAATTTACTTACATATACAGAATGTCGAAGATATTTTATAATATGATCTTCAGCATGTATGATGTCACGTTTTTACATCTTTTTCTTTTTTAAACTCTACATTAAAAAAACATATGAATAATTAAAATATTTTTCTAAAAAATATTTGAAATGAATGAAAATTCTTAAATATATCTATCCTAATTGTTAACGTTAATAGTTCTGTTGTTTTTTTTTTTTTGAAAAAACATTCCAAAATAAAACCAAAATTAATATATTCTAAAAATTAATAATAATAATGGTAACGTAACTATAATTAATTCTATTTTCTAATAATAGTTCAGATTTAATTAGAAGATATTTCAACCAAAACTAACATCACTAAAAACATAAATTAATAATAATCGAAAGTAATATTATATGTAAAATAAAATAAATTAAAATAATTATTAAATAATTCTATTTTTAATATTTTTTATAATAATTCAGATTTAATTAAATATTTCACGCAAAACTAAAATATAAATTAATAATTATTAAAACTAATATTTTATGTAAATTAAAAAAAATTTAAAATTATTAACTAATTCTTTTTTAATTCTGTTTTTTAATTAATAAAATTATAAATGAATTATAAAGTAAAAAATTTCTTAAAAAAAAGACCAAACATTAATAATAATCAATTATTAATATATAAAAAATCTTGTTTTTTGAAAACAGTTATTTTAAATAACACTAACCTAACGCTAACACTAACACTAAGTCACTAACAATAGTTAACTTACTAAAATTAACCCTAACACTAACTAACAACTATACTTACTACTACTAACAATTAACTTACTATTAGTTAATAACAAAATAACCTAAAAAAATGTACTAACAATTAATTAACTTACTATTAGTTAATAACAAAATAACCTTAAATTACAAAACATTACCTTATTTTTTAAAAATTCTTGTTCACACTTTCAGTTTAAAAAAAAAAAAAAAAACCAACAACTAAGGTATACAAGTATTTACCTGAATGGCTTTGGTTTAGTTGTGGTGACTGATAAGTATGAGTGTTTCCGTTTGCTTGTTTTTGTGGGGTAAGAATAAGAATGATGGAAGAGAGCCGTTTTGTGGAATTGGAAAGAGAAGAAGAAGAAATGGAAAAGAGAAGATGGTTACTACAGTGAAAAAACTTCACGCTGAAAAAAGAGAGTCCGTCAGCCACGTGTTAGCTATGCACAGAAAATGTCATTGACGTTTTGTGCAAAACGTCGCCGACGTTATGTTGAAGAAGATAGTGATGTGGATGGAAAAACGACGGTTGTAAGACTCCTAATTTTAAAAAGTTATTAATAAATGATTTATGATCAATTATATTTATTTAAGACTATATTTTTAGAAATTTTTATATATAAGTTGAATAAATTCTTATTTATTATTTAGAGTTCTTATAATTGAAAAAAAATAGTGATATTTTATATGCCTTAATTTTAAATATTTAGATTTTTAACCTTATTTTATAAATAAAAGAGAATAATTAATTTACTTATCTCTAATTTTTATTAAATTGGTATTTAATTAAAAATTATTTAAAGATTGGTAATTAAAAGGTATTTTTAAAAATAGATACTTTATACTTAATTTGATTTTTATTATTATCCTACTTTTTATTTATTTCATACAAATTATACTACTACACCTATTTTTAATAAAAATACCTAAACTAACCCACACCACCCCAAATCCTAACACACTTACACATACTCACTCACTTCTCCCCCACTATAACCCACACACACGCTGCCCTCCCCCTCACTCACCCACGGCAAACACACACACGCACACTCAACACAACTCACCCACACTCACTGAAACAGAGGGGAAGAGAGGGAAAAAGGAGAACAGGAAATAGAGGGAGATGGCGCCGGAGTCTTTCCGGGGAGGCGAGCAACCACGGTCTCCCAGCAATTGTGTATAGCATCTTGGAAACAATTGGCGATAACCAACTCAAAGGCTTTGTTCTCCTCCCAAGTCCAGACCTGAGGTTGCGATTGAGATTGAAATGGTTGATGATCACCCACTTCGGCAATCAGCTCTAACGGTGGTTGATAACCCCAAGTGTCAGAAAAAAATTGATCTGTCATGTTGCTTATATCCGTCTGTGACTTGGGTTGATGCTGAGACTGAAGCCGAGGTTGAGGCAGAAGATGGGACCAAGGCTGAGGCGAAGATTCTAGCTGAGGAGGTTGATTAACATCAACGTCAATAGCACATTGCTATTCCATGTTCGTTGTATGCAGCTGAAGCTGAGGCTAAGGCTGAGTATGCTTGGTAGCTTATGTCTCCTCTCGGTTCTCCATAGCTTCCGGTAAACACTCATCATCAAGAACCATCTCAATCTATTTGTTGCCATCCCAAAAATGCGGTGGTTGATTATCATCCAAGGCCGGCAGATCTTTCATCTCCTTCGTATCCATCATTAAAAGAGCATCCAATTCCTATTTAATCATTCGTGCGTTATACTCCATATCCATCTTAGAAAGAGTGTCATCCCAAGAATGCAGTGGTTGATTATCGTCTAAGGCAAGCAGATATTCGATCACCTTGGTAACCATCATTAAAAGAGCATCTAGCTCCTTTTCAGTTATTGCTGCATCGTCCTTCATATCCATCAGTAAAAGAGCATCATCTATTTCCTCTTCAATCATTCCTGCGTTTTGTAAGTCTTCATTCATTCTTCTTCTTCTTAGTTTCTTGGTTTAGTTTCTTCTTCTTCTTCTTCTTTTTAATTTCTTGGTTTAGTTTTTTGTTTGGTTTAATTCTTAAATAACACATTTATAAAAACTTCACTTTAGATTAGAGTATTTTAGATTACATTAGATTAAAGGAACTTCTAGAAAGATTTCATTTCATTCAAAGATTTTTTCTCTTCACAATTAATATAAGCTTCACTTTGTAAATTAAAGTGGTTTATATTACATTAAATTATGGATAAAATCCAGAAAGATTTCATCATCAAAATTTCATTTTAGAATCTTTTCATTTTTGTATAATATAAATTTGAAAAATTTTAGCTAAATAAAGAAACTATTCTAATAGGATGTCGAGCTTCTTTCCTGGCTTGATGAAGTGAAGTTACTCACAGCAACTCGTCGAACCCGAAAGAGATAAAAGCCAATAGAAGAAGCGTATGAGTTTAGGCTTGATGAACCGTTCCGTTCTTGACAGCTATGAATTTAAAGAATGATAATGTGGGATTTGTTGTCTTTGGTAGTTATTTTTTAGCTCTTTCATCTGATTATCAAACAAGCTCTTCCGCTATTGCGTGCCTTCTAATAAAAAATTGATTTAAACTTGTTTTTTAAAAATATATTTCTCAATGTAAAACGAAAATTTTAAGTCTAGATTTTATTAGAAAAATCATATTATCAACTAATTTTTTTTAGTTTAAATAAGTAAAAAAGTGAAAAAATAAATAAATCTTAAAATAATTTAAATTTTATGTACATATTTTTTATTCAATTAGGATTTATTACTACAAGAAAATTACTCATTCAGCAACTCTTGAAAAATGTAGCTAAAATTTGTTTTGGAGATGCTTTGGTGGAAAATGCCTACTCAAATGTAACCCCCATTCTGTATTTTTAACTAAATTAATCAAATAATATAAAATAAACATAAATGTATAATACAGAATGGGGGTTACAAACAAGCTCTTCTGCCTAACTCTCCCTCCTCCCCCCTCTCCTCCTCTTCCTACTGTGTTTGGACTAAAACTTTACAAAGACAATTTAACAGAAGTTTGCGAGCAAATAGCCATTTGATAAGTTGAGGACCAAGTCCATGGCTGAGACAAATCCTCCACTCCGGTAACAAGGTCAAGAGTCACGCGAATTGGTTTTGGTGCAATGATTACATTGCCCTGACTTCTAGGCACAGATGTATTAATCATTGGTGGTGTACTAAGATGAGAAACACCTATAAGTGTTAAAAAGAAAACAATATCAGGTTTAGCATGTAACACTCTTACTTTTAGCACCTCATGATCGTACTAAAAGTCTGAGCGATATTCCTTTAGTTATATACTATGTTTATTTAGTATTGAGCCTTTGCAAATACGAACCGAAACATTAATTAAGAAAACAGAAAGTTTTTACTTTAATCACTTAATCACAACAGTATATATATATATATATATATATATATATATATATATATATATATATATATATATATATATATATACATAAACTTATTCAAGAATCCTCAATTATAAGTCCTACCCCTCTAAAATTTGTAAACCAAGAACGAAGAGGGAAAAATTGAAATCTAAGATTAAACCAAATACAGAAAATACAAATACATATATATCAAATGTTGTGGACCGGTCACGGCTCCTTGCCAAGAATTCCTGAACTTGTCGCTGAAAACAGAAGATCTGTAGGGGGATGAGAACGTCATCCTCGCATGTTCTCAGTAGGAAAAGTGAATGCAGTGAGAGTAAAGAAATAAAATGGAAATATTTACTGTATAACCATAAAAAAATTACCTTTAGGATTCTTTAAACTCACTTTAAAGACTTTAGGGACTAACTAGCCCGTGGAGATCGGTATCAACCTCCCCACACTTAAAGATTGCACCGTCCTCGGTGCATGCAAAGATGTGCAGGTGGGCGGGAGTTGTGGTTCCTCCGCCGGTGCTCGTTGTAGAGTCTTTCTCTTTACCCTTCCCGGTGGCCATCCTGAAAAGGGAGAAGAGAAAGGGACATGAAGTCAAAGGGATAGAGCAGAGAGGAGGGCAGTACGAGTGATAATCATGCCAAGGTAAAGAAGAATGTCGTTAACACATGGGCGCGACTCCATGAAATCAGGACAACAATGGAAACAAGGCATGATAAATTGAGGCAGTTAGATGCAAGATGTTTATTGGCATGCTGGCAAAGGCATGAGTAGCATAAATCAAGCATTAAAAGGCATAATGTATTATTAGTCGTGAGAAACTAACAATAACGTTTGTATTGACAATTATATTTAATTAATAAAATATTGGAAAGGGTTTTGTGAAAAGCAGGTATTAGAGTAGAAGGATAGAATAATTAAGAATGCACAATGCCATACGGGCAATTTCACAAACACAAAGCATGCATATTAAATAAGGTATGGAAAGTATTAAATTGAACATGCAAGCACCCTTAAAAAAATGATATATAATTGTCAAACAATTTCTTAACAATCCACAAGCAAAATAATGACCCAAATAAATTTCCAACACCAATTAAAAGAAAAAAGAAAGAAAAAAAAGGAAGGAAGAAAGAAATAAGAAGGGAAAGAAAAGATTTAGATTTGGGGCAGAAAAGATAAGATATTTGGCTGATCTGGATAAGCTGTGCGCCGCTTGTGACGCGGACGCGTGAGTAACGCGTTCGCGCGGATAGCGCTTCTATGAAATGACGCGGACGCGTCATCCACGCAGTCGCGTGGATCGATTTGTGCCATTAGCGTGAGGGAAGCCTCGCGGTCGCGCAACTCTCTGTTTGAAATGCATATTGCCAAATCCTTGGGTGACACGATCGCGTGGTTGACGTGATCGCGTGGATAGCCTGAATTTGAAAATGGCGCGGACGCGTGGGGCATGCGTACGCGTGGCAAGGCTTGTGCTTCTAGCACGAGTCCAGCCCAATTCGAGCTCAACTTTTGGCCATACACCCTTTTTACGTTGATTTTGAGGCACGCGTTCGCGTGGGTGACGCAGACGCGTGGGAAGCATTTTTCCCACATGACGCGGACGCGTCATCAATGCGGTCGCGTGGGCCAATTTGTGTCAAAGGCACGTCTCCAGCCACGCTTTTGCGTGACTCTCTGTTCAATTTATTTTCTTCCTAACGCACCTATGACGCGGACGCGTCGGCGACGTGGTGCGCGAAATTGTGAACAATACTTTTCACAACTCTCATAATCCCTGGTCATGAACTCCAAAAACTTGGTGGTTCAATTCCATGGCATTACACAACTTCGCACAACTAACCAGCAAGTGCACTGGGTCGTCCAAGTAATACCTTACGTGAGTAAGGGTCGATCCCACGGAGATTGTTAGCATTGAAGCAAGCTATGGTCATCTTGTAAATCTTAGTCAGGCAAACTCAATTGTATATGATGATGAACGAAAATAATATAAAGATAAAGATAGTGATACTTATGTATATCATTGGTGTAAGAGCTTCAGACAAGTGTATGAAGATGCCTTCTCTTCCGTCTCTCTGCTTTCCTACTGTCTTCATCCAATTCTTCTTACTCCTTTCCATGGCAAGCTCGTGTAGGGTTTCACTGTTGTCAGCAGCTACCTCCCATCCTCTCAGTGAAAGCGATTGCATATGTCCTGTCACGGCATAGCGGAATTCAGCTGTCGGTTCTCGGTCAGGCCGGAATAATATCCATCGATACTTTTGCGTCTGTCACTAACGCCCTAGCCTGCTAGGAGTTTGAAGCACGTCACAGTCATTCAGTCATTGAATCCTACTCAGAATACCTCAGACAAGGTTAGACCTTCCGGATTCTCTTGAATGCTGCCATCAGTTCTTGCCTATACCACGAAGACTCTGATCTCACGGAATGGTTGGCTCGTTTGTCAGGCGAGCACTCGGTTGTCAGGCGATCAACCATGCATCGTGCAATCAGGAATCCAAGAGATATTCACTAAGCCTCAGATGCTTGTAGAACAAGAATGGTTGTCAGTCACCTTGTTCATGGGTGAGAATGGTGATGGGCGTCAATCATCACCTTCATCAAGTTGAAGAACAAGTGATATCTTGGACAAAGAACAAGTGGAATTGAATGGAAGAACAATAGTAATTGCATTAATACTCGAGGTACAGCAGAGCTCCACACCTTAATCTATGGTGTGTAGAAACTCCACCGTTGAAAATACATAAGAACAAGGTCTAGGCATGGCCGAATGGCCAGCCTCCCAAAGGTCTAAGATAGCATAAAACAAAGATAGCTACCAAAAGTCTCTTAATACAATAGTAAAAGGTCCTACTTATAGAAAACTAGTACATAGATGAGTAAATGACATAAAAATCCACTTCCGGGCCCACTTGGTGTGTGCTTGGGCTGAGCAATGAAGCAATTTCGTGTAGAGACTCTCCTTGGAGTTAAACGCCAGCTTTAGTGCCAGTTTGGGCGTTTAACTCCCAATTAGGTGCCAGTTCCGGCGTTTAACGCTGGAATTTCTTGAGGTGACTTTGAACGCCGGTTTGGGCCATCAAATCTTGGGCAAAATATGGACTATTATATATTTCTGGAAAGCCCAGGATGTCTACTTTCCAACGCCGTTGAGAGCGCGCCAATTGGCCTTCTGTAGCTCCAGAAAATCCACTTCGAGTGCAGGGAGGTCAGAATCCAACAGCATCTGCAGTCCTTTTGAGTCTCTGGATCAGATTTTTGCTCAGGTCCCTCAATTTCAGCCAGAAAATACCTGAAATCACAGAAAAACACACAAACTCATAGTAAAGTCCAGAAAAGTGAATTTTAACTAAAAACTAATAAAAATATACTAAAAACTAACTAGATCATACTAAAAATATACTAAAAACAATGCCAAAAAGCATACAAATTATCCGCTCATCACAACACCAAACTTAAATTGTTGCTTGTCCCCAAGCAACTGAAGATCAAATAAGATAAAAAGAAGAGAATATGCAATGAACTCCAAAAACATCTATGAAGATCAGTATTAATTAGATGAGCGGGGCTTTTAGCTCTTTGTCTCTGAATAGTTTTGGCATCTCACTCTATCCCTTGTAATTCAGAATGATTGGCTTCTTTAGGAACTTAGAATCCAGATAGTGTTAATGATTCTCCTAGTAAAGTATGATGATTCTTGAACATAGCTATTTATTGAGTCTTAGCTGTGGCCCGAAGCACTCTGTCTTCCAGTATTACCACCGGATACATACATGCCACAGACACATAATTGGGTGAACCTTTTCAGATTGTGACTCAGCTTTGCTAAAGTCCCCAATTAGAGGTGTCCAGGGTTCTTAAGCACACTCTTATTTGCCTTGGATCACAACTTTATTTCTTTCTTATTCTTTCTTCTTTTTTTTTTCGGTTTTTTTTTTTTTTGCTTTTTCTTGCTTCAAGAATCATTTTTAATGATTTTTCAGATCCTCAGTAACATGTCTCCTTTTTCATCATTCTTTCAAGAGCCAACATTCATGAACCACAAGTTCAAAAGACATATGCACTGTTCAAGCATACATTCAGAGAACAAAAGTGTTGCCACCACATCAAAATAATTAAACTATTATAAAATTCAGAATTCATGCAATTCTTTCCTTTTCAATTAAGCACGTTTTTATTAAAGAAAGGTGATGGATTCATAGGATATTCATAACTTTAAGGCATAGACACTAAGACACTAATGATCACAAGACACAAACATGGACAAGCATAAAAATCGAAAAACAGAAGAATAAAGAACAAGGAAATCAAGGAATGGGTCCACCTTAGTGATGGCGGCTCTTTCTTGCTCTTGAAGATCCTATGGAGTGCTTGAGCTCCTCAATGTCTCTTCCTTGTCTTTGTTGCTCCTCCCTCATGGTTCTTTGGTCTTCTCTAATTTCATGGAGGAGAATGGAGTGTTCTTGATGCTCCACCCTTAGTTGTCCCATGTTGGAACTCAATTCTCCTAGGGAGGTGTTTAGTTGCTCCCAATAGTTTTGTGGAGGAAAGTGCATCCCTTGAGGAATCTCAGGGATCTCTTGATGAGAGGGGTCTCTTGTGTACTCCATCCTTTTCTTGGTGATGGGCTTGTCCTCATCAATGGGGGTATCTCCCTCTATGTCAACTCCAACTGAATAACAGAGGTGACAAATGAGGTGAGGAAAGGCTAACCTTGCCAAGGTGGAGGTCTTGTCCGCCACCTTATAGAGTTCTTGGGCTATAACCTCATGAACCTCTATTTCTTCTCCAATCATGATGCTATGGATCATGATGGCCCGGTCTATGGTAACTTCGGACCGGTTGCTAGTGGGAATGATTGAGCGTTGTATGAACTCTAACCATCCTCTAGCCACGGGCTTGAGGTCATGCCTTCTTAATTGAACCGGTTTTCCTCTTGAATCTTGCTTCCATTGTGCGCCCTCTTCACCTATGGTTGTGAGGATTTGGTCCAACCTTTGATCAAAGTTGACCCTTCTAGTGTAAGGATGCTCATCTCCTTGCATCAGAGGCAAGTTGAACGCCACCCTCACACTCTCCGGACTAAAATCCAAGTATTTCCCCCGAACCATAGTGAGATAATTCTTTGGATTCGGGTTCACACTTTGGTCATGGTTCTTGGTGATCCATGCATTGGCATAGAACTCTTGAACCATCAAGATTCTGACTTGTTGAATGGGGTTGGTGAGTACTTCCCAACCTCTTCTTCGGATCTCATGGCGGATCTCCGGATATTCACCCTTTTTGAGTGAAAAGGGGACCTCGGGGATCACCTTCTTCAAGGCCACAACTTCATAGAAGTGGTCTTGATGCACCCTTGAGAGGAATCTATCCATCTCCCATGACTCGGAGGTGGAAGCTTTTGCCTTCCCTTTCCTCTTTCTAGAGGTTTCTCCGGCCTTGGATGCCATAAATGGTTATGGAAAAACGAAAAAGCAACGCTTTTACCACACCAAACTTAAAATGTTTGCTCGTCCTCGAGCAAAAGAAGAAAGAAGAGAGTAGAAGAAGAAGAAATGAGGAAGAGGGAGAAGGTGGTGTGTTCGGTCAAGAAGGGAAAGAAGGGGTGTTTAGATTGTGTGAAAATGAAGGGTTGAAGAGGGGTATATATAGGAGAGAGGGGGGGTAATGGTTCGGCCATTATGGGTGGGTTTGGGAGGGAAAGTGGTTTGAATTTGAAGGGTGAGGTTGGTGGGGATTTATGAAGGATGGATGTGAGTGGTAAAAAGATGAGATTTGATAGGTGAAGGGTTTTTGGGGAAGAGGTATTGAGGTGATTGGTGAGTGGGGGAAGAAGAGAGAGAGTGATGGTGGGGTCCTGTGGGGTCCACAGATCCTGTGGTGTCAAGAAAAAGTCATCCCTGCACCAAATGTTGCTCAAAATCACGTTTTGAGCTATTACTGGCGTTAAACGCCGGGCTGGTGCCCATTCCTGGCGTTTAACGCCAGGTTGTTGCCCTTTACTGGCGTTTAACGCCAGTCTGGTGCCCCTTTCTGGCGTTAAACGCCCAGAATGGTGCCAGACTGGGCGTTAAACGCCCAACAGCTAGCATTACTGGCGTTTGAACGCCAGCTTCTTCTCCTCCAGGGTGTGCTGTTTTTCTTCTTGTTTTTCATTCTGTTTTTGTTTTTTTCATTGTTTTTGTGACTTCTTATGATCATCAACCTACAAAAAAGATAAAATAACAAAAGAAAATAGTTAACTATAAAACATTGGGTTGCCTCCTAACAAGCGCTTCTTTAATGTCATTAGCTTGACAGAGGACTCTCATGGAGCCTCAGAAATGCTCAGAACCGTGTTGGAACCTCCCAACACCAAACTTAGAGTTTGAATGTGGGGGTTCAACACCAAACTTAGAGTTTGGTTGTGGCCTCCCAACACCAAACTTAGAGTTTGACTGTGGGGGCTCTGCTTGGCTCTGTTTTGAGAGAAGCTCTTCATGCTTCCTCTCCATGATGATAGAGGGATGTCCTTGGGCCTTAAACACCAAGGATTCTTCATTCACTTGAATGATCAACTCTCCTCTATCAACATCAATCACAGCCTTTGCTGTGGCTAGGAAGGGTCTGCCAAGGATGATGGATTCATCCATGCACTTCCCAGTCTCTAGGACTATGAAATCAGTAGGGATGTAATGGTCTTCAATCTTCACCAAAACATTCTCTACAAGTCCATGAGCTTGTTTTCTTGAATTGTCTGCCATCTCTAATGAGATTCTTGCAGCTTGCACCTCAAAGATCCCTAATTTCTCCATTACAGAGAGGGGCATGAGGTTTACACTTGACCCTAAGTCACACAAGGCCTTCTTGAAGGTCATGGTGCCTATGGTACAAGGTATAGAAAACTTCCCAGGATCTTGCCTCTTTTGAGGTAGTTTCTGCCTAGACAAGTCATCCAGTTCTTTAGTGAGCAAAGGTGGTTCATCCTCCCAAGTCTCATTTCCAAATAACTTGTCATTTAGCTTCATGATTGCTCCAAGGTATTTAGCAACTTGCTCTTCAGTGACATACTCATCCTCTTCAGAGGAAGAATACTCATCAGAGCTCATGAAAGGCAGAAGTAAGTCCAATGGAATCTCTATGGTCTCAATTTGAGCCTCAGATTCCCATGGTTCCTCATTGAGGAACTCAGAGGAGATTGGTACACGCCCACTGAGGTCTTCCTCAGTGGCGTCCTCCTCCTCTCTTTCCTCTCCACTATCGGCCATGTCTATGGCTTTGCACTCTCCTTTTGGATTTTCTTCTGTATTACTTGGGAGAGTACTAGGAGGGAGTTCAGTAACTTTCTTGCTCAGCTGACCCACTTGTCCTTCCAAATTTCTAATGGAGGACCTTGTTTCATTCATGAAACTTTGAGTGGTTTTGATTAGATCAGAGACCATTGTTGCTAAGTCAGAAGTACTCTGCTTAGAACTCTCTGTCTGTTGCTGAGAAGATGATAGAAAAGGCTTGCCATTGCTAAACCTGTTTCTTCCACCATTATTGTTATTGAAACCTTGTTGAGGTCTCTCTTGAGTCTTCCATGAGAGAATTGGGTGATTTCTCCATGAAGAATTATAGGTGTTTCCATAGGGTTCTCCTAGGTAATTCACCTCTTCCATGGAAGGGTTCTCAGGATCATAAGCTTCTTCCTCAGATGAAGCATCCTTAGTACTGTTTGGTGCATTTTGCATTCCAGACAGACTTTGAGAAATCAAGTTGACTTGTTGAGTCAATATCTTGTTCTGAGCCAATATGGCATTCAGAGTGTCAATCTCAAGAACTCCTTTCTTCTGACTAGTCCCATTGTTCACAGGATTCCTTTCAGAAGTGTACATGAATTGGTTATTTGCAACCATTTCAATCAATTCTTGAGCTTCTGCAGGCGTCTTCTTCAGATGAAGAGATCCTCCAGCAGAGCTATCCAAAGACATCTTGGATAGTTCAGAGAGACCATCATAGAAAATACCTATGATGCTCCATTCAGAAAGCATGTCTGAGGGACATCTTCTGATCAATTGTTTGTATCTTTCCCAAGCTTCATAGAGGGATTCTCCATCCTTCTGTCTGAAGGTTTGGACTTCCACTCTAAGCTTACTCCATCTTTGTGGTGGAAAGAACTTTGCCAAGAAGGCATTGACTAGCTTTTCCCAAGAGTCCAGGCTTTCTTTAGGTTGAGAATCCAACCATATTCTAGCTCTGTCTCTTACAGCAAAAGGGAATAGCATCAGTCTGTAGACCTCAGGGTTAACCCCATTAGTCTTGACTGTGTCACAGATTTGCAAGAATTCAGCTAAGAACTGATGAGGATCTTCCATTGGAAGTCCATGGAACTTGCAATTCTGTTGCATTAGAGAAACTAATTGAGGCTTAAGCTCAAAGTTGTTTGCTCCAATGGCAGGGATAGAGATGCTTCTCCCATAGAAATCAGGAGTAGGTGCAGTGAAGTCACCCAGCACCTTCCTTGCATTGTTGGCATTGTTGTTGTTTTCGGCTGCCATGTGTTCTTCTTCCTTGAAGAATTCGGTCAGGTCCTCTAAAGAGAGTTGTGCTTTAGCTTCTCTTAGCTTTCTCTTCAAGGTCCTTTCAGGTTCAGGATCAGCTTCAACAAGAATGCCTTTGTCTCTGCTCCTGCTCATATGAAAGAGGAGAGAAAAAGAAAATATGGAATCCTCTATGTCACAGTATAGAGATTCCTTGAAGTGTCAGAGGAAAAGAGAAATAGAAAGAAGAAGGAGAAGAAGAATTCGAACTTTACTTAGATAAGGTTCGAATTGTGCATTTAGAAGGAGTGGTACTCCATAAATAGAAGGATGTGAGAAGGAGGGAAGTGGATTTTCGAAAATTCAATTAAAAGATTTTGAAAACATTTTGAAAAACACTTAATTGATTTTCGAAAATTGAAAGTGGAAAAGAAATCAAGTGATTTTTGAAAAAGATTTTGAAATTATAAATTAGAAAGATTTGATTGAAAACTATTTTGAAAAAAGATGTGGTTAAGAAGATATGATTAGTTTTAAAGAGATGTGATTGAGAAGATATGATTTGAAAAAGATTTGATTTTGAAAATTAATGACTTGCCTAACAAGAAAAGATATGATTCAAACATAAAACCTTCCTCAACAAAAAAGGCAAAAAATGTTCAATCAAATCATTAATTGTTAGTAAGTATCTTTGAAAAAGGAAAGAAATTGATTTTGAAAACATTTGATTGAAAAGATATGATTTGAAAAAGATTTGATTTTGAAAAACTTTGAAAACTTGAAAAAAAATTGATTTGAAAACAAAATCTTCCTCCTAGCACCATCCTGGCGTTAAACGCCCAGAATGGTATACATTCTGGCGTTTAACGCCCAAAATGCTACCTCTTTGGGCGTTAAACGCCCAACCAGGTACCCTGGCTGGCGTTTAAACGCCAGTCTGCCTTCTTCACTGGGCATTTTTGAATGCTCAGCTTTTTCTGTATAATTCCTCTGCAGTATGTTCTGAATCTTCAATTCTTTGTATTATTGACTTGAAAAGACACAAATTAAAATTATTTTTGGATTTTTTTATAATCAAAATGCAACAAGAATCAAATAACAATGCATGCAAGACACCAAACTTAGCAGTTTGTGTACTACTGACACTATATGAGACACATAAATACTCAAGCCAAAAGAATTCAAAGATCAAAACAAAGAAATATATGCATGGATTCGAAAAATGTAACAAAAACATGCATTTGACACCAAACTTAAGATGAGACTCTAGACTCAAGCAAGAAACATCAAATATTTTTGGTTTTTATGAATTTGTAATTTTTTTTTTGGGTTTTTTCGAAAATTAAGTGGGAAAAGGTATCAAAATTCTTAATGAGAATTTCCAGGAATCAGTGCAATGCTAGTCTAAGACTCCGGTCCAGGAATTAGACATGGCTTCACAGCCAGCCAAGCTTTCAAAGAAAGCTTCGGTCCAAAACACTAGACATGACCAAAGGTCAGCCAAATCTTAGCAGATCACTGCTCCAAAAGCAAAATTGATGAAAATCAACACGCTCCTGTGGTGATAAGTTGAAACCTCGGTCCAATTAGATTAGACATGGCTTCTCAGCCAGCCAGATTTCAACAAATCATCATGAAACTCTAGAATTCATCTTCAAGAATTTCGAAAAAAAATAAATACCTAATCTAAGCAACAAGATGAACCGTCAGTTGTCCAAACTAGAACAATCCCAGGCATTGTTACCAAAAGCTTGCTCAAAACTTGAACAATCCCCGGCAACGGCGCCAAAAACTTGGTGCGCGAAATTGTGAACAATACTTTTCACAACTCTCATAATCCCTGGTCATGAACTCCAAAAACTTGGTGGTTCAATTCCATGGCATTACACAACTTCGCACAACTAACCAGCAAGTGCACTGGGTCGTCCAAGTAATACCTTACGTGAGTAAGGGTCGATCCCACGGAGATTGTTAGCATTGAAGCAAGCTATGGTCATCTTGTAAATCTTAGTCAGGCAAACTCAATTGTATATGATGATGAACGAAAATAATATAAAGATAAAGATAGTGATACTTATGTATATCATTGGTGTAAGAGCTTCAGACAAGTGTATGAAGATGCCTTCTCTTCCGTCTCTCTGCTTTCCTACTGTCTTCATCCAATTCTTCTTACTCCTTTCCATGGCAAGCTCGTGTAGGGTTTCACTGTTGTCAGCAGCTACCTCCCATCCTCTCAGTGAAAGCGATTGCATATGTCCTGTCACGGCATAGCGGAATTCAGCTGTCGGTTCTCGGTCAGGCCGGAATAATATCCATCGATACTTTTGCGTCTGTCACTAACGCCCTAGCCTGCTAGGAGTTTGAAGCACGTCACAGTCATTCAGTCATTGAATCCTACTCAGAATACCTCAGACAAGGTTAGACCTTCCGGATTCTCTTGAATGCTGCCATCAGTTCTTGCCTATACCACGAAGACTCTGATCTCACGGAATGGTTGGCTCGTTTGTCAGGCGAGCACTCGGTTGTCAGGCGATCAACCATGCATCGTGCAATCAGGAATCCAAGAGATATTCACTAAGCCTCAGATGCTTGTAAAACAAGAATGGTTGTCAGTCACCTTGTTCATGGGTGAGAATGGTGATGGGCGTCAATCATCACCTTCATCAAGTTGAAGAACAAGTGATATCTTGGACAAAGAACAAGTGGAATTGAATGGAAGAACAATAGTAATTGCATTAATACTCGAGGTACAGCAGAGCTCCACACCTTAATCTATGGTGTGTAGAAACTCCACCGTTGAAAATACATAAGAACAAGGTCTAGGCATGGCCGAATGGCCAGCCTCCCAAAGGTCTAAGATAGCATAAAACAAAGATAGCTACCAAAAGTCTCTTAATACAATAGTAAAAGGTCCTACTTATAGAAAACTAGTACATAGATGAGTAAATGACATAAAAATCCACTTCCGGGCCCACTTGGTGTGTGCTTGGGCTGAGCAATGAAGCAATTTCGTGTAGAGACTCTCCTTGGAGTTAAACGCCAGCTTTAGTGCCAGTTTGGGCGTTTAACTCCCAATTAGGTGCCAGTTCCGGCGTTTAACGCTGGAATTTCTTGAGGTGACTTTGAACGCCGGTTTGGGCCATCAAATCTTGGGCAAAGTATGGACTATTATATATTGCTGGAAAGCCCAGGATGTCTACTTTCCAACGCCGTTGAGAGCGCGCCAATTGGGCTTCTGTAGCTCCAGAAAATCCACTTCGAGTGCAGGGAGGTCAGAATCCAACAGCATCTGCAGTCCTTTTGAGTCTCTGGATCAGATTTTTGCTCAGGTCCCTCAATTTCAGCCAGAAAATACCTGAAATCACAGAAAAACACACAAACTCATAGTAAAGTCCAGAAAAGTGAATTTTAACTAAAAACTAATAAAAATATACTAAAAACTAACTAGATCATACTAAAAATATACTAAAAACAATGCCAAAAAGCATACAAATTATCCGCTCATCACGACGCTGTCGCGTCGCGTGCGTGTTTTTTTTCTTTTTTTTCTTTATGCAGTATGCAGAATGCAAAATGCAATGAATGTTATGCAGAAATTCTTGGTTCAAACAAAATTCAAAAACAAAGCAAAATAGAAAGGGAACGATCATACCATGGTGGGTTGTCTCCCACCTAGCACTTTTAGTTAAAGTCCTTAAGTTGGACATTTGATGAGCTTCCTGTTATGGTGGCTTGTGCTTGAATTCATCCAGAAATCTCCACCAATATTTGGAATTCCAACAGCCTCCGGGGTCCCAAACGAGGCATGTAAAGCCCTTACGTGAGTTCAAACAGGCTTCAAGGCTCCCGGGGTGTTGAATGTCAGAACAGACTCTAGAATCCCAAACTTTTCTTCTACACCCGTCTTTGTCTTGATCTACATCTTTCCAGCCAGGTGGTGAGTAGTCTGAATTCTCACTGCAGTGACCAAACAGCTTCCAAGAACCTTTCGATTGAGCTTGACACCAATCTTCGCACCTCAAATTGAAGTGCGAAGCCTCATTGAATCTTGCATACCAGCGTTGAGTGCGGGTCATTTCCCTTTTGCTCTTAAAGCCGCAGAGAGCTTTAAGCTGGCCATTTGTTTCAAGCAAACCATATTCAAGTGGAAAATTGAAGATAAAGGTTAAGGATTTTACCCACTTGAAGTTTGTGTTGGGTGGTAGTGGCCTTGGGATAGGTATTTCCAGTGGTTCTGCAAGCTCTACTCCCTTGTGGTCTTCTGTGAATTTCTCCACTTCCTTGCAAACTTCTTCAAATTCAACCATGTCTTGATCAAAGTCATTGATATCTTCCTCATCACTTGAGTCATAAATAGGAGGTTGAGAGAAGTCGACCTCAGCATCATCTTCATATTCACTTGGGGAAGATTCTTCTGTCTCAATGAATTCACTTGCGGATGCAAGTTCATTACTAAGAGGACTTGACTTGTGATCATCATCATCAAGGAAGCATGTGTCTTGGGTAATTCCGTCAAGTTCTCCATAAGATACCTGCTTTGGGGGTTGTGCACTATCCTCCTTAGCATCAATTATAGCGTCCTTGACGGAATTCTCCAAAACTCTAGATTCAGGTGGCGGTTTGGCATCTCCTAAATCTTCAACCAACTCTTCTTCTTCTACAATGACAGCGTCCTCTACTTGTTCTAGTACGAAGTTATGCTCTATGTTGTCCACTGGAGCTTCTAGTGTCTTCTTCACACTACGTTCTTCATTAGATTCTTCACATAAAGCCATAGGAGTTCCCTGAGTGTCCGAACGTCTGAAAGATAATTAATTTATTGCTTGCTCCAGTTAATGAAGGGTTGCATTAAATTGGTTTACTGACTCTTCGAAGCGAACCTGTGATTCTTGGCTTAATGGATATGGACATGGTGCATAGGGGAGTGGTGGTTCTTGGGAGTAATTGGATTGACGTTGGGGCAGATAAGGATCATATGGTGGCGAATGGTGAAAAGAAGCTTGTGAGTATGGTGGGTTAAGGTTATGTTGAAAGGGTGGTCTCTGAGCATAGGGTGGGGCTTGTTGGTAGCTACAAGGTGGTCCACCAAATCTATCAGTTGGGTATGCATTGTAGAATGGTCTTTGTCCATGATATCTAGGAGTGTGTTGTTGCCTAAAGGGATGATTAGATCCTCTTGGCTCCATCCATCTTTGATTGCTTAGACCTTGATGTATAGTCCTGTTATAGCTTCCATTCCTTGCAATAAAATTAGAACCAAACTCAAAGCGAGAGGGGTGAGAATTCATAGTAGTTGTCAGGAATAAAGGGGGAAGAGAAGAAACAAAGAAACAAGTAAAAGAAAAAAATATTTACAATAACCAATAATAAGGCACACGTTTGCAATACCCTGGCAACGGCACCATTTTGACGTTAGGATTTTTGCTAGTAAAGAATTTTATAAAAATATAGTCGCGTTGTAAGTATAGATTCTAAACCAACAGAAAATCTCTTCGTACAAATATTTGGTTGTCACAAGTAACAAACCCCTGATAAAATTGATAACCGAAGTATTTAAACCTCGGGTCGTCTTCTCAAGGAATTGCAGGGAGGTATGTTCTTATTATTAGTTATGAGTCTTGTAAATTGGGGTTTTGAAAGTGAGGAAGAAGTATGTTAAATGACAAGTAAAATAAATAAATAACTGTAAAATAAACTTTTGGGAGGATATGAGAAATTGGAAGTCGTATCCTCGTTACCCTTATCAGATGTGATGAGAATTGGGTTTTAATCCCACTTAGTTAACCTTTACTAAAGCAAAGGAAAGTCAAGTGGACTAATTAGTTTGATCCTCAAGTCCTAGTCAATCCCTGTGGAAAGACTAGATTTAGAGCGATCTAGATCAATTAGAATCTGCCAATTTCAACCACTGTTGAGTTTGACAACTCAAGAGTTACCAATTAATCAACCAAAGCCAAAAGGAAATAAAATATACTTGAATGAAAATAATTTGGATAGAGCCCAAGCATCAATAACATAAATTAGAGAAAACAATCATAAGTCTGAAATACCTCAAATTATATTAATTAAGAAAATCATAACATGAATGTCATTAAGCTAAATTGGCAACATATACAATTAAAAAAAAGAGAAGTCAAAATAAAGGAATATTGAACCTGATATGCAGATGAGATAAATCCTAAATCCTTTAAGAGGAATCCTAATCCTAAATCCTAAGAGAGAGGAGAGAACCTCTCCCTCTAAAAACTACATCTAAAACTAAAAATTATGAATTATGAAAAGCATAATTATGAATGGTTACATTTCCCCACTTTATAGCCTCTAATCTGTGTTTTCTGGACCGAAAATTGGGTTAGAAATAGCCCAGAAATCGCTAATTGTGAAATCTGGTCCGTACAGGTTGCGGCAAAGTGACGCGGAGGCGTCATCCACGCGTTTGCGTGGAATGAGATTCACAGATGCGACGCGTCCGTGTGAAGCGCGCGTTCGCGTCGTCTATCTGTACGGCCACTATGGCAAATTATATATTAAATTGAAGCTTCGGACGTTAGCTTTCCAACGCAAGTGGAACCGCATCATTTGGACCACTGTAGCTCAAGTTATGATCATTTTAGTGCGAGAGGGTCAGGCTGACAGCTTTTCAGTTCCTTCAACTTCTTGTATTCCTTCCACTTTTGCATGCTTCATTTCCATTCTCTAAGCCATTCCTGTCCTGTAATTCCTGTAATCACTTAACACACATATCAAGGCATCTAATGGTAATAAGAGAGGATTAAACATAGCAAAATTAAGACCAAAGAAGCATGTTTTCAATCATAGCACAAAATCAAGAAGGATAATGTAAACTCATGCATTTAGTATGAATAAGTGTATGAAAGATTGATAAAATCCACTCAATTAAGCACAAGATAAACCATAAAATAGTGGTTTATCAACCTCCCCACACTTAAACATTAGCATGTCCTCATGCTAAGCTCAAGAGAAGCTATAAAGGAGTGAAGAGGAATGATAGAATGTATGAAATGCAACCTATCTATATGAATGCAACTACATGCAAAGATGATTCTACCTACTTGGTGAAAAAGTAAATAAATCTTCCAAGAACAAATATGAACTGGATTTCACTAATTCAAATCACAAAATACAATAAAAATAACTTGCAAGAAGAAGATAGCTCATGAAAGCAGGGAACATAGAATTAAGCACTGAACCCTTACTGGTAGTGTATATCATTCTAACTCTCAAGTGTCTAGGGTCAATTCTCTCAATTCTCTACTAATCTTGCTTTCTATAGCTTGCTCTTCATCTAACAATCAACAGAAATTTAATGCACCAATACACAAATCAAGAGGTCTTTTAAGGGTTGTAATGGGGTTAGGGTCAAGGTAGGATTGTATTTGGCCAAGTGGACTAAAATCTGAATCCTTAATTAACATAAACTTTCCACCTAACTTAAGACAATCCATTCAATTAAAATGCAAAATCTAACTTCCCATTAACCGTGTTTTCCACATATTCATGCATCCTAAATTTGAGTTCAGAACATATGCATTGATACTAACACTTACTTTGGGGCATTTTGTCCCCTTTTATTATTCGCTCTTTTTCTTTTCAATATTCACTTTTTTCTATTTTTCTCTTCTTTATTTTTTTTATTATTTTTCTTTTATTTTTCTCAATGCATATGATTAAAGTATTGAATGCAATGATATGTGCTCAACTATTATTTTGCACATTTTCGCTAAAATATACAACACCCAATTACTCAAACCAAATATTTTCAAATCCAACTTTCCCACACTTAAATCATGAGCACGTTTACTAGTCTAAGCTAATCAAGGATTCAAATTAAGGACATTATTGTTTTCCGCTTAGAGTTAGTAATGAGCTAAAGTAAAGAACAAATGGGTAAAATAGGCTCAAATTGGTTTGCAAAGGATGATGGAAGGGTAAGGCCATATGGGTATGTAAGCTTAGTGAAACAAGGCCTCAATCATATAAGTGCATGCATACATCAAACAATGGAAATATAGAATTAAGCAAGATAAAGATTATAATTTTAGAGAGAATAACACACAAAAATAAAATATATTAATTGATAAAATGAAACCAATCAAATAGGCTCAAAATCTCACTAGTTTTGTGTGTTCGAGCTCTAAACTATGTTCCAAAATAATATTTCTTCATACAAGTGTTTTCAAAAAGGTTTTAATTTAAATTAGTGAAATACTATAAAAAGTTTCTTGAAAAAGAAAATATTACTTCAATCAAGTGGTAAAATATGCACAAAATCAAACAAACATGCAATCAAACATGCAAATGCAACAATGAAAAACAAAAATTGGTGTTGAGAAGGGACTAACTAACCCGTGGAGATCGGTATCGACCTCCCCACACTTAAAGATTGCACCGTCCTCGGTGCATGCAAAGATGTGCAGGTGGGCGGGGGTTGTGGTTCCTCAACTGGTGCTCGTTGTAGAGTCTTTCTCTTTACCCTTTCTGGTGGCCATCCTGAAAAGAGAGAAGAGAAAGGGATATGAAGTCAAAGGGATAGAGCAAAGAGGAGGGCAGTACGAGTGATAATGATGCCAAGGTAAAGAAGAATGTCGTTAACACATGGGCGCGATGATGAGCGGATAATTTGTACGCTTTTTGGCATTGTTTTTAGTATGTTTCTAGTAGGATTTAGTTAGTTTTTAGTATATTTTTATTAGTTTTTAGTTAAAAATCACTTTTCTGGACTTTACTATGAGTTTGTGTGTTTTTCTATGATTTCAGGTATTTTCTGGCTGAAATTGAGGGACCTGAGCAAAAATCTGATTCAGAGGCTGAAAAGGACTGCAGATGTTGTTGGATTCTGACCTCCCTGCACTCGAAGTGGATTTTCTGGAGCTACAGAAGCCCAATTGGCGCGCTCTCAACGGCGTTGAAAAGTAGACATCCTGGGCTTTCCAGCAATATATAATAGTCCATACTTTGCCTAAGATTTGATGGCCCAAACCGGCGTTCAAAGTCACCTTTAGAATTCCCAGCGTTAAACGCCGGAACTGGCACCAAAATGGGAGTTAAACGCCCAAACTGGCATAAAAGCTGGCGTTTAACTCCAAGAAGAGTCTCTACACGAAAAATGCTTCATTGCTCAGCCCAAGCACACACCAAGTGGGCCCGGAAGTGGATTTTTTATGTCTTTTACTCATCTTTGTAATTCTTAAGCTACTAGTTTCCTATAAATAGGACCTTTTACTATTGTATTTTCATCTTGGTTCTTCTGGTTCCCTCTCTGGGGCCGAAACCAATGATCACTCTTGTTCTTATGTATTTTCAACGGTGGAGTTTCTACACACCATAGATTAAGGTGTGGAGCTCTGCTGTACCTCGAGTATTAATGCAATTACTATTGTTCTTCTATTCAATTCCGCTTGTTCTTTGTCCAAGATATCACTTGATCTTCAACTTGATGAATGTGATGATCCGTGACACTCATCATCATTCTCACCTATAAACGTGTGACTGACAACCACCTCCGTTCTACCTTAGATTGGGTGAATATCTCTTGGATTCCTGATACACAATGCATGGTTGCTCGCCTGACAAACGAGCCAGCCATTCCGTGAGATCAGAGTCTTCGTGGTATAGGCAAGAACTGATGGCGGCATTCAAGAGAATCCGGAAGGTCTAACCTTGTCTGTGGTATTCTGAGTAGGATTCAATGATTGAATGACTGTGACGTGCTTCAAACTCCTGAGGGCGGGGCGTTAGTGACAGACGCAAAAGAATCACTGGATTCTATTCCGGCCTGATTGAGAACCGACAGATGGATAGCCGTGCCGTGACAGGGTGCGTTGAACATTTCCAATGAGAGGATGGGAGGTAGCCACTGACAACGGTGAAACCCTTGCATAAGCTTGCCATGGAAAGGAGTAAGAAGGATTGGATGAAGACAGTAGGAAAGCAGAGAGACGGAAGGGACCAAGCATCTTCATACGCTTATCTGAAGCTCTCACCAATGATATACATAAGTATCTCTATCTTTATCTTTATGTTTTATTCATCATCTATACCCATTTGAGTCTGCCTGACTGAGATTTACAAGGTGACCATAGCTTGCTTCATACCAACAATCTCCGTGGGATCGATCCTTACTCGCGTAAGGTTTATTACTTGGACGACCCAGTGCACTTGCTGGTTAGTTGTGCGAAGTTGTAGTGATCACGATTTCGCACACCAAGTTTTTGGCGCCGTTGCCGGGGATTGTTCGAGTATGGACAACTGACGGTTCATCTTGTTTCTTAGATTAGGTATTTTTCAGAGTTCTTAAGAATGAATTCTAGTATTTCAAGGTGATGTTCTTATCATCACCAAAGCTGATTGATTATCATCAATTTAGCTCTTGAAAGCAATGTCCTGCTGAAGCTTGCCTATTCATGTCTAATTCCTTTAGACTGAAGCTTTAGACTAACATTGCATGATTCTTGGAATTCTCATTAAGAATTTTGATACCTTTATTTTCTTCTTCCACTTAATTTTCGAAAAATCCAAAAAAAAAAATTTACAAAATCATAAAAAAAACCAAAAATATTTTATGTTTCATGTTTGAGTCTAGTGTCTTATTTTAAGTTTGGTGTCTTGCATGCATTGTTTATTTGATCTTGGTTCTGTTTTCAAGTCAATAGTACAGGGAACTGAAGATTCAGAACATGCAGCAGAGGAATTACACAGAAAAAGCTGGGCGTTCAAAACGCCCAGTAAAGAAGGACAGACTGGCGTTTAAACGCCAGCCAGGGTGCCTGGTTGGGCGTTTAACGCCCAAAAAGGTAGTGCATTGGGCGTTAAACGCCAGAATGTGCACCATTCTGGGCGTTTAACGCCAGGATGGCACAAGAGGGAAGATTTTGTTTTCAAATCAATTTTTTTTCAAGTTTTCAAAGTTTTTCAAAATCAAATCTTTTTCAAATCATATCTTTTCAATCAAACCTTTTTCAAAATCAATTTCTTTCCTTTTTCAAAGATACTTACTATCAATTAATGATTTGATTCAACATTTTAAGTATGTTGCCTTTTCTGTTGAGAAAGGTTTAATGTTTGAATCATATCTTTTCTTGTTAGGAAAGTCATTAATTTTTAAAAAATCAAATCTTTTTAAATTGTTTTCAAATCATATCTTTTCAATCATATCTTTAAAAAAAAAAGCATAACTTTTCAATCATATCTTTTTAATCACATCTTTTTCAAAATAGTTTTCAATCATATCTTTTTAAATTCTAATTTCAAAATCTTTTTCTAAAATTACTTGGTTTCTTCTCCATTCTTAGTTTTCGAAAATCAATTCAAGTTTTTCAAAATGTTTTCAAAATCTTACACTTAATTTTCGAAAATTTCTTCCTCTCTTCTCATATCCTTCTATTTCTGGAGTACCACTCCTCCTCAATGCACAATTCGAACTCTATCTGACTAAGTTTGAATTCCTCTACCTCTTCCATCTATTTTTCTGTTCCTCTGAAACCTCAAGAAATCTCTATACTGTGACATAGAGGATTCCATATTTTCTTGTTCTCTTCTCTTTCATATGAGCAGGAACAAAGACAAAGGCATTCTTGTTGAAGCTGACCCTGAACCTGAAAGGACCTTGAAGCAAAAGCTAAGAGAAGCTAAGGCACAACTCTCTGTAGAGGACCTAACAGAAATCTTCAAAGAAGAAGAACCCATGGCAGCCGAAAATAACAACAATGCCAACAATGCAAGGAAGGTGCTGGGTGACTTTACTGCACCTACTCCCGACTTCTATGGGAGAAGCATCTCTATCCCTGCCATTGGAGCAAACAACTTTGAGCTTAAGCCTCAATTAGTTTTTCTAATGCAACAGAATTGCAAGTTCCATGGACTTCCATTGGAAGATCCTCATCAGTTCTTAGCTGAATTCTTGCAAATCTGTGACACTGTCAAGACTAATGGGGTTGACCCTGAGGTCTACAGACTTATGCTATTCCCTTTTGCTGTAAGAGACAGAGCTAGGACATGGTTAGACTCACAACCTAAAGAAAGCCTGGACTCATGGGAAAAGCTAGTCAATGCCTTCTTGGCAAAGTTCTTTCCACCTCAAAAATTGAGTAAGCTTAGAGTGGAAGTCCAAACCTTCAGACAGAAGGAAGGAGAATCCCTCTATGAAGCTTGGGAAAGATACAAACAATTGATCAGAAAATATCCTTCTGACATGCTTTCTGAATGGAGCATCATAGGTATTTTCTATGATGGTCTCTCTGAACTATCCAAGATGTCTTTGGATAGCTCTGCTGGAGGATCTCTTCATCTGAAGAAGACGCCTACAGAAGCTCAAGAGCTAATTGAAATGGTTGCAAATAACCAATTCATGTACACTTCTGAAAGGAACCCTGTGAACAATGGGACTAATCAGAAGAAAGGAGTTCTTGAGATTGATACTCTGAATGCCATATTGGCTCAGAACAAAATATTGACTCAGCAAGTCAATTTAATTTCTCAAAGTCTGTCTGGAATGCAAAATGCACCAAACAGTACTAAGGATGCTTCATCTGAAGATGAAGCTTATGATCCTGAGAACCCTTCAATGGAAGAGGTGAATTACCTAGGAGAACCCTATGGAAACACCTATAACTCTTCATGGAGAAATCACCCAAATTTCTCATGGAAGAATCAAGAGAGACCTCAACAAGGTTTCAACAGGTTTAGCAATGGCAAGCCTTTTCCATCATCTTCTCAGCAACAGACAGAGAATTCTAAGCAGAACCCCTCTGACTTAGCAACCATGGTCTCTGATCTAATCAAAACCACTCAAAGTTTCATGACTGAAACAAGATCCTCCATTAGGAATTTGGAGGCACAAGTGGGTCAGCTGAGCAAGAAAGTTACTGAACTCCCTCCTAGTACTCTTCCAAGCAATACAGAAGAAAATCCAAAAGGAGAGTGCAAGGCCATAAACATGGCCGAATTTGGAGAGGAAGGAGAGGAAGTGAACGCTACTGAGGAAAACCTCAATGGGCGTGCACTAGCCTCCACTGAGTTCCCCAATGAGGAACCATGGGAATCTGAGGCTCAAAATGAGACCATAGAGATTCTATTGGACTTACTTCTGCCTTTCATGAGCTCTGATGAGTATTCCTCCTCTGAAGAGGATGAGTATGTCACTGAAGAGCAAGTTGCTAAATACCTTGGAGCAATCATGAAGCTAAATGACAAGTTATTTGGAAATGAGACTTGGGAGAACGAACCTCCTTTTCTCACCAAAGAACTGGATGACTTGTCTAGGCAGAAATTACCTCAAAAGAGACAAGATCCTGGGAAGTTTTCCATACCTTGCACCATAGGCACCATGACCTTCAAGAAGGCTCTGTGTGACTTAGGGTCAAGTGTAAACCTCATGCCTCTCTCTGTAATGGAGAAGCTAGGGATCTTTGAGGTACAAGCTGCAAGAATCTCACTAGAGATGGCAGACAACTCAAGAAAACAAGCCTATGGACTTGTAGAGGATGTTTTGGTGAAGATTGAAGACCATTACATCCCTGCTGATTTCATAGTCCTAGAGACTGGAAAGTGCATGGATGAATCCATCATCCTTGGCAGACCCTTCCTAGCCACAGCAAAGGCTGTGATTGATGTTGATAGAGGTGAACTGATCATTCAAGTGAATAAAGAATCCTTTGTGTTTAAGGCTCAAGGATATCCCTCTATCACCATGGAGAGGAAGCATGAAGAGCTTCTCTCAAAACAGAGTCAAACAGAGCCCCCACAGTCAAACTCTAAGTTTGGTGTTGGGAGGCCACAACTAAACTCTAAGTTTGGTGTTGAACCCCTACATTCAAACTCTAAGTTTGGTGTTGGGAGGTTCCAACATTGCTCTGAGAAAATGTGAGGCTCCATGAGAGCCCACTGTCAAGCTACTGACATTAAAGAAGCGCTTGTTGGGAGGCAACCCAATGTTATATTTTATCTATTTTCTTTTGTTATTTTATGCTTTTTGTAGGTTGATGATCATAAGAAGTCACAAAATCAATTGAAAAAGCAAAAATAGAATGAAAAACAGGAAGAAAAACAGCACACCCTGGAGGAAGAACCTACTGGCATTTAAACGCCAGTAAGGCTAGCAGGTGGGCGTTTAACGCCCAGTCTGGCACCATTCTGGGCGTTTAACGCCAGAAAGGGGCACCAGACTGGCGTTAAACGCCAGGAAAGGGCAAGAACCTGGCGTTAACCGCCAGAAATGGGCACCAGCCCGGCGTTTAACGCCAGAATTGGCTCAAAACGTGTTTTTTCATGCCATTTGGTGCAGGGATGACTTTTCCTTGACACCTCAGGATCTGTGGACCCCACAGGATCCCCACCAACCCCACCACTCTCTCTCTTCTTCACCCATTCACCAATCACCTCAACACCTCTTCCCCAAAAACCCTTCACCTATCAAATCCCATCTTTCTCTTCACCACTCACATCCATCCTTCATAAAACCCCACCTACCTCACCCTTCAAATTCAAACCACTTTCCCTCCCAAACCCACCCATACATGACCGAACCATGAGCCCCCCTCTCCTATATAAACCCTTCTTCACCCCTTCATTTTCACACAACCTAAACACCACTTCTTCCCCCTTTGGCCGTAACATAAGCCTCCTTCATATCCTCCATTTTCTTCTTCTTCTACTCTCTTCTTTCTTCTTTTGCTCGAGGACGAGCAAACCTTTTAAAGTTTGGTGTGGTAAAAGCATTGCTTTTTGTTTTTCCATAACCATTTATGGCATCCAAGGCCGGAGAAACCTCTAGAAAGAGGAAAGGGAAGGCAAAAGCTTCTACCTCCGAGTCATGAGAGATGGAGAGATTCATCTCAAGGGTGCATCAAGACCACTTCTATGAAGTTGTGGCCATGAAGAAGGGTCAACTTTGATCAAAAGGTTGGACCAAGTCCTCATAGATATCTGTGAAGAGGACGCCCAATGGAAGAGAAATTCAAGAGGGAAGCCGGTTCAACTGAGAAGGCATGACCTCAAGCCCATCACTAAGAAAAGGATGGAGCAAGCATGAGGAAATTCCCCCTCATGAAATCCCTGAGATACCTCAAGGGATGCACTTTCCTCCACAAGACTATTGGGAGCAAATTAACACCTCCTTAGGAGAATTGAGTTCCAACATGGGACAACTAAGGGTGGAGCACCAAGAACATTCCATCCTCCTCCATGAAATTAGAGAAGATCAAAGAATCATGAGAGAGGAGCAACAAAGACAAGGAAGAGACATTGAGGAGCTCAAGCATTCCATAAGATCTTCAAGAGGAAGAACAAGCCGCCATCACTAAGGTGGACCCGTTCTTTAATTTCCTTGTTCTTTATTTTTCTTGTTTTTCGAAAATCATGCTTATGTTTATCCATGTTTGTGTCTTATGATCATTAGTGTCTTAGTGTCTATGCCTTAAAGTTATGAATGTCCTATGAATCCATCACCTTTCTTAAAAGAAAACTGTTTTTATCACAAAAGAACAAGAAGTACAGGATTTCAAATTCATCTTTAAAACTAGCTTAATTAGTTTGATGTGGTGACAATACTTTTTGTTTTCTGAATGTATGCTTGAACAGTGCATATGTATTTTGAATTTGTTGTTCATGAATGTTAAAATTGTTGGCTCTTGAAAGAATGATGAAAAAGGAGACATGTTACTGAGGATCTGAAAAATCATAAAAATGATTCTTGAAGCAAGAAAAAGCAGTGAATACAAAAAAAAAAGAAAGAGAAAAACGAAAAAGAAAAAAAAGGGGAGGAAGAAAAAGAAAAGAAAAAGAAAGAAATAAAGTTGTGATCCAAGGCAAAAAGAGTGTGCTTAAGAACCCTGGACACCTCTAATTGGGGACTCTAGCAAAGCTGAGTCACAATCTGAAAAGGTTCACCCAATTATGTGTCTGTGGCATGTATGTATCCGGTGGTAATACTGGAAAACAGAGTGCTTTGGGCCACGGCCAAGACTCAATAAGTAGCTGTGTTCAAGAATCATCATACTTAACTAGGAGAATCAATAACACTATCTGGATTCTGAGTTCCTAAAGAAGCCAATCATTCTGAATTTCAAAGGATAAAGTGAGATGCCAAAACTGTTCGGAGGCAAAAAGCTACTAGTCCCGCTCATCTAATTTGGAGCTAAGTTTCATTGATAATTTGGAGTCTATAGTATATTCTCTTCTTTTTATCTTATTTGATTTTCAGTTGCTTGGGGACAAGCAACAATTTAAGTTTGGTGTTGTGATGAGCGAATAATTTGTACGCTTTTTGGCATTGTTTTTAGTATGTTTCTAGTAGGATTTAGTTAGTTTTTAGTATATTTTTATTAGTTTTTAGTTAAAAATCACTTTTCTGGACTTTACTATGAGTTTGTGTGTTTTTCTGTGATTTCAGGTATTTTCTGGCTGAAATTGAGGGACCTGAGCAAAAATCTGATTCAGAGGCTGAAAAGGACTGCAGATGTTGTTAGATTCTGACCTCCCTGCACTCGAAGTGGATTTTCTGGAGCTACAGAAGCCCAATTGGCGCGCTCTCAACGGCGTTGAAAAGTAGACATCCTGGGCTTTCCAGCAATATATAATAGTCCATACTTTGCCTAAGATTTGATGGCCCAAACCGGCGTTCAAAGTCACCTTCAGAATTCCCAGCGTTAAACGCCGGAACTGGCACCAAAATGGGAGTTAAACGCCCAAACTGGCATAAAAGCTGGCGTTTAACTCCAAGAAGAGTCTCTACACGAAAAATGCTTCATTGCTCAGCCCAAGCACACACCAAGTGGGCCCGGAAGTGGATTTTTTATGTCTTTTACTCATCTTTGTAATTCTTAAGCTACTAGTTTCCTATAAATAGGACCTTTTACTATTGTATTTTCATCTTGGTTCTTCTGGTTCCCTCTCTGGGGCCGAAACCAATGATCACTCTTGTTCTTATGTATTTTCAACGGTGGAGTTTCTACACACCATAGATTAAGGTGTGGAGCTCTGCTGTACCTCGAGTATTAATGCAATTACTATTGTTCTTCTATTCAATTCCGCTTGTTCTTTGTCCAAGATATCACTTGATCTTCAACTTGATGAATGTGATGATCCGTGACACTCATCATCATTCTCACCTATAAACGTGTGACTGACAACCACCTCCGTTCTACCTTAGATTGGGTGAATATCTCTTGGATTCCTGATACACAATGCATGGTTGCTCGCCTGACAAACGAGCCAGCCATTCCGTGAGATCAGAGTCTTCGTGGTATAGGCAAGAACTGATGGCGGCATTCAAGAGAATCCGGAAGGTCTAACCTTGTCTGTGGTATTCTGAGTAGGATTCAATGATTGAATGACTGTGACGTGCTTCAAACTCCTGAGGGCGGGGCGTTAGTGACAGACGCAAAAGAATCACTGGATTCTATTCCGGCCTGATTGAGAACCGACAGATGGATAGCCGTGCCGTGACAGGGTGCGTTGAACATTTCCAATGAGAGGATGGGAGGTAGCCACTGACAACGGTGAAACCCTTGCATAAGCTTGCCATGGAAAGGAGTAAGAAGGATTGGATGAAGACAGTAGGAAAGCAGAGAGACGGAAGGGACCAAGCATCTTCATACGCTTATCTGAAGCTCTCACCAATGATATACATAAGTATCTCTATCTTTATCTTTATGTTTTATTCATCATCTATACCCATTTGAGTCTGCCTGACTGAGATTTACAAGGTGACCATAGCTTGCTTCATACCAACAATCTCCGTGGGATCGATCCTTACTCGCGTAAGGTTTATTACTTGGACGACCCAGTGCACTTGCTGGTTAGTTGTGCGAAGTTGTAGTGATCACGATTTCGCGCACCACGCGACTCCATGAAATCAGGACAACAATGGAAACAGGGCATGATAAATTGAGGCAGTTAGATGCAAGATGTTTATTGGCATGCTGGAAAAGGCATAAGTAGCATAAATCAAGCATTAAAAGCCATAATGTATTATTAGTCGTGAGAAACTAACAATAACGTTTGTATTGACAATTATATTCAATTAATAAAATATTGGAAAGGGTTTTGTGAAAAGTAGGCATTAGAGTAGAAGGTTAGAATAATTAAGAATGCACAATGCCATACGGGCTTTTTCACAAACACAAAGCATGCATATTAAATAAGGTATGGAAAGTATTAAATTGAACATGCAAGCACCCTTAAAAAAATGATATATAATTGTCAAACAATTTCTTAACAATCCACAAGCAAAATAATGACCCAAATAAATTTCCAACACCAATTAAAAGAAAAAAGAAAGAAAAAGAAAGGAAGGAAGAAAGAAATAAGAAGGGAAAGAAAAGATTTAGATTTGGGGAAGAAAAGATAAGATATTTGGCTGATCTGGATAAGCTGTGCGCCGCTTGTGACGCGGACGTGTGAGTGAGGCGTTCGCGCGGATAGCGCTTCTATGAAATGAGCAGACGCGTCATCCACGCGGTCACGTAGATCGATTTGTGCCATTAGCGCGAGCGCAGCCTTGCGGTCGCGCAACTCTCTGTTTGAAATGCAAATTGCCAAATCCTTGGGTGATGCGATCGCGTGGTTGACGCGATCGTGTGGATGGCCTGAATTTGAAAATGGCGCGGACGCGTGGGGCACGCGTACGCGTGGCAAGGCTTGTGCTTCTAACACCAGTCCAGCCCAATTCGAGCTTAACTTTCGGCCATACACCCTTTTTACGTCGATTTTGAGGCACGCGTTCGCGTGGGTGACGCGGACGCGTGGGAAGCATTTTTCCCACATGACGCGGATGCGTCATCGACGTGGTCGCGTGGGCCAATTTGTGCCAAAGGCATGCCTCCAGCCACGCTTTCGCGTGACTCTCTGTTCAATTTATTTTCTTCCTAACGCAGTTTTTTTTTTCCTTTATGCAGTATGCAGAATGCAAAATACAATGAATGTTATGCAAAAATTCTAGGTTCAAACAAAATTCAAAAACAAAGTAAAATGGAAAGGGAACGATCATACCATGGTGGGCTGTCTCCCACCTAGCACTTTTAGTTAAAGTCCTTAAGTTGGACATTTGATGAGCTTCCTGTTATGGTGGCTTGTGCTTGAATTCGTCCAGAAATCTCCACCAATGTTTGGAATTCCAACAGCCTCCGGGGTCCGAAACGAGGCATGTAAAGCCCTTATGTTAGTTCAAACAGGCTTCAAGGCTCCAGGGGTGTTGAATGTTAGAACAGACTCCAGGATCCCAAACTTTTCTTTTACACCCATTTTTGTCTTGATCTACATCTTTCCAGCCGGGTGGTGAGGAGTCTGAATTCTCATTGCAGTGACCAAACAGCTTCCAAGATCCTTTTGATTGAGCTTGACACCAATCTTCGCACCTCAAATTGAAGTGTGAAGCCTCATTGAATCTTGCATACCAGCGTTGAGTGTGGGTCATTTCCCTTTTGCTCTTAAAGCCACAGAGAGCTCTAAGCTGGCCATCTGTTTCAAGCAAACCATATTCAAGTGGAAAATTGAAGATAAAGGTCAAGGATTTTACCCACTTGAAGTTTGTGTTGGGTGGTAGTGGCCTTGGGATAGGTGTTTCTAGTGGTTCTACAAGCTCTACTCCCTTGTGGTCTTCTGTGAATTCCTCCACTTCCTTGCAAACTTCTTCAAATTCAACCATGTCTTGATCAAAGTCATTGATATCTTCCTCATCACTTGAGTCATAAATAGGAGGTTGAGAGAAGTCGACCTCAGCATCATCTTCATATTCACTTGGGGAAGATTCTTCTGTCTCAAAGAATTCACTTGCGGATGCAAGTTCATTACTAAGAGGACTTGACTTGTGATCATCATCATCAAGGAAGCATGTGTCTTGGGTAATTCCATCAAGTTCTCCATAAGATACCTGCTTTGGGGGTTGTGCACTATCCTCCTTAGCATCAATTGTAGCGTCCTTGACGAAATTCTCCACAACTCTAGATTCAGGTGGCGGTTCGGCATCTCCTAAATCTTCAACCAACTCTTCTTCTTCTACAATGACAGCGTCCTCTACTTGTTCTAGTACGAAGTTACGCTCTATGCTGTCCACTGGAGCTTCTAGTGTCTTCTTCACACTACGTTCTTCATTAGATTCTTCACATGAAGCCATAGGAGTTCCCTGAGTGTCCGAACGTCTGGAAGATAATTGATTTATTGCTTGCTCCAGTTGATGAAGGGTTGCATTAAATTGGTTTACTGATTCTTCGAAGTGAACATGTGATTCTTGGCTTGATGGATTTGGATATGGTGCATAGGGGAGTGGTGGTTCTTGGGAGTAATTGGATTGGTGTTGGGTCAGATAAGGATCATATGGTGGCGAATGGTGAAAAGAAGCTTGTGAGTATGGTGGGTTAAGGTTATGTTAAAAGGGTGGTCTCTGAGCATAGGGTGGGGCTTGTTGGTAGCTACAAGGTGGTCCACCACATCTATCAGTTGGGTATGCATTGTAGAATGGTCTTTGTCCATGATATCTAGGAGGGTGTTGTTGCCTAAAGGGGTGATCAGATCCTCTTGGCTCCATCCATCTTTGATTGCTTAGACCTTGATGCATAGTCCTGTTATAGCTTCCATTCCTTGCAACAAAATTAGAACTAAACTCAAAGCGAGAGGGGTGAGAATTCATAGTAGTTGTCAGGAATAAAGGGGGAAGAGAAGAAACAAAGAAACAAGTAAAAGAAAAAATATTTACAATAACCAATAATAAGGCACACGTTTGCAATTCCCTGGCAACGGCGCCATTTTGATGTTAGGATTTTTGCTAGTAAAGAATTTTATAAAAATATAGTCGCATTGTAAGTATAGATTCTAAACCAACAGAAAATCCCTTCGTACAAACATTTGGTTGTCACAAGTAACAAACCCCTGATAAAATTGATAACCGAAGTATTTAAACCTCGAGTCGTCTTCTCAAGGAATTGCAGGGAGGTATGTTCTTATTATTGGTTATGAGTCTTGTAAATTGGGGTTTTGAAAGTGAGGAAGAGGTATGTTCTTAGTCAGTTTTTTGGTTTAGTTTTTTGTTTGGTTTAATTCTTAAATAACACATTTATAGAAATTTCACTTTAGATTAGAGTAGTTTTGATTACATTAAATTAAGGGAACTTCAAGAAATATTTCATTTCATTCAAAGATTTTTTCTCTTCACATTTAATATAAGCTTCACTTTGTAAATTAAAGTGGTTTATATTACATTAAATTATGGATAAAATCCAGAAAGATTTAATCTTCAAAATTTTATTTTAGAATCTTTTAATTTTTGTATAATATAAATTTGGAAAATTTTAACTAAATAAAGAAACTATTCTAATAGGATGTCAAGCTTCTTTCCTGGCTTGATGAAGTGAAGTTACTCGCAGCAACTCATCGAACCCGAAAGAGATGAAAGCCAATAGAAGAAGCGTATGAGTTGAGGCTTGATGAACCGTTCCGTTCTTGACAGCTATGAATTTAAAGAATGATAATGTGGGATTTGTTGTCTTTGGTAGTTATTTTTTAGTTCTTTCATCTGATTATCAAACAAGCTCTTCCGCTACTGCCTGCCTTCTAATAAAAAATTGATTTAAATTTGTCTTTTAAAAATATATTTCTCAATGTAAATCGAAAATTTTAAGTCTATATTTTATTAGAAAAATCAAATTATCAAATATTTTTTTTCAGTTTAAATAAGTAAAAAGTGAGAAAAATAAATAAATCTTAAAATAATTTAATTTTTATTTACATATTTTTTTATTCAATTAGGATTTATTACTACAAGAAAATTACTCATTCAGCAACTCTTAAAAAATGTAGCTAAAACAAATTATACCTTTGCCTACTCAGATGTTGCCAATTCTCAAAAGCTACTCTCTCTCTCTCTCTCTATATATATATATAATTCTGTATTTTTAATTAAATTAATCAAATATTATAAAATAAAAATAAATGTATAATACAAAATGGGGGTTACAAACGTGCTCTTCTGCCTAACTCTCCTCCTCCCCCCTCTCCTCCTCCTCCTCCTACTATGTTTGGACTAAAACTTTACAAAGACAATTTAACAGAGGTTTTACGAGCAAATAGACATTTGATCAGTTGAGGGACCAAGTCCATGGCTGAGACAAATCCTCCAGTCCGGTAACAAGGTCAGGAGTCGCGCGAATTGGTTTTGGTGCAATGGTTGCATTGCCTTGACTCCCAGGCATAGATATATTAGTCACTGGGGGTGTACTAAGATGAGGAACACCTGTAAGTGGTAAAAAGAAGATAATTTCAGGTTTAGCATGAGCCAGACCATCAAGGAAGTTGAGCTTCTTCTTATTTTGATCATTAATATAATCTACTTTTGTTAAGCTATGCTTAGCCAATTGGCTCATTATCCTCAAAACATTTATCCTATTGGAGCAGTCATCAGCATATATAACAAGAAATAATATTAAACAATAAAAAATAACTCAATTAATTGAGAAGTCATAGAATGTAAAAAGACAAAGTCAAAGTGCATCCAAATCCAACCTTTTTTTTATCAAGGATCATTTTAAGATATAATTTAGTGATCTAAGGTCCATTGATACCAAGCCTCATTGCTTCTGTTCAGTCTGCAGACCCCTCAATTGGATAAGTAACTCAGCATATTATTAATAAAAAAAATGCATAATTAGAGTAGGCAGCAAGGATATACATAGAAATCCCTAGCCAAACAAGGTTTTTAATATGGAAGAGAAGGTAAGAAAGGATACAGAAAATGAAAATGAGAATAGCAGAAGATCATAACTGACAGTTGAAATGCCAACGAGCTAGTTAGTATCACAATTGATAGTAGGCCCAAGTTGTAATTCTAATTCTTTCCATAGAAGTGGCACACATCCAAATGAATACAGCTGATAGGATAATTTTACAAGTGATGGGTGAAAACTTCAACAAAATACTTAGGAGAAAACAAGAAGACTTTATGATCACTGACAGAACAAACCAAACTTGCCCTTCAAAATCTAGTGAAAATGTAACACCTACAAGATAAAATCCCAGGGACCATTTATAAAATAGTGGAATAGAAATCATTCGAATTTCAAGGGAAATTACAAGAGAAAGCTGCCACGAAATTGAATAAGTAAACAGCTCCGGTATGCATTACTTTATCACGTTTCTGATAAAACTTGTGTTTAAGATCAATCACTGAGTTAAAATTGTACTGTCATAATAGAAAGACATATACTTAAGTACCTGGTGATCAGTATGAGCTCCTAAAGGACAAATTCGATAGGGAGATGCCACAATTCGAACTTTTTCTTTCGTAATGCCTGCCATGTTAGAAACTCTCTGTCTCGCTTCAGCTACCTGCAAGTTGCACAAGAATGAATCACGACATTTGAAAGAGTATTGAATCAGACTGGATGTTTAATAAAAAAGGCAATTTTCACTTTTCATTCTACATTCTCGATATATATATGTTTTTCCCCAATTATTCCACCTCCACTGAAAGATACAATTCCTTATTGATTCCTAAAATCCTCAGTAAACTCAACAGTAAACGATCTTGGCAAGTTGTCAAAGAGTGTACCAGCTAACCTTACAAAATTATAGGCATACTAAATAGTAACACTATCATAATATTAGCCATTTTAACACAATTCAGCATAGTTTAACGCAATTAATGGCACTAGAATTATCTGGTTATCAATCAATCTTATGTATTTATCACAGCTGCAACAGAATAGAACCACAGCATAATGATAGAAGTGTCTGGCTTCTACTGTAATAATTGAAATTCAAGAGTTGTTGAATGAGTAAAAACCTCTACAAGAACATAGTAACCAATTATCAAAGACTCAAAACAGTTTCAAATCCATTCCACAAAATGAAAATTAGTATCATATCACCAACAAATAAGAAGAATCTGAAATGAGATCGAAAAATAAAAAAATAACCTAGACTAAGGAGAGAAGATAATTAAAGAGGATGAAGATGAGAAGTCCTTGTAAGAGCTTCAACTATGAACAATATAAATAACTTCCAACTTGCAAATAGTGGAACCAAAAGAAATAGCACTATGAGTATCAATAACTAGACCTGAAAAATACTAGACTTCCCTTCAATACCCATGCCCTCAAGATCAATTGCCATACTAATAGTATTACTCCAAGGATGCTAAAAATGAAACCAAATAAAATATATAACATTAATAAGTAATGAAGAAGAACACATGGTTCATGGAATTAATAAACAAAAATAGATTACAGCTGAAGCAAGTTTGACCATCAAAACCAGGGCATTCAGTTTTTTATACCACACAAATCTCAAATCCAACATTTAGTTATATATAAAATGCAGTTAAATATACCTTCTCTAACAATCAGAACCTGGAACCCTAACAACCCGAAACAATACACATTCAGAAGCTAAACCCCCAAAATTTAAGGATAGGAAACACTTTTGAAAAACGTTTTTCAGTAAGAAAAATATATTCATAAATATTAAAATAAACTTCTCCTTTTATAAGTGATCTTTTTAATATTTATTATTTAAAAAGATATTTTTTAAGTGATGTTATAACTATATTTTTTATTCTATTATAAAAAAATAATATAAAAAAACAAACCTATTATATAAATAGATTATGCTTTTAAAATATAATCTAAATTGTTAAATGGATCATTTTCGTGTAATATTATAAAAGTTATAAAGTATTTTTTTTAAATAATAGATGTGAGAATTAAGGGAAAAAATTAAAAAGTAGAAATAACAATAACAAAAGATTCATTGAACAAAATAATTAAAAAAAACTAAAGTATAAAAGAACAATAAAAAAAATCATAAAACAAACTGGTAAGCTCGTAAAAATATATCTTATCTAATGGTTTCAAGTTAACAGAGCTTATTGTAAACCCACTAAAATTAGTGAAGAATTAATCAATAACTTAATTTTTAATAAAATAAATTAAAAATGTGAATTTTATATTTTAATAAGATAGGATTAATTAAAACAAGAATTTTGACACTAATTTTAAGGAATTTGACCCAAGATTAGGCCGAATCAGTCAAACCAAACCTAAACCAAACCTGTGGACCCAACCAACTCATTAAATAAATGAGCATCAGCTCCTTCCCTTCCCATTTCCGCATGCAAGATGCGCTGGGAAGCTAGCAAAAGGGGAAAGAACACCTTAAGTTCACAAACCCTTGGCATATATTTAAATCCACGTAATTTTTTATCCGGAACTCCGATCGTCACACCGTTTGCGGTCACGCGATCGTGGCGTTGAGCTTTACAAAGCCCGAAACTTTGTGAGGTAAGGAAGCTACATTTTCTTCCTCAATTTCTTCATTTTCAGTTTTAAAATATATGAACAAAGGTATTGAAAATTTTTAAATTTCGGTGTTTATGTTCGAATTAGCTTGAGAAAAACGCTTAATCTTGCCGCATTGGTACTTGAGTAAGGTGATAATTCTGGAACCTTAGTTAATTCTTTAATTGAGTATGTTAGGTATTGAATTTTGGGTATGTATGTGTTATATATGTGAATTAGGTTAGTGTGTATGTAAATTGGAGCTTGATTGTATACATTGGTGGCTTGGTGGAGTTTGGGTGCCATTATTTTGGGAATTTTGGATCCTTGGAGCTTTGTTTGGTGCCTCTTTGGTGGTGTTTCGGATTATATGTGGAAATCGGCCAAAGTATGGTTTAGGTTTCTCGTATTTAATATATAATGTCCTAGGAGAACTTAGGCTAGTTGACCATAGGATAAAAGTGAATGCATGTGTTTGTTGAATTGCTTAGTGCCTTGATGATAATTGTGAATTAGGTTGGGAGTTAGTTGTTATTGGATATTGGGTATGGAAATAGAATGTTAAATGATGCTTTAATGATAATTGACCGTAATAAATTTGCATATATAATGGATTATTGATGATCTTGTCTATATAAGTGTGAAGTTTATGTACTAATATTATTTAAATTGGAGTTTGATGGGTGGTGGAAGGATGTGGACTGATGTTTCTATGATTTTGTATGTGTCGATGCTGAATTTGAGTATTGTAAGTTGATTTTTGAATGGTGACTAAATGAAAATAGAGGTTAAAGGTTTCTTATGTAAAACTGATTTTTGGCTAAACTTGGCAAGCCATAACTTGGCTTCCGGACCTCTAAATTATTTCAAACTTATTTCAAATGAAAATTAGGTCCGTGAAGTTTACACTATTCGAAGAACAAATGAAAAATATTTTAAAACGAAAAAGTTATGCACGTCGAAAGCCTGGAGTGCAAAGCTGACAATTCTGCAGCATTCAGCATTTTGCTATTCTGCATAAACTTGCGTACACGATGCGACCAACCTATTTGGGTTGGGTATCTCGCATAGGCGAGCAGAGTGCTTGAGCATGCGAGCATAGAAAATTGTACGCGTACGCGTACGCGTGATCTTTCAGTAATGCACTCCCACGCGTACGCGTGACCTCTGCTTTCAGCAAAAGAGATTTTTGTGTTTTAAACATGATTTTAAACCTCTAAACTTCTATTTTCATTCTTTTAACCCTTGATCTTAGTAGTATGCCTAGTAAAGAGATGGAACTAGGAACAGGTGGTAACTTGGATATGAAGAAAGTTTGAAAAGTGATGATTTAGGTATGAGGAGGTAGGGTGCACACACACACACACACACACACACATATATATACTACTTGAATTATGAAACTGGCTAAAGAAAGAAATAAATGTTACATACGAGTACTCTTTCTTGAAAGTGCGACCCCCAAGAGATGGTGGAAGGTGAGGATCCCCTTCTTTGTTCCTCCTGGTATTGTAAAATCGACCCCAGCAAGATGGTGGGAGGTTACGATCCCCTCCTTTGTTCTTCCTAGGCATATGAGAACGTACCTCCTGGGTAGATGCAAGGGTTGTGGTTTTGCCCCACTTGCTTCGAGTTATGATGAGTATGTATAAAAGTGCAATTTTATGATGAATATGCAATGATATGGCCATGATAAATGATTATGAAATGTTTATGAATGAATGAGAAATGATTATTGGAGATACGAGTTTTCCTGGATAAAGTACTGTGGCTTGCTACCACGTGTTCCAGGTCGAGACTCGATACTTTGTTGACCCTACGTCGTAAGGGTGATCGGGCACGTATAAATTCCCAGGAATGGTAACCCCCATTGAGTAAAGTTATATATATGAATGTATGAATTATGAATGAAAAGAGAAAAAAAGCTATGCATAGACTCATGGGGATGTGCAACGGAGGACAGTCCAGGGTTTAGTAGCCAGACTTGTGGGTTGGCTTGATAACCGACAGATGAGACTCATCAGCTATAGGACAGACATGCATCATGTGCATATTGTTTGAATTGTTTGTTTGTGCATTAATTGGGATTGCCTAAGTGATTATAATATGCTATTTGTTATATTTGCTATCTGTATTACCTATACTCTACCTGTGTTTGTCATTGTCTGCTTGTTTATCTTTGTAATTTCACCGGAGATGGAGGAATGGAGGAAAGGCGAAGAGATTTAGGATTATAGTTAAGTTTTAGTTAGATTTAAGGAATTGGTTAAGTATAGAAAGCCTTAGAAAACCACCCTGATTTATGGTTTTTGTTTTAGTTTTTTAAGTTTGATAATCTGAGTGTCGGTGTTCTAGGATTGCCTCTGGCATTCTCAGGACCTTATATCTTATGTTCGTGGCACCTTTACCATGATAAGAATTCCCGGTTCTCATTCCATACAATATTTGTGGTTTTCAGATGCAGGATAGGCGGCACCTCGCTAGGCGTCTGGAGTGCTCTACAGCGAAGTGGGCTTTTGGGCATTATACTTTTATTCTGTTTTGTTATATATAATGTATAGATTCTCCCTACGTATGTATGTTCCACTTTTGCACCTCTTAGAGATTTATGGAGAACTAGGGTTGCGTTTATGTATCTAGGGTTATGTATATATATGTATGTAAATATTCTCCAGTCAGCCTTAACTTCGCAGGCTGAGTTCGAAACTTGATACTTTGTATCTTGATCCTTTACTCTTACTTTCCATATTTATATGTTTAAAAATTGTAGTTTCTTATTACGCACGTTATGTTATTTCTGAGAGTTGCGCTTTTAATTTTGCGATTTGTTTTACCTATTCTTCAAGGCTCCTAGTATACTTACTACCTTCCTTCAACTTTTATACATATTTATATTTTATTTTAGAGGTCGTAGCATCTCGCCACCTCTATTTTACATCCTAGGTGTAAAGTTCTGTGTGGTAGGGTGTTACACTTATATTAGTTGATACCCATTTAATCTCAGATAATATGCATTGCTTCAATTGTATTATACGTGCGTTAAAAAAAGACTTGTGTGTAATTATTTTTATACAAAATCAATAATTAAAAATTATTAAATAATTTAATATGTTTAACTAAATTATAATTTTAAAATTTTTTTAATCACCAATTTACATAAAAATAACTATATATAAATTTTTACTAATAAAAAAACTATATTTAGTGATAAAAATTAATATTAAATTATTTTATCGTTCTTCGTTTCCTGTTCTAAAAATCAATCGATGTTATGTCATGGATAAATATATTTATATGATTTTGAAATAATCTTATAAAAATTGAAAAGTGAGAGTTTTCTAAAAATGAAAAATCTACAAAATATTATGTAAAATAATTTATGAATAAATGTATTTAACATATTAGTATTATTTGTTATCATAACAAGAAGGTATAATATATAGAAAAGTAAAAAACTATATATTTATGGAAATCATCCTTCAAAAAAGTTGAAAAAAAAACTTTGAACATGTCTAAGGATATTACATGCATCCTTGACACATTTATGATAAAATAGTAATTCTTTACTGTAAATTATGCATATTATTTGTAACTTACATAATATTTATCTTTTTCAAAGTAAGTAGATTATAACAAATATTTGTAAAATAATAACAAAAAGAACAAAAATAATAATAAACATATTAATTATATAAATAATATTTTCTTAAATGTACAAAATAATATATGACCCTACTACACAGAGCTTTATGCTTAAGTCATAAGACAGAGGTGGTGAGGTATTACGACCTCTAAAATTAAAATTATATATATAATAATAGTGAAAAAGATAGGAGCCTTTGAAGAAAAAGGGACAAAATAAAATCGTTAAATTGAAAAGTGCAACACTCCGATCGATAACGTAAACAAAGCAGATAAAGTAAGCTGACAGAGATATATGTACAATAGAGTGCCAAGATACAGATAGCAAAGCTCAGGTCTCGATTTGCGAAGGTAACCGGTCCGAGCACATAGTTATACATATATAGATATATAAGAAAACCCAAAAGAAAACATAAAATACAGAGATACAAAACCTGAGTCTCCAAAATAACCTCTAAGAGGAGTCAATATAGTATATATAAACACTGGAGATAATAAGTATCTAAGTAAGTACAGATAACCAAAATAAAGTCGCGAGAGCTAAGGATCTTCGCTAAATCAGAAGTCTCCAGCATGCCTCAGCGTGGAGCCTCATGTCCTGCATCTAAAAATCACAAAATCCGCATGGGTGAGAATCGAAGGTTCTCAGCATGGTAACAGTACCCACATATCTGATGAGTCTCATCTGTCAGTTATAAATCCAACCCGATAAGTCCTGGTAGCTAACCATTGGACTATACCTCTGTCGCGCATCCCTAACTCGAGTTATCCACAATCATAATTATCAATATATATATATATATATATATATACAACACCCACACTGGTGTTTATCCACGGGGGCGAGCTCATCCGAAACTTTCACATTGTCTGGCAACACTTACAATATAAGGTCAATAGAGTATCGAGTCTCAACCTTGATCACGTGGTGGCTAGCCACTGCTTTCACCCAGGAAAACTCGTATCTTAGATAGGTGGAAGTGCAACAATCACAATATCAATCAATCAGCATATATGCATTCATATTCAACCATAAATCAGTTTTTATCTCGGCCATCCGGTAAAAAAATCATAATTCATAACCAGCCATAAATTATTATAACATACAGCTATTCGGCTCACATCATATACATCACTTCCACTATCATCCTCAACAACCCATATATTCATCATTAATCATGTTTCATCCTTAATTTTCCCTTTACTTTATCCACAGGTTACCACCTTTCCTAGTTTCATCTCATTAGTAGGCGTACTATAAGGATTTTAGGACTAACAGAATGAAAATAGAGGCTTAAAGGCTTTGAAATTCGTCTTAAAAACACAAAACTCATAGTTGCTGAAAAAACAGGGCTATGCGTACGCATGTAGGGGGTATGCGTACGCATAGGTCTCCTCTAGCCAATATGCGTATGCATGCATCTGTCCGCGTACGGATACGTACTAGACAGAATTGAATGCATGCGTCCACCATGTGTATGCGTACGGGAAAAAGGGGTTTTTAGGGCACTAAGCGTACGCATTCACATGTATGCATACGCATAGGAGCCAAACAAAATCCCCCTATGCGTAGGGAGGGTATGCGTATGCATACAACCAGTTTTCATCAAAATTTTTACCAAGTCTGAAATTCTGCAGAATTTGAGTTTTGATCCCCAAACTTCTGATGCGCATAACTTTTTTTTTAAATCATTTTCCATCTGTTCTTCAAACGGCAGAAACATCTCGGACCCAATTTTATTTCTAAACAAGTTTGACATAAATCGGTGATCCGGAGACCAAGTTATGCTCTACCAAAGCTGGGCCAAAATCACAATTTTCACTAAAAACCAACAAGCCTAAATTTTCAAACATACACTTCCTAACCACTTTAAACCCAACCAAAACCTTACCAATTAGCATCAACCATATTCCAACTTCCTTATTCAAGTTACAACACATCAATTCTCTAGTTTCATCAATCTTCACTAAATAATCCAAGTTCAACAATTCACAATATACATTATCAATTACCAACCTTCCACTTTAATCAAACTTCAAAACCAAGACTTCTAATTCCACAATTTTCAACATTCAAGACCAATTATCCATATCAAGCATAAGTTCAACTTCAATTCAACCTTTACAAGTATCAATCATCACCACCATACACAATTCACATGCATCATTCATCAAGAACATCAATTGCACCTCCAAATCCAATAATCCCATAATCAATACCATCTATTTCAACCAATTAACAATAATCACAATTCAATTCCTATCCTAGGGTCACTAGCCTAAGTTTTCACATTACATTACATTTTAGATATAGAAAACCGAAATCATACCTTAACCAATTTCCCTCAAGACCTCAATCAAGCTCCAATGTAAACACATACATTGCCTAATACACATAATATATACCCACACATACAACTCAACCACAAAATCACAAAATTTCAAGTATTTGAATTAGTGTTGAGAATCTTACCTTACCCAAAGATCAAAGAGACAAGACTAAGCTTTTTCTTCAAGCTAATTAGATCCTATAACATCAAAGAACCCAAAATCTCAACATTTTTACCCAAAAATTTCGAAATGAAGGGCTGGGAAAACTGGAAAGAAAACGTGGCTTACCTCAAGAATAAATTTGTGGGCTTTGTAGAGCTCGATGCCACAGTCGTGTGGCCGTAAACAGTGCGGCGATTAGAGCTCCAGATAAAAAGTTGTGATCAAATGAAGTTGGAAGTGAATTTGGGCAAGGGTTTCAAGCTTTCCCCTTTCCCTTTCAGCATGTTCTATGTTTGAGAGAGGAGAGAGGGTGCTGAGCCCATTTTGTTTAGTGAGGCTTGGTTGGGCCTTGGGCCCAATATGGGTCTGGTTGGCCCGATTTGGCCTGTTCAGCCCAATCTTGGGCCAAACTCTTTGAAATTAGTGTAAAAATTCTTGTTTTAATTTTCTCTATCATATTAAACCATAAAAGTCACATTTCAAATTTTCTAGAATATATTTTTAATTTATATGCTAATTATATATTAATTAACTGAGTTTTACATTCTACCCACCTAAATAGAATTTTCGCCCACAAAATTCGAATTTAGTTACCTGAGAATAGGTGCGGGTAGTCAGTTTGCATTTCCGAATCAAGTTCCCAAGTATGCTCCTCAATGCCGGCCCGACTCCATGCAACTTTAACTTACGAAACCTCTTTTTCACGTAACCGTTTAATACTCATATCATCAATTCTGACGGAGTCACCGGGAGCATCAAATCTTCCTTTAACTGAACCGATTCAGGTTCTAACACATGGTCAGCATCAGGAGTTTACTTTCGAAGCTACGGCATGTGAAATACATCGTGCAGGTTCGAAAGGTGAAGTGGTAAAGCCATCCGATGTGCCACCGGTCCAACCCTCTCAAGAATCTTAAACGGACTGATGTATCGAGGATTCAGTTTCTTCGTTTTAATCGCTCTGCCTACTCCTGTTGTTGGAGTAACCTTAAGAAAAACATGGTCTCCTTCCTCAAACTCTAAGGGTTTTTGCCTCTGATCGGCGTAACTCTTCTAACGGCTCTGAGCAATGAGCATCATATCTCGGATCTTCTTGACTTATTCTGTAGTTTCAGCTATCATCTCAAGCCCCAACAAAATTTTCTCCCCAGCTTCATACCAGCATAGCGGAGATTGACACTTCCTCCCATACAGAGTCTCATACGAAGCCATCCCGATGCTCGCATGGTAGTTATTATTATACGCAAACTCCACTAGCGGCATATACCGATCTCAACTCGCCGGCTGGTCTAAAACGCAAGCCCTCAGCATATCTTCTAGGGTTTGGATCTTCCTCTCAGATTGTCCATCTGTTTACGGATGGTAAGCCGTACTCAAGCTTAATTGGGTTCCGAAAGCTCTCTGAAACGCGCCCCAAAACCTTGAAGTGAATCAGGGAACTCTATCAGAAATGACAGTGGTAGGCATACCGTAAAGTCTCACAATCTCCATTTATGTACAAGCGTGCTAACTCCTCAAGAGTATAGTTCATCCGAATGGGTAGAAAGTGAGCCGACTTCGTCAGTCGGTCCACAATCATCCAGACAGCATCAAACCCGATTCTAGTCCTCGGCAATCCCGACACAAAGTCCATCGCGATGCCCTCCCATTTCCATTACAGAACTTTTAAAGGTTGCAAAGTCCCGAACGGCCTCTAGTGTGTTTAATCTTCACTTTCTGACAGGTTAAGCACTTTGAAACATGTTCTGTCACGTCATTTTTCATACCAGGTCACCAAAACATAGCTTTCAGATCATGGTACATCTTAGTACTCCCCGGGTGAATAGAGAATCTGCTTTTGTGCACCTCTTTTAGGATATCCTGCTACAATGTCCCAACATTCGACACAATGATCCTACCTTTGAATCTCCATAACTCGTCCTTGTCCCATCACACTCTCCACTGCTTTCCTTGCTCAATCGCCGGCAATACCTTTGGTAACACATTATCATCTCGATGAGCCTTTAAGAGTTCCGACTTAAAATCACTCGAGATTTGTAACTGACTCAAGCACAAAGTTCCAGGCACTTCTTGAACATCTAACTTTAGGTTTGCAAATGCTTTAAACAGTTTTTTTTCTCGAAGCATCATCCCAGCAGCATACAATGATTTCCGACTCAAGACGTCCGCCACAACATTTGCCTTTCTCGGATGGTAGCTCAATTTAAAGTCATAGTCTTTTAGCAACTCCATCCATCTCCTCTGGTGCATATTAAGCTCTTTTTTATTAAAGAGATACTTCAAGCTCTTGTGATAAGATAAAACTTGGAACTTAACCCCATAAAGATAATGCTTCCACCCCATTAGTGCAAACACAACTGCAGGGAGTTCCAAGTTGTGCGTCGGGTAATTAACTTCATGAGGTATCAACTGTTGCGAGGCATACGCCACTACATTCTGGTGCTACATCAGCACGCAACCCAGACCCTTTAGTGAGGCATCACAGTACACCTGAAATGGTTCATCCGGCTCAAGTAACACCAACACCAGTGCAGTGGTCAACTTTTGCTTCAACTCTTGAAAACTCTCTTCACATTCAGAAGTCCAAACAAACGGCGCATCCTTGCGGGTTAACTTTGTCAATGGCAAAGCCATATGAGAAAAGCCTTTGATGAATCTCCGACAATAGCTAGCTAAGCCCAGAAAACTCCTTATCTCAGTTACTAAGGTAGGTCGCCCCCATTCCATCACCGTTTCCACCTTAGAAGGATCTACAGCTATCCCCTGTTTAATCACTACATGGCCAAGGAACTTCTCCTCGCTCTTCCAGAACTTGCACTTAGATAGTTTTGCATAGAATTTTCTTTCCTTTAAAATATGTAACACAGTTCTTAAGTGATCTGCATGCTCCTCCTCGGTTTTAGAATAAATTAGTATATCATCAATAAAGACGACAACGAACTTATCCAAAAATGGGCAAAAAATTCGGTTCATATAGTCCATAAATACTACAGGAGCATTCGTTAACCCAAAATACATTACAATGTACTGGTAATGACCATAACGAGTCCTGAAAGTGGTCTTAGAGATGTCCTCATCTTTCACCCTTATCTGGTGAAAACTGGATCGCAAATCAATCTTAGAGAAAACTCTGACTCCTTGTAACTGATCCATGAGATCATCAATCATCAGCAGCAGGTAGTTATTCTTTATTGTGACCTTGTTCAATTGCCTGTAGTTTACACAGAGACGCATACTACCGTCTTTCTTCTTCACCAGTAACACCAGCGCTCCCCACGGAGAAATACTAGGGCGGATAAAGTGTTTACTCATTAAATCTTCCAATTGAGCCTTGAGCTCGGCCATTTCTAAAGGTGACATTCTGTAAGGGGCAATCGAGATTGGCCCCATTCCAGATACCAACTCAATTGCGAATTTAACCTTTCGGGCAGGAGGAAATTCGTCAATGTCATCCGAAAACACTTCAGGAAATTCACAAGCAACCGGAACTTTCTCTATACTTTGTTCCTCACCTGACACACTCGCAGCTGATAGCATAATGCCCTGACACTTCTGTCCCAAACAATTTACTACCACGTAGTTTAAATAACAGTCATTCACCGAAACCGGCCCTTCTGATCCTTCTGGCATGAAATACAACGATTTCTCAAAACAGTCCAGCAAAACATGGTTTTTAGACAACCAGTCCACCCAAGATAAGATCAAGACCAGTCATCAGCAAGGAAATTAAATCATAAACAAAATCACATTGCTTAACACTAAATGAAACTTGCGGACATCATAACCTAGTCACCATGGCTTCATGAGTGGCATTATTGGTGCGCGAAATTGTGATCACTACACAACTTTGCACAACTAACCAGCAAGTGCACTGGGTCGTCCAAGTAATAAACCTTACGCGAGTAAGGGTCGATCCCACGGAGATTGTTGGTATGAAGCAAGCTATGGTCACCTTGTAAATCTTAGTCAGGCAGACTCAAATGGGTATAGTGATATACGAATAAAGCATAAAGATAAAGATAGAGGTACTTATATAATTCATTGGTAGGAACTTCAGATAAGCGTATGAAGATGCTTTCCCTTCCGTCTCTCTGCTTTCCTACTGTCTTCATCCAATCCTTCTTACTCCTTTCCATGGCAAGCTTATGTAGGGTTTCACCGTTGTCAGTGGCTACCTCCCATCCTCTCAGTGAAAATGTTCCTATGCTCTGTCACAGCATATGGCTAATCAGCTGTCGGTTCTCGGTCAGGCCGGAATAAAATCCATCGATTCTTTTGCGTCTGTCACTAACGCCCCGCCTGCTAGGAGTTTGAAGCACGTCACAGTCATTCAATCATTGAATCCTACTCAGAATACCACAGACAAGGTTAGACCTTCCGGATTCTCTTGAATGCCGCCATCAGTTCTTGCCTATACCACGAAGACTCTAATCTCACGGAATGGCTGGCTCATTTGTCAGGCGAGCACTCGGTTGTCAGGCGATCAACCATGCATCGTGTATCAGGAATCCAAGAGATATTCACTAGAGCCTTGATTGCTTGTAGAACAAAAGTGGTTGTCAGTCACCTTGTTCATAGGTGAGAATGATGATGAGTGTCACGGATCATCACATTCATCAAGTTGAAGAACAAGTGATATCTTGGACAAAGAACAAGCGGAATTGAATAGAAGAACAATAGTAATTGCATTAATACTCGAGATACAGCAGAGCTCCACACCTTAATCTATGGTGTGTAGAAACTCCACCGTTGAAAATACATAAGAACAAGGTCTAGGCATGGCCGAATGGCCAGCCTCCCCCAAAGAGGGTTCAATCATAAAACATGATCAAAAGCTCTAGTGATCGAAAGACTCTTAATACAATAGCAAAAGGTCCTACTTATAGAAAACTAGTAGCCTATGGTGTACAGAGATGAGTAAATGACATAAAAATCCACTTCCGGGCCCACTTGGTGTGTGCTTGGGCTGAGCAATGAAACAATTTCGTGTAGAGACTCTTCTTGGAGTTAAACGCCAGCTTTTATGCCAGTTTGGGCGTTTAACTCCCATTTAGGTGCCAGTTCCGGCGTTTAACGCTGGAATTTCTGAGGGTGACTTTGAACGCCGGTTTGGGCCATCAAATCTTGGGCAAAGTATGGACTATCATATATTGCTGGAAAGCCCAGAATGTCTACTTTCCAACGCCGTTGAGAGCGCGCCAATTGGGCTTCTGTAGCTCCAGAAAATCCACTTCGAGTGCAGGGAGGTCAGAATCCAACAGCATCTGCAGTCCTTTTCAGTCTCTGGATCAGATTTTTGCTCAGGTCCCTCAATTTCAGCCAGAAAATACCTGAAATCACAGAAAAATACACAAACTCATAGTAAAGTCCAGAAAAGTGAATTTTAACTAAAAACTAATAAAAATATACTAAGAACTTAACTAAAACTACTAAAAACATACTAAAAACAATGCCAAAAAGGGTACAAATTATCCGCTCATCAATTATACACCTTCAGATCGTAGCCCAAAACCACAATTTTCAATCCTAACTTGCTAGCCTTTTCAAATACAATGAATTAAATGAGTTGCTCTCGAATCAAATAGAGCATTTAAAGTTTGACCAGCCATTTCACATTTACCTTGGATAAGTGTATCGGACCCTTCGGCACCTACAGCTGAGGTAGTGAACACTTGACCAGGCTGATGTGCTCTTCCAGTACCCTGTCTCAACTTCTCTGGACAGTTTGAGGCTTTATGTCCCAGTTTACCACATGGGTAATATAAGTCCCAACCGGCTTTACACAGAACACCTGGATGATGACTCCCGCATCTAGCACAAGCTTGCTCATTCAGAGGTTGCTTCCCAAACCTTCTCCCTTGAAAATTGTTGTTGTTAGGCCTTTTGAAACTAGCCTGACCCTGAGTTTGATGTGGTGCAAAGCCTCCACGCTTGAAAGTCTAACCCCTAGGAGCAAAGTTCCTCCCTCGGTTCTGCTGAAAAGGTCTCCTATAGCTTCCTTTTTCTGCAACTGCCCTTTTCACACAATCTTCAGCCACTCTGCTATTATTCACCAACTCTAATAATCCTGATCTCCATTGGCCCTACTAAACTAAAGATGTCACTTCGGAGCCCTCCTTCATACTTAATGCACTTTCACTCCTCAAAGTCTTCAGGAGCTCCTTGGCAAATATGAGAGAATCGGCATGATTCCTCGAACTTGTTGGTATACTCAAACACGAACATAGTACCCTGCTTCAGCTACAGTAACTCAAGCTCCTTTGTCGTCCTGACGGAATTCGGGAAGTATTTCTTATAAAACTCAACTTGAAAAGTATCCTAGGATATAGGATCATCACCTTGCTGCAGGAGGCGTTGTGTTGCTTGCCACTAATGCAGTGATTCCCCAGTGAGCTGGTAGGTAGCAAACTTGACACACTGCTCCTCAGGCACCTGCTGTGCTTGCAGTGCTTGTTCCATGGCCTAAAACCAGGTATCGGCTTCAGTCGGACTGGTGGTTTCCTTGAAAACTGGAAGGTTAACCTTCAGGAATGCTGAGAACGTCATCGGCCCATTTTCGCCATTTTCTCCAATACCATTGTTGTTCATATGCTACCCCAGCGCCTCAGCGGTGGCTTGCATAGTAGCAACCATATTTTCTAACGCAGCCATGAAGTTCACTGGGTTGTTCGTATCGGTTTTCGGCCCCTGAGTACTAGAATGACCTCTCCCAAGGCCTCAACTGTGTCCACTAGGCGCCATCTGATTCCTATACACACCAAACAGTTGATATCAAGTTGATCAGTCTCAATATCAAAAGTCTAGTGCTTCAAAGTCTCAAATGCATGCTTATTAAAATATATGCCAGTTACATCAGTCAGATATCCTAATAGCACATTAACACACACACACAGAGAATGCACAAAAGCATAGTCAGTCCATCCCTCAGGCTCTACAAGAACGAACTACTCTGATACCATAATGTAACACCCTACCACACAGAGCCTCATGCTTAAGTCATAAGAAAGAGGTGGTGAGGTATTACGACCTCTGAAAGTAAACTTTTATGTATAATAATAGTGAAAAAGATCTTTAACTAGGAGCCTTTGAAGAAAATGGGATAAAATAAAATCGTTAAATTGAAAAGCGCAACACTCCGATTGATAACGTAAACAAAGCAGATAAAGTAAGCTGACACAGATGTATGTACGATAGAGTGCCAAGATACAGATAGCAAAGCTCAGGTCTCAGTTTGTGAAGGTAACCAGTCCGAGCACATAGTTATACATATATAGATATATAGGAAAATCTAAAAGAAAACCCAAAATATAGAGTTACAAAACCTGAGTCTCCAAAATAACCTCTAAGAGGAGTCAATACAGTATATATAAACAATGGAGATAATAAGTATCTAAGTAAGGACAGATAACCAAAATAAAGTACCAAGAGCTAAGGATCTTCGCTAAATCAGAAGTCTCCAGCATGCCTCAGCGAGGAGCCTCACGTCCTGCATCTAAAAATTACAAAATCTGATTCTCAGCATGGTAACAGTGCCCACATATCTAACATATAATGTTTTGGAAAATCCGAAGGCAATTCTAGAACTTCCAACAGATAATTAAAGCTTAAAAATATAGCTAAATCGTGAAATTAAAATGGGTAACTTGCTAAGGTCTTCAGACTATCTAATACTCCCTAATCCAAGTCCTCCGACCCTCCCAACCACCAACAGAACCAAATGCCACAAACACAATTATTACAAACAAGGAAAATCACAAACAAGATTCAAATATAACAAATAATCAAGTAGCAAGTAGTTATGCAATCACTTAAGCAATCCAAAATAAAACACACCAAACAAACATATAGATGCATATGATGCATGCCTATCCTAGTGGCTGACGAGTCTCATCTGTCAGTTATAAAGCCAACCCAATATGTCCTGGTAGCTAACCATTGGACTGTCCCTCTGTCGCGCATCCCCAACTTGAGTTATCCACAATTATAATTATCAATATATATACAACACCCATACTGGTGTTTATCCACGAGGGCGAGCTCATCCAAAACTTTCACAATGTCTGACCACACTTACGATATAGGGTCAGCAGAGTATCGAGTTTCAACCTGGAGCACGTGGTGGCTAACCACTGCTTTCACCCAAGAAAACTCGTATCTCAGATAGGTGGAAGTGCAACATTCACAATATCAATCAATCAGCATATATCCATTCATATTCAGGCATAAATCAGTTTTTATCTCGACCATCTGGCTAAAAATCATAATTCATAACCAGCCATAAATTATTATAACATACAGCCATTCGTCTCACATCACATACATCACTTCCACCGTCATCCTCAACAACCCATGTATTTATCATTAATCATGTTTCATCCTTAATTTTCCCTTTACTTTATCTACAGGTTACCTCCTTTCCTAGTTTCATCTCATTACTAGGCGTACTATAAGGATTTAGGACTAACAGGATGAAAATAGAGGCTTAAAAGCTTTGAAATTCGTCTTAAAAACACAAATCTCATAGTTGCTAAAAAAACAGGGCTATGTGTACGCATAGGTCTCTTCTAGCCAATATGCATATGCATGCATCTGTTTGGGTACGCATACGTACCAGACAGAATTGAATGCATGTGTGCACCATATGTATGCGTACGCGAAAAAGGGGTTTTTAGAGCACTATGCGTATGCATTCACATATATGCGCTCGCATAGGAGCCAAACAGAATCCTCCCTATGCGTAGGGAGGGTATGCGTATGCATACAACTAGTTTTCATCAAAATTTTTACCAAGTCTGAAATTCTGCAGAATTTGAGTTTTGATCCTCAAACTTCCGACACGCATAACTTTTTTGTTTTAAATTATTTTTCATTTGTTCTTCAAATGCTACAAACATCTCGAACCCAATTTTATTTCTAAATAAGTTTGACACAAATCGGGAGTCCGAAGACCAAGTTATTCTCTACTAAAGTTGGGCCAAAATCACAATTTTCACAAAAAATCAACAAGCCTAAATTTTCAAATATACACTTCCTAACCACTTTAAACCCAACCAAAACCTTACCAATTAGCATCAACCATATTCCAACTTCCTTATTCAAGTTACAACACATCAATTCTCTATTTTCATCAATCTTCACTCAATAATCCAAGTTCAACAATTCACAATATACATTATCAATTACCAGCCTTCCACTTTAATTAAACTTCAAAACCAAGACTTCTAATTCCACGATGTTCAATATTCAAGACCAATTATCCATATCAAGTACAAGTTCAACTTCAATTTAACCTTTACAAGTATCAATCATCACCACCATACACAATTCACATGCATCATTCATCAAGAATATCAATTGCACCTCCAAAACCAATAATCACATAATCAATACCATCTATTTCAACCAATTAACAATCATCACAAATTCAATTCCTATCCTAGGGTCACTAGCCTAAGTGTTCACATTACCTTAAATTTTAATACAGCAAACCGAAACCATACTTTGACCGATTCTCCGCTCAACCCGAAACACTTCCAATTGCACTTTTCCTCAAGTTTCAATGCCTCAACACCATACCAACCTATTTTTCAGTACCACAAGTCCACTCCACACTTTGCAAGACCTCAATCAAGCTCCTATGTACACACATACATTGGCTAATACACATAATATACACTCACATATACAACTCAACTACTAAATCACAAAATTTTAAGTATTTGACTTAGGATTGAGAATCTTACCTTATCCGAAGATCAAAGAGGTAAAACTAAGATTTTCCTTCAAGCTAATTAGATCCTATAATATCAAAGAACCCAAAATCTCAATATTTTTAACCAAGAATTTCGAAATCAAAGGATGAGAAAACTGGAAGGAAAACATAGCTTACCTCAAGAACAAAGTTGTGGGTTTTGTAGAGCTCGACGCCGTGGTGGCGTGGCCGCAAGCGGTGCGGTGATCGGAACTTTGGATCAAAAGTTGTGATCAAATGAAGTTGGAAGTAAATTTGGGCATGGGTTTCAAGCTTTCCCCTTTCCCTTTCAGCATGTTCTATGTTTGAGAGAGGAGAGATGAGGCTTGGCTGGGCCTTAGGCACAATACGGGCCTAGTTGGCTTGGTTTGGCCCGTTCGGCCCAATCTTGGGCCAAATTCTTTAAAATTAGTGTAGAAATTCTCATTTTAATTTTTTCTATCATATTAAACCATAAAAATCACATTTCAAAATTTCTAGAATATATTTTTTATTTATGTGCTAATTATATATTAATTAACCAGATTTTACAATATATACAACACATATATAATTGTTAAGTAAGAAAAAGTGACAATAGACCTAGTTGGAATATAATATTTGTTGTTACTTTTAGTAATTTATTGTTAAAAATAATAATTCAAACAGGTTATGAATTTAAAGTAATTGTTCAATTAGCTACCAGCAAATACTTTTGCAATAATACAAATTACTATTATATTAAAAATTAGAAGTATGATTTTTCTCATATAAACAAATATATATAATTTAAAATTACTAAAAAAATTATAGTCATTTGATATCTTCAAAATATGTATTTAAAAGTTGGAACAATAATAAATTAATAATAAATATATAAATTCTTTAGCTAACTTTAAATAAGAATATATAGTTGATTAAGAAAAAAAAATGAAACAATGCTAACAAGATGGGTAACCATAGAGATATAAGTGACTGATTGTAAGATTTGAATCTGGAATCTTAAAGTCGAACAAACTTTTAACTACTTTTAAGAAAGAAAATTAGGACATGTTATGTCAATGTTGAGTGAAAGAGTAGAAGTTCTTTGACTTTATCAGAAGCCTATAATTTTTTTTTTTGAAGTTTTCTCATTTCAGCAATCTTTGTGGGGATTCACTACAATTTTTCATATACCATTTGAGGTGCACCAAATCCAACAATCCTAATCATTTGTGTAGATTTTAGATCAAATTAAATCTCTATCGAATATCAGCCTTATATTGTTCGCCCTATTTTTGAAGATGGATATAGTTGAATGGGAAAATCATCATGAACAGACTGAGTTGTGTTCTGCATTTTGCAAGTTTACAACCTAGAAAAAATGCAACGTACAACTCAAAATATTTATGATGATTTAGCCCATCCAATTGTCCGATCTTTCTTAAATAAAAATCATACAATCACACCACAGAGTCAAGCATACCATATGCTTTTTTTTTTACCAAAATTCAAATCACAACAATGAACTTGTATTAAGCTTGTGTGTTTTAACATATATCTTGATCACTAAAATGAATAAATACACAATTACATATTAACATATACACAAATAATTACGTATTAACAAACTAGTTCTTAAAACTTTTTCTCTTTCTGAGATGCCATGTAAAACATGCAATGAACATGACCATACACATCAAATAACAATTCCTACATCTTAGGTGTCGGCTTACAATATTCAAGATAGATCCATGGCTTGAATGCCTCATTATCCACACAATGCCTCAACGTCTTAGCTGATTTTGGAGTGTGTTTGGTTACAGTGATTGTTGGAGAAATTACTAATTTGTAGCATACATCTATGCCCCAGCTGTTCTTGTTACTCCTCTTGGTGCTTTGAGTATTATAGTTAGGTAAAAGAACCAATTTTTTAATTTGAGTAGACTCTCAATTGGGTAAACTAAAATAATGAAGAATCAATAAAGTAGAGTTATTGAGGATTTGAATGTTCCAATTCTTTTATACTCAAGTATGTCTGCATAAATATTTACATCAAATATTGTTGTTACATTTAAACTTCTTATCTATGTACCTATTTTCATTCATAAAATTGAGTTTTTATGTATCATAACACATACTCGTACTCATATTCTACCACCCTTTTTTGGACGATAAGAACAAATTTTTCATTTTAAAATTTTGAGGAACGACTTTATGCTACAAGTTTCTGCCATTTTGCTACAATCTGTTGATAGATATATGATAATAACTATAATACTTTTTTGTGGCTTGTGAAAATGGGATAGTGCTGTGTTGGCACATTTCATGCTTAAGGAGAAGCTGCAGAGAATGGGCATGCTGAGGTGTCTTATGTGCATTGTGGGATCAATTATGATTGTACTCCATGCACCTCAAGAGAAGTCTCTTACTTCTCTTCAAGAAATTTGGCTGTTCAACCAGGTATGTTGCCCGTATATATGTTTTATGGTTTCTTTCACTGTGTTATATTCACTACGACATGAAGACTCTGGTTTTGTTGTTTCTATTGGATGTTCCATGTTCATATTGAAGATTTTAGCTAAAAACACTTTCCAATTGAAAAATGATTTGGAAGCTAAGAGGTAATCTAGAAGTTCAATGTGTAACCCTCTAAGTCAAATAACAGAAATGTCATGCTTGACCTAGACTAACAACTGATGATCTAGAAGGCTGGATTCAAATTTTTTATTTGCCATAACTTTTGTTTGCATCATTTGCTTGGAGTTATATGGTGACAAACACTTTCATGTTTGCTGCCATTGGATATATTTAACATTGCAGTTGTGTTTTCAATCTATTATGCCTTGTTCACATCTTTTACAATATTAACTAGTACAATCATGTTTAAGGTTAGTATTCACTAAAATAAAACAAAAAGTATGCCCTAAAAGAATGAGTTATCTCACACATCAAGTGTTTAACTATTTGTTGTAATCATCTATCCTCTTTTTCTTATTAGAACTATTCTGGTCAAAGTATAAGCAGCATTACATCAGAGCTATGTGGTTTCATCACAGTGTTATCTGGCATAGTAGTATTGCATAGCACAAGAGAGCCAGATCCTCCAGTTTCATCAGGTAATGCCTCATTCCTCACTGATGAGCATGTTGGTTATATAATCTCCTCATAGTTTTATTTGCCTTCATAATTGTACCTAATAACTTATTTTCCTCAGTAATTCACTTTCTAAAATATGCAAATTATTTACAGATGCAAAATGGACTTGGAGCTTGAAATTGTTGCTTGCTTAAATGGTATACATCATTACACCAATGGCCATTGAATCTGTAGAAATAAAAGGGCATTAGAAGAGGGAAGTTAAAAGCCTAAAAATGTCTTGGGGTAGGGCATATAGTCAATATTTAGGACATATTAGGATTTCTTAGTGTATTTGTGAGATAAAATTTTGTTTTCTATTTTCTTAGAACCTTCCCTCTTTCTGAGACGCCATGTAAAACATGCAATGAATATAACCATACACATCAGATAACACTTCCTACATCTTAGGTGTCGGCTTACAAAGTTCAGGATAGATCCATGGCTTGAATGCCTCATCATCCGCACAATGCCGCAACATCTTAACTGATTTTGGAGTGTGTTTGGTTACAGTGATTGTTGGAGAGATTGCTAATTCGAAGCATACATCTATGCCCCAACTGTTCTTATTACTCCTCTTAGTGCTTTGAGTATTATAGTTAGGTAAAAGCTTTGATTTTTTATATTTGAGTAGAACCCCAATTTGGTCAACTAAAATAATGAGGAATCAATAAAGTAGAGTTATTGAGGATTTGAATGTTCCAATTCTTTTATATTCAAGTATGTCTGCATGAATATTTACATCAATTACTGTTGTTACATTTAAACTTCTTATCTTTGTACCTACTTTCTTTCGTAAAATTGAGTTTTTATATAACATACCACATACTTGTATTCATATTTTGGCACCCCTTTTTTGGACGATGAGAACAAATTTGCCATTTTAAAATTTTGAGAAACGACTTTATCCTATATGTTTATGCCATTTTGCTACAATCTGTTGATAGATATATGATTATGTAATTATAATACTTTTTTGTGGTTTGTGGAAATGGGGTAGTGCTATGTTGGCACATTTCATGCTTAAGGAGAAGCTGCAAAGAATGGGCATGCTGCGGTGTCTTATGTGCATTGTGGGTTCGACTGTGATTGTACTCCATGCGCCTCAAGAGAAGTCTCTTACTTCTGTTCAAGAAATTTGGTTGTTCAACCAGGTATGCTACTCGTATATGTGTTCTGTGGTTTCTTTCACTGTGTTATATTCACTACGACATGAAGACTCTGATTTTGTTGTCTCTATTGGCTATTCCATGTTCAGATTGAAGATTTTAGTTAAAGTCACTTTCTAATTGAAGAAATGATTTGAAAGCTAAGAGATAATCTAGAAGTTCAACTTGTAACCCTCTAACCCAAATAACAGAAACTTCATGCTTGACCTAGACTAACAATTGATGATCTAGAAGGCTGGATTCAAATTTTTTATTTCCTATTACTTTTGTTTGCATCATTTGCTTGGAGTTATATGGTGACAAATACTTTCATATTTGCAGGCGTTGGATACATTTAACACTGCAGTTTTGTCTCCAATTTATTATGCCTTGTTCACATCTTTTAGAATATTAGCTAGTGCAATCATGTTTAAGGTTAGTATTCACTAAAACAAAACGAAAAGTGTGCCCTAAAAAGAATGAGTTATCTCACACATCAAGTGGTTAACTATCTATTGTAATCATCTATCCTCTTTTTCTTATTAGGACTATTCTGGTCAAAGTATAAGCAGCATTGCATCAGAGCTATGTAGTTTCATCACAGTGTTATCTGGCACAGTAGTATTGCATAGTACAAGAGAGTCAGATCCTCCAGTTTCTACAGGTAATGCCTCATTCCTCACTGATGAGTATGTTGGTTATATAAGCTCCTCAAAGTTGTATTTGCCTTAATAATTGCACTTAATGACTTATTTTCCTCAGTGATTCACTTTCTAAAATATGCAAATTGTTTACACATGCAAAATGGACTTGGAGCTTGAAATTATTGCTTGCTTAAATGGTATACATCATTACACCAATGGCCATTGAATCTGTAGAAATAAAAGGGCATCAGAAGAGGAAAGTTAAAAGCCTAAAAATGTCTTGGGGTAGGACATATAGTCAATATTCAGGACAGAGTAGGATTTCTAGTGTAATTGTGAGATAAAACTTTGTTTCCTATTTTCTTATAATGTTTCGGTTAAGAAACTTTTGCTATTTCTGGAAATGATCATTGTCTAATTACCCTTTTTGTACAGATTTGTATAGTCCGTTGTCCCCGAAAGTAACATGGTATATCCAAGGCAATGGTGAGTCTTCGAAACAGAAGGAAGAAGATGGGTCACCACCTTTTAACTTATTTATGGTTGTATGACAAGATCATATCACGTGATACTGAATTGTTAAGTGGTAGAACTGTAAATTAGAATCACCTAATGCTGCCATTGAGTTAGACGCAGCCCACATACCACAATGATATTTTTCTTCAGTTTATTCTACATTAAGCTCTATAAATGTGGCAGTGTTCTAGAGTTTGACTCTGTGACTCCCTCTATCTGGTTTGGCAATAAGTTTCAAGAAGCTCCTGTCATATTGTTTTGGTAGATAAGTCGTTCTTCCTTTTCTCGGAGGATGTTTGTTTCCGTGGCGACGTGTGAAATGAAAGCTCGTGTGCACAATCACCAAAAATTCCTGGGTGATTTTTCTCTTAGTTTGTATGTTTTTCTTTATTGTTATTATTTTGCATTATTTTACCCTCTTGTACGCATTTCCAAAGTTGTACCCCTCAGTTCTTAGCTAATTTTTGTGTTCATATTCTGGTGTTCCTCTGATTTCAGGAGCTAATCCATGTAAATTAATTAGTGTAATTTTAATTATTTAACTAGTTATCATTTGAAACTTATGAATGTCTATATATATTACAATTTTGATTCATCTATGATTCAACACCATTAATTGTTTGATCTAAGTTGAGCTATGTCTTGAAAATAGGTGAATGAACTTGCTTGGCCATCTATACTAGAACATTGATTCAATTATGGAAAATGGTTGTACACCCAAAAAATAATTACGGAAAATACTTTGAAATATCATCTTAATTAGTATTGATAGCATTTCAAATCTTAGTTTGAATTCTAAAATTGTGGTTTGGATGAAAGTTACTTTAGTTATAATAGTGATCATTGTATATCACAAGCATAGTGTGTTATTCGGCTAGGATATTTTTAATTATGAACTTGAAGAGAAAACGGTTGTCAAAGTTACACTTATTCAGTTATTCTGCTTTGAATTAATATTTTTATATTATCAATTTGAATAGAACTTAAGAGAAATATCAAATCATAGTGAATAACCATCTCTTGTAACTTGTAGTTATTATGAATGTTATGGTTTTGACTTTATTAGTTAGTATTTAACAGTATGTATTAATATATTTTAAGAAGCAAAATTAAATTAGACAATACATGTATTTATATATAATATATGATGACTAATTTAGTGACTAATTTTTAATATGTATATAATATTTTTGATAAAAATTATATAAAAATATTCTATATTCTATGATAAAATATTTTTAAAGAATTCTTACTTAAATTAATATATTTTAAACTAATAATTATTTAAAAAAATACCTTGTTCCCACCCGAAGTCCCTTCGGCAAAGTCATCGAGACCTTAAATAAGGCCTAGTTCACCACTCCTTCGGCATTGCCATCAAAGCAAGAGAGTTAGGGGATCAAAAATTCCAATACTTACACCATTGTTCTATACATACCTATATTCCTACACCATTGATCAAACTAAGCCATATGCTACCCTCTAATATTGTCAAATTGGCACACATTCACATTTTAGGAAAAAAAAATTAAGGTAATAATTAAACCAAACTAAACATACTAAAACAAATATTTAGTCCATTATTTGTTGTGTGTGTGTGTGTGTTTTTATTTTTTATTTTTTTTTGCTTGAGTAGTCTTCTCTTCTTTCGTAAATTCTCTTTGGTCCAATAAAATACACATGTTATGTTATAGTTTCTACATAAAATATTAATTAAAATATAATAACTACCATGATTAAATACTTCAAAGAGTTTAGACTAACAAATTAAATAATTTTTAGATTAACAAAAAAACTACGTACAATAGTCAGCTATGTCATGCATATTCTTTCCCCTTAGCTTTTCTCTTCTAGCTATTTTTTCCTGGCGTTCAAAGAATTTTTTAGCGTTACTAACAACTTGTGTATAAGTTCTTGTTTTAACATATTCATTTGAAATTCTTAACCATTATTTTCCTAATTCTTCATACCTTTGGAGAAACAACCTGCCAAAAAATATTTTGATATAATGAGTGACTAACAAATTTTATAGGAAAGTTCTTTCTATCTAACCTTTAAATGACAAACATATATAATACTATTAATTAATACGTACTTGTGCTCTTGTAAAGTCTAATGATATATTATTTTCCGTTCATTGTTGTCACTAGAAGCCACAGGTAAAGATTCGTATTGGATTATGTTGCTGTTGGCATGTCAGTTTTGTTCTCTTGTTGCCCTTGACATGGCTAATGACGACAACATAATATACATTGGCACTGCCATGTTTGCCGCGGGCGCCATTGCCTCTATCCTACTATGATAATATTACCAAGATGTATTTACATAATAGAGAAATAGAGTATCTATGTATCTGTATGGGCAAAAAATAAATAAAGAAATAAAAGGAGAATGAAAATATTTAGAGTAGCCACCTGTGATGTTGATGATAAGTCCAAGGAGGCGGTGGTGTTACATTGACGATGGGGATGGAGAGAGGGCTGCGTTCTAAAGGGGTAGCAGGTACAGGTATCATGATGATCATGTTCTCAGAATAACCATTTTTTATGGCATTGACGTCGGTCATCAGCTTCAAAAAGCGATCTTGCAGCTGTACCGGAGTCTTTTCGGGGAGGTGAGCAACCACAGTCTCCCAGCAATTGTGTATAGCATCCTAGAAATAATTGGTGATAACCGACTCAAAGGCTTTGTTCTCCTCCCAAGTCTAGACTTGAGGTTGCGGTTGAGATTGAAGTGGTTGATGACCACCCACTTCGGCAATCAGCTCTAACGAAGGTTGATAACCCCGAGTGTCAGCAAAAAACTGATCTGTCATGTTGCTTATATTCGTCTGCGTCTTGGGTTGATGCTGAGACTAAAGCGGAGGTTGAGGCAGAGGTGGAGATTCTAGCTGAGGTGGTTGATTAACATTGACGTCAATAGCACATTGCTCTTCCATGTTCGTTGTATGCGGCTGGAGTTGTGGCTGTAACTGAGTATGCTTGGTAACTTCTGTCTCCACCCGATTCTCCATAGCTTCCGGCAAACACTCCTCATCAAGAACTATCTCAATCTGTTTGTTGCCATCCCAAGAATGCGGTGGTTGATTATCATCCAAGGTCGGTAGATCTTCCATCTCCGTCGTATCCATCATTAAAAGAATATCCAGTTCCTCTTTAATCATTCGTGCGTTATCCTACATATCCACCTTTGAAAGAGTGTCATCCCAAGAATGCAGTGGTTGATTATATACTATGAACCACGGACACTTTGCTGAATTGTCGTGTCTGCGTGTCGGACACATTTCGGACACGACACTCACCGACACTCGTCCGACACGCGTGTCTGCTGTGTCCAAACCGTGTCTCAATAAAAAATAAAAAATTCTTCTCCGGATACACTTGGACACGCCTAAATACCATCACGTGTCAGCGTGTCCGATCTTATTATTAATATATATTCTTAAAATAATTTTAGATATAGTATATATTATTATTTATTAAAACAAAAAATATTTTAAATACTTGATATAATTAAAATAAGACATTAAAAATAATTTAAAAAATTAATTTATATTCTAATATCAATAAAATATGAAAATATCATTATGGTTTATCTAAAAAAGACTTTATATTTGATATGTATACGTGTACCTGTGTCATGTAAAATTTTAAAATTCGCGTGTCGGTGTGTCCCATGTCGTATCGTGTCTCGTGTCCGTGTCAGTGTTCGTGCATCATAGATTATATACAACACATATATAATTGTTGAGAAATAAAAAATGATAATAGACCAAGTTAGAATATAATATTTGTTGTTATTTTTAGTAATTTATTGTTAAAAATAAAAATTCAAATAGGTTATGAATTTAAAGTAATTATTCAATTGGTTACCAGCAAATACTTTTGTAATAATATAAATTATTATTATATTAAAAATTGTAAGTATGATTTTTTTTTCATATAAACAAATATATATAATTTAAAATTACTAAAAAAATCATAGTCATTTGATGTCTTCAAAATATGTATTTGAAAGTTGGAACAATAATAAATTAATAATGAATATATAAATTCTTTAACTAACTTTAAATAAGAATATATAGTTGATTAAGGAAAAATAATGAAACAATGATAACAAAATGGGTAACCATAGAGATATAAATGACTAATTGTAAGATTTGAATCTAGAATCTTAAAGTCGAGCAAACTTTTAACTACTTTTAAGAAAGAAAATTAGGACATGTTATGTCAATGCTGAGTGAAAGATTAGAAGTTCTTTGATTTCATCAGAAGCCTATAATTTTCTTGGAAGTTTTCTCATTTTTGCAATCTTTGGGTGGATTCACTACAATTTTTCATATATCATTTGAGGTGCACCAAATCCAGCAATCCTAATAATATGTGTAGATTTTAGATCAAATCAAACCTATATCGAATATCAGTCTTATATTATTCCCGCCTATTTTTGAAGATGGATATAGTTGAATGGAAAAATCATCATGAACAGACAGAGTTGTGTTATGCATTTTGCAAGTTTACAACCTAGCAAAAATGCAACCTACAACTCAAAATGTTTACGATAATTTAGCCCATCCAATTGTTCAATCTTCCTTAAACAAAAATTATACAATCACACCACAGTGTCAAGCATACCATATGCTTTTTACACCAAAATTCACATCACAACAATAAACTTGTATTAATCTTGTGTGTTAAGCTTTAACATATATCTTGATCACTGAATTGAATAAATACACAATTATATATTAACATAAACACAAATAATTACGTATTAACAAACTAGCTCTAAGAACCTTCCCTCTTTCTGAGACGCCATGTAAAACATGCAATGAACATAATCATACACATCAGATAGATCCATGGCTTGAATGCCTCATCATCCGCACAATGCCTCAACATCTTAACTGATTTTGGAGTGTGTTTGGTTACAGTGATTGTTGGAGAGATTGCTAATTCGAAGCATACATCTATGCCCCAGCTGTTCTTGTTACTCCTCTTAGTGCTTTGAGTATTATAGTTAGGTAAAAGCTCCAATTTTTTAATTTGAGTAAAACCCCAATTTGGTAAACTAAAATAATGAGAAATCAATAAAGTAGAGTTATTGAGGATTTGAATGTTCCAATTCTTTTATACTCAAGTATGTTTGCATGAATATTTACATCAATTACTGTTGTTACATTTAAACTTCTTATCTTTGTACCTACTTTCTTTCGTAAAATTGAGTTTTTATATAACATACCACATACTTGTATTCATATTCTGGCACCCCCTTTTTTGGACGATGGAAACAAATCTACGATTTTAAAATTTTGAGAAACGACTTTATCCTATATGTTTCTGCCATTTTGCTACAATCTGTTGATAGATATATGATTATGTAATTATAATACTTTTTTTTGGTTTGTGAAAATGGGGTAGTGCTGTGTTTGCACATTTCATGCTTAAGGAGAAGCTACAGAGAATGGGCATGCTAGGGTGTCTTATGTGCATTGTGGGATCGACTGTGATTGTACTCCATGCGCCTCAAGAGAAGTCTCTTCCTTCTGTTCAAGAAATTTAGCTGTTCAACCAGGTATGCTACTCGTATGTGTTCTGTGGTTTCTTTCACTGTGTTATATTCACTACGATATGAAAACTCTGATTTTGTTGTCTCTATTAGCTGTTCCATGTTCAGATTGAAGATTTTAGCTAAAGTCACTTTCCAATTGAAGAAATGATTTGGAAGCTAGGAGCTAGTCTAGAAATTCAATGTGTAACCTTTTATCCCAAATAACAGAAATGTCATGCTTGACATAGACTAACAATTGATGATCTAGAAAGCTGAATTCGAATTTTTTATTTCCCATAACTTTTGTTTGCATCATTTGCTTGGAGTTATACGGTGACAAACACTTTCATGTTTGCATGCGTTGGATACATTTAACACTGCAGTTGTATCTCCAATCTATTATATCTTATTCACATCTTTTACAATATTAGCTAATGCAATCATGTTTAAGGTTAGTATTTACTAAAACAAAATGAAAAGTGTGCCCTAAAAGAATGTGTTATCTCACACATCAAGTGCTTAACTATATGTTGTAATCTTCCATCCTCTTCTTCTTATTAGGACTATTCTAGTCAAATTATAAATAGCATTGCATCAGAGCTATATGGTTTCATCACAGTGTTTTCTGGCACAATAGTATTTCATAGTACAAGAGAGTTAGATCCTCCAGTCTCTACAGGTAATGCCACATTCCTCACTGATCAGCATGTTGGTTATATAAAGGTATCAAAGTAACATAGAAGATGAGAAGAAAATAAAAAAGAAGAAGAAGCAGAAGCAGAAAAGTTAGCCATAACCTAGTTGCTTGTTAGTTGCGAATGAAGATCCCACCTGGCAGAAACTCATGGATCTCGAAGAAGAAGATGATGAGAAATCATCTAGTAAATAAGAAACATTGATATCATTTCATGTTATATTATTTTCGGTGTTTGGTTTTTCATTGTTTCACAACCGTAATCTAAATGTTTATATGTAGATGAGGAGAAGCCACTTGTTGATGAACACATTGAAGTGAAGCGTATGAAAAGGCTTGAGCAGCTGAGGGTTAGACGTCCTTATCATGCTATATCTAAGGATGGAAGTGGTTGGGTTTCACTTTCTTCTCAGCCTATTGATCCTAATAATGTAAACGATGATGTGTCTCCACCCTCTTAAACAAAGGGTTCAAAATGGCAAACTTCTGATAGAAAGATAGTTGATTTATAACCTTCTAAGTAGTGGTTAAAACGGAATGACACTCCATCACCTGAACATGACTCACAACTAGTGCATTCCGAGGGGTTGGACTCTGACTTATCACCCCCTCATAAAGGCAGAATTCAGAGTGCTACAATTTCACCTGCACGTCAGCTAAGGTCATTTGATCCAGAGTTCTGAGTCTTGACATTTCTCTCCCTCACCGTTCTCAGCGCCAAATACATGATCACAAAAGCAAGAATTATAAGACTCCTGATTTGCATGATCTTTCTACACCTCGTGATTGTCGTCATGATTGTCCAATGATCCCGTTCTTGATAACAATTCAGATATTGTAAAGTTTGAGTTCAAGGATTTTTCTTTTTTACCTAAAATGATTCTTAAAAGATATGAAGAATACAAGTATCTTAGGCTGGTTGAAGAAATCATCTCTAAGGGTCCAGCCAAAAATGATAGAACAAGGACTGGTACCTTGTCAAAATTTGGTTGCTAGGTAACAGATGGCTATATTTGAGGGTTGCTGTAATTCATACTCTGACATCTGTATCCATATTTTTATAGATGAGGTTCAATTTCTGCAAAAACTTCCCTCTTCTACTACAAAGGTACATAAACATTATACTTATTATTATAGTTTAGGAAGATGTTCAGATATGACAGCTTAGGGAGCGGAACGTGATGTTGCGTCAATTTGAACCACTCAGATATATTATAAATGAACGTGAGAGGCCAAGATCGTGGGAAGTTGTTGTGAATGTACACCAAGAGCAGGAGCCACATGTGTCCGCTTGCAACAGGTGGAGCAGTTGAGAAGTATATAGACACAGACAATCTCACATGTGTCCGCTTGCAACTAAAGGCTGGGATGTGAAGGCGTTAGCTGTAAGCCTAGCCATTTTGGTGGGTTAGCCGAGCTGAGTTATGGTTGGACCAGGTGTGTGTGATGTAGATCAGCTCCCATAGATGGGCCAAGGCATGTTTGAGAAGTTTGGGATGTAAAAAGATCTGGCAATAATGAAATAAATTAAAATTTATGGTAATGAATTCATTGCGGATGATACTGTGTTGCGATTTAAAATTTGATGATAACTAAATTGAAGAAAACAGTATTTGAGAAGTTAAAATTATACATCTTTGCTTAGTGAATGGAATAATAATTTTTTTATCAACAATAAAGAATAGTAAATTGTTTTTGGCTATGAAAGAAAGTTAGGAGGGGCAAATACAAATTTGACATTAATGTGGATTTGGAACTACATGATAAGGAATTTTGTTTTATCATTTATGTACTGTTTGCTACAAAAATACAAAAATAGAAATTAAAAATAAAACATATATACATATGCATTAATGTATGTATAAATTTATCTAACTGTAGATTTTTTTAGGCTATGTCACAAGAGACGTGAGTTTTTTTTTTTTTTTTTTGCTGTGGACGTTTGCATAAATTTGTAAAAAGTATGAGTAAGGTGTTGAAATTTGTGGTGGTATTATGGATTAGTTTATTTCAATTTAATAATGAAGAAAATTCTTTCATGTATTGAGTAAAAATTTAGTTATACCAAGTTAACAATTACCCCCTCTAAGCATAATATTAGTAGTAATGGGAACTAGAAACATGCGCATGTGATAGATATAAATTTTGTACACGCGAGTAAAATTGTTTCCTTGTGTGGTATTAAATTAAGTTGTTTGTATGGTGTCTAAAAATGATTGTCTAATTATTAAAAAAAGTTAAATAATTATTTTTTAATTTAAAAATATAAAATAAAAAATTTTAAATATTTAAAATTTACTAAAAAAATAAGTTAGATAAATATTAAACACCAAGTGTAAAGTACCATAAAACTGGCCTTAAATTAATGATTTTATACAGTGAATATTTAAAATCATGACACAAAATTTATTAGTATTAGAGAAAAAAAAGTTAAATTAAATGCAAGGAATGATTAAAGGAACATGATTTTGGATAACAATTGAATCAATGTGTGTCCTTGTTTAACATCACGCCAACCCAATAATTAAAATATCGCTAGATTTACTTTCCACTAATTTGGGTTTGAACCCAAGCCTTGAGACCCAATGGCTCCACATGGACTTACCCCACATCATTTTTGGGTCACGCCTCTTGCGACGCTTTTTCAAGAGCTTCACGTTGCCTTTTGAGCTGGTCAATTATGACATTACACTTTGAAATTCATGATTCTTATGGTCATTATAACAGAAGCTTTAGGAGAAAAGTGCACATGTTTTATGATACCGAAGTACGTGAGGAAAGAAGTCAAGTGGAGCACATGGAGAGGATGACAAGAAAAACAACATGGTTGGAGAAACAGCTAGGTAGCAATCACAAGTATCACAGGAGACTGTGTAATGAGTACGCGGAGATGCAGTGCTAGTGGCTAGTGGCTAGTGCCTAGTGTTTAAAAACATCAGAAACTGCTGCACCTGCGGGTGGAGGTCAAAGTTTTCGCTGTGCAATGGGTGTTTACGTCGAGGTGAAAAACCTTTTTGTTAGCTTCATCGGAGGAGTGGGTTACATTCTTCCCCCATTTTGTGCATACGGCGATAATTGTTCGCGAGGTTGGCATACTTCTCCATCAAATCCTGGACAACATCGAAGTTGTAGTCGCATACGCAGGCTTCCACATTGGCACGCAGTGCATGGATGGTCAGTCTTGCAGCATCCTCTATGCTGGTTTCATCATCGAAGGTTATCCGTCTGAACTGGACCAAAGGCTCCAGATATGGTGGAGGCACAATGAAGGCGAGATGGCAGTAACATGTGTGACCATTGCGGAAGGTTTTTGTCATGATGCGGTACAACGGTGGTGGAATGTCAAGCTTCTCACAAGCCTCAGTGAGCATTTTCCTCATGTTGAAGTTGAGTAAGAATTGCTGGATGGGTTTTTGCGGGGCAAGATCATCGGCTACAAAACAAAGGATCCGTGACGTAGTGGTACCAGAGGAATGTGATTGGAGTAGCATGTAAAGTAGCTTAGGTACCCGAGGAACTTACGTCGTAGATAATGTGGAAGGGCCAGTGTTTGCTCTTGTTGAAAGCGCACATGCAGAGCTCACAAGGCAAGACGTTGCTTCTATCGGTAATGCTCTTGTTGAACTGGTTTGGGTGCATCCCCGTTGTTAATCTGTGTAACACCAAGATCGTAGTCATCATCACCGAAAAAGAAAACCCAGGCCTTGTCAGCGTTGTTGAGAGTTGTGAACTTGCACCATGATGAGTTATTGAAGTCATGCATCATCTCTTTAAGCTCATTGATGGAGTTGTAAATCCCAAGGACCAAGCCGGCGAAGACACAATAGTAGTCGGGAGAGGCCATGGAAGTGTCCATTTTGGCGTTGGTTTTATGTGTTGTGTATGCTGGGATTCGGTTCTTCAAACTGCGACTTATGTAGGAGTTTCAAGTATGGACACTATTACGGTCAACATTGATTAGTAGAGTGTAGGGTTTACATATGGGCAGTGATGTAAATGTCACGAATAGGGAATAAGAATCTCATACCCTTTTCTGAAAAGGAACCATTATTTCACTATGACCGATATATGTAATGGTGCACAATAGTTCGCATTAATGTGAAAAATGACAATTGTGGTTACTTTAAGTTTATTTATGGAAGAATGTGATGTTAGAAATTTGTGCACTCTTTTAATTAGTTCAGTAGAAGTAGCTTCAATGAATAGTGTAACTGGCGTGTGATATATAAAGGATGTGGTTGAATTTTTTTAAGTTTGCTCGGAAGTAATTGTTTTAAGATGTACACAAGTGTATGTTAATGTATTCCGCTTTTAGAGTATTTTTGTTTTCCAAGCAACTCAAATATATGGGTAATTAGATATTTGAAGTTAATAGGTAAACATTTTAAATCATACGAAAAAAGAATGTATGATATAAAAATTGAAAATCTATTAAAATGGACGAACTTCCGTATAAAAACTAAACATTATTAGATCGGAAATAAGTATCAATTTATTTAATTTTTTTAAATTTATATTACTTATTAAATTTATAATGTAATGGACGCACTTGGTACTCTCCTATAAAAAAATGGCTCGATGAATATATTTTTTTTGTCTAACAAAACATGACCTAATAACACTAAAATTTAATTTAAAAATCATAGATAAATAAAATAAGTAATAAACGTAGACACAAAATTAAACTTTTTTGTTATGTGGTACACTAAAAATATAATATAATAAATCATATTATTGTCATGCATAATGACATATAATTCAATATTTTTATTTTAATTTGATTAAACAAAAAGGACTAATATTTTAAGTTTAATTTTTAACTTTTATCATGAATAAAGATGGAAGTTTGTACATATTAGATAATAAAAAAATATTCATAATAAAAGAACTTAAATTTAATTCTTTATTGTATTTATAGGAGTGTAGATAATTTTAGTTAAAAATTATGACAATTTTTCTATTTATTTTTAAAGTAGTGTTCATCACTTTTGAGTATAATAATTAAAAAAATAAAAAAAATTTAGCAATTAAATTTATACAAGAAAAAGAGTTCTTTATATTTAATTTTTATATTTGCTTCGAATTAAATAAGATCGAGAAAATAAATAAACTAACAACAGTTATAAACTTTTTATCTTAATTGTTATGCATAATAACAATGCCATGATTTTAGTATTATACTTACATTAATAAAAATTTCTTTATTCTATACATTAAAAAAATTAAATAACTTATAGAATGTTTATTTTTAATTTTTATTTAATAATAATTTATTCTTTATTATTTGTTATATTTTATGTCAAATTTAAAATTTAAAAGAACATAAAAATTAATTTCATAAAAATATTAGAAAAAAATAACTAATTGCTATTCTGTTTTGAAATTAAATGAACCTTTAAGAAAACCTTAAACATTTTTAGGAGATTGTCTACTATGCTGAAACCCATGATTCTGGTCTGTTTACGTATTCGGTTACGGATTTGTTTCGCTCGTTGGACGATGTCTTCAAACCACCTGACCTTCAGGAGGTTCCTGGTGAAGAAGGCAACAATGCTATGCCACCCGAGCTGCCGATGAAGTCGGTTGATCCTGAGGTACCCAATATTGAAATTTCCCTAAATTGATTATCCTATTGAAGTCCCGATATTCTTACTATCATGTACAATATATTTTCAAATTAACTTAGGGAATCATTTATAACGCTTGGTTCTGGAACTGTTTCCTGATAATTAGATAATAGCGGCACAAGAATCACACACGACGATGATGACGACGGATTAGGTTGAAGATAGAAGAAAGGTTGCCGCTCTTGTCAATGTCGTACTGAACTTGTCTTAGGTACCCTAGTACTCATTAGCGTTTGAAAGTGGTTCATTGTAGTTGCAAAAAAAATAGACGGAATACCACATACTGTCATACAATCTGACCCCATGAAGTGTGGCTTGCGTTAACATTGGGTCACACATATATGGTAAGGGAGTTTGTGTTGAGTTTTTTTCATGTTAAATACATCACCCAATGTAACTTGATTCTAGGCCCATGTAGATTCTGTTCACGAAAAGTTTTTAAGACCCCATTTCGGCCATATTCTCCCGATCGGGGTCGAAATTGCTATATTTTTTGGAAGGTCATGCTGATCGTGTATACTGATCACTTTTGTTACTATGTAGAGCATAAATCTGAAGCTGGATGGGCTATATGGTCACATTGCAATGGTGGAGTCAAAGGCGACAACCTCGAAGGGGGTGCTTCTTAACATATTAGACATGGTCCAATGACAGCACAAGAAGAACGATAGGATAGTGATAGTCCCCAACTTACAGAGCTTCAAGATGTACTTCATGCCAACTTTAGGCATGGGGTTGTCAAGGGAAGAGACCAAACTTACTACATACATCTTCTCCCAGAAGGAAGAAAATCCTTTAGTTCACCTTGGGTAAGAAAGTTTTTTATTGGAATTGTCCTCATCGTGTTCAAGGAGCATAAGAATGTTTTAATCCCAACTATTCTAATAGTTTCAAAAGAGCATAAGAATATTTCTTTGGGGTCAATCTAACATTAAGATAAACACATCGAATTAGTGACAATACGATGTAAAATCTATTAACAAAGTAAAAAGAATATGTCATTAAATTGTTAAAATGAATTACTATTTTGACCCACAAAAAAGCATCAAAAATACTGACTATGCTTGTTTTTTAAGATTCAACTTGAAACTTCCCAATTCCCTGGTGTTTGACATCAAGTGTAGGATTGAATTAAAATTCAAACAAACTCTTCACACAAATAACGGTCCCTTTTACAGCATTCATTCCAGTCATAAATCTGTTAAACGTGGTTGTTATACTCCTTTCCAAGTCCAACTGTTTAGCGTTGCAAGAAAGAGTACATAAGTCGATCATTTGAGTGTAACAATTTTTTTTTGTTGCAGGGAGGTGCTATATGAGTTGGCTGGTTTCGAGGTGGTACGTGGGATCTTCATCTTTCTAGCTCCTCCATACACCCAGACGTGAGTAACCAAAACATGGCACTGTTAGTTGTTACCTTCATTTATTTATACTTGCATAGTGCTCATTCAAACCGCGACTAGCATGACAAGCCTTGATGTTGCTTTCGCAAGTCATTAATACCACTGCCATGATTGCATCTTTAATATCTAGCAAAAGCATGGCTCCTGTGATTTGGTACTTTCCGTCTAACTTTGCGAGAGATGTACTTTGTGATGCGCCTATATCGAAATTGAAGAAAAGTTACGAGGTTGGTAGATGCAAGAGACAAATGCACTTGAGTATGTAAAGTTTTCTTACCGAAATTATTGTTAACAATGACTTCATGTTAATTATGTCCTTAAAAAATCTTATGTCACTGTCACCTTCACCCTTCTGGTACAGGTATTTGTGCCGATCTTGGAGGCAGTGGATTCATGGTACATAATGCTGCTAGACATCAAGGAAGCAAAAAAGTATGTGTTGGATGTGTCTAGGACCCCGGAGAGCGTTGTCAGAAGAGAGGCAAATATGAACAAGATAGTAAGCATTCTAAATTCTAACTATTAGTTAGCATTTGGCTTTAGTTGAAAACCACAGACAAAAACAACAAAGACTGGTATTTTTATACAGTGTGGTTCACTCAGAAAGATATTTGTCCATAATAGGAACATTATGAATTTTCTGCATGCCTCCCCAGACCTAACCAATTGGAGGTGATTATCTGTACCCAGAAGGACTTCCCAATGACTTGGAAAGGTTTGTTTTTTATTTAGCCGCCTATGTTGTCATGCTAGGATATGGGGGTATTAAAAAAGAATCAGTGTATGCTGACTGAAACTGAAGTGAAACTAAAATTATTTTAAATAGATCAGTTTTATGATGTGAAATAATTAACTAAACCTAAGCGCATATATGAAGAACTATTTTCAGAGTGCTATTTGCCTGTAAACTTATTGACATTGCTTTCTGATTTCATTTTAATTGACTATTAGGTTTTTGCATCTGTCTCTATTTTAACTACAAAATAACTGATGTTCATAAGTAATGGGTTTCTTTTTATGCACCATCCTCTGTTGTCATGCTACAATGTAGGGGTCTTTCAAAAAAATCACTGTGGTCAAAATAAAACTGAGACAAAACTCAAACTGTTTTAAATAGAAAACTTTTTCAAAGTGGAAATTTTACCTGAAACTAAACGTCAATCCCTCTTTTTATAGTGTAGTGTGCCTTTGAACCAAATAGTTCTGCTTTCTGATTTTGTTTTAATTAACTATCACCATTTTGCCTCTCTCTGTTTTCACTACATAATAACTAGGTTTCATAATGATGATAATTTTCTATTTGGAAATGCAACATCATGGATAATTGATTGTGGAAATAAATTGGGTGCCCCTAGCTTAAAGTCATCGAAAATGAATCATGTCGCCTATAAAATGCCTATAATTTAACATAGCTCTTCAACACTTGTCCCATGTTGTTAACTCATTTGGTATGCTTGTGGCAGTCTGGAATCTGGGATCTGGTGCTTGTTCTGGTTGCAGCACAAGGGAGGCTTCTCCTCACATATCTTCAACCACATGGTAATTAAAACTCAGTGATTACCTACTTTACGTGAAACTGCTACGTAATACATCATGTTGCATTAGCAAAACAAGTTAAACAGAAAACTTTCAATCTGATTTAAGTACCTGAGAGACCACTTATTTTGTCTACCTTTTTAGGAAAATTCTGACCATGTGTGCATGAGGACAGCATTGCATATCGTTCAGTCGAAAGCTAACCAGCATCATGGTTATGTTAGCACTAAGGCTGACATGGTTTGGCACTGAATCACAAGTACCAACGACTAGCAGGAGATGACGTTATTCCCTACATTATATATATATATGTTTCTTATATGCAATGGTGTAGTAAATTGAACCAAACTACGCAAGATTTTTGAGGGTGGGTTATCCCTTTTGAGAGTTGGGTCTTGACGTCAAATCCATCGTATGTAATTAGAAGCAAGGTAGAGTACTGTTAGGTATGCATGAACTTAAAGCTGTATATGGACATATTCCTAGATTTGTATGTAGGTGGACATATTATTTTTATTGTAACTAAAATAGGGCCACACATGCTTAGGCGGAGTGGCCTAATTTTAGTTGTCAGCGTTACCGGGTTCCTGGCATTCACACGACGGTGTGGAACTATGATCCCTTTTTGATGTTATGAAGGTACAATTATGTGATATATAATGGCGCCAAAAATTTGGTGCAGATTTTTAAAATCACAAACTAACCGGCAAGTGCACCGGGCCGTACCAAGTAATATGTCAAGTGAGTAAGAGTCGATTTCACGAGGATTGATGGACCAAACAACAATAATTGAATAATTTACTTAGTCAGACAAGCACAAAGGAGTGTTTTGGGTTCAAATGCATTAAACATAACTCAGAGAAATTAAGAAAGCAAACAGTAAACGAGTTGTGAAGATTATATGGGAAAAGAGTTAAGGTTTTAAAGATATTTATTTTTTCGGATTAACAATTCTTACTAACTACTTTAATCAAGCAAGATTCAATTCATGGTAAACTTTAATTGATTAAGCCCTAATTCCTTAGTGATTTAATATCCTCTAACCTAATCAACCGCCAATTCTTTGGTTACTTAGTTTAGATTAAATGGTTAAGTCTAATTTTAGTTTATTAGCCACACAGACCCTAAGTACCCAGAGATAAGGTGATTATACGTCACGTATCATATTAAGTACGAACCAAAAACTCTTAAATAAACCGGCCAGTTTGGCAGTTCACTGGTTAACCGTCAATTCGGTCTACTTTTTGCCAGACAGATTATGAGATCAACCGAACTGACCAGATAATCAATTTCTGATTAATCTGATTGAACTGACTGATTCAATTCGGTTTTTAGAACTATGCTTTACATTAAATACAATACTTACTTTAGTCTCAATTTCTGTCTCTTAATTTCTGTTTTTTAGTCCTATTTCCAAAAGCACCCAAAAAATTTGGTCATATGGACATCCCTACAAAATTAATGAAGATGGACCGAAGCAGTTCAGATATTTACAAAATATAAGTACTAAATTAAAAACCATGCATGCGTGGTTTAGCGATTGCCGCACATCATCGCCACCTTGTTTTCCGGCATTTAAAACATGTATGGGTAACAGGGAAGTAGAAACAATCTCGATGGAAGCTTAGGAAATTTTTCTAACCTTTTTCTTCTTCTTTTGGCAGAGTAGAAATTCATATGTCCAACAAACCTTTTATTAAAGTTGCATTATTAAGCACATCATCTTGTCCTTCAATTTGAATTTTCAGATTCATAGGTATATAGTTTATATGATATTAAAACATAATTTAGTGGTCAATAGTTGTAACTTTTAATATTCTTATCCAAACATTTTCTGTTGAACTATAAAAATATATTTTAGACATCATAAATCTTGTGTGATATTATAAAAGTTGATTATTATAGAAGCATAATATTATACATACCAAGTTTATTTAATGACAGTCATAATATTAAGCATTCAAACTTTAGAATCATTAGTTCGGAAAAGTTTTTACCAAACATGTTGACTCCTAACTCCAATTGTGTGAGTAATTATCTAATAAGACTAAATAATGGTCATAAGAATAGCTTGATTATGTGTTTAAAAAAAAAACTTGTTTTGTCTAGTAATGTGAAATGTTGAAACTGGAATAATATAACGACGCGATCAAAGCAGGTGGAGTTTTAACTTTTAAGGAAGTTAATTAGCATAATTGGTTGATGGATGCATAACTAAATGTAGTTGTTGCAGGTAACGAGTTGCAACCAAGAATAATCAAACTCCGTTTGATTGTAGTTGTTGGTCCCTAATCACACACTTAATTAATCTGGTTTAACTGATAAACCATTATTTGATTGAATTTTGCCACTATACATTAATACCATGGATAACACAGCCAGTCACCGGTCACCACCATTGATTAATGAATGGACCACTTAACGCAAAGTCCCAACCAAATGGTCAAGTTGTTTAATTTTATCTTTCCTTTTCTATTTTTTGTTCGCTATACATCATAAGAATACCGGCCTAATTAACAACAAACATGTAATGAAACGAATTTGTGTACTGTGAGTTACGAAACAAAAAATAAAACTCGTGACTTTTTCCTTTTTTTTGAAGAAAAAAAGTCTAACAATATACTAGGATTACGAAGATGGCAAAATAGCTGCGGTAAACACAAACGTAGACACGAAAGCGATGTTACATCTTTATTTTAAATAAAGATTGAATACTAAATAAATGAATACACCACATTCTTTTGAGCATATACATTAAAGTTTAGATTACTTAAACAAATAAATAAATAGAGAGTATTTACTTAAATTAATCACTGAATTTTTAAAATTAAACAATTTAATCTCTCAAATTTTAAAATACATAAAATAGTCTTTAACGGTTATTTTCATTAGCCAATATTATTCTTCTCTATTAGTCACTAACGGTGAGTCGATGGCTGATGACGTAAAATGTTTACTTGTACACGTGGCCGTTAAATTTTCACGTGTACGATCTGTACAAATCAGTCCTTAGGGTGAAGTATAAAACAATTTTAAAAAGTTTAAAAAGTCTTAAAATAATTCCTAAAAAATTTTTAAAATAGTCCTTCTAATTATTATATAATTATTTTTAAATTAATAAATTTTTATTTCTAAAATTTTTGGTCTATTTATCTCTATTTTATATTAAAATTTTTTTATCTATTTTAAAATACTAAATTATAAATTAATTTTGAAAGGTACTATTTTTCAAAAAAATTAATTTAAAATAAATTATATATTTATTTTTGACTACACAAGATATTAATTTAATTTAATTTGTAGATACCATATTCTATGATCATTCTTTAATGATTAAAAAGAGAATGAGTTAATATTATTTGAAGAGATAGAACAACTTTCATTTAATATAAATTTTTTCACATAAACAATTAGGAATATTTGTGCAAATGCTTATAAAGGTAATATTTTAAAACTTGCATGGAATGCAAAAAGTTACTTATAAAATCAAATTTGTAAATTTTAGTCAATATCTTAGGAGTTTAGATATATAACTAATGACCTTTATAATGCAATAACCACTTAGATTTATTTATTAGTATTCTTATTATTATTATGATTTCTACATTACATCAACGTAGGTAATAGGTATCATAGGTTAATGAATAATATTATTTCTTATAATATTTTAGAGTTAACAAATAAAATTATCTCTTATATTATTTTTTGTATTTTTATTTATTATATATTTTTTAATAAGATTTTATTATTTTAATTAGTAAAAATATTATAAGACGTTTACTTTTTGTTGAGTTTAGATAACTAAACTATGATTAAGATGATGACTAAATATTATTGGACTATTATCCAATTGGTTGCGTAATTTGTTTTGTTTAGTGTGTAAAAATTAAATTGTATTAAAATTAGCCCAAGAAACAAATGCTCAAGCCCATACGCACACACAATCATGGCCCAAGGATATATATAATTGCTACCATCTAAAATTCTTCTATCAGAAACAAAAACAAGTCTTTAAGCCAAGTGAAGGAAAGGAAGCAATTGGCCCAAGATTCTTACAAGGCATGTAGCATCTGGCTCACTCATACAAACAAACTCATAAAGCCTAAGTATTGGTTTGCCTTAAACAAAAGCCATCACAAAAAATTTTCATCAGAAATAAAAAATAATGTTTCAGGGATCAAAGAAAGAAAATAAGCTCAAGAACATAAACAAGCCCATATCCATAACCTAAGCCTAACTAGGGGTCCACACTTAAATCCATTCATTCACCATAGTTGTTAAGTAGGTAACTCAATTTTAATTTCATTTGAACCTCTTCACATTTACCGAACCAAAATTCTCTCTTTTTTCTCTTCTCTTTCTTTCATATCACATCACTCTGTAATAAAAAGAAAGAATGAAAAAGTTCTGAAGCTAAGGTAAAAAGTAGAACAAAAAGCTTATTTTCAAATTCGAGCAAAAAGAGAAAGAAAAAGGGCTACAACAAAACAAAAGATTTCTTCAGAAAAGAGAATCACAAAAAGGTGATTTTTTCATTTGTGCTTCATCAAGAAACTGTGAAGAAATCAACTTTGTACAAGCACCGTTCTGAAAACTATGGAGAAGGTGAAGTCAATGGTACTCTGCTTAGAATCTATGATCAAGAAATAAACTTAGGGCCAAAGCAAGAACCCATGGCTCAGATTCAAGATGCATGAAGAAAAAGGTTGAAAGAGAATACTAAAGGTAAGGTTGCATGTCACTATTTCTACCTTCTCTCTCCTCTGTGAAAGCCGCTGCTGCATCTGTGTATTAGGAGAAGAAAAACTAACATGTGCTGAACGAAGGTTTCAAGCCCTGGAAGCTTTACTCCTCTATAATAGGGATGAACGGCCAAGGATTGGAGTATGGAGAGAAAAGCACTTGTTTAGGTTTCCATAGCTCCTTGAGCTGTTCTTGTTCTTTTCCTTCATGGTTTTTATTTTGTAATTCTTTTTCTCGGTTTAGTCTGTATGAGTTTCATTGGAAAAAAAGGCAAACATGGTAAGGTTTGTAAGAAAAAGCCAATGAGTGAAAAAGGATAGTGAGCTAGACTTGGAGAAAAAGCCTAAGTTATTTCAGAAATTCTTTGTAAGTATTTTTGTTTTGTGTCGTGATTCTGAGTGGATTTCCTTGCAAGTTAGGTTAGCACTTGGCTGTTGAAAACTAGGTTTGAGTCCTAGTCAAATTCAGATTGGGTTAGAATCTGGACTTGTCCCAAATAGGATTGGGTAGATCCTAGGGAGAATTAGTGAATGTAATTTTGTTGAAAGATAGTAAAATTCTATCACTGTTGTGATGGAGACTGGATGTAGGCTACATTACACTGGATAGCCGAACCAGGATACATCTGTGTGTCATTCTCTATTCTCTTTTATGTTTCTGGTTCTGCACTATAGGAGACAAAACAGAAGTATCTCATATCGCGTTAAGAGACAAAACCATAATCTATCCTGTTTTCTACTCAAAGTATCTCTATTGAATTCAAGGTTAAAAGTTAAAGAAAAAGGAAGCTAAGATTCAACCCCCTTCTCTTAACCACTAGTAATAATCACTTTTGAAAAAGATTAAAAAAATATTTTAAAGGGGTTGTTTTCGAATTTTTAGAAATTTTCAAAGACTGTTTTAAGATTTTTAAAATTTTTCGAGGACAATTTTGTACTTTACCTTGGAGATTAATTTGTCTAACTCGTATACATGGACACTTAACGGCCACATGTGTGAGTTAATATTTTACGTTAGTAATTACCGTTACTGACTAATGAAGAAGGATTGTATTGTCTAATGGAAATAAATGTATGTTGGGATTGTTTTGTGTATTCTAAAATCTAAGAAACTAAAATATCCAATTTTAAAAATCTCATAAACTAATTTGAGTAATTTCTTAAGAATAAAAGAGAAAACATTGTTATACTTACACATTTAACACAGATTATTTTCACAAATCAAGCATATTGTCACAACCTTGGATACACTTCAATACTACCATGTCAGCACTCGAACTTACTCAACTTTTTGAGCTAAGACCAAGTCAGTCTAACCCTCAATATATAGCAAGAAAGCTAAGAACACAAGAAAACACAAGAAAAATGAAGCTTTAGTGGAAAGAACGCTTTATTACTCAAGTGTTTGTAACAAATGACTCTCACACACAAACTCTAACTCTCACCCCTATGCATACCCATCCACCTCCTCAATGGACAGTTAGGATTAAATCTAATCAACGGTCTATATTAAGTGTCTAGAACCTTCATTTCAAATATCTAACCTACCACATTTTTCTAAATACTTCTAAATTATTCTATACTATTCTCATACTTCTATATACATCCACGCTCTTCTAGAATATTTCGATACCTTGTAGGATATTTCGAGACCTTCTAGAAAATTCTAGAACATTCTAAAACCATCTAAGGCATTCTCGAACACTTTAGAAAACTATACAAATATCATTAAATCTAACCTTTTAAATGTTATCGTGACATTCTCTTCCACCTATTACACAGACGTCCTTGGTGGACGAAATTGTGATTCATACTTAAATTGTTGTTTGAAATTGATTCCCAGGTAATGGCCCCAAAAACTTGGTGCTCAAAACCATGGTCTAAACATAATTTCACAACTTCGCTCAACTAACCAGCAAGTGTACTGGGTCATCCAAGTAATAAACCTTACGTGAGTAAGGGTCGATCCCACAGAGATTGTTGGTATGAAGCAAGCTATGATCATCTTGTAAATCTCAGTCAGGCGGATAATAAATGGTGATAGAGTTGTCGAATAATAATAATAAATAAACAGAAAATAAAGATAGAAATACTTATGAAGATCATCGATAGGAATTTCAGATAGGCGTATGAAGATGTTGTGCTCCTTCTGAATCTCTGCTTTCCTACTGCCTTCATCCAATCCTTCTTACTCCTTTCCATGGCAAGCTGTATATAGGGCATCACCATTGTCAATGGCTACATCCTATCCTCTCAGTGAAAAAGGTCCAAATGCTCTGTCATGGCACGGCTAATCATCTGTCGATTCTCGATCATGTCGGAATAGAATCCCTTGATTCTTTTGCATTTGTCATCATGCCCAATAATCGTGAGTTTGAAGCTCGTCACAGTCATTCAATCCCGGAATCCTACTCGGAATACCACAGACAAGGTTTAGACTTTCCGGATTCTCATAAATGCCACCATCAATTCTAGCTTATACCACAAAGACTCTGATCTCACGGAATGGAAGGCTCGGTTGTCAGGCGAAGGCAACCATGCGTCGTGCATCAGGAATCCAAGAGATACACACTCTAGCTTTCGCTTGTAGAATGGAAGTGGTTGTCAGGCACGCGTTCATAGGGACGGATGATGATGAGTGTCACGGATCATCACATCCATCAGGTTGAAGTACGAGTAGTATCTTAGAACAGAAGTAAGATAGAATTTGAATAAAAAATAGTAGTAATTGCATTAAAACTCGAGGTACAGCAGAGCTCCACACCCTTAATCTATGGGGTGTAGAAAATTCACCGTTGAAAATACATAAGTAATGAAGGTTCAGGCATGGCCGAATGGCCAGCCCCCAAAACGTTATCACAGGATCAAAAATACAATCCAGGATGAAAATACAATAGTAAAATGTCCTATTTATACTAGACTAGCTACTAGGGTTTACAGAAGTAAGTAATTGATGCATAATCCACTTACAGGGCCCACTTGGTGTGTGCCTGGGCTGAGCTTGAACTTTACACGTGCAGAGGCTTCTTTTGGAGTTGAACGCCAAGTTGTAACGTGTTTTTGGCATTCAACTCTGGTTCGTGACGTATTTCTGGCGTTTGACTCCAGAATGCAGCGTAGAACTGGCGTTGAGCGCCAGTTTGCGTCGTCTAATCCCGAATAAAGTATGGAATATTATATATTGCAGGAAAGCTCTAGATGTCTACTTTCCAACGCCATTGAGAGCGTGCCATTTCAAGTGCAGGGAGGTCAGAATCCAACAGCATCAGCAGTCCTTTGTCAGCTTTTTATCAGAGTTCTGCTCAGGTCCCTCAATTTCAGCCAGAAAATTCCTGAAATCACAGAAAAACACACAAACTCATAGTAAAGTCCAGAAATGTGAATTTTACATAAAAACTAATAAAAACATCCCTAAAAGTAGCCAGATTATACTAAAAATTATCTAAAAACAATGCCAAAAAGCGTATAAATTATCCGCTCATCACAACACCAAACTTAAATTATTGCTTGTCCCCAAGCAACTGAAAATCAAATAGGATAAAAAGAAGAGAATATACTATAAATCCCAAAATATCAATGAATATTAATTCTAATTAGATGAGCGGGACTTGTAGCTTTTTGCTTCTGAACAGTTTTGGCATCTCACTTTCTCCTTTGAAGTTTAGAATGATTCGCATCTATAGGAACTTAGAATTTCAGATAGTGTTATTGATTCTCCTAGTTAAGTTTGTTGATTCTTGAACACAGCTACTTTTATGAGTCTTGGCCGTGGCCCTAAGCACTTTGTTTTCCAGTATTACCTCCGGATAAATAAATGCCACAGACACATAGCTGGGTGAACCTTTTCAGATTGTGACTCAGATTTGCTAAAGTCCCCAGTTAGAGGTGTCCAGAGCTCTTAAGCACACTCTTTTTGCTTTGGATCACGACTTTAACCACTCAGTCTCAAGCTTTTTACCTAGACCTACATGCCACAAGCACATGGTTAGGGACAGCTTGATTTAGCCGCTTAGGCCTGGATTTTATTTCCTTGGGCCCTCCTATCCATTGATGCTCAAAGCCTTGGATCCTTTTTACCCTTGCCTTTTGGTTTTAAGGGCTATTGGCTTTTTCTGCTTGCTTTTTCTTTTTCTTTCTATTTTTTTTCTTTTTTTTTTTCGCAAGCTTTTGCTAAACTACTTTTTCTTGCTTCAAGAATCAATTTCATGATTTTTCAGATTATCAATAGCATTTCTCTTTGTTCATCATTCTTTCAAGAGCCAACAATTTTAACATTCATAAACAACAAGATCAAAAATATGCACTATTCAAGCATTCATTCAGAAAACAAAAAGTATTGTCACCACATCAATATAATTAAACTAAATTCAAGGATAAATTCGAAACTCATGTACTTCTTGTTCTTTTGAATTAAAAACATGTTTTATTTAAGAAAGGTGAAGGATTCATGGAATTATTCATAACTTTAAGACATAGTTACTACATACTAATGATCATGTAATAAAGACACAAACATAGATAACATAAATCTTAAAAATCGAAAAACAGAGAATTAAGAACAAGGAAGTTAAGGAATGAGTCCACCTTAGTGAGGGTGGCGCCTTCTTGAAGGACCAATGGTGCTTTGAGCTTCTCTATGTCTCTTCCTTGCCTTTGTGGCTTGATCCCTAGTGATTTTGGTGCTCCTATCCTTAGTTACTCCTAATAATTATGTGGAGGAATATGTATCCCCTGAGGTATCTCAGGGATTTCTTGATGAGGGAATTCCTCGTGCTCTCTTGATGTGCAGTCAAATGCTCTACTACTGAGCTATGGGCCTTTGAGAGAATCTCTCCATCTCCCATGACTCAGAGGTGGAAGCAATTGTCTTCTCTTTTTTTTTTAGGTTTCTCTGGCCTTAGGTGCCATCAATGGTTATGAAAAAGCAAAAAAGCTATGCTTTTACTACACCAAACTTAGAATATTGCTCGCCCTCGAGCAAAAGAAGAAAGAATAGATGATGAAGAAGAAAATATGGAGGAGAGGGGGAGATGTGTGGGTTTGGGTGGGAAAGAAATTTTGAATTTTAAAGGTAGGTGGGGTTTATGAGAAAGAGTGTTTATGGGGAAAAGATGATGAATGTGAAGAAGAGGAGGGAAGGTGAGTTGAGGTAGGTGGGGTCCACAGATCCTGGGATAATCCTGTGGGGTCGACAGATCCTGAGGTGTCAAGGATTTACATCTCTGCACCAATTAGGCATGTAAAACACCTTTGCATACAATTCTGGCGTTTAAACGCCGAAGTGATGCTTATTTTGGGTGTTCAACGCCCAATTACAGCATGTTTCTAGCGTTGAACGCCAGTTCTATGCTTGTTTCTGGCGTTCAGCGCCAGATCCATGCTCTGTTCTAGCGTTGAACGCCAGCCAGATGCTCCTTACTGGCGTTTAAACGCCAGTAAGTCCTTCCTTCAGGGTGTGATTTTTCTTCTGCTATTTTTTATTCTATTTTTAATTTTAGCATTTTTTTGTGACTCCACATGATCATGAACCTAATAAAACATAAAAGAACAATAAAATAAAAACTAAAATTAGATAAATAAAAATTGGGTTGCCTCACAATAAGCGCTTCTTTAATGTCAATAGCTTGACAGTGGGCTCTCATGGAGCCACACAGGTGATCAGGTCAATGTTGTAGACTCCCAACACCAAACTTAGAGTTTGGTTGAGGCCTCCCTACACCAAACTTAGAGTTTGATTGTGGGGGCTTTGTTTGACTCTTGTACTGAGAGAAGCTTTTCATGCTTTCTCTCCATGTATACAGAAGAATACCCTTGGGTCTTAAACACAAGGTAGTCCCCTTTCAATTGAAGGACTAATTCTCCTCTGTTAACATCTATCACAGCTCCTGCTGTGGCTAGGAAAGGTCTTCCAAGGATGATGCATTCATCCTCCTCCTTCCTAGTGTCTAAGATTATGAAATCAGCAGGGATGTAAAGGCCTTTAACCTTCACTAACACGTCCTCTACCAATCCATAAGTTTGTCTTACTGACTTGTTTGCCATTTGTAATGAGAATATGGTAGGCTGTACCTTAATGATCCCCAGCTTCTCTATTACAGAGAGTGGCATAAGATTTATACCTGACCCCAGGTCACACAGAGCTTTTTCAAAGATCATGGTGCCTATGGTGCAGGGTATTACGAATTTGCCCGGATCTTGTCTCTTTTGAGGTAAAGTTTGCTGAACCTATGTATCTAGTTCACTAATGAGTAAGGGAGGTTCACCTTCCCAGGTCTCATTACCAAATAACTTGGCATTCAGCTTCATGATAGCTCCTAAATATTGAGCAACTTGCTCTCCAGTTACATCTTCATCCTCTTCAGAGGAAGAATAGTCTTCAGAGCTCATGAATGGCAGAAGGAGGTTTAGTGGAATCTCTATGGTCTCTATATGAGCCTCAGATTCCTTTGGATCCTCAATAGGAAACTCCTTCTTGCTTGAGAGACGTCCCATGAGGTATTCCTCATTGGGATTCACGTCCTCTCCTTCCTCTCTATATTCGGCCATGTTGATTATATCAATAGCCTTGCACTCTCTTTTTGGACTTTCTTCAGTATTGCTTGGGAGAGTACTAGGAGGAGTTTCAGTGACTTTCTTAATCAGCTGGCCCACTTGTGCCTCCAAATTTCTGATGGAGGACCTTGTTTCACTCATGAAGCTTAGAGTGGCCTTAGACAGATCAGAGACTATATTTACTAAGTTAGAGGTGCTCTGTTCAAAATTCTCTGTCTGTTACTGAGAAGATGATGGATAAGGCTTGATATTGATGAGCCTATTTCTTCCACCATTATTAAAGCCTTGTTGAGGCTTTTGTTGATCCTTCCATGAGAAATTTGGATGATTTCTCCATGATGAATTATAGGTGTTTCCATAAGGTTCACCCATGTAATTTACCTCTGCCATTACAGGGTTTTCAGGATCATAAGCTTCTTCTTCAGAAGATGCCTCTTTAGTACTGCTGGATGCATTTTGCCATCCAACATTTTGTTTTGAGCCAATATGGCATTCAGAGCATCAATTTTAAGAACTCCCTTCCTCTGAGGCATCCCATTATTCACGGAATTCCTCTCAGAAGTGTACATGAATTGGTTATTTGCAACCATGTCAATAAGTTCTTGAGCCTCTGCAGGCATTTTCTTTAGGTGAATGGATCCACCTGCAGAATAGTCCAGTGACATCTTAGAGAACTCAGATAAACCATAATAGAATATATCTATCATGGTCCATTCTGAAAACATGTCAGAAGGACATCTTTTGGTCATCTGCTTGTATCTTTCCCAAGCTTCATAGAGGGATTCACCATCTTTTTGTTTGAAGGTCTGAACATCCATTCTAAGCTTGCTCAGCTTTTGAGGAGGAAAGAACTTAGCCAAGAAGGTCGTGACCAGCTTATCCCAAGAGTCCAGGCTATCTTTAGGTTGAGAGTCCAACCATGTTCTAGCTTTGTCTCTTACAGCAAAAGGGAAAAGCATGAGCCTGTAGACTTCAGGATCTACTCCATTAGTCTTAACAGTCTCACAGATCTGCAAGAACTCAGTCAAGAACTGGTAGGGATCTTCTGATGGAAGTCCATGAAACTTGCAGTTCTGTTGCATTAGAACAACTAATTGAGGTTTCAGCTCAAAATTGTTTGCTCCAATGGCAGGAATTGAGATGCTTCTTCCATCAAACTTGGATGTAGGTGCAGTATAATCACCAAGCATCCTTCTTGCATTATTGTTGTTGGGTTCGACTGCCATCTCCTTTTCTTGTTCGAAAATTTTAGCAAGGTTGTCTCTGGATTGTTGTAATTTAGCTTCTCTTAGTTTCCTCTTCAGAGTCCTTTCAGGTTCTGGATCAGCTTCAACAAGAATGCCTTTTTCCTTGTTCCTGCTCATATGAAAGAGATGAGAACAGAAAAGGAGGAAGAATCCTCTATGTCACAGTATAGAGATTCCTTTATGTTAGTAGAAGAAGAAGGGGAATAAAGAAAGGAGAATCCAAACACGAGGGTGAGGATAGGGGCGGTGATTTAAGATGAAGAGAAGTGTTAGTAAATGAATGAATAAATAGAATAAGATGAGAGAGAAGTTTTCGAAAACAATTTTGAAAAGGAGTTAATGATTTTCGAAAATTAAGAAAAGAAATAAAATTAAAATTAAAATTTAAAACAATTAATTAATTAAAAAGAATTTTTGAAAAAGAGGGAGGTATTTTCGAAAATTAGAGAGGGAAGAGTAGTTAGTTGGTTTTGAAAAAGATAAGAAACAAACAAAAAGTCAAATAGTTAGTTGAAAAAGATTTGAAAATTAATTTTGAAAAGATAAGAAGATAAGAAGTTAGAAAAGATATTTTAAAATCTAATTTTTGAAAAAGATAAAATTTTAAAAAAGATACGATATAAAAGATAAGATAAAAAGATATGATTAATATTAGAATTGATTACTTTACTAACAAGAAACTAAAAGATAAGATTCTAGAATTTAAAGATTGAACCTTTCTTAACAAGAAAGTAACAAGCTTCAAATTTTTGAATCAATCATATTAATTGTTAGCATAATTTTTGAAAATAAAGATAAAACTAAGAAAAAGATTTTTGAAAAATATTTTAAAGGATTTTCGTAAATTAATACGAAAAATGAAAAAGATTTAATTTTTGAAAAAGTTTTAAAAAGATAAGATTTTTAAAATTTGAAAATTTGACTTGACATACAAGAAACAACTAATTTTAAAAAATTTTTACTAAGTCAACCCAAATTTTCGAAATTTTGAGAGAAAAAAGGAAAAGATATTTTTTATTTTTGAATTTTTAATTATGAGAGAGAAAAACACAAATATGACCCAAAATATGGAAATTTTGGATCCAAACCAATGATGCATGCAAGAACACTATGAATGTCAAGATGAACACCAAGAACACTTTGAAGATCATGATGAACATCAAGAACATATTTTTTTAAAAAAAAATTTTGATGCAAAGAAAACATGCAAGACACCAAACTTAGAAATCTTTCATGTTTAGACACTATGAATGCAAAAATGCACATAAAAAACATCATACAACACAAAACAAGAAAATTTAAAGATCAAACAAGAAGACTTACCAAGAACAACTTGAAGATCTTGAAGAACACTATGAATGCATGAATTTTCGAAAAATGCAAGAACAAGATGAATATGCAATTGACACCAAACTTAAAAATTGACTGAAGACTCAAACAAGAAATACAAAATTTTTTAATTTTATTATTTTTTTGGATTTTATTTTATATTTTTCGAAAAAACATATAGGAAAAAGAAAATAAGAATTTCAAAAATTTTAAGAAGAATTCCAGGAATCTTTCAATGTTAGTCTAAAGCTTTAGTCCAGAAATTGGACATGGCTTAATAGCCAGCCAAGCTTTAGCATACATAGTTCAAGCATGTGAAGAGGAAGCCTCAGTTCAAAAGAATTTAGACATGGCTTTACAGCCAACCAGGCTACAACATGCTTCATGAAACACTAGAATTCATTCTTAAAAATTCTGAAGCCATAGAATAATTTATTTTTAATTAAATTTTTTTTCGAAAATAGGGATAAATTTTTTTTAAAAATTTTTGAAAATAAAACAAAAAGAAAATTACCTAATCTGAGCAACAAGATGAATCGTCAGTTGTCCAAACTCGAACAATCCCCGGCAACGGTGCCAAAAACTTGGTGGACGAAATTATGATTCATACTTAAATTGTTGTTCGAAATTGATTCCTAGGTAATGGCCCCAAAAACTTGGTGTTCAATACCATGGTCTAAACATAATTTCACAACTTCGCTCAACTAACCAACAAGTGTACTGGGTTGTCCATGTAATAAACCTTACGTGAGTAAGGGTTGATCCCACAGAGATTGTTGGTATGAAGCAAGCTATGGTCATCTTGTAAATCTCAGTCAGGCGGATAATAAATGGTGATAGAGTTGTCGAATAATAATAATAAATAAACAGAAAATAAAGATAGAAGTACTTATGTAGATCATCGATGGGAATTTCAGATAGGCGTATGAAGATGCTGTGCTCCTTCTGAATCTCTGCTTTCCTACTGCCTTCATCCAATCCTTCTTACTCCTTTCCATGGCAAGCTGTATGTAGGGCATCACCATTGTCAATGGCTACATCCCATCCTCTCAGTGAAAAAGGTCCAAATGCTCTGTCACGGCACGACTAATCATCTGTCGGTTCTAGATCATGTCGGAATAGAATCCCTTGATTCTTTTGTGTTTGTCATCATGCCCAACAATCGCGAGTTTGAAGCTCGTCACAGTCATTCAATCCCAGAATCCTACTCGGAATACCACAGACAAGGTTTAGACTTTTCGGATTCTCATGAATGCCGCCATCAATTCTAGCTTATGTCACGAAGACTCTGATCTCACGGAATGGAAGGCTCGGTTGTTAGGCGAGGGCAACCATGCGTCGTGCACCAGGAATCCAAGAGATACACACTCTAGCTTTTGCTTGTAGAACGGAAGTGGTTGTCAGGCACACATTCATAAGGACGGATGATGATGAGTGTCATGGATCATCACATCCATCAGGTTGAAGTACGAGTAGTATCTTAGAATAGAAATAAGATTGAATTTGAATAAAAGATAGTAGTAATTGCATTAACACTCGAGGTACAGCAGAGCTCCACACCCTTAATCTATGGGGTGTAGAAACTCCACCGTTGAAAATACATAAGTGATGAAGGTTCAGGCATGGCCGAATGGCCAGCTCCCAAAACGTGATCATAGGATCAAAAATACAATCCAGGATGAAAATACAATAGTAAAATATCCTATTTATACTAGACCAGCTACTAGGGTTTACAGAAGTAAGTAATTGATGCATGAATCCACTTCCAGGGCCCACTTGGTGTGTGCCTGGGCTGAGCTTGAACTTTACATGTGCAGAGGCTTCTTTTGGAGTTAAACGCCAAGTTGTAACGTATTTTTGGCGTTCAACTCTGGTTCGTGACGTGTTTCTGGCATTTGACTCCAGAATGCAGCGTAGAACTGGCGTTGAGCACCAGTTTGCGTCATCTAATCCCGAATAAAGTATAGACTATTATATATTTCTGGAAAGATCTGGATGTCTACTTTCCAACATCGTTGAGAGCGTGTCATTTGGAGTTTTGTAGCTCCAGAAAATGCATTTTGAGTGCAGGGAGGTCAGAATCCAATAGCATCAGCAGTCCTTTGTCAGCCTTTTATCAGAGTTCTGCTCAGGTCCCTCAATTTCAGCCAAAAAATACCTGAAATCACAAAAAAACACACAAACTCATAGTAAAGTCCAGAAATGTGAATTTTACATAAAAACTAATAAAAACATCCCTAAAAGTAGCTAGATTATACTAAAAACTATCTAAAAACAATGCCAAAAAGAGTATAAATTATCCGCTCATCAGTCCTCATCGCATTCTATACTTCTATTCATGAGAGAACTCTAAGTATTCTTAGAATTGTCATAGATCTTCACATGCTTCCTAGCTAGCTTCGGTTATCGGGAGTTTTTCATTTGATCAAGTATTAGATACTTGGTGGTACTTCTCTGCATCTTACAATGCGATTAGCTAAGATCTCTTCGATTTCATTATCAAAGGATTTAATCATCATAGGCAGAGCATGACTCAAGTCACCTCTGCTTAGTTTCTCTTGATCTCACATGGAGGACTTGATGGATCTTCATAGAGGGAGGAAGTTGCACTTTATAAGCGACCTCCCCAACACACCCAATGATCTCAAATGACCCTTTATATTTGCGGATCGAGCCCTTATGAACCTTGCAAAAGGCTTGGAATTATTGTGAAAGAAGTTTAATCATTACCTTGTCTCCCACTTGATAGCTTGCATGCCTCCTCTTCTTATTTGCACATTTCTTCATCCTCTTTACAGCTTTGTTGAGGTAAGAACGAGTAACATCTGCTTGTTCTTCCCAAGACATAACCATGTAATAAGCTCCAGGGCTCTTCCCTAAGTAAGAGAAAGAAAGAAAGTGTGGTGTAAGTGGCTGCTATCCAATCACAATCTCGACCGGACCCTTTCTTGTGGACTCACTTCTTTGGACTCACTTTTTCTTTTTCATATATAGGTTATTCTCTCACAAGATCTTAAACACGATTTGTAAGTGTTCTACATGTTCTTCCAAGGTATTGCTATAGACAACAATGTCATCCAAGTGGACCATTACAAACCGATCAAGGTAAGGTCGAAAGATCTCGTTCATTATGGTACAGAAGGTTGCAGGAGAATTGGTCAAGCCAAAAGGCATCACCAACTACTCATACGATCCATACCTCATGACACACGTGGTCTTAGGCTCATCACCATCAGCAATTCTCACTTGGTGATATCTTGATTTCAATTCCAGTTTTGAGAACCACTTGGCTCTACCAAGTTGATCAAACAAATCGGCTATCAAAAGAATATGATATTTGTTCTTGATGGTTACCTTGTTAAGTGCTCGATAGTCGATGCATAGTCTCAACGAACCATCATGCTTCTTTTGGAACAAGACTGGTGTGTCATAAGGTGCCTTAGATGGACGGATGAATCCAGCATCTAGCAAATCCTTGAGTTGCTTCTTCAACTCCTCAAATTCTGGCGGTGCCATCCTATAAGGTGTTGAAGCAAGCGGCTTTGCTCCTGACTCTAATTCAGTCTTCTAGTCTACCTTCCTCCTAGGTGGTAGTTGTTTTGGCAACTCGGGAGGCATCACATCCTTATTTTCTTCAAGGACTTCCTTGATTTCAGGAGTAACTTCTTCTCTTTCAGATGTTGACTCTTCTTGTAATAGAGCCAAATATGTAATCTCTCCTTTCTTAAACCCTTTCTTGAGTTACATAGCAGAGAGCGTCGGTGGTCCTCCAGCTTTAGAGACTGTAGGGACCATGCATGGAGACCCTTTCTCCATGATGCATACTATGTCGTAGTATGGCATAGGTATTATATTTGCCTTCCTTTGCAAATCAAGCCTGATAACTATTTTGAAATCGTCCATGGGTGCTACTGAGAAATCCACAAGGCCCTTCCAAGAACCAAGAGTCATCTCAACCCCTTTTGCTACTCCCTTAAGGGGTTCACCCTTGGTATTCACAGGTTTGAACTAACCATTCTTTTCGGTGATCTTCAACCCAAGTCTCTTTGCTTCATCAGGCGTGATGAAGTTGTGTGTAGCACCAGTGTCGATCATAGTCATGACGGGTTTTTCATTGATAAATGCCTTTACATACATCAAGCCTTTCTTTTCTGCGGTGCTTGCCTCTTTGTCCTTCACAGCATTCATGAGTTGGATAGATCCAACACACTCATTTGCTTGAGTTTGGGCCTCTCGTTCCTCGGCAATAGTTGCCAAAGTCCCTAGTTTGGGACAACCCTTCATTTGGTGTGCTCCTTGCACATGAAGCATCCTCCTTTGGGCACGAAAGCCTTCTTCTTTTCCTCGTACTCTTTCTTTGAAGAGTATTTTCCTTCCTTTTTGGTTGAGAAACTCTTCTCCTTGTCTCCCCCACCTTTAGTAGAACTAGGCTTGGAGGAAGACTTGGGTTTAGAGTCTCCCCTATGATACTCAGTGAGTGATTCGGCCACCACGATGGCCTCATCGACATCCTTAACATTCCTTCTTTGTAGTTCTTGTTTTGCCCAAGGTTGGAGTCCATCAATGAAGAAGAACAATGCATCCTCTAATGCTAAGTTGGGGATTTGAAGCGGTGAGAGTTGTGAACTCCTTTACGTCGTCGCTAATTGTACTCTTATGCTTCAACTCCCTCAACTTCTTCCTTGCTTCATAAACCACATTCTTAGGGAAGAATTGTCTTTTCAATTCCCTTTTGAAATCTTCGCATGTGGCAATGTTGCAAGTATCCTTCTCTATATCTACGCATTTTCTCTTCCACCACAAAGTAGCATTATCAGAAAGGTAGAAAGCTGCAGTGCGTACATTTATTGCTTGTTCGACCACCCCTTGTCTTTCGAAGTACCTCTCCATTTGCCATAGGAAGTTCTCCACCTCTCGAGCATCCCTCACGCCCTTGAGCTCCTTTGCCTTGGGGAGATCAATCTTTGTCATCTCCCTTATAATGGTTAGTCGAGATTTTGCCTCCTCGAACCAAACTCGAACTTCCTCAAATAACTTCAAAGAATTCTCAAGCTTCTCTTCGATTTGGAGCATGTTTTCTTTGAAAGCATATAATTCTCCTAACATGTGAGCCTCGAGGGTCTCCTTATCGTGTTCTATTATTTGGAAATGCTTATCCATAGAGGATAGAATATTCTCCAACACAGAAACTCTCTCTTCTAAGAAGTTAGAGTCCTTACCTCTAGGCTCACTTGAAGAACGAAGCTTCTTGCCTCCCCATTGAAAAGGAATATCCCCTTTGAGACTCAACATGCTCCATGGTTACACTAGAAGTCATACCCACAAACCACTTGTGCTCCCTCTCGAACCTTGCTCTGATGCCAAGTTGTCACGGCCTTGGACACACTCCAACGCTACCATGCCAGCGGACTTACTCAACCTCTTGAGCTAAGACCAAGTCAGCCTAACCCTCAATATTTAGCAAGAAAGCTAAGAATACAAGAGAACAAGGAAGCTTTGGTGGAAGAACACTTTATTGCTCAAGTATTTATTACAAATGATTTACACATGATTCTCACATTAACTCTCACTCCCTATTTATAGCCATCCACCTCCTCAATGGATGGTTTGAATTAAATCTAATCAACGGTCTAGATTAATCATCTAGAACCTTCATTACAAATATCTATCCTCCCATATTTCTCTAAATACTTCTAGATTGTTCCATACTACTCTTCGTACTCCTATATACATCCACACTCTTCTAGAATACTCTATGACATTCCAGAGTCTTCTAGAACTTTCTAAGGTATTCCGGGACCTTCTAGGATATTTTAGAATGTTCCAGAACTATTTAAAGCATTCTCAAATACTCCAGAAAACTATATAAATACTGTTAAATCTAACCTGCTAAAATTTACCGTGACATTTCGAAATCTTCTAAAAATTTTTTAAGATATTTTAGGACTTTTTAAGATATTCTAAAACATTTCGAAATTATTTAAAACATATTTAAACATTCTAAAAAATTATACAAATAAAGCTAATCTTCTAAAAGTTATATAAAATATATATGTCGTATATTATTATTACTATTGTATATGTCTTGTGGTCGAAAGGTATTGGATTCTCTAAACTAGTGTGGAAGAGGAACCTACCTGACTAGCTAGGTGCCTAGGTCCACTTCATGAGGAAGCTAATTAGAAATATGGGATCAAATACCTCTGTTAACATTCAGCAATGTTAATTACAAAGCTAGAAAAAGAAATGAAAGCTCATAGTAATGTATAATTTTCTTTATCCAAATATCATTGCTACTTGTATCATACATAAATCATCTTGACAGTTGTTTTTCTTATTCTTCTTTTTTTTTTTTATTTTAAGAAAAATTGACACAACAATTTTCTCTTACCCCGAAAGTCAAATGAATCACAAGGATGCAAGAAGACAAAATAAAGTATTTATGAAAAAATAGTATGGCCGGGGAAGATGACAGAAGATAGAGAAAAGAAAATTTCTCAGAAATGAAATATTCTTTCCTATTGATGCTTGACTATTTCTCCAATAAAACAATTTTTTAGTTCAAAAGTCTTTTGCCATTTAATAGCGTCTAAGTGTATTTCCTTTTCAAATTTGATCCTCGTAAGTCATTTACATGAATATATATGCACACGCCATTAATCAAATACAAGTTAATATTAACTATTCAAAAATATAAAGTCAATATCCAGTGTAGTCTCTGCGATCATTTTGTTCTGAAGAGATTACGAGTTTTTTAAAAAAAAATATTTTTTTTGGTTTTTGATCTTTAATTTTATGAAATTGATTAGTCTTTGTGTTAATAATAAAGAATATTAACAAAAGAGTTAATCAGTTCCATAAAAATAAATATTAGAGACCGAATTTTTTTTTTTTTTGAGAATTTTATTATTTTTTAAAATAATTATTAGAAATCGTTTAAGTTTTTTCTCAAATTATCATTCACAGAGAGAAAGATGATGATGTATGGTGGGTTCCAATTAGAAGAGGACATGAAGCGTACACGTCGACGCGTGAATTTGTCACTTTCACCTACTCCCTAATACCCAATCCGGCCAACCTTGATATTCTCTCCTTTTTATTCATACAAAAACATTATAAATTTAATTTCCAAATTAAACTATATAGTATATAGTCTGTGCCTCACACATTCGTGAATCTTGATCACGGTTGTTCAGTTCTTCTTCAATTCTGTAATGGATGATCAATTCAAATTCAACGCATGGGGATGGAGAAAGGGATAGCAATATGATTGTTAATTTATTCATAATTAATTAAGATTTATGCGTTAAGTTTTAAAGGAGGGAGGGGAGGTGTTACACCAAGCTACAGGTCCACCAACTGGTGGTTATGCCTTGAACCCTTGTAAGCAAACAACCACACACACACATATACACACACTTGAACATGACACAATTTATGATATAACTTTTGTCACACGTGAGAAACTCGATAATGATTGACGTTAAAATTTACTAATTATTTATTCCTTTTTACCAATACCATAATTTCTTAACTTTTTTAACTTTTTATATATTTTCACGTTAAGAGAAAAGAGAGAGAGAGAGAGAGAGAGAGGGTAGTTGGTGTTAACATCCGCAAGCAATCAAGGAAGCAAACAAGTCATGGGTGCGGTGTTATTTTTTTAATGATTTAAAAATGAAAATATAATAATGATATGTTTGGATTGGTTGGTGCCGTTGTTCCAATGAAAAGGAAGTAGTTGTGGCTCTTCGTTTCAAGTATCTCTCTTGGGATTGCCATATGTCTGCCCTTCCTCACACTAAGGTTTTTTGTTTTTGTTTTAATTTTGTCTCCTCCATTTCTTGTTTCTCCACATCTCTTTACTGGTTAGTTTTCCGTTTTTCACTCTTATTACTCCCTAGCTTAGCTTCCTTGCACTGAGTACCCACCACTTTCTTTCAGGTATTTCACTTTTATGAGTTTATCCTTATCCACTGTTTTCTTCTGTTCATTATGCTAGCTCAAAGTGCGTGTTGTTCTCACACAGTGGGATTTCATGATTACAATAAAGCAAAAGTTAGAACTTAGTGTATATTAGAACCAATGAATAAGGTGCTTATAACCAGCTTAGATTTTTCTTTCGCTTGGACTTTGTAAGAGATCTTTGAGCTATTTACTTAATTAATCTATGCAGAGTGGTTAGTTCCAAGTGTTGAATTATGGGGATTTCGATTTGTTTCGTTTCAGATTTGGTTTATTTTTTCTTAGCTATGTTGGTGTTTGTGAATTCCATCTTTGCATAAGCTTAATATATGGTGGATGTGTTGACCCTTTTGTGCTTTGAAAACGTAAATAAAATATAAATATGTACTATACTATATAGTATGTAGTTCCTGTATATCCTCAAACCAATGCAACATAATGGAAAATTAATATATACAACAACAGTGTTGAACATTAGCCTAACAGTAGTGACGACCACGTTTGCTTTATGACAACGTTTTCTTTTCCTTTGAGTATACGGTAATTTCTATTTTATTAATTTTGTGTGCGTGGCTCAAAAAACTTTACTGCAGTTGAGCAGTTCTCGAAATCTATAGAAATGTATCCCAACCAAGCATTCTCTTCAGGATCCTATGCTGAGATGTTGTCTGGGAATCCTTTATTGTCTCATAACTACAACAATAATGGATCCGTTGGAGCACCAAACATGGTTGATCCAGCATGTAATTCTTTTGTAGGAGGTGAACAAAATGTACATGGCCAAGGGTTATCTCTTAGTCTAGGTACATCTGTTCCTTCCTTTCAATACCAGTATGATGGAACTACTGCTGCTGCTGAATGCATGGTATCTTTATCTTCTGGAGGCTTTCATGAAAGTGCCAAAAGAGAGGGTTTGTACAATTCCAATAACTCTGATCCATGCATTCAAGGATCATTCTCAAACGGTGTATTGAACTCACACTATCTTAAGGCAGCACAGGAGTTACTTGATGAAATAGTTGGTGTCCGAAAGGCTTTGTTGAAGCAACCTGGAATGGAGAAACAAGAAAAGTTCAATAATGGCATTGATGGTGGCTCCAAGGATTCTGATGGAAAATGTAACAGTCAATCTCTGCAAAATAATGTCAAACCTCCTAATGAATTATCAGCTGAAGAACGCCAGAGTTTATTGGAAAAGAAGACAAAGCTTCTGACCTTGTTGGATGAGGTAAATTAAATATCCTTGGTAATTGTTGGATCATATCATATAATAGTGTTTAATTTGTGATATGGTTGAATTAGGTGGATAAGAAATACAGACAGTACTGTCATCAGATGCAGATTGTGGTGTCATCTTTCGACATGGTTGCCGGATGTGGAGCTGCTGAACCTTACACATGGCTTGCATTGCGCACCATATCTCGCCATTTTCGGAGCTTGCGTGATGCAATCAGTGGACAAATTCAAGTGATACAGAGGTGCCTTGGGGAACAAGAAGGGATTCCACGTCTTCGTTATGTTGATCAACAGCTTAGACAGCAAAAGGCACTTCAGCAACTTGGTGTAATGAGACAAGCTTGGAGGCCTCAGAGGGGTCTCCCCGAAACCTCTGTCTCAATACTTCGCGCTTGGCTTTTCGAGCATTTTCTTCACCCGTATGTCATCACTTCCTATTTCAATATAAAAAACTTACGTACAGTTGTCAAATCATTTGATGGTTTTCAATTATCAACTTTACATGAAGATAACTGCATCCGAGTCTCTAACCTTTTCAAAATATATGAAAAGCTATGTTCAAAAGGATGCATCTGATCTTAGATAAGTGAACAAATGAACCTTTTTAGAAGCGAACAAGTGAATTTTTTTTTAAATAATGTTGTAATAAAGTTATTAGATAAGTTTCATTTTGTAAATTGAAACCAGGTATCCCAAGGATTCAGAGAAAATCATGCTGGCAAGACAGACAGGCCTGACCAGAAACCAGGTACAATAATTAATTGAATTGTAAGTACAGATATGGTTGGTATTTGGTAACATTCATATTATTAATGGTATTGATAATGATCAGGTGGCAAATTGGTTCATCAATGCACGGGTGCGGCTATGGAAGCCGATGGTTGAAGAAATGTATAAAGAAGAGTTTGGTGATTCTGATAACATAAGCTGCAATATTCCATCCGAAGGCATTGTGAAACGTAAAAGAGATGATGCTGAAGCCTCTGATAACAAAGGGGAAGATGATTCACAAGACAATTTAGTAACCATTGCTGATAGTGTCCAACAAGAAGGGCATTTTCATAAACATACATCATGTTCCGTGGATGAGAACAACAATAATGGGGTTTATAGTTGTGGAAGCATAATGGGTTGTAGCACTAGTCCTGCTGCATATGATTTTGCAGAGTTGGGTAACTTTACATCTACCATGGGTGGCCACGTTTCTCTTGCATTGGAATTGAGGAACTGTGAAAGGGATGGGTTTGGTGGCATGTCTGATAATGATGGCATCCACAAGAAAAGACGTAATCATAATCAGGGTTTGGCTTCTTCTTCTTCTTCTTCCTCCCCAGAGACTGATCACCTGCTAGATTATCATTTCACAGATTCAGGAAAGCAACAACACAGGTTCAGCAGCAACCCTCATCTTCTGCATGAGTTTGTTGTCTGAAAATCTGAAATATCTACCAAAAGGGAAATTGAAATATCTTTTTGGATCTCTCTGGAATGGTGTACCACCAAAGAGAAAAGCTTATGCATGATGCATGCTACTTTGATCATTCTTCTTGTCCATTATTGTTCATAAAAGAAGTGATGTAATATTACTAAACCGTACAAAAAATATATACAGGTAGGTAATGTGTAGATATATTTCTCACTTTGTAATACTTCAGATGATTGGTTGTATGTAAAATTTTGTAAGGAAAAGGGAACACATGTTGTTGCATCCATTCGTATATAATGTCGAAAAATAAGGAATCTTGTAAGAGATACGTATCATGTACGATGATTTAAATGTCTTGCCTCTTGTTTGCAAATTGTGGTCCATGAGAAAGTTTGTGTCATTGGTGAATGATGATGATTTTCTTCATAACTTGCATGGCATAGTAGGAGTAGTACAAACGTGATTATATTTAAACCAATGTTAAGAAATAAGAGCCCATGTTTTGTTTTCTAGGTGTAACACTTGGTTTAATTAAGGCATTAATCATGTACTCATTTATTAAGTGACAAGTGGAGGAGTTCAAAATCCAAATTAAAGGAACAAAGTTTAGCAATAATTACTAAAAACTAAAAAGGGCATCCAAAGGGACCAACCCAAAATGAGTCTTATCAGCACTCTTAAGGCCCTAACAGGTTACTCTACACCGATCTATTATACATTTTAGGTGATTATTTATTTTCACGAAGATGTCTTCATGTAAATATAGTATTAGGTACCCTTAGATAGTTCAATCAAATATATTGAGTCAAACATGTAAAACAATCTTTAAGTGTGATTCTCTATAGGAGTATTCACCTGCATTTTATGGTTGTTACTTGTTTTCTCTCCATACAGAAATTGTGATAATCAGTGTCCTTTCAACATCCCTATGCATGCTCACAGTGCCTAAAGGGAAAGGAAAAAGCTAAAGATATTCTTTCTATACATCCATGGCATTTATGCAGGGTCACAAGCTGACAATCCTAGAACTGAGAGTGTGCAAAAGATAGCACACTTTCCTCCTCTTTTTGCAGATCACAACAATCCAAATGAACAGCACATTGTTAACCTATGGAGGCGAGGCTCTATAATATCCTGTGAATGTGATAAGAGAAAAAGAGAGATACTATACTATGCACTGTTTAAGCTGCTTTTGAGTCTCCCAAAAATTTATATAACTGCAGGTGCAGGCAAGGACTAAAGCTGTAAGAATTGATGCTTTTGCTTGTTGGGGACCATTTTATTTTTCTGTCATTTTCTAACGTAGCCAATTAACTTGGCTTCTTTTAGGATAGGCCAGAACTCTGTCTCATAGACTCATAGGTCTGTGCTACATGATAGATATAGATCTTCTGCCTCTGCTGGTAAATATAGGGGAAATAATTGACATTGTTACATTCGCTGAATTATAAATTATTATTTATATATATTATCAGTAGAAGCATATTTTGTATTATTATTATTGAAATGCAGAAAATCCAAAGTCTATAAAGGTAAGCCTCCCCCCTGTAGGTCCACTTGCATTTACAAACTGCCTTGAATTTGTACCCTCATTTCTCTGTAATATTTATTTATTTTTACACACAATTACTTCAATTATTCTAATGAGTTTCCAAGTACTCGGTTTTGACTTAGTTTTTTGCTTTGCCTTTAAGTAAATCTTTTGAACATGTTAACCTTCAACACATCTAAATCGTACCAATAAGTAGTTAGAGTTAATGGGGTAAAACCGGTTCTGCAACTTTTGTCTTGTATTCAAGTTGTTAGCATGTACTTTAATTTTACCACAAAATTTTTATTTGTGTTCTTCACTAGTCTCCTCTTGGCCTGACAGTGACACCATCTCCTAAAAAATCTTTTATCTTTGATTCTTGCATCTCCGCTTTATTTCTATGCTCAATATATTATGATTATTATGAATAGAGCTAGCTAGCTGCATTTCCCCCAGGATCAATGGCTTGGTTTTTAAACAGTGTAGAGGTCTTCATATATATATATGAAACTTGGGAGTTGATTGTGACCACTGCTTATACTCACCAATGAATCCACTGCTGAAATTTCGATGGGCTTTGTGCAACTTAGTACGGATTGGATTCTTGACTTCTCTGCATTATTATTAACCTATCTCTTCAGGTAGCTTTTTACACAAATAGTTCTTTCTGTACGTGGAAAATAGTGTTTGTTTTTCTTTTCCTTCAAGTTCCATTTCACCATTTTGTTTCTCTTTTTTTCACAATTCAGAATCACATGAACATTTTTTTCTTTTGGGTTTTAATATATAGTTCTTTGTATCCTTCACTGTAGAGTGTAGTAGTACAGTTGCAAGATAAGGCTCAACATACTCCAAATTCCAGGACCTGAAAGAAATTAAGGTCCATTCATTATGTCAAACTCCATGACCAATCAAAACCAATTTGAGGGGCAAGAGTTAGATGCTGCTTATGGTTCTTGTTTGAGAAACAACCCTGCATTCACTACTGAGTCCATAGGAGGAGTGTTTTCCATTATGGAACCTCACCATCATGCACTAGCTTCAGGCTCTGAGATGAGTCACACAAGGCATTTGATGGATCTTCTTGGAGCAGCTGCTAATGAGAGCAATCATCATCATCATAATCATCACCAACGACGACCTCAAGGGCTCTCTCTTTCCTTAGGGTCTCACATGATTGTTCCTTCTCATGATGAATACAGTAGGCATAATAGTAGATCCTTCGTTAATGGTTTCATGAACCCCAATAATTACTTCATCCCTGCCCAAGATTCAAGGGCAGTGGAGAATAATCTAACCAGTGACTACTACTTCAACAGTGCCACCACCACCACTACTTTTGCTTCATCTTCTGCCTCTTTTGGAAGTGAATCTTTTGCTGCTCTCATTGGGAACTCTAGGTACCTCAAACCAGTACAGTCCCTTCTTGAAGATCTTGTTGATGTTGGTGGAAACGTGGTTGATAGAATCAATGACAAGTATGTGGAGAAGTTGTTCCATGGTGGCAGGAACAGTTCCCGAACACTCTCCTCACAGTTCAGGAACAACATAAACACTGGTGTCTTGTCAGCTGAAAAACAAGAACATCAAATCAAGATTGCAAAATTGATTTCTTTGTTGGACGAGGTTGGTACTTGGTACAGTCTTAATGAATTCTCTGCCTCTTTTAAGTAATGAAGTTGATATAACATTGATTTTCAGGTAGAAGGGAGGTATGAGAAATACTACCATCAAATGGAACAAGTGGTGGCATCGTTTGAGATGATAGCAGGTGAAGGAGCAGCAAAATGTTACACTGCATTGGCACTACAAGCCATGGCTAGGCACTTCTGCAACCTCAGAGATGCAATAATGTCACAGATAAATTTGGAGAAAAAGAAACTGTTGCAAGATTTGCCTAAACAACTCAACAATGGGTTATCTCAACTAAGCCTATTTGATAGAGACACAAGTAGACAAAGCAGAATGTCTTCTCTCCAACAACTTGGGATGATCCAAAGTCAACGCAGCCAACAAGTTTGGAGACCCATCAGAGGCTTACCTGAAACCTCTGTTGCAATTCTACGTTCTTGGCTCTTTGAGCACTTTCTCCACCCGTAAGCAAATTAAAGCAAAAGCTAAAGCTTCCTCTTTGTTCCTTGCTCATATCATATCATATATGAATAATGTTATTTTTGATGTGTATCTTTTTTCTTTCTTTCTTTGCAGTTATCCTAATGATTCTGAGAAATTAATGTTAGCGTCCCAGACAGGTTTAACTAAAAACCAAGTAACTACTCCGAATCAGAAACCTTTTTGTTTGTTGGTTGTGTTGTGATGGATGGTCATGTCTATGTATTTAAAGATATTTATTGTTGGTTTCAGGTGTCGAATTGGTTCATAAATGCAAGGGTACGGCTATGGAAACCAATGATAGAAGAAATGTACGAACAAGAGTTTGGAGACTCTTCAGAAGACTCCAACCCACAACCTGATTTCACCACCGATGATGCTACTCACTGCCACCACCACGATTCAAATTAAAAACGAAAAAGCAGAGAACAATTACTCTTATTATTACTATGTAACATGACACAATGAGTCAATGAGATTGAGAGCCATTGTAAACAATTTTTTTTTTGTTTTTAGTAGTCTTTTTGTTTAATCAAGAAGTAACAAGTAAGCTTGTATCGAAAGATTAACAACCTGGTGTAAAGTGTGATAATATCTAAAATTTATTGGATAACTAAAAATTATTGCAATGTCATGGAGCAATTGTATAGCATCTCTTTTTTGTTTGGGTGGAGTAAGAGAGTAGCTTATTGTATATCATGTTCCTACCGATGATTATGTAAATGCTTACTACTACCACTTATACAGTTATACCATTTATTACCATCCATGCATCATACAAATTTGGTATCACTATCACACGACTCGATTGATATATGACAATACATTCAAGTAATATATGATATTGTTTAATATTCTGATAGAAAAATAACTACTAAAAAAAGTTAGGTAAATTCTAGAGATGTTCATACAAATGCACCTAAATAAAAGTAAAAAAAATAAAAATAAAAATAAAAAACCATGGAACACAATCATAATATATAGAACAATATAAACAAAGATGTAATATGAAAAGGGATAAATGATATATTATAAACATCTCGCCTATAAAAAATACAACGGATTGTGTAGTCAAACTCATGATGCATATTTACAATACTAATGTAAATGAGTGAATGAAATAAATTAATTAATTAATTAAATAAAATAATTTATTATTAAAAATATATCACCTATATTTAAAAGATATAATCTGACAGGTCAAGAATTCAAACCTCTCACACTTATTTAAACGGACAATTGAGTTGACCACTCAACCAATTTAAGTTGGTTTCTTTTGGTATTATTATTATTATTATTATTATTATTATTATTTCTGTTGTAGAATCTGGGCTCACAAATTGGGCCCATTGAGGTTTCCACAATAAAAAAAAGAGATGTCCGGGGTCCTTCTCCCAAATCCGAACGACAGCAGGGAAGGTAGTATCTGTGCCAAAATAAATAAAAATGGAAACAATAAAAAAAATAAAAATAAAAATAAAAACGGAAGCTAGATGGTAGATTTATTAGTATTTGTGGTAGAATTTAAGAATTGTGGATTAATTAGTATGTTTGATCTGCGAAACGAAGGCAGTTAGTGACCAAGTTAGCAATGAGACCTTGAAACCCAAAGATCCAGCAGCAGCAAGAACCCTAGAAACCAGAATCACAATGACAATGTGGAATTAGTAGGTAAGAGATTCATAAATTTGGGAAGTAAGAAGCGAAGCAATGGCGAAGCATACCCAGGCATGGATGGGAATGCCGAAGAAGAGATGGCCGCTGATGTTAGTGGCATTCTTGTCTCTCTCCACTGCCATGGTTCTCTTCATCAGACCCAACAGCTCCGTTCCCTGCACCCCCACTACCGCCGCCGACAACAACCACTTCGTAGACCAAGACAATCAGATTCGCTCCTCTCTCCAACTCGGAAACGCTCCCTCTCCCCTTGATTTCATGAAGTCCAAGCTCGTTCTCATGGTTTCCCACGAGCTCTCTCTTTCAGGTCCGTTCTTCGTCTCTTTCATTTTTCCCCTTTTGTCAATTGAATTCAGGGAGGAAAAGAATGTTATTTTGTGTATGTGTGTGTTGTTGTTCAGGTGGTCCTTTGTTACTGATGGAGTTGGCTTTTCTGCTGAGGGGAGTTGGTGCTGATGTTGTTTGGATCACAAATCAGAAGCCTCCAGAACCTGACCAAGTCATTTACAGTTTGGAGAGCAAGATGTTGGACAGAGGAGTTCAGGTCTGCTTTGTTAACTATTCTCTGAATCTAAACTCGCTTTTGATTTCAAAATGAGTGACTTTGGATTTGTATTCATAAGCTTCACTGTGTTGTTGATAGGTTCTGCCTGCAAAAGGTGAAAAGGCTGTGGATACAGCTATTAAGGCTGATCTAGTCATTCTTAACACTGCTGTAGCCGGCAAGTGGCTTGATGCCGTTCTCAAGGAGAAAGTTTCCCTTGTTCTTCCAAAGGTTTTATGGTGGATTCATGAAATGCGAGGGCATTATTTCAAAGTGGAATATGTTAAGCACCTCCCTTTTGTTGCAGGTGCCATGATTGATTCTCATACTACTGCTGACTACTGGAAGAATAGGACTAGGGAACGTTTAGGGTACACTTCCTGCTTCGTTTTTTTTTTTTTTTGGATTTTTTGCTGCTGCCTCTTTTCTGTGATAACTGAGTTGTGTTTCTTGCTGTGTGCCATGGTCTGACTTTGTTGTAGCATTAAAATGCCTGAAACTTACGTCGTACATCTTGGAAATAGCAAGGAGCTTATGGATGTTGCAGAAGATAGTGTAGCAAAGAGGGTTCTTCGCGAGCATGTTCGAGAATCTCTTGGAGTGAGAAATGATGATCTACTTTTTGCCATCATAAATAGTATGATTTACTGCTGGCTTGTAGTTACCTATGCTCAATCCTTGATTGGTATAGTTTTATTCAATCTAAACATGATCTGCTAGGAAGAATGCAAGATTGTTTTCTGATTAAAACCTTTTCTTGTCTAGTCAATCCTTCCCTACTTGTGTTGTTTGTATGCTTTCCATTCATTTTGACCTTTGTATTAGTGTATGTATTGATCTCCATGGTGGTATAACTGCAGGTGTTTCACGTGGTAAAGGACAGGATCTATTTCTCCGATCCTTTTATGAAAGTTTGCAACTCATACAGGAGAAGAAACTGCAGGTGCCAACTTTGCATGCTGTAGTTGTGGGTAGTGATATGAATGCTCAGACAAAGTTTGAAACTGAGCTGCGCAAATTTGTTGCGGAGAAAAGGATTCAGGACCGTGTTCACTTTGTTAACAAAACCCTGGCAGTGGCTCCTTACTTGGCTTCGATTGATGTTCTTGTTCAAAATTCTCAGGTATCTTCTGATACATTACTCTTGTACAATACATTGTTTTGAAGAATAAAAGTTGCTAAATGACTTCAGAGACATGAAGTTAATAGTAGTTCAAGGGGGCCTTAGCCCCCCAAAATCATTCAGTTCAGTCAGGAATCTAAAGATAGAAAGCATTACTTATGTTTAAAATCTGGTTATAAGTTTTTTTTAGGGTTTTACTTATCAATGTGCTTCTCTATGTATCAGGCACGAGGAGAATGTTTTGGAAGGATAACCATTGAAGCAATGGCATTTCGCCTGCCTGTACTGGTATCTCCTTTACTAATATGATTCTCCTTATTAATATGGCCTTTCCTATCTGTATGTGTTTAATGAGGCCAGAGAATTATAATTTGGATTTTGGAAGTCTGTTTTATCCAGACAAATTTTTGTTCATAGAAAACTGAAATATGCAGCCAATGCTTTTCCAATGAGAACTAGGTACAGGTACTCTTTAAGTTATCGGCAGTCAGATCATTTGTTAGTTGCAACTGTATTTGATCTCCTGACTATATTCAAGCCCTGGTTATTGTAACTAGTATAAGACATTCTATTTTCGCAATTTGTTCTCAATAAATGATATTGAATATTAACTAGGATAAGGGCAATCCAAAATACCTTTTATTTGAAATATATTGTCACACATATATGGTGTTATTTGTTTCTTGCTGCAAAAACAATGACATATTAAGGCATGTCTAATTATGTTTCTTCTCATTTAAATATTTGCAGGGAACTGCAGCGGGAGGGACAATGGAGATTGTGGTGAATGGGACAACCGGTTTCCTACACCCTGTTGGAAAAGAAGGCGTGACCCCTCTTGCAAATAACATTGTGAAAATGGCAACTCATGTTGAGAAGAGATTGACTATGGGGAAGAAAGGGTATGAGAGAGTGAAGGAGAGGTTTCTGGAGCACCATATGGCACAGAGAATTGCACTGGTTCTTAAGGATGTTTTGCAGAAGGCGGCCAGGCAGAATTAAATTAACTAGCTTAGGCACTTTGCTGTTAAATTGTAAATTGATTCCACAGGAAGAAGAGAATGAAGTGTATACCTTCCCCTGTACTTTGTACCATATGTCTTGGGAAATTGTTTGATTCATTTCTTGTGTATAGCTCTGTCATATCATTCATTTCCTCACTTTTCACTCTTCTTGCCTTGCTGCTTGGTGATCAGTGAATTTTAGAAAAGTAAGTGATGTGTTAAAAACTCGTGCTAAGTGATTTAGTGATGTGTTAAAATGAGGTATTTCTTGCCCTTCTTTTTACTGTTTTGAACCAAACGAAGTTCACACTATCATCTATCATGTTCACGTGCTAATCTTTTACTGTTGAAGTTGTAAAATGAAGCACATGATTCTAGACTCTAGAGTAGGCTTGGAGAAGTGACTAGTGAGGTTCAATTTGCCAAAAGGAAAAAATCATGTTTGAGTATTTAAAGTGTGATTTACCTGACTGTAAACATAATTAATTATTTTCATTTATTCCAGAAAATTTTCCGTTGTTCGGGTGACATTGTTTTAGCTCACTCTTGGCTCATCCATACATGTCTGCCTGGTAATGGTAAACTGGTAACAGATTATTAAAATAGCAAAACCCTAAATTGATATTAAACACTAATTAAGTAAAGACTGTTATTGTTTAACTAACAAAAAATATAGCATTATCTATTTAATAAAGAGCGTTTAAAAACGGATAAATTATTTATCAAACTAATGAATTTTAAACTTCGGCTGATAAAAAGATTTGTAACATCAAAATCCAAAAAATAAAAGAAAAATTGGCAACTTAATGCAGCTTATTTAAATTTTTGCTAATAATTGTTGTAAAAGGTTGTTACTTTTAAATCTTAATTAATATTTCACTTAATAAGCAAAATCTTTATTTTCCAAAAATATAAATAAATAAAATGTTTACGTATTTTTCTTCAAATTTTAACTCGTGTAAATGGAAATCCAGTTGTTCAAAGTTCTAAAAGGTAAAATATGCCACAGTAGTTCCGTGATTAGGGCTTGTTTGGAGAATTTTTAAAAAAAAATATTTTTTTAAATTATCTATTTTTAAAAAATTTTATAAAAAAATAAAAATAATTTTATGTTTAGATATTTTATATAAAAAAATTTTTTATTTATCAATTATTTTTATAAAAATATTTTTTTATTTATTATATAATTTTTTTTTTAAAATTTTTTTTAAAAAAAAATATATAAATTACAGTTTTTTTTAAATATATTTTTTATTTTTTAATATTTTTATTTTTATTATTAAAAATTTACTAAATATATTATAAAATAAAAAAAATTTATTAATTTTTTTTATAAAAATAATCACGTCCAAACAAATATTATTTTTAAATTTGCAGCAGATGGCTTTGCTTTTGTGTAGTTGAGCTGAAGCTTAGTGACTCTCTCTTCCGTGAAGCGGTGAAGCCTTTCAAACTTTGTGTAGCTGCAAAAATAAATAACTTTGCCCCTTTCTCTCTTTGTTGAGCACCACAACACACACAACAAAACCATGGCCGATGCAGAAGATGCCGTGCGACGCCGTAACGCCGTCGCTGACTACCGGAAGAAACTCCTTCAGCACAAGGAATTGGAATCCAGAGTCCGATCCGGTTCGCCTCTTATTTCTTATTCTGTTTTCTGTCACTTTTAATAACTATCATATGCATTCCTTACGAGCTTCGGTTCTGTCTCGTTATGCAAAATGGCACTGCTAGGGTTCGTGTTGTCAGCCTTTTTAACTGTTTCTTTCGCTTCACATCGCGCAATCCTGTTACCATGCCTGATTATTTGTTTTCATTAGGGTTCTTTATTATTTTAAATTTTGGGGGACTACTGGCCCGTGCTAAATTTGGTTTTGGTTACTTTAGGTCAATTTCTGGAAATTAGGGAAATTATATCGATTGGATCTACTTTGAAACCGCACTAAGATTCTGCTGATGAAATCTATTCTATTCCCTAGTTGTGTAGAAGAAAAAAAAAACTCGTGATAGAGTTCTTAGTCAAAAGAAACAAGTGGCATAACTCCTAAAACAGAGTTATGGTATTTATTTTTATAGCAATTTCCTTTTTAACCCGATACAGGAATGTTGAATTTGGATTATAAACTCAAATTTCAGTGAGGGAGAATTTACGAGCCTCAAAGAAAGAATTCAACAAAACAGAAGATGATTTGAAGTCTCTTCAAAGTGTTGGGCAGATCATTGGCGAAGTTCTCAGGCCTCTCGATAATGAACGCTGTAATGATTCTATCCTTTTTAATTTATTATTTGATTCTTCTTATCATCTATACATCTGTATTTAAAGTGTGTATTATGGTTGCATAATCCTTTCTAGCTAACTAGTATATTATATTGTTACTTGATTGATAGAACTTTTAAGAATAAATCAATGGTTATAGAATTTATTTGTTTTTGTAATGTTAGTGATTGTTAAAGCAAGCAGCGGTCCAAGGTATGTGGTTGGCTGCCGCAGTAAAGTGGACAAGGAAAAATTGACTTCTGGTACAAGAGTGGTTCTTGATATGACAACACTCACCATAATGCGTGCTCTTCCACGTGAAGTAAGTTCTCACTGTTTTTCTGTTATTCTTTTTTCCTTTTTTTTTTTTTAAAATTGTGATTGGATTCATGCATTGATGTCTTGTTGACATATGTAGGTTGGTTGGTTTCTGAAAATCAACTATTTCTTATGTCTGATGTCCCCTTCTTTCTATTGTTTGTGTTTCCAGGTTGATCCTGTAGTTTACAATATGCTGCATGAAGATCCTGGGAATGTCAGTTACTCTGCCGTTGGTGGTTTATCTGATCAGATAAGAGAATTGAGGGAATCAATTGAGTTGCCTCTGATGAATCCCGAGCTCTTTCTTCGAGTTGGAATTAAACCTCCTAAGGTAATTACCTTTCACTAAACTTTCTACTCCCTGACCTCTATTGAAGAAATTGTGTATTTTATTTTAGTAGCATTGGCATCCAATTCTTATTTGTCTTTAATGGAAGTGTATTTTAAAAACCATGCTTCTAGATTTTGCTTTTGATTACAATTACCCCACTGTCATCTTTCAGGGTGTTCTCCTCTACGGACCTCCTGGTACTGGTAAAACATTGTTGGCTAGGGCGATTGCCAGCAATATAGATGCTAACTTCTTAAAGGTCATATTCTATTTCTTTTTCTCAATTCTGTGTGCTTTAAGGGTTTCCCTCAACACGAATGTATTTTACCTTCCTCCCTCATTCTGATGTAGGTTGTTTCAAGTGCCATAATTGATAAGTACATTGGAGAAAGTGCTAGGTTGATTAGGGAAATGTTTGGGTATGCACGTGATCATCAGGTAGGATTTTTGCATTTGGTTTGCCTATAGCTTATATATATATATATATATATATATATATATATATATATATAATTAAGGAGCAATTCTAAATCTCCATAATGTTTGTTTAAGCCCTGCATAATTTTTATGGATGAGATCGATGCCATTGGTGGTCGTCGTTTTAGTGAGGGAACAAGTGCAGATCGTGAGATTCAAAGAACACTGATGGAGCTGCTTAATCAACTTGATGGGTTTGATCAACTTGGGAAGGTATACTTCACTTGATAATCCCATCATACTAAATTTTATAAACAGCCATGATTAACTTATAGAAACATGGGTTATGTAATGAATTCCATTAAAAGGAACTTCATTCTACCTTCTCTTTTGGTGTTGAGGTAGGTGGTGAATTTGTGGTAAGCCTGTGAGGCAAACATATCTACTTTTACACTTTTAGATGATGAATGCATGGTAATGGATTTTTTATGCAAATGATTATGTGGGAGAACTCTATTGATGGTTTGATAATTATAATATTTTTGTCTGCATTTGTGTTGTAGGTTAAAATGATAATGGCAACAAATCGACCTGATGTACTTGACCCTGCTCTCCTGCGTCCTGGGAGATTGGATAGAAAAATAGAAATTCCTTTGCCCAATGAACAATCAAGGATGGAAATTCTCAAGATTCATGCTGCTGGAATTGCTAAGCATGGTGAAATAGACTATGAAGCTGTTGTGAAGCTTGCCGAGGTGAGTCCAGGTGACTTGGGTTAGTTTTACTCATTATTGCTGCATGTTTGACATTTCTCTATTGCAAACTGTGCAGGGATTTAATGGAGCTGATCTTCGGAATGTCTGCACAGAAGCTGGAATGTCCGCAATTCGTGCAGAGCGTGATTATGTGATCCACGAAGATTTTATGAAGGTGAGTACTTTGTATAAAAAGCTATTTTCTCTGGGTATACCATGCCTTCTCACTTACATGGATTATAATTTTGATTGTTTGGTCCCAGGCTGTTAGGAAACTGAATGACGCAAAGAAACTTGAATCGAGTGCACACTACAATGCTGATTTCGGTAAAGAATAGAATTTATTGGAAACTTCCTTCAAAGCCATGGATATCTAGGCAGTGCATGTTTTGAGTAAGAAATACCTCATGCAAGTTAGTCAACTTGAAGAGCTAAAAGCATGATGGTTCGTTTGGGCTATGACTTGTATTATCTGAATTCTGAAAGTGGAACTTGTCAACCCGACACAGGGATGTCAATTGATTTGTTTGCCTGACGCATTTATTTATTTTTTCCCTTTCTTGCTATGAATGTAGAAGTACGGCACACATATTTAAACCAGTATCCGGCCGTTTGCCATGTTAATCGCCTTCTATTTCCATATTGATTGAGCATTTTAAATCATGAATTATCACTTGGTTATCAATTTATTTCCGCTAAGCATACCGACTAGCGACTAATTCCGTCAATCATACATATGCTTGTAAGCTGGAATGCTGGATGCTTTTTCTTCGTCAAAAACCAGTTATTCTGTCAAAGGTAATCCAACGCTTTTTTATTTAGTTCATCTACCATTTGAACAGACAAATTTAATCGGACAAGGGGAACAAAAGAAACAAAAAAAACTTGTCTTCAATCCCTCGTGTTGGTACGTAGGCTTAAGGGCAAAGGACGTTATATTCCATACAATTAAATATGAACAACGTCAAGCTGGTTGGAATTTTTTGTGACGAGAAATAAATACAAAATTATTGGCAAGGCTAAACTAAAGTACAAAATATTGAATTCTAACTTGCTAGTATAATCAAGAGAGCTGGTGTGCCTCTAACAACTACATGCCCGTGGGAACTCAATCTTTACGATGCCGTGCCCAGAAACCCTTCTTCCTCGCAGAATCATTCTCCGACAGGGATCGGCTCCACTTGGATCCGAGTGAAAAATGCCGCCTTAAGAATGGTTTTCCAACTGAGTTACTCCTTGTACTGGAGCTGGCTTCCATCTTTGAAGCTTTCCCACCCCATTCAACCCCTTTTTGGCGATCAAATACATCTAACCCACCATCAAGATAGCTGTCAACAACCCGGTTTCGGGATATCTTGTGGTTCTTGGCCTTCATCTCTGATTTTCGTGATAACTTCGACAAGTGCTTCTCTCCGACCATACAAATTGGACAGGCTGGATCATAACTATCTGTCTCCGGTGTCATAGTTTCCAAGCAGTCTGCATGATATACATGACCACAGACAAGAACGGCAACAACCGAGACATCACTGCTGGTAAAAAATTTCTGGTTACCCCATGCAGATCTCTCGGTCAAGAGCCTCGAGCAAGCCCCACAAGATTGTAAATCCATTGAGGGTGAATACGAGAACCTACTACTAGCTCCACTTATCTTAAGACGTCCTGAACCAAAATACTCGCTATCAAAAGACCACCGTTCCTTTTGAGACGAAGCAACCAGCTCAGAAAAGGTTCGCATAGACCAGCCATCAGATGACCCACATTGGGATCCAGTTGCCATGTCATTACTGCAAGTGGAGAGTACAAATGACGGTCTTCCCTCAGAAATAGAGTTGTCCGGTGATTTCAGACCCAGAATTCGGCTGTCAGATATTTGTCTCAAAAGGGGGTGTCCTGGAGATCTATGAGCCCATCTCGATGGCATTGAATTAGGTAGATTGTGATCATTATGATTAGGCAATGGATCGGTTGTAGGTGTTGAGAAAACTGAAGGTATTGAATATGAAACATTTGGCATTGAAGATTCTGCAATTTCCGGTGATTCTGCCAAATTTTTCACCTACAGAGAAATATATATATCAACAGTGAGGCCAAAGTTACAGCAATATGCTTATCATTTAGATTATTGGCAATTCTATGTAGCAAATCTAGTAGTTCAAAACTAACCACTGTAGAGCAATTGCTTGACAAGGAAAGATCTGCAGCAAGAACATAGATGAAGAAAGAAAAATTAACCGCCATACCCCAAAAGAAAAAAAGGAATCAGGGAACCAGTGTACAAAAGTATAATAGTAATATAAATATCAGGAAACAAGAATACAGAATGCTGGGAAGCAACTTATGCCAGATCGGAAGACAAGAAAATGCAACAGGTGACAAAAGGACATGGATCTGGAAGATAAAGATGCTTTGCATAAACAATTAACAAAAACGTCCAACATATCACAAGTACGATTGGAAGGCAGGTCCTTAATGCTTTTATCCCAAGCACTTTAAAAGAAAAATAAGGAGCCTATAGATGATCAAGCTACTCCAGACAGATGCAAAGATCCTCATTTCACACCAATGTTACTTCAGCTGTAACCAATCTAAAAGATCAGAACAATCTTTGAACACTACTATGTATATTCATGAATAGTAGTGAAAGGTGTACTATGAAAAACGCACAAAGCTGGATAAGCAAGAAAGCTTAACCAAACTTTTTCCCTCACAAGGTAAGCACCTTCAGTTGAACAGACTGATAACTGTCAAAAGAATTCATCCAGCAATAAAATCTTCTTTCAAATAATGAGATGCTCAAAAACCACCAGTGCCATATTCTCATGCATCATTAGATTCTATAAAAGAATAATAGATTCGACATTTACTTGAAGATGGGGTCATCTGATTTGCTACCAGTCGCTCATGCACAGGGGACTTCTGAGAAATAGGTGTTACAGAATTCTCCAGGGTGCTTCCCCCATCAGATAAATTGCCTCTTTCAGAACTTAGTGACCCTTTGAGCTCCATGCTGATATTTCTGCTGACTCTGCGTGACGTGTGAAAGGAAGGATCCTCAATTTCACCAGCAACATGGCCCCAACTATCCCATCGAAAGCTCCACGAAGGCGAACATACAACATTTCTATGTAAACTTTCACCTGCACCTCTGTTGGAAAGTGTATGATCCTTTGCAGCAACACAACAAGCTGATCCCATGATAACTGCTAAGCGCTGGCATACATAAATATCAATCAAACTTGAATGAAGACTAATAAAGAGATACTGTATTGGTAAATTAAAGAAATATAAATAAGAAAACACATGTAATATTTTACCAGGAAAATTACAGAGAAAATCAGAAGCCAGCTCAATTTTCCAACAAGAAATTGTAACCCTACTTACTCTCCTGAAAATTGAACAAAACATAAAATAAATTAAATTGAGATTTATGGTAACGTGTTGAAAATGATCCAAAAGCCAAAGCTCTAGATAAAGAAACCCACTCAAATCTTATAAATTCTGATGGAAACAAATTTATTGGGTGAGCAATGAACATGACATCGTATCATAAAGTTAAACGGTTCAATAGCATTTTCCATATCATGTGACATACCAATCAAAATGTTAACATTAAGAAGCTCCTAACTTCCAAACCAAAACTTGCATCCCAACCTAACCCTCCTAAAATCTCTAGCACATCAGTGTGTGGTAAAATACCCAAGTTAACATCAGAAAAGAAAGCAATAATGGAAGCCATGGAACAACTTCCTAGACATACACACACCAAAAATTTATAGTTGCAACCAATCATCAAAGAAGATATTAAAAGTGAAATTAGTAATAAGAAGCAGCAAATCCTAGCTGGATAACTGTGAAAGGAAAAGATTGGATATTCACACTCACAGAGTTAAAAGCAGAGGTGAACTACACTGCAGAGCCAAACACTAACACTTAATACAAAGAAAAACACGAAACTACCAAACATAAAATCTTAATTCATCAATAAAACCACCAAAATAACTTCTTTTCATTTACATATATTTTTTTAATAAAAATAAATAAATAAATAAAGCAAAGGGTTACAATTTCGTCTACCATGACCCGAATCCCGTGGCCAACTAAAAGAAACAAAGGGGAATTCATCCAGCAATGCTCAAAATGGGGCAATATTTTTGCATAGAACGAATACCAAAAGAGCTAGGGTTTTGAAGCATTCTAAAGACCAGGTCGTAGCATGAATGAATAATAGAGTTAGAAAAAAAATTGCTAAAAATAGAGAAATAGAATAGAAAGAATAAGAACGAAATGGTACCTCTTCAAATGAAAATTCTTAAAAAAAAAATGTGAGCTTCGGAGAAGAGAGAAGAAAAAAAAAAACGGGTTTTGGTGTGTGAAGTGTTGATATTTGGGGCTTCGTCTTCGTGTTGTTCTGAGTGGTGTACGGAAGAAGTATGTGACGGCGTTTGCCACCGTTATAACGGAGTTTAAGTAAGAGGGTGACCCTGTGACACTGCTGTTTTGTCTTTGTGTGTGTTGGATTGAAATTGGAATTGGAATACTTAGCACTGAATGCCATGGTTTTCACTCTTTATTTTGTCCCTTTCCTTTCTTTTCCCTTTCTTCCTATTCTTCAATGTGCATTGCTGTCTTTGTCTCTTTTTAAATACAGGTTGTAAAATTAAATAAATAAAAAATTATGGTTGAATAATATTACTCCCATGGCTTTGATAAAGTGGGAAAGCATGAATTGACTCACTCTACTTTTAAAAGACAATAACTTCTAAAGTCATCAATATTGACAACATACGATTCAAGATCATTATTCATTAGTTTGATTCTTATAACATACTATTCTGATCTTGTCGAGCTGCTAAGTTTTGACAACATTTAAAGGGAATTAGTTCAATAAAAAGGAGAAATCATACTCTTTTAGAAAAAACCAGGCATTAATAATTAATAATTAAAACAGAAAGGAAGTAAAGGTTTTTAGATTTGTTTTTCTTACTACGAGACCGCATTTCTTTAATTATAACCCTAATGCTAGAAATGAAAAAACAGTTGGCTGCTCAGTGGTCTAAGCAAAGAGGGGTACATGTTATGTTAGTTATTGGAAGCAGTACTTGATATTTTTTTTTTCACACGCTATTTTTCAGTCCAATAGTCTTTTACTCATTTAAAGGTATATTATTGATCATAAAAAAAAAAACTCTGAATAAATTATTCAATCAATCTAAGTTTATTGTAATAATTGATATTTTATGCATACGTATTAAGTTTTGGACAAGCAAACAAATAGCTGAGTCAAAAAAATAAAATTCTACACATATATGGACTAGACATTTTTTTTATGCATTAGGCAACGTTTGATTTGAAAAATACAAACACAAATACACAGACACGTTAGTACATATTTATTGTTTGTTTGTTGAGATACAAATTTTTAATAGACATATTAATACATAAATGCATCTAAAATACATGTATTTAACGTATTTTCAATATGTTGAGACACAAAAACACAATCAATTAGACACAATTTTTTACACTTTTATCCTTTATTAATTTTTATACAATTAATTTTTACACTTTTATTCTTTGTCAATTTTTTAAATTTTTATCTTTTATTAATTTTTTATATTTTTATTTTTTATTAATTTTTACAAAATATAAACTTTTTTTAATTTTATTGTGTCTTATTCAATATTTTACTAAACACAATACATGTACACTAATAATTTGTGTCTATGTCTTTAATGTCTATGTCTCTGTGTTTCTGTTTTAAAAAAATCATAAACCAAACGCTGTCTTATTGAACAGTCTATACGCAACACATTCTTAAAGTTATTTATAATTAGTACAACATAAAAATACAGAGGTATAAAGGTATAGTAATATTCGTCATCAATTTTTATAGAAATTTGTAGGTGTTTTGTCTGGATTTTGATTTTTTCACTTCGATAGAAGCATCGGTTAAATTTGTATCAAAATTTTAATTTAAAGAATAGATATAATTTTTTTATGAATTGTTCTTAGAACTTATAAATCATACCTAATAGAAGTATAAAAAATAATAATTATAAAAGTTAAAAATAAGAAATAATAAGTATAAAAATATAAAAAAATTAAAAATTACAAGATTTATATTAAAATGTGTCAAAATTGACAAGTGTCTAATTGAAAATGATAGAATTTAAATAACGAAAAAAAAGATAAAATTGAAATGACTGAAAGAAAAACGGAGTCGACCAATATTGACATGAACTCCTGACTCATGTTTCTGTGCGTCAGTGTGACTAGAAATTGTTAGAGTCCGTGAGGGTGTGAATGCATGGAAACTCCCCTAATTTATTGAAACTAATCATATTTATAGAAAAAAAATTCTAAACTAATTTATATAACCTTGGACTTCAAGTAGTCTTAGACTTCAAGCAAACTTAGACTTCAAGTAGTCTTAAATCTCAAGTAGTCTTGGATCTCAAATAAACTTGAATCCTAAGTAGTCTTGAACCTTAAACAAATTTAGACACCAAGGATAAAGTAACTTGACCATCGAGTCTAACTTATTCTTATTTTCTCCAACCAAGGTGTACTTCATGCACATATGATCTTCAAATTTAACTGTTGAATTTTTTTGACATCGATCATTTGTGCCAAATTTTTGGCACAACAAAATTTCTTTCGAAATTTTGGATGACTTTGATTTTAATGAAGAAATATTAAAAACTTCAAAATCACCTTTGAATTCAATCCAAAAGTAAATTTGAATTGATCTTCCATCTTCTATATCAACTTTCACAAGTGCATCTTTTATCTTGATTGTTTGTCGACTACTTCTCTTTTTCTCTTTTGCAATGCACCTAAAGGACGTAGCCATATTCATTTTTAACTTTCTTTATCCAGTTAGAAAGTCTAACAAATTTTCACCAACCTTAGGATATATAAGTCTTACTTTGAGCATGCTGGTATCAAACTGAATTTTTTGTTTCACTATCATATTGACAACAAGTCCCTCAAATTCCGCAAAATTCGAGGTCAACTCGCAAAGGTTTTTGTCGACCTTCACATCCAGTGTCTCGTTAAAAAATCTTTACATATTTTTAGTAATTTTCTTCTTTTGAAATATTTTTTTCTTCAACAAGGTTAAAAGATTGACATATATATTGTGACTTGTCTTTTGTTTCAACTACAAGCATATCATTTTTTACTTTCAAAAGAAATCACACAACCAACAAAATAACCATTTTTTAAAAAGTTCTCATCTTCTTGCTCTTTTTTTTTGTAGCCTTTTTATCTGTCAAACTTTTTTTACCAATTAAGTAAGGTTAGTAAACTGTTGATTAACTATCTTCTTACTAATTTTGAATTCAAACCCATTAATCACCTTCTTGATAATTTCAGACTCAAGGATCAAATTATAGTACTTATTTCTCATATTTTTTAATTGAATAAGATAGTCTTCTATTATATCTTCTTTGTATTTTTTTATTGAGAACAAATTAGACACTGTAACATTTAATTATCCTCTAAAAAATTGATCATAAAAACTCTTTTCCAACAGTTCTCATGAATAGACTGATTTGGGCTATATATTTGAGAACTAAGTGAAAGCATTTATAGTCAGAAAAAAAAAGAAAATATCTCATTTTAATTTGCTCGTTGCTAGTTAGAACTCCGATTTCGACTGTATAACACTCTATATGCTCGACGGTCAACTCCTTATTCTTTTCAGAAAACTTAATGAAAGATTTTGGGATTTTGACTCTTCTAGAGAGCTCTGCTTGCAATATATGATCAATAAAAAGGAGTGAAAGTTTTAGAAGGTTTAGAGAATATGGGTTGAATTTATGACATTCTTTAACGTTAATGGAATGACCCTTTAAAACAAATTTTTAGTTTGATTCTGTTTAAATCTCAGCAGCGAAAAATTTATGAGACAATTTTATTTTGTCTCATGAATATCAAAAAACAGAACAGAGAAGGGAAGAGAGAAGCTGACTCCATCATGTATCCTGGTTCGGTTGCCTTGTGCAATACAACCTACATCCAGTCTCCACCACAACAGTGGTGGAATTTCCACTATAGTTAAAGTATTACATACACCAACTCCACAGGATTGACACAATCCTTTCACTCTCAAGTTCTATCCTAATTTGACTTGGTTATGCTAATACCTAACTCTTCACTCTTAGTGCTTACCCAACTAAAAAAATGGTACCTCACTGGTACAAGATACAAGACACAATTCCAACCTAAAGAAATATGAATTCACTCTAGGATTTTCACTCATGTGTATCTCAACCTTTTATCACTCTTTGGCTTTTTCATAAGCTTTCTCTATCAGCCTTTTACCACACAAAAAATTACAGAAAGATATACATTGAAAAATAAAATTACAATCTGTAAAATATGAAGGAGATTAATGCTTCAACAGCCTCTTTGCTATGTGATGAACTAGAATTGCTTGCCTCTGAATTTAGTTCCTCATTCTGGCATAATGCTCCTTTGACTAGGAAGTACTGTCCAAGTTGATGAACTTCTTCAGAAAACTCTTCTCATAACATAACCTCAAAACACTGGTTCTATCTCCTTAGCTTCTGAAGGATGAAAAATCTTCTTTTGTATTTCCTTGCATGTTACTGAGTTGCTCTTTCATAGGTCAACTTCTTGAGTTGTGTGCTACCAACTTACCATATCACTTTTTTCCAGTTAATCCCTAAATCAGAAGTTTGAGTATGACTTTCTCCTGCTTGACCGAAAGCCTCAGGGAAGCAAAGAGAATCAGTCTTTCAATGGTAAATCAGATCTGAGTCATTGAAGTACTACTTGGTCCCCAAGAAACAATTTTGACTTTTGACTCACAGCAGTATTTATCAGAGATCATCTTTAAGTATAACCCTAATGCTAGAAATGAAAAAACAGTTGGCTGCTCAGTGATCTAAGCTAAGAGGGATGTTATGTTAGTTATTGGAAGCAGTACTTGATTTTTTTTTTCACACGCTATTTTTCAGTCCAATAGTCTTTTACTCATTTAAAGATATATTATTGATCATAAAATGAAATTCAAATTCCGAATAAATTGATTATTCCATCAATCTAAGTTGATTGTAATAATTGATATTTTATGCATGCGTATTAAGTTTTGGAAAAGCAAACAAATAGCTGAGTCAGCTGAACAAAAAGATAAAATTCTACACATATATGGACTAGACATTTTTTTATGCATTATTGAACCGCCTATACGCAACACATTCTTAAAGTTATTTATGATTAGTACAACATAAAAATACAAAAGTATAAAGGTGTAGTAATATTTGATGAGTCCACATTTTATGATATTTATTTATTTTATTTGGGTGGATTTCATTAACTTCTTTTATATTTATTCATTGAAATAGCATAATTTTATGATTTCTTCTTAAATTGTGTTTGAAAGTAAAAACATATTTTTTAGGCTTTTTAATTACTAAATTTTATTCACTTTAATCTTATTTGATGTCTTGATGTGTGAAGAACTGAAGATTGATGATGGTTTAGAATTATAAGAAATTCCCGTTGCATGTATAATTTCTAAACCAAGCAATCAACCTTTCTTACAAACGTTTTGGTTGTCACAAGTAACAAACCCAATAAAAATAATTAACCAAAGTATTTAAACCTCAGATCGTTTTCTCAAAGAATTACAGGGAAGTATGATTTATTATTGGTTATGGAAAAACAGTGTTTTGGGTTTTGAAAAGGGTTTTGAGCAAGAGAAATGGTTTGCAAAAATTTATAAAGTAATAACAAAGAAATCTCTTGGCAAGGTGTGAAAATTAGAAGTTTTATCCTAGTTATCCTTATCAATGGTGATGAGATAATTTTAAATAAAAGATTACGTTAAGAACGATTTTGATTCTAACCTTCAACAATACTTATTCCTATCAACTTATCACATAAGAAGTAACAACCAGTACTTTTTTACATTAATAGAGAACACACTAACATACATATATATGAATTATACTTAAAAGTTAAAAGCACAAATTACACACACTGAGACTGAGGTCCCTTCTTTTTGCCCACAATACATCATTTCCAACCACTTTTCCAACTTCTCTTATCTAATATATAACACAATAATAATCTCCCCCTAACTATGTGCTACATATTTTCACCCTTACTCAAGCTCATAATTAATCCACCATAATTAAGCAATATTCCAAGGAGAACAAGAGCACACACTGGTAATTTCAAATCATCAATTGACCCACTGATATATGTCTGCAGCAGAAATTGGTTGGTTGATATGATTGAACATATTCATATTATTGCTGAAGAAATTTTCAGCAGCTGGTGTTGGTGGCAGAAGATAATCATATTGTTGTGTTTGTGTATGCTGATGATGATAGGGCAGATTAGGTGGTGTTGTGTTGATGAGATGAACGATATGATTGAGTGATTGAAGCCTCTGAGAAAGTTCTTCCAACTGGGCCCTAAGGATTGAATTTTGAGACTCAACACACAAATATTGCTGTGTGGTGATGTCTATGCCTTTAAGGATTTCACTCTTTTCCTTTCCAAGCTTGCATACCTCACTCATAAGATCATCCATGTGATTCTGCTTCCTCATCCTTGATCTTCTCGCTGATTCCCTATTCGATTGCTTCCTCTTCTTCTTCCTTTCATCCATCATCATCAACAACATATCCTCCTCCGAACCCGAGCTTTGAAGGGTCGAGTTTCCACTCGATGAAGCCATGGTTGTAACAGAATATAATAGAACAATGGATTGAGACGCAGGACCCCAGAAAAAGAGTGAGATAATTTGATTACACTACCTTATTGGATGATGATTAGTCTTATTTATTATTAATAGTATTATACAATAGCGTAAATGAAAGAGAAGATTAATGAGAAAACATAGAACCAATAGAGGAAGACAACAGAGAAAGATTGAACAAGGTGGGTCCTGCGCCTGAGGGAAGAATTGATCATAAAACCGGAACGAAGGATTTCACTCAGAACTGGAGACATGAATATGAATAAACAGCGTTAACAAATCAGTGGCAGCAGCATGAAGATTTGTTGGTTTCCTGCAATGAAGAAATGAAAAGAAAGGGATGGAGATTAGAGGTTATAGAAGAAAGAAGAAGCAGAGGAGAAGGGGGAAGTTGTCTAGGTGAGTGAAGGGTGGTTTTATAGAAGAAAAAAGAAGAAGAAGAAGAAGGGGACAATGGAGGAAAAGACGTTGTACTAGAAAACCAAAGTGATAGGAAAAAGAAGAGAAAGAAAGAAAGAAAGTTTGGGCAAAAAGAAAGTGGAATTGGAATTGGAATGTGCTGCTACGCAGCCTACAAGGTTTGATGGAACAGAGAGTTGATTGGGTATGTGTGGTACAAACTCATTTCATTCTACAATTTAAAATTAATTTATTCATTATTTATTCTTCGGGTTAAAAATATAAATAAACGGTGAATGCTAATCTGCTTTAGAAGAAGTAATAAGTATAATATTATGTAAATTCTAAAATTTAAATTTTAAAGATTAAATCTTAAATCTTAAATTTTAAATTTTAAATTTTAAACTATAAATTTAAATTATTAATAATAAATAAAAAAATTCAGTACTCCTTACTTAATAAAAAATGTTTAAGGATGAACTAATAATTAGTCATTTATTGTTAATGTTAACCAAAAGTCCAAAACCATTGGATTCATCTATATTACTTGGTTGGATGCATGATCTTAAAGCTATTTTTAAATGGAATGTGATGTCTTATGTGTTGATAATAACATATTAAAATTTTCTTCCGTTTTAAAAAGTTTGATACATTAAAATCATAGTTTTTTTTTATTATTATTTAGGCAAAAGTAGGTGGAACTGATTTTTTCCGCAAATTAATTAAAATAGTATCTAAATAAAGATTTTTGATATATTAAATAACTGGACTAAGATATTTTATCTCATCGTCACTCTATTGCACATTTGGTTCTAGCCTTCTACAACCAAACTTAAAGAAAAAAAAAAATTTCTGAACCATCCATATTTGTTTTAATTTTTATATATAGCCATCATCAAATATTGCATTCTTCGTAATGCTCAATTCCATATAAGGACAACATATACAAATCGATCGTTACTCAGAAATGCAAATGAGACAGAAAAGATGGAATAATGTCATCAAATTCATGAATGGTTCATCATTATTATGGGCAATACACAAATTAATTAATTAATACTACACCAATGTATATAGTCCCGGAACCTAATTTAATTGTTGTGATTAATCCATGGATGGAATATTCCATTGTTCGAAAGAAAACTAGAAAAGCGTGTCGTACAAACAATCCTACATCATCACATCACAATAATAGCAAAGTAAAAGGGAAGGCAAAAGAAAATGGCAACATATAAAATTGTGCGAAATCCTGTGTTATTGTAAATGGAATTGTATGTTCACACTTTACAGCTCAAATGAGTTGTTTTTTTATCCTTGTTATCTGATAGCGACTTCTGGGAGGGTCATTTAATTGGTGTACACATTAAACTTTGTTTGATATACTGATATACATGTTTACTTAATTAACTCTATTTTCTTAACAATGTTGATTGAATTATTAAAAACTCGAGTGATTTGTTGAATTGTTGCAATGAAAGCACATTGCAGCTCATACGAATGTATCATGAATTTATTTTAGGAGAAAATGACACTTTTTCCGAAATATTTAAGTGATATTCTCTCTCTTATATTTTTAATGTATATATATTTTTTCAAGAATTAAATAGCATACATTTAGTCTATTTAATTACAATATTATTTAATAATTATTTTTATGACACTAAAAAAATGACTTTTTTGGCATTTATTGACGTACACCTCTTTCACCTCAATTATCCCTCGTCTTTTCTGGGGTATGGATATCAATCACGATTAAAGCCTCTATAACCCCTTTGAAATTGATGTTGTTAATATTGGGATGTCTCACGATTCCGAAACTCCTAACAATTTTTAATCCATTGAACTCCTAAAGCTTGTGACGATTAAGTGGATGAAGCAAATTCTCTTGAGAACTTCGAGAACTCTAACCAACTTATCGTCAAGGGGGATGTCTCTAATGAATCGAATCTGTTCTTCTTTATGAGCTAACTCATTTTTCATTCTTTCTTTTTTAAATATTGCTGTAGCCTCAGCATCAAATACAACATTACATCGAGAGCACAAAGACACATCTCGATCCTTCAATTTCTGCTGCATCAAAAATTCTAACAACCCCTCGCTAACACTAGGGTACACTGGTCGAACATTAGCTTCAAAATCTCCTAAAACAGTGTCAAATTCATAAGTGAAGCCAGCCATGTTGATCCCTAGGAAAATAGACTCAGCAAAATTTGCTCCAGCATCGAAAGGATCAGTATCAACTTTCATATCTTTTTTGCCATTATCGAACTTCAATCTTCCCTCCATAATTACTTCTTAGATCAAGTCCCTGAAACGAACACAATTATTAGCTGAATGGCTAGTTGCTTGATGAAATTTACAATAAGGCTTCCCTTTTAAAACTTTTATCGAAAGCAACGTCTTGCTTCTGACAATACTAATTCTTTATCTCTAAGTAACATATCAAATATTTGATCTGATTTCAAAAATATCGAAACTACACTTTTTTCCACTCTTATATTTCACATCATTAGATTTATCAACACCTGTAATTTTCTTAAGCAAAGAACAAAAATAAGATGGACCTTTATTTAATTTAGCCAAATCGATTTCAGGAAATTCAAAATCAGATTACTCACTCAAGGATTTCATCTCAACATACGAAACGTTTTTCTTTCGAGAAAAGGTCTTACTTTTTAACTTTTTTTTATCACTTTTTAAACTTTTCTTTTTCTTTTCGAAGGATTTCTACCTGTGATGAGCGGATATTTTATACGCTTTTTGGGAGTAATTTCATGTAGATTTTAGTGTGTTTTAGTTAGTTTTTAATATATTTTTATTAGTTTTGAGAAAAGTTAATATTTCTGGAGTTTACTATGAGTTTGTGTATTTTTCTGTGATTTCAGGTATTTTCTAGCTGAAATTGAAGGAGCTGAGTTAAAATCTGATTCAGGCTGAAAAAGGACTGCTGATGTTGTTGGATTCTGACCTCCCTGCACTCGGAATGGATTTTTTGAAGCTATAGGAGTCCAATTGGCGCGCTCTCAATTGGGTTGGAAAGTAGACATCCAGGGCTTTCCAGCAATATATAATAGTCCATACTTTGCGCGAAGATAGATGACGTAAACTGGCATTAAACTCCAGTTCTATGTTGCAGTCTGGCGTTCAGCGCCAGAAACAGGTTGCAAGTGGGAGTTCAACGCCAGAAACAGGTTACAACCTGGCGTTCAACTCCAAAAATAGTCCAGGAACGTGAGAAGCTTAAGTCTCAGCCCCAACACACACGAAGTGGGCCCCAAAGTGGATTTCTGCACTATCCATCTTAGTTTACTCATTTTCTGTAAACCTAGGTTACTAGTTTAGTATTTAAACAACTTTTAGAGACTTATTTTGTATCTCATGACATTTTTAGATATGAATTTTATACTCTTTGCGGCATGAGTCTCTAAACTCCATTGTTGGGGGCGAGGAGCTCTGCAGCGTCTCGATGAATTAATGCAATTATTTCTGTTTTCCATTCAAACATGCTTGTTCCTATCTAAGATGTTCATTCGCGCTTCACTATGAAGAAGGTGATGATCCGTGACACTCATCACCATCCTTAATCCATGAACGTGTGCCTGACAACCACCTCCGTTCTACCTTAGATTGAATGAGTATCTCTTAGATTCCTTAATCAGAATCTTCGTGGTATAAGCTAGAATTGTTGGCGGCATTCATGAGGATCCGGAAAGTCTAAACCTTGTCTGTGGTATTCTGAGTAGGATTTTGGGATTGGATGACTGTGACGAACTTCAAACTCGCGAGTGTTGGGCGTAGTGACAGACGCAAAAGGATCAATGGATCTTATTCCGACATGATCGAGAACCAACAGATGATTAGCCGTGCTGTGACAGAGCATTTGGACCATTTTCATTGAGAGGATGGGAAGTAGCCATTGACAACGGTGACACCCTACATACAACTTGCCATGGAAGGAGCCTTGCATTTATGAAAGTGAGGAAGCATTATGTTATATAAATTCAGAAGATAAAACATCTCCAAAACTCTAACATATTCTCCATTATTGAGTAACAATTATTTATTTTATGCCCTTTCACTTTTTTTAATTGAACTTAAAAAACACTGTTGTTGGTATCCTGACTAAGAATAATAAGATAACCATAGCTTGCTTCAAACCAACAATCTCCGTGGGATTCGACCCTTACTCACGTAAGGTATTACTTGGACGACCCAGTGCACTTGCTGGTTAGTTGTGCGGATTGCAAAAGTGTGACTGCAATTTTCGTGCACCAAGTTTTTGGTGCCGTTGCCGGGGATTGTTTGAGTTTGAACAACTGACGGTGAATCTTGTTGCTTAGATTAGGAAAATTTTATCTTTCTTACTAGAATTGCATCTTTTATTATCCCTTTTAAAAAATTTTCAAAATATTATTTTTTTTTCTTTCTTTCTTTTTTCTTTTTCTTTCTTTAATTGAATTTTCGTTATTTTTTTTATGAGTTTAGTGTCATGTTTTAAGTTTAGTGTCAATTGCATGCTTGTCTTTGTCTTTTAATTTTCGAATTGCATGTTCTTTATTTTTCCTTGATCTTCAAATTATTCTTGTCAATTTTTCTTGTTTGATCTTTGGTTTTTCTTATTTTGTGTATTTTTCGTGTTTTCCTTGTGCAATTTCAAAATATTAGTTTTCAAAAGTTTTTGTTTTTATTTATTAAAAATAGTTTTTTAAAACACGTTAAATTTATAGCTCAGTTGGCTAGAGCGTTGGCTTATGTTCTTGGCAATTGGGTATCTTCTTTTTAAAATATTTTTTAAAAATAATTTTTTTTTGATTAAATCTTGTGCCAAACTTTAAGTTTGGTGTTCTCTTGTTAATTTTCTTTAATTTACGAAAATTTATTGTGGTTTCCTAAAAATTTTAAGTTTGGTGTTCTATCTTTTGTTCTTGTTGTTCTTGTGAGTCTTCAAAGTGTTCTTGAGTCTTCCTTATGTTTTGATCTTAAAATTTTTAAGTTTGGTGTTCTTTGGTGTTTTCCCTCCAAAATTTTCGAAAACAAGGAGCATTAGATCTAAAAATTTTAAGTCTTGTGTCTTTTGTGAGTTTTTCTCTTTCATCATAAAATTCAAATTCAAAAAAATATCTTTTCTAACTATTTTTAAGCCATATTTTCAATTTTTTTTATAAAAATTCAGATTTCAATTTCAAAAATTTTCAAATCTTATGCTTTTAAGATTTTTTTTAAAAAAATGATATCTTTTTCGAAAATATCCTAACCACTTTCTCTCTCCTCACTTTTTCGAAAATCTTCATAAAATATTTTTAAATTCTTTTTTATTTTATTTTTATTTATTTTTATTTTTATTGTCGTCTTTATTTTATTTTATTTTGTTATTATTATTTCAAAATTTTTATATATAATAAAATAAATAAAATAAATTCACATCATCTCCCCTTTCTCCATCATGGACTTAAGTGGAAATGAACAGTCCAGAAGGACTCTGAGGTCATATGCTAACCCCACTACTGTTTCATATGGGAGTAGTATATGTATACCCTCCATTGGAGTTAGTAGTTTTGAGTTGAATCCTCAGCTCATTATCATGGTGCAGCAAAGTTGCTAGTATTTCGGTCTTTCACAGGAAGAACCTACAGAGTTTCTGTTACAATTTTTATAAATTGCTGACACAGTACATGATAAGGAAGTAGATCAGGATGTCTACAGATTGTTACTGTTTCCATTTGCTGTAAAAGACCAAGCTAAGAGGTGGTTAAATAACCAACCTAAGGACAGTATAAAGATATAGAAACAGCTGTCAGAAAAATTCCTGAATCACTATTTTCCTCCAAAACGGATGACACAGCTAAGACTGAGCATCCAAGGCTTCAAACAAGGAGATAATGAATCTCTTTATGATGCCTGGGAGAGATACAGAGAGATGCTAAGAAAATGTCCCTTTGAAATGTTTTCACAATGGGTGCAATTAGACATCTTCTACTATGGGCTTACAGAAAGAGCTCAGATTTCTCTAGACCACTCAGCTGGTAGATCTATACACATGAGAAAGACAATAGGAGAAGCTCAAGAGCTTATTGATACAGTTGCCAGAAATTAGCATCTGTACCTAAGTAGTGAATCTTCCATCAACGAAGAGGCTAAAACAGCAACTGCTGAACTCAATTCTGCAGATCAAGCTACTGAATTCAATCAGCAATTAGATTTTTTAACAAAACAGTTAACCGAATTCAAGGAGATATTACAAGAAACAAGAATGGCTAATATGAATGTGGAAATACACCTAAAGCAAACTGAACAGCAGTTATCAAAACAAATAATAGAAGAGTGCCAAGCAGTTCAATTAAGAAGTGGGAAAATATTAAATACCTCACTTCAAGGCAGTAGGAAGCCAAGAAATGAACATATTGCTACCCAAAATCCCTCTGAGGACAGTCAGAGCCCAGAGAGGAATAATTCTGGCGCTCAAACGCCAGAAAATGGGTGGGAAGCTGGCGTTGAACGCCCAACCCATGCTCAGTCCTGGCATTCAACGCCAGAAACAAGCAAGGAGTTGGCGTTGAACGCCCAAAGGAAGCACAGTTCTGGCGTTCAGACGCCAGAAACAGGTAAGGAGTTGGCGTCTAACGACACTCCAGCTTCCACCCCTGGCATTCAAATGCCAGTGGGGGATCAGACACATGCAAGTGCTGATAATAACCCTTCTAAAAAGGCTTCTCAACCCACATCTGTAGGTAATAAACCTGCAGCAACTAAGGTTGAGGAATACAAAGCCAAAATATCTTATCCTCAGAAACTCCGCCAAGCAAAACAGGATAAGCAATTTGCCCGCTTTGTAGACTATCTCAGGACTCTTAAAATAAAGATTCTGTTTGCAGAGGCACTTGAGCAAATACCCTCTTATGCTAAGTTCATGAAAGAGATCTTAAGTCATAAGAAGGATTGGAGGAAAACTGAAAAAGTTTACCTCACTGAAGAATGCAGTGCAGTCATTCTAAAAAGCTTACCTGAGAAGCTTAAGGATCCCGGAAGCTTTATGATACCATGCACATTAGAGGGTACTTGTACCAAGCAAGCTCTATGTGATCTTGGGGCAAGTATCAACCTAATACCTGCATCTACTATCAAAAAGCTTGGTTTGACTGAAGAAGTCAAACCAACCCGGATATGTCTCCAACTTGCTGATGGCTCCATTAAATACCCATCAGGCGTGATTGAAGACATGATTGTCAAGGTTGGGCCATTTGCCTTTCCCACTGACTTTGTGGTGCTGGAAATGGAGGAGCACAAGAGTGCAACTCTCATTCTAGGAAGACTTTTCCTAGCAACTGGCCGAACCCTTATTGACATCCAAAAAGGGGAAGTAACCCTGAAAGTCAACGAGGATGAGTTCAAGTTGAATGTTGTCAAAGCCATGCAACATCCAAACACCCACAATGACTGTATAAGCATTGATATCATTGACTCTCTGGTAAAAGAGGTCAATATGACTAAGAGTCTCGAATCAGAGCTAGAGGATATCTTTAAAGATGCTCATCCTGATCTGGAAGAACCAAAGAGAATAATAGAACCTCTAAAAATCCCTCAGAAAGAGGAGAAACCTCCCAAACCCGAGCTCAAACCATTACCACCATCCCTGAAATATGCATTTCTGGGAGAAGATGATATCTTTCCTGTAATCATAAGCTCTACCTTAGAGCCACAGGAAGAGGAAGCACTAATTCAAGTGCTAAGGACACACAAGACAGCTCTTGGGTGGTCCATCAGTGATCTTAAGGGCATTAGCCCAGCCAGATGCATGCACAAGATCCTATTAGAGGGTGACGCTAAGCTAGTGGTTCAACCACAAAGACGGCTGAATCCAGCCATGAAGGAGGTGGTGTAGAAGGAGGTCACTAAATTATTAAAGGCTGGGATTATTAATCCTATTTCTGATAGCCCCTGGGTAAGCCTTGTCCAAGTCGTCCCTAAGAAGGGTGGCATGACAGTGGTTTATAATAAAAAAAATGAACTGGTTCCTACAAGAACAGTTACAGGGTGGCGTATCTGTATTGACTATAGAAGGCTCAATACAGCTACCAAAAAGGATCATTTTTCTTTACCATTCATAGACCAGATGCTAGAAAGACTAGCAGGTCATGAATACTACTACTTCCTGGATGGATATTCAGGTTATAATCAAATTACAGTAGATCCTCGGGATCAAGAGAAAATAGCATTCACATGTCCATCTGGAGTATTTGCATACAGAAGAATGCCATTTGGTTTGTGCAATGCACCTGCAACCTTTCAAAGGTGCATGCCCTCAATTTTCTCTGATATGGTGAAAAAATTTCTGGAAGTCTTCATGGATGACTTTTCAGTATTTGGAGACTCATTCAGCTCCTGTCTTGACCATCTAGCACTTGTTCTAAAGAGGTGCCAAGAGACTAACCTTGTTTTAAACTGGGAGAAATGTCACTTTATGGTGACTGAAGAAATTATCCTTGGGCACAAAATTTCGAACAAGGAAATAGAGGTGGATCAAGCTAAGGTAGAGGTAATTGAAAAATTACCACCACCAACCAATGTTAAGGCAATCAGAAGCTTTCTGGGGTATGCAGGATTCTATAGGAGGTTTATAAAAGATTTTTCGAAAATCGCCAAACCTCTGAGTAATCTGTTAGCTGCTGACACACCATTTATCTTTGATAAGGAGTGTCTGCAGGCGTTTGAGACTCTGAAAGCTAAGCTGGTCACAATACCAGTCATCTCTGCACCAGACTGGACATTACCATTTGAACTAATGTGTGATGCCAGTGACCAGGCCATTGGTGCAGTGTTGGGACAAAGGTATGACAAGCTTCTGCACGTCATTTACTATGCTAGTCGTGTCTTAAATGATGCACAGAAGAACTACACAACCATAGAAAAAGAGCTACTTGCAGTAGTTTACGCCATTGACAAGTTCAGATCCTATTTAGTAGGATCAAAAGTGATTGTGTACACTGATCATGCTGCTCTTAAATATCTACTCACAAAGCAGGATTCAAAACCCAGACTCATCAGATGGGTATTGCTTCTGCAAGAGTTTGATATAGAAATAAGAGACAGAAAAGGGACAGAGAACCAAGTAGCAGATCACCTGTCCCGAATAGAACCAGTAGAAGGGGTGGTGCACAAAATTGTGATCATCAATGGCACCATCAACATGGTAAGCTCATTACAATCTCAACTCTTTATCACAACTTCGCACAACTAACCAGCAAGTGCACTGGGTCGTCCAAGTAATAAACCTTACGCGAGTAAGGGTCGATCCCACGGAGATTGTTGGTATGAAGCAAGCTATGGTCATCTTGTAAATCTCAGTCAGGCAGACTCAAACGGTTATGAATGATATATTAATAAAGCATAAAGTAAAGATAGAGATACTTATGTAATTCATTGGTGAGAACTTCAGATAAGCGAATGGAGATGCTTTGTCCCTTCCGTCTCTCTGCTTTCCTACTGTCTTCATCCAATCCTTCTTACTCCTTTCCATGGCAAGCTGTATGTTGGGCATCACCGTTGTCAGTGGCTACAATCCCGTCCTCTCAGTGAAAATGTTCAACGCACCCTATCACGGCACGGCTAATCATCTGTCGGTTCTCAATCAGGTTGGAGTAGAATCCATGGATTCTTTTGCGTCTGTCACTAACGCCCAGCCTTCAGGAGTTTGAAGCTCGTCACAGTCATTCAATCATTGAATCCTACTCAGAATACCACAGACAAGGTTTAGACCTTCCGGATTCTCTTGAATGCCGCCATCAATTCTAGCTTATACCACGAAGATTCCGATTAAAGAATCCAAGAGATAAACATTCAAGCCTTGTTTGCTTGTAGAACGGGAGTGGTTGTCAGGCACGCGTTCATAAGTGAGAATGATGATGAGCGTCACATAATCATCACATTCATCAAGTTCTTGAGTGCGAATGAATATCTTGGAATAAGAACAAGCTGAATTGAATAGAAGAACAATAGTAATTGCATTAATACTCGAGGTACAGCAGAGCTCCACACCTTAATCTATGGTGTGTAGAAACTCCACCGTTGAAAATACATAAGAACAAGGTCTAGGCATGGCCGAATGGCCAGCCTCCCAATGATCTAAGATAGCATAAAACTACTCAAAGATAGCTACCCCGATGAGAATACAATAGTAAAAGGTCTTATTTATAGAGAACTAGTAGCCTAAGGTTTACAAAGATGAGTAAATGACATAAAAATCCACTTCCGGACCCACTTGGTGTGTGCTTGGGCTGAGCATTGAAGCATTTTTGTGTAGAGACTCTTCTTGGAGTTAAACGCCAGCTTTTGTGCCAGTTTGGGCGTTTAACTCCCATTCTTGTGCCAGTTCCGGCGTTTAACGCCGGGCATTCTTGAGCTGATTTGGAACGCCAGTTTGGGCCATCAAATCTCGGGCAAAGTATGGACTATTATACATTGCTGGAAAGCCCAGAATGTCTACTTTCCAACGCCCTTAAGAGCGCGCCAATTGGGCTTCTATAGCTCCAGAAAATCCACTTCGAGTGCAGAGAGGTCAGAATCCAACAACATCTGCAGTCCTTTTCAGTCTTTGAATCAGATTTTTGCTCAGGTCCCTCAATTTCAACCAGAAAATACCTGAAATCACAGAAAAACACACAAACTCATAGTAAAGTCTAGAAAAGTGAATTTTAACTAAAAACTAATAAAAATATACTAAAAACTAACTAAAACATACTAAAAACATACTAAAAATAATGCCAAAAAGCGTACAAATTATCCGCTCGTCACAACACCAAACTTAAATTGTTGCTTGTCCCCAAGCAACTGAAAACCAAACAAGATAAAAAGAAGAGAATATGCAATGAATTCCAAAAACATCTATGAAGATCAGTATTAATTAGATGAGCGGGGCTTTTAGCTTTTTCCCTCTGAACAGTTTTGGCATCTCACTCTATCCTTTGAAATTCAGACTGATTGGCTTCTATAGGAACTCAAAATCCAGATAGTGATATTGATTCTCCTAGTTAAGTATGATGATTCTTGAACACAGCTACTTTATGAGTCTTGGCCGTGGCCCAAAGCACTCTGTCTTCCAGTATTACCACCGGATACATACATGCCACAGACACATAATTGGGTGAACCTTTTCAGATTGTGACTCAGCTTTGCTAGAGTCCCCAATTAGAGGTGTCTAGGGTTCTTAAGCACACTCTTTTTGCCTTGGATCACAACTTTATTTCTTTCTTTTTCTCTTTCTCCCTTTTTTTTCGTTTCTTCTCTTTTTTTTTGTATTCACTGCTTTTTCTTGCTTCAAGAATCATTTTTATGATTTTTCAGATCCTCAGTAACATGTCTCCTTTTTCATCATTCTTTCAAGAGCCAACCAATCATGAACAACAAATTCAAAAGACATATGCAATGTTTAAGCATACATTCAGAAAACAAAAGTGTTGCCACCACATCAAAATAATTAATCTGTTATAAAATTTAAAATTCATGCAATTCTTCTCTTTTTCAATTAAGAACATTTTTCATTTAAGAAAGGTGATGGATTCATAGGACATTCATAACTTTAAGGTATAGACACTAAGACACTAGTGATCATAAGACACAAACATGGATAAACATAAGCATGAAAATTCAAAAAACAGGAAAATAAAGAACAAGGAGATTAAAGAACGGGTCCACCTTAGTGATGGCGGCTTGTTCTTCCTCTTGAAGATCTTATGGAGTGCTTGAGCTCCTCAATGTCTCTTCCTTGCCTTTGTTGCTCCTCTCTCATGATTCTTTGATCTTCTCTAATTTCATGGAGGAGGATGGAATATTCTTGGTGCTCCACCCTTAGTTGTCCCATGTTGGAACTCAATTCTCCTAGGGAGGTGTTGATTTGCTCCCAATAGTTTTATGGAGGAAAGTGCATCCCTTGAGGCATCTCAGGGATTTCATGATGAGGAATTTCCTCATGTTCATGTCCATGAGTGGGATTTCTTGGTTGCTCCCTCCTTTTCTTAGTGGTATCCATGAGGACTTGGTCCAACCTTTGATCAAAGTTGACCCTTTTTGAGTTTGAAAGGGACCTTGGGGATCACTTTCTTCTTAGCCACAACTTCATAGAAGTGGTCTTGATGCACCCTTGAGATGAATCTCTCCATCTCCCATGACTCGGAGGTGAAAGCTTTTGCCTTCCCTTTCCTCTTTCTAGAGGTTTCTCCGGCCTTGGATGCCATAAATGGTTATGGAAAAACAAAAAGCAATGCTTTTACCACACCAAACTTAAAAGGTTTGCTCGTCCTCGAGCAAAAGAAGAAAGAAGAGAGTAGAAGAAGAAGAAATAGAGGAGATGGAGATGGCTTTGTGGTTCGGCCAAAGGGGAGAAGTAGTGTCTAGGTTGTGTGAAAATGAAGGAGTGAAGATGGGTTTATATAGGGGTGGAGAGAGGGGTAGGGTTTGGTCATGTAAGGGTGGGTTTGGGAGGGAAAATGGTTTGAATTTTGAATGGTAAGGTAGGTGGGGTTTTATGAAGGATGGATGTGAGTGGTGAAGAGAATAGTGGGATTTGATAGGTGAGGGGTTTTTGGGGAAGAGTGGTAGAGGTGATTGGTGAATGAGTGAAGAAGAAGAGAGAGGGTGGTGGGGTAGGTGGGGATCCTGTGGGGTCCACAGATCCTGAGGTGTCAAGGAAAATTCAACCCTGCACCAAGTGGCGTGCAAAAATGCACCCTTTGCCAATTCTGGCGTTAAACGCCGGGCTGGTGCCCATTTCTGGCGTTTAACGCCAGCTTCTTGCCCTTTCCTGGCGTTTAACGCCAGTCTGGTGCCCCTTTCTGGCGTTAAACGCCCAGAATGGTGCCAGACTGGGCGTTAAACGCCCATTTGCTAGCTTCACTGGCGTTTAAACGCCAGCAAGTTCTCCTCTAGGGTGTGCTATTTTTCTTTCTGTTTTTCATTCTGTTTTTGCTTTTTCAATTGATTTTGTGACTTCTCATGATCATCCACCTACAGAAAACATAAAATAACAAAGGAAAATAGATAAAATATAACATTGGGTTGCCTCCCAACAAGCGCTTCTTTAATGTCAGTAGCTTGACAGTGGGCTCTCATGGAGCCTCAAAGATACTCAGAGCAATGTTGGAACCTCCCAACACCAAACTTAGAGTTTGAATGTGGGGGTTCAACACCAAACTTAGAGTTTGGTTGTGGCCTCCCAACACCAAACTTAGAGTTTGACTGTGGGGGTTCTATTTGACTCTGTTTTGAGAGAAGCTCTTCATGCTTCCTCTCCATGGTGACAGAGGGGATCCTTGAGCCTTAAACACAAAGGATTCTTCATTCACTTGAATGATCAATTCTCCTCTGTCCACATCAATCACAGCCTTTGCTGTGGCTAGGAAGGGTCTGCCAAGGATGATGGATTCATCCATGCACTTCCCAGTCTCTAGGACTATGAAATCAGCAGGGATGTAATGGTCTTCAACTTTTACCAGAACATCCTCTACAAGTCCATAAGCTTGTTTTCTTGAATTGTCTGCCATCTCTAGTGAGATTCTTGCAGCTTGCACCTCAAAGATCCCTAGCTTCTCCATTACAGAGAGAGGCATGAGGTTTATGCTTGACCCTAGGTCACACAGAGCCTTCTTAAAGGTCATGGTGCCTATGGTACAAGGTATTGAAAATTTCCCAGGATCTTGTCTCTTTTGAGGTAATCTCTGCCTAGACAAGTCATCCAGTTCTTTGGTGAGCAAAGGAGGTTCATTCTCCCAAGTCTCATTACCAAATAACTTGTGATTTAGCTTCATGATTGCTCTAAGGTATTTGGCAACTTGTTCTTCAGTGACATATTCATCCTCTTCAGAGGAGGAATACTCATCAGAGCTCATGAATGGCAGAAGTAAGTCCAATGGAATCTCTATGGTCTTATTTTGAGCCTCAGATTCCCATAGTTCCTCATTAGGGAACTCATTGGAGGCCAGTAGACGTCCATTGGGGTCTTCCTCAGTGGCGTTCACTGCCTCTTCCTCCTCTCCAAATTCAGCCATATTGATAGCCTTGCACTCTCCTTTTGGATTCTCTTCTGTATTGCTTGGAAGGGTACTAGGAGGGAGTTCAGTAACTTTCTTGCTCAGCTGACCCACTTGTGCCTCCAAGTTTCTAATGGAGGACCTTGTTTCAGTCATGAAACTTTGAGTGGTTTTGATTAGATCAGAGACCATGGTTGCTAAGTCAGAGTGGTTCTGCTTAGAATTCTCTGTCTGTTGCTGAGAAGATGATGGAAACGGCTTGCCATTGCTAAACCTGTTTCTTCCACCATTATTGCTGTGGAAACCTTGTTGAGGTCTCTGTTGATCCTTCCATGAAAGATTTGGATGATTTCTCCATGAAGGATTATAGGTGTTTCCATAGGGTTCTCTGGTGCACGAATTTGTGATTCGCACAACTAACCAGCAAGTGCACTGGGTCGTCCAAGTAATACCTTACGTGAGTAAGGGTCGATCCCACGGAGATTATTGGTTTGAAGCAATCAATGTTTATTTTATTAATCTTAGTCAGGAGGCCAATAGGATTATAAGTGAAATTACGAGATTTGATTATAAAAAAAAATAGAAGAGAATAACAGCGTTACTTGTTATGCAGTAATGAGAAACATGTTGGAGTTTTGGAGATGCTTTGTCCTTCGAACTTCAACTCTTCCTTAAAATCCTTCAACACACGAAAAGTCCCTTCCATGGCAAGCTCTATGTAGGGTGTCACCGTTGTCAATGGCTACCTCCCATCCTCTCAGTGAAAACGTTCCTATGCTCTGTCACAGCACGGCTAATCATCTGTCGGTTCTCAATCAGGTTGGAATAAAATCCATTGATTCTTTTGCGTCTGTCACTAACGCCCAGCCTTCAAGAGTTTGAAGCTCGTCACAGTCATTCAATCCCAGAATCCTACTCGGAATACCACAGACAAGGTTTAGACTTTCCGGATTCTCATGAATGCCGCCATCAATCCGGCTTATACCACGAAGATTCTGCGTAATGAATCTAAGAGATACTCATTCAGTCTGATGTAGAACGGAGGTGATTGTCAGGCACACGTTCATGGTTTGGGGAAGGTGATGAGTGTCACGGATCATCACCTTCTCCATAATTAAGCGCGAATGAACATCTTAGATAAGAACAAGCGTGTTTGAATGGAAAATAACGGAATTGTATTAATTCATCGAGACGCTGCAGAGCTCCTCACCCCCAACAATGGAGTTTAGAGACTCATGCCGTCAAAAAGTATGTAATTCAGATCTGAAAATGTCATAAGGTACAAAATGATTCTCTAAAAGTTGTTTAAATAGCAAACTAATAACCTAAGTTTACAGAATATGAGTAAACTAAGATAATTGGTGCAGAAATCCACTTCTGGGGCCCACTTGGTGTGTGCTGGGGCTGAGACTAAAGCTATCCACGAGTAGAGGCTTTTCTTGGAGTTAAACTCCAAGTTATGACGTGTTTTGGGCGTTCAACTCCGGATCATGACGTGTTTCTGGCGTTTAACTCCAGATAGCAGCATGTACTTGGCGTTCAACGCCAAGTTACGTCGTCTATCTTCGCGCAAAGTATGGACTATTATATAGTGCTGGAAAGCCCTGGATGTCTACTTTCCAACAACGTTGAGAGCGCGCCAATTGGACTCCTGTAGCTCCAGAAAATCCATTTCGAGTGCAGGGAGGTCAGGATCCAACAGCATCAGCAGTCCTTTTTCAGCCTAAGTCAGATTTTTGCTCAGCTCCCTCAATTTCAGCCAGAAAATACCTGAAATCACAGAAAAATACACACACTCATAGTAAAGTCCAGAAATATGATTTTTGCCTAAAAACTAATAATATTTAACTAAAAACTAATTAAAACATGCTAAAATCTACATGAAATTACCCCCAAAAAGCGTATAAAATATCCGCTCATCACAACACCAAACTTAAACTGTTGCTTGTCCTCAAGCAACTAGATAAATAAAATAGGATGAAAGAATTTAAGAAGTAATAATATCTAAGAGTTTTAAATGGAGCTCAGATTCTTATTCAGATGAGCGGGGCTTGTAGCTTTTTGTTTCTGAACAGTTTTGGCATCTCCCTTTATCCTTTGAAATTCAGAATGATTGGCATCCATAGGAACTCAGAATTCAGATAGTATTATTGATTCTCCTAGTTTAGTATGTTGATTCTTGAACACAGTTATTTTATGAGTCTTGGCTGTGGCCCTAAGCACTTTGTTTTCCAGTATTACCACCGGATACATAAATGCCACAGACACATAACTGGGTGAACCTTTTCAGATTGTGACTCAGCTTTGCTAGAGTCCCCAGTTAGTGGTGTCCAGAGCTCTTAAGCACACTCTTTTGCTTTGGATCACGACTTTAACCACTCAGTCTCAAGCTTTTCACCTGGACCTTCATGACACAAGCACATGGTTAGGGACAGCTTGATTTAGCCGCTTAGGCCTGGATTTAATTTCCTTGGGCCCTCCTATCCATTGATGCTCAAAGCCTTGGATCCTTTTTACCCTTGCCTTTTGGTTTTAAGGGCTATTGGCTTTTTCTACTGCTCCTTTTTTTTCCGCAAGCTTTCTTTTTCACTGCTTTTTCTTGCTTCAAGAATCAATTTCATGATTTTTCAGATCATCAATAATATTTTTCGTGTTCCTCATTCTTTCAGGAGCCAATATTCATAAAATTCAAGATAAAAATTATGCACTGTTCAAGCATTCATTCAGAAAACAAAAAGTATTGCCACCACATGTAATTAATTATAATTTTTATTATTAAGAACTCGAAAAATATAGATTACTTCTTTATTCTAAAAAATCTACTACTTTATTCATGCCTGATGATGATGAGAAAAAATAAATTATAGCTTAATTGGAAATAAAATCAAAATAGATATACTAATTACTACTACTATATATAACTTCTAAGGTAAAATCCTATAATAATACTATCACAGAGTTAAAGCTAGAATTAGAACTTAACAACCTGTATTTTGGGAAGTGGATGTTCCTCTAGTCTGTGGGGTGCCTTCAAGAATTAATTTCTAACGCTTTAGCTCCCTTAAGTTCACATCCTTGCTCTTCCTGTTCCCTTAGGTGCCATGATCTTGATGAGTTTTAGCTCAGTGATCATGGCAAATCACACCAAACTTAGAGGTTTGCTTGTCCTCAAGCAAAATAAAGGATAGAAGAGGAATAGAGGGAGAGGCAATTTCGAAATCCAAAAGATATGATGAGTTGAAAAAGATTTGAAAAAGATTTGGATTGGAAAAAGATTTGTGTTATAAATTAAGATACATTTGATATTTTTGAAAAAGGGATTTTAGAAATTAGGGTTTTTAGAAATTAGGATTAAAATTTTTGGAATTGAAGGATGATATTTTGAAACATGTTTATGCAAGAAATCATGAATTGAAACATAAAAAATTAGAAAAATTGTGAAGAAAAACGAATTTTACCTCCTCCCCACCATCCTGGCGTTAAACGCCCAAACGATGCATGTTTTGGGCGTTTAACGCCCAAATGCTGCTTCTCCTGGGCGTTCAACGCCCAGCTGATGCTTCTTTCTGGCGTTGAACGCCAGGAAGTCCTTTGTCACTGGGCGTTTTTCTGAACGCCCAGGATGCTAATAATCTGGCGTTAAATGCCCAGAAGGTGCTTCTTTCTGGCGTTCAACGCCCAGAAGATGCTCCTTTCTGGCGTTTAACGCCCAGATGGCTACCCTTACTGGCGTTGAACGCCCAGTGGGTGCTTCTTTTGGGCGTTCAACACCCAAAATGTTTCTTACTGGCTTTTTCACGCCAGTGAGCTTCCAAATTTCCCTGTAACTCTGTGAATTCAATCAATTGCTATTTTTACCCTTTGAAGATACTTTGACCCAAACCTGTAAAAAAAAAAAATTATTTAATTAGTGAATAAACTTTGTAAATGGCTGGGTTGCCTCCCAGCAAGCGCTTCTTTATTGTCTTTAGCTGGACTACCACTGAGCTCTAATCAAGTCTCAGTTTTGAGCATTCGTGCTCGAAGTTACTTTCAAGATAATGTTTAATTCTCTGTCCATTGACAATGAACTTTTTGTTAGAGTCATTATCCTGAAGCTCTACGTATCCATATGGTGATACACTTGTAATTACATATGGACCTCTCCACCGGGATTTTAATTTCCCGGGGAATAATTTGAGCCTAGAATTAAATAGCAGAACTTTTTGCCCCGGCTCAAAGACTCTGGATGACAATTTCTTATCATGCCATCTTTTCGCTTTCTCTTTGTAAATCTTTGCATTCTCGAAAGCATTGAGTCTAAATTCCTCTAGCTCATTTAACTGGAGCAATCGTTTTTCTCCAGCTAACTTGGCATCAAGGTTTAGGAATCTGGTTGCCCAATAGGCCTTGTGTTCCAGTTCCACTGGCAAGTGACATGCCTTTCCATACACAAGCTGGTATGGAGAGGTCCCTATAGGGGTCTTGAATGCTGTTCTGTATGCCCACAGAGCATCATCCAAGCTTCTTGCCCAATCCCTTCTACGGTTAATTACAGTCCGCTCCAGGATTCTTTTGAGTTCTCTATTTGAGACTTCAGCTTGCCCATTAGTTTGTGGGTGATATGGAGTAGCTACCCTGTGGCTAACTCCATAACGAACCAGAGCAGAGTAAAGCTGTTTATTGCAGAAATGAGTGCCCCCATCACTGATTAATACTCTAGGAATACCAAATCTGTTGAAGATGTGTTTCTGAAGGAATTTTAACACTGTTTTAGTGTCATTGGTGGGTGTTGCAATAGCCTCCACCCATTTGGATACATAATCCACTGCCACCAGAATATAAGTGTTTGAGTATGATGGTGGGAAGGGTCCCATGAAGTCAATGCCCCATACATCAAACAACTCAATCTCCAAGATCCCTTGTTGAGGCATGGCATAACTGTGAGGTAGATTGCCAGATCTTTGGCAACTGTCACAATTAAGTACAAACACTCGGGAGTCTTTATAGAGAGTAGGCCAGTAGAAGCCACATTTGAGGACTCTTGTGGCTGTTCGCTCACTTCCAAAATGTCCTCCATACTGTGATCCATGGCAGTGCCATAGGATCTTCTGTGCTTCTTCCTTAGGCACACATCTACGGATTACTCCGTCTGCACATCTCTTAAAGAGATACGGCTCATCCCAAAGATAATACTTTGCATCCGTGATCAGCTTCTTTGTTTGCTGTCTACTGTACTCACTGGGTATGAATCTCACTGCCTTGTAGTTTGCAATGTCTGCAAACCATGGCACTTCCTGGATGGCAAAGAGTTGCTCATCCGGAAAGGTTTCAGAGATCTCAGTGAGAGGGAGGGACGCCCCTTCTACTGGTTCTATTCGGGACAGGTGATCTGCTACTTGATTCTCTGTTCCTTTTCTGTCTCTTATTTCTATATCAAACTCTTGCAGAAGCAACACCCATCTTATAAGTCTGGGTTTTGAATCCTGCTTTGTGAGTAGATATTTAAGAGCAGCATGATCTGTATACACAATCACTTTTGATCCTACTAAATAGGATCTGAATTTGTCAATGGCGTAAACCACTGCAAGTAGCTCTTTTTCTGTGGTTGTGTAATTCTTCTGAGCGTCATTTAGAACACGACTGGCATAGTAAATGACGTGCAGAAGCTTGTCATGCCTTTGTCCCAACACTGCACCAATGGCATGGTCACTGGCATCACACATTAGTTCAAATGGCAATGCCCAATTTGGTGCAGAGATGATTGGTGCTGAGACCAATTTAGCTTTCAGGGTTTCAAATGCCTGCAGACACTCTTTATCAAAGGTAAATGGCATGTCAGCAGCTAGCAGGTTGCTTAGAGGTTTGGCGATTTTTGAAAAATCCTTTATAAACCTCCTATAGAATCCTGCATGCCCCAGAAAGCTTCTGATTGCCTTAACATTGGTGGGTGGTGGTAATTTTTCAATTACTTCTACTTTAGCTTGATCCACCTCTATTCCCTTGTTCGAGATTTTGTGCCCAAGGACAATTCCTTCAGTCACCATAAAGTGACACTTTTCCCAGTTTAAAACCAGGTTGGTCTCTTGGCATCTCTTTAGAACAAGTGCTAAATGGTTAAGGCAGGAGCTGAATGAGTCTCCAAACACTGAAAAGTCATCCATGAAGACTTCCAGAAATTTTTCCACCATATCAGAGAAAATTGAGAGCATGCACCTCTGAAAAGTTGCAGGTGCATTGCATAGGCCAAATGGCATCCTTCTGTATGCAAATACTCCAGATGGGCATGTGAATGCCGTTTTCTCTTGATCCTGGGGATCTACTGCAATTTGATTATAACCTGAATATCCATCCAGAAAGCAGTAGTATTCATGACATGCTAGTCTTTCTAGCATCTGGTCTATGAATGGTAAAGGAAAATGATCCTTTCTGGTAGCTGTATTGAGCCTTCTGTAATCAATACACATACGCCACCCAGTAACTGTTCTTGTAGGAACCAGTTCATTTTTTTCATTGTGAACCACTGTCATGCCACCTTTCTTAGGGACGACTTGGACAGGGCTCACCCAGGGGCTGTCAGAAATAGGATAAATAATCCCAGCCTCTAGTAATTTAGTGACCTCTTTCTGCACTACTTCCTTCATAGCTGGGTTCAGCCGCCTTTGTGGTTGAACCACTGGCTTGGCGTCACCCTCCAGTAAGATCTTGTGCATGCATCTGGCTGGGCTAATGCCCTTGAGATCACTGATGGACCACCCAAGAGCTGTCTTGTGTGTCCTTAGCACTTGAATTAGTGCTTCCTCTTCCTGTGGCTCTAAGGTAGAGCTTATAATTACAGGAAAGGTATCACCTTCTCCCAAGAATGCATATTTTAGGGATGGTGGTAATGGTTTGAGCTCGGGTTTAGGAGGTTTCTCCTCTTCCTGAGGGATTTTCAGAGGTTCTACTATTTTCTCTGATTCCTCCAGGTCAGGCTGAACATCTTTAAAGATGTTCTCTAGCTCTGATTCGAGACTCTCAGCCATATTGACCTCTCTTACTAGGGAGTTAATAATATCAACACTCATGCAGTCATTTGGGGTGTCTGGATGTTGCATGGCTTTGACAACATTCAACTTGAACTCCTCCTCATTGACTCTCAAGGTTACTTCCCCTTTTTGGACGTCAATGAGGGTTCGGCCGGTTGCTAGGAAAGGTCTTCCTAGAATGAGAGTTGCACTCTTGTGCTCCTCCATATCCAGCACCACAAAGTCAGTAGGAAAGGCAAATGGCCCAACCTTGACAATCATGTCCTCAATCACACCTGATGGGTATTTAATGGAGCCATCAGCAAGTTGAAGACATATCCTGGTTGGTTTGATTTCTTCAGTTAAACCAAGCTTTCTGATAGTAGATGCAGGTATTAGGTTGATACTTGCCCCAAGATCACATAAAGCTTGCTTGGTGCAAGTGCCCTCTAATGTGCATGGTATCATAAAGCTCCCAGGATCCTTAAGCTTCTCAGGTAAGCTTTTCAGAATGACTGCACTGCATTCTTCAGTGAGGTAAACTTTTTCAGTTTCCCTCCAATCCTTCTTATGACTTAAGATCTCTTTCAAGAACTTAGCATAAGAGGGTATTTGCTCAAGTGCTTCTGCAAACGGAATCTTTATTTCAAGAGTCCTGAGATAGTCTGCAAAGCGGGCAAATTGCTTATCCTGTTCCGCTTGGCGGAGTTTTTGAGGATAAGGCATTTTGGCTTTGTATTCCTCAACCTTAGTTGCTGCAGGTTTATTACCTACAGAAGTGGGTTGGGAAGCCTTTTTAGAAGGGTTGTTATCAGCACTTGTATGTGACTGATTCCCTACTGGCATTTGAATGCCAGTGGTGGGAGCTGGAGTGGCGTTAGACGCCACTTCCTTGTTTGTTACTGGCATTTGAACGCCAGAACCATGCTCCCTTTGGGCGTTCAACGCCAGATTCATGCTTGTTTCTGGCGTTGAACGCCAGGAATGAGCATGGTTTGGGCGTTCAGCGCCAGCTTTGTTCCTCTCTGGGCTCTGACTGTCCTCAGAGGGATTTTGAGCATCCACTTGTTCATTTCTTGGTTTCCTGCTGCTTTGAAGTGAGGTATTTAATGTTTTCCCACTTCTTAATTGAACTGCTTGGCATTCTTCTGCTATTTGTTTTGACAGTTGCTTTTCTGTTTGCTTTAATTGTATTTCCATGTTCCTGTTAGCCATTCTTGTTTCCTGTAATATTTCCTTGAATTCGGCTAGCTGCTGAGTTAGAAAGTCTAATTGCTGATTGAATTCATTAGCCTGATCCACCGGACTGAGTTCAGCAGTTACTGTTTTAGCTTCTTCTTTCATGGAAGATTCACTGCTTAGGTACAGATGTTGATTCCTGGCAACTGTATCAATAAGCTCTTGAGCTTCTTCAATTGTTTTTCTCATATGTATAGATCCACCAGCTGAGTGGTCTAGAGAAATCTGAGCTTTTTCTGTAAGCCCATAGTAGAAGATGTCTAATTGCACCCATTCTGAAAACATTTCAGAGGGGCATTTTCTTAGCATCTCTCTGTATCTCTCCCAGGCATCATAAAGAGATTCATTATCTCCTTGTTTGAAGCCTTGGATGCTTAGCCTTAGCTGTGTCATCCGTTTTGGAGGGAAATAGTGATTCAGGAATTTTTCTGACAGCTGCTTCCCTGTTTTTATGCTGTTTTTAGGCTGGTTATTTAACCACCTTTTAGCTTGATCTTTTACAGCAAATAGAAACAGTAATAATCTGTAGACATCCTGATCCACTTCCTTATCATGTACTGTGTCTGCAATTTGCAAAAATTGTGCCAGAAACTCTGTAGGTTCTTCATGTGGAAGGCCAGAATACTGACAGTTTTGCTGCACCATGATAATGAGCTGAGGATTCAACTCAAAGCTACTAACTCCAATGGAGGGTATACAGATACTACTCCCATATGAAGCAGTAGTGGGGTTAGCATATGACCCCAGAGTCCTCTTGGACTGTTCATTCCCACTTAGTTCCATGTTGGAATAAAAGAGATGGTATATATGTTGATATTATTTATTTTATAAAAATTAATTTTTATAAAATAAAATAAAATCGAAATAAATAAAAGAAAGTGGAAATATTTTGAAATTGAAAATTGAATTTTTATATAAAATTTTCGAAAAATGTAGTTCAAAATTAGTTAGAAAATAATTTTTTTTTTGAATTTTGAATTTTATGATGAAAGAGAAAAACACACAGAAGACACAAGACTTAAAATTTTTTAGATCTAATGCTCCTTATTTTCGAAAATTTTTGGAGGGAAAACACCAAGGAACACCAAACTTAAAAAATTTTAAGATCAAGACACAAGAAAAACTCAAGAACACTTTGAAGATTCACAAGAACACCAAGAACACAAGAAAGAACACCAAACTTAAAATTTTTAGAAAACCAAGATAAGTTTTCGAAAATTAAAGAAAGATTAACAAGAAAACACCAAACTTAAAGTTTGGCACAAGATTAAATCAAGAAAATTTATTTTTGAAAAAGGTTCCAAAGCGTAAACCCAATTATCAAGAATATAACCCAATACTCTAGCCAATTGGGAGTAAATATAACACTTGTTCTGAATATTCCAATTAATGCTTTAAAAAGAACACAAGTGAAACAAGAAAAGACACAAAGCAAGAAAAACTTGAGATCAAACAAGAAAAATAAACAAGAACAACTTGAAGATCAATGAAGAACAAAGAACACAAGTCGAAAATTTTAAAGAAAAATATAAAATATGCAATTGACACCAAACTTAGAACAAGACACTAAACTCACGAAAATTAGCAATTAATTAAGAAAAAATAATAAATTTTGAAAAGAAATTTTTTTGAAAAGAAACTATCCTATCAAGAATTAATGACTTTATAACAATAAAAATAAAAATAAATTATTCCTAATCTAAGAAATAAAATAAACCTTTAGTTGTTCAAACTCGAATAATCCCCGGCAACGGCGCCAAAAACTTGGTGCACGAATTTGTGATTCGCACAACTAACTAGCAAGTGCACTGGGTCGTCCAAGTAATACCTTACGTGAGTAAGGGTCGATCCCACGGAGATTATTGGTTTGAAGCAATCAATGTTTATTTTATTAATCTTAGTCAGGAGGCCAATAGGATTATAAGTGAAATTACGAGATTTGATTATAAAAAAAAAATAGAAGAGAATAACAGCGTTACTTGTTATGCAGTAATGAGAAACATGTTGGAGTTTTGGAGATGCTTTGTCCTTTGAACTTCAACTCTTCCTTAAAATCCTTCAACACACGAAAAGTCCCTTCCATGGCAAGCTCTATGTAGGGTGTCACCGTTGTCAATGGCTACCTCCCATCCTCTCAGTGAAAACGTTCCTATGCTCTATCACAGCACGGCTAATCATCTGTCGGTTCTCAATCAGGTTGGAATAGAATCCATTGATTCTTTTGCGTCTGTCACTAACGCCTAGCCTTCAGGAGTTTGAAGCTCGTCACAGTCATTCAATCCCAGAATCCTACTCGGAATACCACAGACAAGGTTTAGACTTTTCGGATTCTCATGAATGCCGCCATCAATCCGGCTTATACCACGAAGATTCTGCGTAATGAATCTAAGAGATACTCATTCAGTCTGATGTAGAACGGAGGTGATTGTCAGGCACACGTTCATGGTTTGGGGAAGGTGATGAGTGTCACGGATCATCACCTTCTCCATAATTAAGCGCGAATGAACATCTTAGATAAGAACAAGCGTGTTTGAATGGAAAATAACGGAATTGTATTAATTCATCGAGACGCTGCAGAGCTCCTCACCCCCAACAATGGAGTTTAGAGACTCATGCCGTCAAAAAGTATGTAATTCAGATCTGAAAATGTCATAAGGTACAAAATGATTCTCTAAAAGTTGTTTAAATAGCAAACTAATAACCTAGGTTTACAGAATATGAGTAAACTAAGATAATTGGTGCAGAAATCCACTTTTGGGGCCCACTTGGTGTGTGCTGGGGCTGAGACTAAAGCTATCCACGAGTAGAGGCTTTTCTTGGAGTTAAACTCCAAGTTATGACGTGTTTTGGGCGTTCAACTCCGGATCATGACGTGTTTCTGGCGTTTAACTCCAGACAGCAGCATGTACTTGGCGTTCAACGCCAAGTTACGTCATCTATCTTCGCGCAAAGTATGGACTATTATATATTGCTGGAAAGCCCTGGATGTCTACTTTCCAACAACGTTGAGAGCGCGCCAATTGGACTCCTGTAGCTCCAGAAAATCCATTTCGAGTGCAGGGAGGTCAGGATCCAACAGCATCAGCAGTCCTTTTTCAGCCTAAGTCAGATTTTTGCTCAGCTCCCTCAATTTCAGCCAGAAAATACCTGAAATCACAGAAAAATACACACACTCATAGTAAAGTCCAGAAATATGATTTTTGCCTAAAAACTAATAATATTTAACTAAAAACTAATTAAAACATGCTAAAATCTACATGAAATTACCCCCAAAAAGCGTATAAAATATCCGCTCATCATTCTCCCATGTAGTTCACCTCTTCCATTGAAGGGTTCTCAGGATCATAAGCTTCTTCTTCAGATGAAGCGTCCTTAGTACTGCCTGGTGCAGCTTGCATTCCAGACAGACTTTTAGAGATCATATTGACTTGTTGAGTCAATATTTTGTTCTGAGCCAGTATGGCATTCAGAGTATCAATCTCAATAACTCCTTTCTTCTGATTTGCCCCATTGTTCACAGGATTCCTTTCAGAAGTGTACATGAATTGGTTATTTGCAACCATTTTAATTAGTTCTTGAGCTTCTGCAGGCGTCTTCTTCAGATGAAGAGATCCCCCTGCAGAGCTATCCAAATATATCTTGGATAGTTCAGACAGACCATCATAGAAAATACCTATGATGCTCCATTCAGAAAGCATGTCAGAAGGACATTTTCTGATCAATTGTTTGTATCTTTCCCAAGCTTCATAGAGGGATTCACCTTCCTTCTGTTTGAAGGTTTGGACTTCCACTCTGAGCTTACTCAATTTTTGAGGTGGAAAGAACTTTGCCAAGAAGGCATTGACTAGCTTTTCCCAAGAGTTCAGGCTTTCTTTAGGTTGTGAGTCTAACCATATCCTAGACCTATCTCTTACAGCAAAGGGGAATAGCATAAGTCTGTAGACCTCAGGGTCAACCCCATTAGTCTTGACAGTGTCACAGATTTGCAAGAATTCAGCTAAAAACTAATGAGGATCTTCTAGTGGAAGTCCATGGAACTTGCAATTCTGTTGCATTAGAGAAACTAATTGAGGCTTAAGCTCAAAGTTGTTTGCTCCAATGGTAGGGATAGAGATGCTTCTCCCAAAGAAGTCAGGAGTAGGTGCAGTAAAGTCACCCAGCACCTTCCTTGCATGGTTGGCATTGTTGTTGTTTTCGACTGCCATGTCTTCTTCTTTGAAGAATTCTGTTAGGTCCTCTACAGAGAGTTGTGCTTTAGCTTCTCTTAGCTTTCGCTTCAAGGTCCTTTCAGGTTAAGGGTCAGCTTCAACAAGAATGCCTTTGTCTTTGCTCCTGCTCATATGAAAGAGAAGAGGACAAGAAAATATGGAATCCTCTATGTCACAGTATAGAAATTCCTTGAGGTGTCAGAGGAAAAGAAAAATAGAAGGACGAAGTAGAGAATTCAAACTTATCAAGAAAGATGGAGTTCGAATTGTGCATTAAGGAATAGTGTTAGTCCATAAATAGAAGGATGTGAAAAGAGGGGAAGAAATTTTCGAAAATTAAGTAAAAGATTTTAAAAACATTTTGAAAAACACTAATTGATTTTTGAAAACCAAGAGTGGAAAAGGAATCAAGTGATTTTTAAAAAAGATTTTGAAATTAGAAATAAAAAAGATATGATTGAAAACTATTTTGAAAAAGATGTGATTAAAAAGATATGATTGAAAAGTTATGGTTTTAAAAAAAAGATGTGATTGAGAAGATATGATTTGAAAAACAATTTAAAAAGATTTGATTTTAAAAATTAATGACTTGGCTAACAAGAAAAGATACGATTCAAACATTAAACCTTTCTCAACAGAAAAGGCAACATACTTGAAATGTTGAATCAAATCACTAATTGATAGCAAGTATTTTTGAAAATGGAAAGAAATTGATTTTGAAAAAGATTTGATTGAAAAGATTTGATTTGAAAAAGATTTGATTTTGAAAAATTTTGAAAACTTGAAAAAAAAATCTGAATTGAAAACAGAATCTTCCCTCTTGTGCCATCCTGGCGTTAAACGCCCAGAATGGTGCACATTCTGGCGTTTAACGCCCAAAGCACTACCCTTTTGGGCGTTAAACGCCCAACCAGGCACCCTGGCTGGCGTTTAAACGCCAGTTTTCCTTCTTCACTGGGCGTTTTGAACGCCCAGCTTTTTCTGTGTAATTCCTCTGCTGTATGTTCTGAATCTTCAATTCTCTGTATTATTGACTTGAAAAGACACAAATTAAAATTTTTTTTGGATTTTTTAATAATGAGGAATAATCAAAATGCAGCTAGAATCAAATAACAATGCATGCAAGACACCAAACTTAGCAGTTTGTATACTACTGACACTTAACAAAACACTCAAGACAAGAGAATTCAAAGATCAGAACAAGGAAATCATCAAGAACAACTTGAAGATTAATGAAGACACATGCATGAATTCAAAAAATGCAAGAAGAACAGAAACATGCAATTGACACCAAACTTAACATGAGACACTAGACTCAACAAGAAGCATACAATATTTTTGGTTTTTATGATTTTGTAAATTTTTTTGGAATTTTTGAAAATTAAGTGGGAAAGAAAATAAAGATATCAAAATTCTTAATGAGAATTCCAGGAATCATGCAATGCTAGTCTAAAGCTTTAGTCTAAAGGAATTAGACATGGCTAGCCAAGCTTCAGCAGGACATTGCATTCAAGAGCTAAATTGATGAGGATCAATCAGATTTGGTGATGATAAGAACATCACCTTTAAACACTAGAATTCATTCTTAAGAACTCTGAAGAAAAATGCCTAATCTAAGCAACAAGATGAACCGTCAGTTGTCCAAACTCAACAATCCCCGGCAACGGCGCCAAAAACTTGGTGCACGAAATTGTGATCATCAATGGCGCCATCAACATGGTAAGCTCATTGCAATCTCAACTCTTTATCACAACTTCGCACAACTAACCAGCAAGTGCACTGGGTCGTCCAAGTAATAAACCTTACGCGAGTAAGGGTCGATCCCACGGAGATTGTTGGTATGAAGCAAGCTATGGTCATCTTGTAAATCTCAGTCAGGCAGACTCAAATGGTTATGAATGATATATGAATAAAGCATAAAGTAAAGATAGAGATACTTATGTAATTCATTGGTGAGAACTTCAGATAAGCGAATGGAGATGCTTTGTCCCTTCCGTCTCTCTGTTTTCCTACTGTCTTCATCCAATCCTTCTTACTCCTTTCCATGGCAAGCTGTATGTTGGGCATCACCGTTGTCAGTGGCTACAATCCCGTCCTCTCAGTGAAAATGTTCAACGCACCCTATCACGGCACGGCTAATCATCTGTTGGTTCTCAATTAGGTTGGAGTAGAATCCATTGATTCTTTTGCGTCTGTCACTAACGCCCAGCCTTCAGGAGTTTGAAGCTCGTCACAGTCATTCAATCATTGAATCCTACTCAGAATACCACAGACAAGGTTTAGACCTTCCGGATTCTCTTGAATGCCACCATCAATTCTAGCTTATACCACGAAGATTCCGATTAAAGAATCCAAGAGATAAACATTCAAGCCTTGTTTGCTTGTAGAACGGGAGTGGTTGTCAGGCACGCGTTCATAAGTGAGAATGATGATGAGCGTCACATAATCATCACATTCATCAAGTTCTTGAGTGCGAATGAATATCTTGGAATAAGAACAAGCTGAATTGAATAGAAGAACAATAGTAATTGCATTAATACTCGAGGTACAGCAGAGCTCCACACCTTAATCTATGGTGTGTAGAAACTCCACCGTTGAAAATACATAAGAACAAGGTCTAGGCATGGCCGAATGGCCAGCCTCCCAATGATCTAAGATAGCATAAAAATACTCAAAGATAGCTACCCCGATGAGAATACAATAGTAAAAGGTCTTATTTATAGAGAGCTAGTAGCCTAAGGTTTACAAAGATGAGTAAATGACATAAAAATCCACTTTCGGGCCCACTTGGTGTGTGCTTGGGCTGAGCATTGAAGCATTTTCGTGTAGAGACTCTTCTTGGAGTTAAACGCCAGCTTTTGTGCCAGTTTGGGCGTTTAACTCCCATTCTTGTGCCAATTCCGGTGTTTAACGCCGGGCATTCTTGAGCTGATTTGGAACGCCGGTTTGGGCCATCAAATATCGGGCAAAGTATGGACTATTATACATTGCTGGAAAGCCCAGGATGTCTACTTTCCAACGCTTTTGAGAGCGCGCCAATTGGGCTTCTGTAGCTCCAAAAAATCCACTTTGAGTGCAGGGAGGTCAGAATCCAACAGCATCTGCAGTCCTTTTCAGTCTCTGAATCAGATTTTTGCTCAGGTCCCTCAATTTCAACCAGAAAATACCTGAAATCACAGAAAAACACACAAACTCATAGTAAAGTCCAGAAAAGTGAATTTTAACTAAAAACTTATAAAAATATACTAAAAACTAACTAAAATATACTAAAAACATACTAAAAATAATGCCAAAAAGCTTACAAATTATCCGCTCATCAAGGGGCATCCCTCCCTCTTACTGAAATCTTTGAAAACCTTCCGGATGAGCAATTCTTTGCCATCCAGGAAGTGCCATGGTTTACAGACATTGCAAACTACAAGGCATTGAGATTCATACCCAAAGAGTACAGTAGGTAGCAATCAAAGAAATTGATCACAGATGCAAAGTACTATCTTTGGGATGAACCATATCTCTTCAAAAGATGTGCAGACGGAGTAACTCGTAGATGTGTGCCTAAAGAAGAAGCACAGAAGATTCTCTGGCATTGCCATGGATCACAGTATGGAGGATATTTTGGAAGTGAGCGAACAGCCACAACAGTCCTCCAATGTGGCTTCTACTGGCCTACTCTCTATAAAGATTCCCGAGTATTTGTACTTAATTATGACAGTTGCCAAGGATCTGGTAATTTGCCTCACAGTTATGCCATGCCTCAACAAGGGATCTTAGAGATTGAGTTGTTTGATATATGGGGTATTGACATCATGGGGCCTTTCCCACCATCATACTCAAACACTTATATTCTGGTGGCAGTGGATTATGTATACAAATGGGTGAAAGCTATCACAACACCCACTAATGACACTAAGACAGTGCTGAAATTCCTCCAGAAACACATCTTCAGCAGATTTGGTACCCCTAGAGTATTAATCAATGATGGGGACACTCATTTCTGCAATAAACAGCTTTACTCTGCTTTGGTTTGATATGGAGTTAGCCATAGGGTGGCCACTCCATATCATCCACAGACAAATGGACAAGTTGAAGTCTCTAATAGAGAACTTAAAAGAATCCTGGAATGGACTGTGATTAACCGTAGAAGGGATTGGGCAAGAAGCTTGGATGATGCTCTGTGGGCATACAGAACAGCATTCAAGACTCCTATAGAAACTTCTCCATACCAGCTTGTGTATGGAAAAGCATGTCACTTGCCAGTGGAACTGGAACATAAGGCCTATTGGGCAACCAGATTCCTAAACCTTGATGCCAAGTTAGCTGGAGAAAAACGATTGCTCCAGTTAAATGAGCTAGAGGAATTCAGACTCAATGCTTTCGAAAATGCAAAAATTTACAAAGAGAAAGCAAAAAGATGGCATGATAAGAAGTTGTCATCCAGAGTCTTTGAGTCAGGACAGAAAATTCTGCTGTTTAATTCTAGGCTCAGATTGTTCTCCGGAAAATTGAAATCCTGGTGGAGAGGTCCATATGTGATTACAAGTGTGTCACCATATGGATATGTGGAGCTTCAGGATAATGATTCTAACAAAAAGTTCATTGTTAATGGACAGAGAGTTAAATGTTATCTTGAAAGCAATTTTGAGCAAGAATGATCAAAACTGAGACTTGATTAAAGCTCAGTAATAGTCCAGCTAAAGACAATAAAGAAGTGCTTGCTGGGAGGCAACCCAACCATTTACAAAGCTTATTTGTTAATTAATTGATTTTTACAGGTTTATGTCAATTATCTTCAAGGTAAAATAGCAATTGCTTGAGTTCACAGAGTTACAGAAGGATTCAGAGGATAAAACAGCAAAAAAGAAGCTCACTGGTGCGAAAAAGCCAGTAAAAGTTGTTTTGGGCGTTGAACGCCCAAAAGAAGCATCTACTGGGCGTTCAACGCCAGTAAGGATAGCCATCCGGGCGTTAAACGCTAGAAAGAAGCATCTTCTGGACGTTGAACGCCAGAAAGAAGCACCTTCTGGGCGTTTAATGCCAGATTTACAGCATCCTGGGCGTTCAGAAAAATGCCCAGTGACAAAGGAGTTCCTGGCGTTCAACGCCAGCTAGAATCAACAGCTGGGCGTTGAACGCCCAGGAGAAGCTGCAATTGGGCGTTAAACGCCCAAAACATGCAGCGTTTGGGCGTTTAACGCCAGGATTGTGGGGAGGAGGTAAATTCGTTTTTACTTCACATTTTTTCCAATTTTCATATTTCAATTCATGATTTCTTGCATAAACATGTTACAAACTCTCATCCTTCAATTTCAAAAATTTTAATCCTAATTTCTAAAATCCATTTTTCAAAAATATCAAATGTATCTTAATTCATAAATACAAATCCTTTTCAAATCCCATCTAACTTCTTTTAAAAAAAAATTTTAAAACTCAATTATCTTTTCAAATTCATCTCAAATCTTTTTCAAAATCTCATCATATCTTTTGAATTTTCGAAATTGCCTCTCCTTCTATTCCTCTCCTTTCCTTTCTTTTGCTTGAGGACAAGCAAACCTCTAAGTTTGGTGTATTTTTTCGTGATCAATGAACTAAAACTCATCAAGATCATGGCACCTAAGAGAAAACAAACCACTTTAAGAGGCAAGAAAAAGAATATTCCAAAACCACTTTGAAATCAAGAGAAGTTCTTAACCAAAGAACATGCAGACCAATACCACAAAATAATGGGTCTGAGATCAGTGATCCCGGAAGTTAAATTTGATCTAAAAGAAGACGAATATCTGGAGATATAGGAGCTAAAGCGCCAGAAGCTGTCTCTTGAAGGACCAAGCACCCCACAGATTAAAGGAGCATCCACCCCCTAAAATAAAGGTTGTTGAGTCCTAATCTTAGTCTTAACTCTGTGATAGTTGTTCTTATAGGAATTTACCTTAGAAATTATATATGAGTAGTAGTAATTAGTATATCTATTTTGATTTTATCTCCAATTAAGCTATGATTTATTTTTCTCATCATCATCAAACATGAATAAAATAGTAGATTTTTAGAATAAAGAGGCAATATTTTTTCGAGTTCTTAATATGAAAAATTCTAATTATTTATATGTGGTGGCAATACTTTTTGTCTTCTAAATGAATGCCTGAACAGTGCATATTTTTTATATTGAATTTTATGAATGTTAAAATTGTTGGCTCCTGAAAGAATGATGAACAAGAGAAATGTTATTGATGATCTGAAAAATCATGAAATTGATTCTTGAAGCAAGAAAAAGCAGCAGCGAAAAACAAGCTTGCGAAAGAAAAAAAATGAAAAAAAATATTTTGCGAAAAAAAAAGCAAAAGAAGTAGAAAAAGCCAATAGCTCTTTAAACCAAAAGGCAAGGGTGAAAAGGATCCAAGGCTTTAAGCATCAATGGATAGGAGGGCCCAAGGAAATAAATTCAGGCCTAAGCGGCTAAATCAAGCTGTCCCTAACCATGTGCTTGTGGCATGCAGGTCCAAGTGAAAAGATTGAGACTGAGTGGTTAAAGTCGTGATCCAAAGCAAAAGAGTGTGCTTAAGAACTCTGAACACCTCTAATTGGGGACTCTAGCAAAGCTAAGTCACAATCTGAAAAGGTTCACCCAGTTATGTGTCTGTGGCATTTATGTATTAGGTGGTAATACTGGAAAACAAAGTGCTTAGGGCCACGGCCAAGACTCATAAAGTAACTTTCCTCAAGAATCAACATACTAAACTAGGAGAATCAATAATACTATCCGAATTCTGAGTTCCTATGGATGCCAATCATTCTGAACTTCAAAGAATAAAGTGAGATGCCAAAACTGTTCAGAAGCAAAAAGCTACTAAGCCCCGCTCATCTAATTAGAATCTGAGCTTCACTTGAAACTCGGAGATATTATTGTTTCTTAATTTCTTTTTATCCTATTTTATTTATCTAGTTGCTTGAGGACAAGCAACAGTTTAAGTTTGGTGTTGTGATGAGCGAATATTTTATACGCTTTTTGGGGGTAATTTCATGTAGATTTTAGTGTATTTTAGTTAGTTTTTAATATATTTTTATTAGTTTTTGAGAAAAATTAATATTTCTGGAGTTTACTATGAGTTTGTGTATTTTTCTGTGATTTTAGGTATTTTCTGGCCGAAATTGAAGGAGCTGAGTTAAAATCTGATTCAGGTTGAAAAAGGACTGCTGATGCTGTTGGATTCTGACCTCCCTATACTCGGAATGAATTTTTTGGAGCTACAGAAGTCCACTTGGCACTCTCTCAATTGGGTTGGAAAGTAGACATCCAGGGCTTTCCAGCAATATATAATAGTCTATACTTTATCCGAAGATAGACGATGTAAACTGGCGTTAAACGCCAATTCCATGTTGCAGTCTAGCGTTCAGCGCCAGAAACAGGTTGCAAGTGGGAGTTAAACGTCAGAAACAGGTTACAACCTGGCGTTCAACTCCAGAAACAGCCCAGGCACGTGAGAAGCTTAAGTCTCAGCCCCAGCACATACCAAGTGGGCCCTAGAAGTGGATTTCTGCACCAATTATCTTAGTTTACTCATTTTTTGTAAACCTAGGTTACTAGTTTAGTATTTAAACAACTTTTAGAGACTTATTTTGTATCTCATGACATTTTTAGATCTGAATTTTATACTCTTTGACGGCATGAATCTCTAAACTCCATTGTTGGGGGTGAGGAGCTCTGCAGCGTCTCGATGAATTAATGTAATTATTTCTGTTTTCCATTCAAACATGCTTGTTCCTATCTAAGATGTTCATTCGCGCTTCACTATGAAGAAGGTGATGATCTGTGACACTCATCACCTTCCTCAATCCATGAAAGTGTGCCTGACAACCACCTCCGTTTTACATTAGATTGAATGAGTATCTCTTAGATTCCTTAATCAGAATCTTCGTGGTATAAGCTAGAATTGTTGGCGGCATTCATGAGGATCCGGAAAGTCTAAACCTTGTCTGTGGTATTCCGAGTAAGATTCTGGGATTGGATGACTGTGACGAACTTCAAACTTGCGAGTGTTGGGCGTAGTGACAGACGTAAAAGGATCAATGAATCTTATTCCGACATGATCGAGAACCAACAGATGATTAGCCGTGCTGTGACAGAGCATTTGGACCATTTTCACTGAGAGAATGGGAAGTAGCCATTGACAACGGTGACACCCTACATACAGCTTGCCATGGAAGGAGCCTTGCATTTATGAAAGTGAGGAAGCATTATGTTACAGAAATTCAGAAGACAAAGCATCTTCAAAACTCCAACATATTCTCCATTATTGAGTAACAATTATTTATTTATGCCCTTTCACTTTTTACAATTGAACTTGAAAAACACTGTTGTTGGTATCCTGACTAAGAATAATAAGATAACCATAGCTTGCTTCAAACCAACAATCTCCATGGGATTCGACCCTTACTCACATAAGGTATTATTTGGACGACCCAGTACACTTGCTAGTTAGTTGTGCAGATTGCAAAAGTGTGATTGCAATTTTCGTGCACCAACCTGACAAAAGAGCCAAATTAGGTATATGCACATTAAGCAACTTTCGATGCATATAAAAACCTAACCCCATAGTTGATATTTTAACAACTTTATAACAACCTAGTTTTGGTGAAACAGAGTTTTTTGGAAGTTCAGTGAACGAAGAACCTATAGGCATCTCTACTACATTATCAAGCATCTCAATCTACATCATTATTACGTCATCACTAAGCTAGCATCTCTATTGAGTTAAACTTGACGACACAGTCACGAAGAACCTAATTTTTGAGCCATTTCGGTTAGGGGTTCTAGACTCTGGTTTTTGTAGTTAGTCTTAGTTTGACGAACCGAAATCGATTCATGAGAGAAGAGAAAAAGTAATATATTATTATTATATTAATATTAGAGCTGCTTGAATAATATTATAATATCATTTGATCTATTTTAGTTAAAAATAGGAGATCGGTTTAACCGAATTTACAGTCTTCTAATACAGGTTAACACCAGCACTCTCTGATGACTTTAGCAATGCTAATGTCACATCATATACCTTCTATTCTCATGTTAATCATGTTACTAGTGTTATTTATACTAGTAGCTGAGATACTAATCTCTAAATGAGTTATTAAGTGTGTGTTCTAATACATCTAGTTTTAGTAATTATACACATGATATATTTTAATGTTATTTTAATCCACCACCCATACTAGCTCATCACGGTTCTCCCCTCATCCCCAAGAGGCCAAGACCTCCAAGGCTGCTTCATTTCCTCATTGAGGCAAAAAATTTGCAAGAGAGAAAAGAGAGAAAAGTTCTTGGTTCTTGAACTTCAAAGCTTGATTTCTTCTAAACTAAAACTCAAATCAAACTTCTGAACCGATCAAAATGATCCTCTCTTCTTTCTCTTCACAACCATATGACTAATCAAGGCTGAAAACAAGGTGAGATGGCTGTTCTCCTTCCCTTTGATTTTAGTTGTAAGAACACATGCATAAACATGTGTTTTCTTGATGTTCTTTCATAGGTATTATGCTTAGCTTGACTTGAGGGCTAAGGAACTTCAAATTACAGCAAGATTAAGGTGAGGAATCTCATCCTAACTTGTGATTAAAGGTTCGGTCAGTTAGGATTTTGTGGATTTAAAGTTGTTCTTGATGTGATTTAGGAGGAAAAAGTACTCTAGGAACACTTGGAAGCATAGCCAAAAATAGGAACAACAAATCAAGGTAGGATTTGGTAAAATTAATCTTGATTAATTATGTTTGAGTTGTGTGATTATGATATGGTTTGGTTATGCTTGAAATTGACTGTTTATATGAGTGATTCTTGATGAAATTCAAGCCACGAGTCTGTGTTCTTGGAAGTTGAAAAAAACCAAACCCTAACCCTCAAATTAGAGTTGAAGTTGTGTTATAATCAAGTGGAAATTAAGGGCTTTTGATGGCTACTAATTTATTATGAATTATGGTAAAAATCGGTTTTCGAAAAGATTGAAAAATGGTAATAATCGAAGAAAGAATTTGAAGAATTTACGAAGAACACTTTGAGTATGATGAAGAACAATAAAGAACACCTTTTTTTTATCTTGGGAGGGGTCAAATTATAAATATTTTTGTGTTAGTGGAGTTAAAGTGCAATTACTAAAAGTTTAGGGGTTAAAGTATAAATATCAAAAGTTGAAGGAGTCAAAATACAATTTTTATAAAATTTTGGAGTCACTTTGTAAATTTTTAAAAATATATAATAAAATATTAATAAAAATTAATTAATAATAAAATATTAAATATTATTATTTTATTAATAATGTTGTTACATTAAAAATATTAAAATAATGACGAAAAGGCAATTTTTTGTAAAAGTATTAGGAAGACAACTTTAAACTCAGAATCTCATAATTACCTTTATAAAATACTTAGGGAATGGTAATAACATATTAGTGAAGCAAAGATAAAAGAAAGATAAAAAAATTGAAGAAAACATAAAAATCGAAGAAAAAGTTGGTAAAGTTTAAATGACAGAGATAAATGGTGATTAGTGAAGCGATCTAGGAGCAACATAGTTAGTATTTGAATTGTGCTTAGGGTTAGGTATTATATGAAAATTCATACTGGCTCAGTATAGACTTAATAAACCTATGCTTGGAACAGGTTGGCTATTCATATCAAAACCGAAGTAACTACAAAGTAAAGGTTAAAGAAATAAACAAAGGAAGAATGCATGTAAAGAGACACTGAACGAGAATGTGAGGTTGATGATTAACTGATAACTAAGAAATAAGTTTAAAAGGCTATACATATGGATTATTGGATTGGGTCTTGGGCCAAACACTAGAACGAAGATGCTTGGAAACTGTGTGCCGCTTTTCGCTAGTCTTGGAGATCTTGTAGGCCAAAGTTCACCTACAGAGAGTTGTTATTCCTGTAAGCCAAAATTTACCTACAGTGAATATCAATTGTGTATCTCAGGGTGTTGCTCCTCTAGGACAAAGTTTAGCTACAGAGAGTTGTTATTCCTATAAGCCAAAGTTCACTTACAGAGACACTATTACTGTAGGCCAAAATTCACCTACAGAAAGTTGCTATTCCTGTAAGCCGAAGTTCACTTACAGAGGCGCCATTTCTATAGGCTAAAGTTCACCTATAGAGGGTTGCTGTGTTGTGTTTAATTTTAGAAAAAGTTATATCCAGCTAAGAATGATGGGTTATGTCGGGAGCGGGTCGAAACCGACAAATGAGCTCACTACCTGCACTAGGACTAGACATGCATCATCCTTGTGTGCACATTATTCTTTGTTGCATATTTTTTGTGTTTTACTTTATTCTTGTATTTCTCTATTTGTATTCTTCTTTCTATTTTTTCTGCTTTTCTCTTTATCTGCTTTCTTTACTTTCCTCTATCTTCTGTAAAGTATATTACTATCTGAAAAGCACGATGGAGCCGATTAACATGACTAATTAGTCCGATTCTACTAACAACTTTTCTATTCTTACCCCTTCTCTCCCTCTTCAGATGGAAGTAGGAGTATCCTTCCATAATCTACTGATGATCGTTTCGCAAAGAGGATTCTGCTCTAGGTAGTGTTCTGAGTCTAGGGTGAATTCTGTTCTCTGTTTATATGTAAATACTATGAGACCAACTAACATTTTCATCCCGTTTGAATACAAACTTTAGCCTAAATCCTTTGTACGAGGCTCCTATTATATGGCTACTTGATGGAGTACCAGTGAGACGCCCTATGACAACGTATGTATAATCGTGCAAATAAGTAGTAGAATATGTTCTGCCTTTTGATGATGTTCAATATGACCTGAGTTTTGAAGACCTAGAATGTACTTTCCCTTGCTTTTGTAGTTTAGAGAGATTAGGTGAGTATAAAGTCTAGGCTAGGCTAGGCGCCAGCTTAGGGACTTGTTAAACAGGTCAGAGTCTGGGATGTTGTATGTGTGTGTGTGTGTGTGTGTGTGTGTGTGTGTGTGTGTGTGTGTGTGTGTGTGTAGCTATTATCTAACTATTTCTAGGGGTGTTCTAACTGAGATATATACTCTAATAAAGGTTGGATAACTGAATGTTAGTAACTGCTTGAGATGTGTATACGTGTGGTTGTTTATAATTGTTTTATCTGTTATTATTTTTGAATTGATTATGAATGATTCCGTTTGTTAATCTAAACGTTTTAAAAAAAAAGTACCTTCACAAAAATAACTACACTTTTAACAACGAATCAGGCTCATATAATAAATAATAGATAATAATTAGAAAGACAAGTTGGTAGCACTCAGTTTTTGGTATGATCTAGACATACTGAAAATTGGATCGTTACAAACTTCACTTTCAGGAAGTGATACATAACATGGACTCCGAACATTTTTAAAATGAATCATGAAGTCATCAATCGACTCCCCATCATCATGCTTCAAAGTCACTAAATCAGTGACTGTTACATTCAATTTCCCTCTATAAAATTGAAAATGAAAAACACTATCCAATTGTGCCCAAGTCACAATCGAATTAGGCCTGAGATTTGAAAACCAAGTAAAAGCATTCTTCGTTAAAGAAGAAGGTAATAATTTCATTTTTAAATTTTCATCATTTGCTAAATTGTCTATTTTGACCAGATATCGAGCGTTATACTCAGTAGTCGATTCACCAACCTCTCCTACAAACTTTGTTATTATCTTAGGATTTTTTACACCCCTAGGTACTTCTTCCATTTGCACAACAACAGGAAATGCAAAAACAAAGTATGGTCGATTCATAAAACCCACATTAAATCTGACCCTATTGAGAACATCTTCAACAATTCTTGTAACTTTATAACGTTCATCACGTTGATTAACTCGCATTCAAGCCAATACTTCATCTGCATTCTGATCGCGTTTAACTACTCGAGGGATATTTTCACCCACATGCACATCACTATTCTATCTCTAGGCATGTTCTCTAAATCCTATGGATTTACTTCAACATTTTGTCGATCACCATCATCATAATAAACAATTCGAGCAATCCGCTTGACTTGTCTAGTGAGGCGTTCAAACTTTGTCTCATGATCAGCCATCATGGGATTCAAGATAGTATTCATCTACTGAGTCAATAAATTGACTAAATCATGATGACTTTCATCGACATGTTATCGAAATGCTGCCATCAAACCAGGGCCGTTTGATGTTGAACCTACTTGATCATCATGGGTAAATTCAGGATACTGTAAAGGCGGTTGATTATTAACCACTCTTGATGCATTTCCAAATCGAATTGGAGGCCCATAACCACCCATTGGTGGAGTATAACCGGGAGGAAGGCCGAAAGGAGTCCAAATTGCAGTTACTAGCTGTTGTGGAGTGATTCATGGGCGTGGATTACACTTACTATTCCCAACAGGTGGTTATTGACCATCTCATTTTCTCCCAACATATTACCTTCCATATGCGACGTCAACTCTATTGAAATTCGTGCAAATATAGGAACATTATCATGTATAAACAAACCACCATTGGTATTAGAAATTTCGTCCGCCATGTGTATTATTCTTCCACTTCTAAGTTTCATAAACTAAATCATTACGAAGAATTTTCGACACACTTTTTTCAAAAACTGTCCCACTGGGTATGCCAATTTGTTATGCAGATTTTTAACAAATATGAATTGGTTTGATATCTAATAATTTGGGAGCAAAACCCACTCCTCTTATGAGTACTATTTTTTGAAAGTGCACCAAAAATTCTATCACTTGATCGAAATGACAAAAGAAAATTTGAAATATAAAAGAAAATGATTTGAAAAAAGAACAAAATGGAATTACTCAAATGAAGAAAACAACTTCGAATTTAAAAGAAAGCAATAAACTGTCTTTGACAGGGTCGAAGGACTTTGAATTCAAATACAAATATTACAGAAAATGGAAAAGTTACAAGATAATTAAAGCAAGTATAAAAGATATGGAAGGAATCCTACAGAAAAGAAAGCTCTTTGCAGACTCAGAAAATCACTAGGGATGTGAGAATGCGAGAGTATTTTCTGAAAATGAATTTAACCTTTTTTCCTTCCATTCTTTAATTATTTATAAGACTTTTCAATGAATCAAACTAATATATTTTCCATGTGTGTGATTTCTTAAGTACCCGTTTTTGCACCTTGAATGATGTGGTAACTGCCATCGATTGTCTTTATTTGTCAACTTCCCCACCATTTTTTATTACCTCACTTTTCTTCGATGAACCCTGTCGATTGAACCCGTCTCTCTTGTCAATATATTTTTTTCGATGAACTTCATTATCTTCAAAAATACAAATGAGTTCCTACCTCGATATTTTAAACTTGTTTTATTTTTTGACTAACCAGTTGCCCCCTTAAAATTGACGCGTCTATCAAGATTTAAGCTAGAGCTAAAATGCTCAATCCTATCTTGAAAATTTAAAGGCCATAATCCATCAATTAATTCAATTAAGGCCCATTAACTGTCTACGTCTCCATAACTCTGATGATTATGACCACTAGTATCTAATTGTAATTTCCATTGAGGATTACAAATCTATTATTTGGACACACATTTTTTTGTTGACGGTTATAAAAGTACATATCCATTCCAATCAAGTGGATGTTTTTTCCAATCAATTGGAACATATAAATCCAATCAATTGATTTATTTCTCCATTCAATTGAATGGGTAATAAATCGATTTAATTGCACAAAAATTGAATTTTCCTCAAAAAATAATGGATTGTTATTAAAAAAATTTTTAATTAATCAATCGACTTTTAGAATAAAAAATTGATTGATTTACGAGTAGTTCCAAACCAAAAAAATTCCTCGTGAACCAATCGATTAGCTGAAAATAAAAATTATTATTTTTTGAACGACATAAAAGGGAGGAATTTTATTCACTAACCAATCGATTTCTTCAATGAAAAAATCAATCAGTTTTTTGCAGATTGTGATTCTGCAACTGCAATGATAGCATACCTGCCAATTCATAAACGATGATCGACGCTGCAACAAATTGATAATCACAGTGGGGGAGATTTATAAGCAATTACAATTATAGAATTAGGTAATTGAGAAACAAATTGATGATAGATTAGATTATGAAATTAGCAATCTTAATATTGAAAAAGATAAAACTAGAGTTTTCAAATTAAAATAAAATTGATTTCAAGATTGATCTTCATAGAACTTAATGATAGAGTTTTAACGATAAAATATATCATGAAGAATAAAATAATAATTTGTAAAATATAGGATAAATTTTAAAATTAAATACTATATGAATGATGAATTAATAAATAAAATTAAATAAGAATTATTTGATAATTATTAAAAAATTAAAAAAATATTTTTTTTCTAGGACCATTTAATAGTCTAGATGTTTTGGGACTATCAATACTAGAGCTTCTTTACGTTTATATTGTTAATTAAAATAGTCTAATTTAGCATATGTTATTATATTGTGTTATAAGTTAGTCCTATATTGTTCAAGTTATAAAGTTTTTTCCTCTCTTACTAGTATAAATAATTAAATATGTATATGTACCCCCATTTAAATAAGTTGTATGCTTATTTTTCTCTAGACTCTTTTGAGAGTAAGAGATACATCCTTGCCTTAGCCAACCAAGGAGGCCAGAGGATTCTTAACTATTTTTACCATAGTGAGGTTATTCACCTCGCCAAGGTTGGTGATCCAAATGACGTCTCGATGTCAATTTGGTATCAGAGCAAGGTTGATTCTCGTCTTGTTCTAATAAAATTTTATTTGGTTTGTGGGTACGAGTCTTTAGTACAGTGCTCTCACTGTTGGTATGAGTCATCGTTAGTGTAGGTCGTCTGAGATTAAACTTGAATAAACTCAGCTCATTAGCACGTGAGCTGACTCGATTATATATATATATATATATATATATATATATATATATATATATATATATATAAAAGGGAATATCCCTGAAGAATAGATTTTAGAAGATATAGTAGAAGAAGACAAAATAGAAAATACAGAAATTAGGGACATTATTAGAGCAGGTCCAAATATTAGACTAAGAATGAATAGGTCTTATTCACTTAGAATACCAAATTACCGGAATAAAGAAAAAATTTGGGAAAGTATGAGGAGCCAATGAGATATTTATACAATGTGTACAATAGAGGTTTATAGAGTATTAGAGATATAATTATTAGTGTTACATTTTCCTATCAGCTGAAGCTTTTGGGATGAGTGGTATCATGACATGGTATTAAAGCGCTAGATCCGAAAGGTCAAAAGTTCGATCCTTGGTGAACCCAAAAATTAAACTAACTTTTCGAGAAGATGTTTATTATCCTTTGTACTCGGATGGTTATTCTAAATAGTATAGGGGATGTTCATTCCATAACTCAATAGCCATTGTACACATTGTACAAATAGTCCATTGTCTCCCTAGCGGAATCCAAAAAATTTTACCAAGACATTCTATAGATAATTCCGTCATAAACGATGGAGTTATAAGAATAAATAACAATAGACCACATATAGCAACTCCTTTATATGGAATAGAAAATAATTATTCGCCAACTACCTCTCAAATCCTAGGAGTTATAATAAAAGAAGAACCTTAGCTTTTGAGATTGATAAAAATTGGATTAGTAAAGATTTTTATGCAGAATATAATATAGGATTAAAAAATGGTATTTTGCTAGATATTCTGAAAAGGAAACTATAGAAATAAGAAAAGAATTTTATGATTACTTAATAAAAAATAAAATCAATTTATATTTTTTCTACTGGTTAAAAAATTACTTTCATGATTTCAAAAAAGAATTTTGTCCTTTAACTAAGACAACCACTACTTGAAAAACGAGTACAGAGAAAATCGTAGAATCCTAATATCCACCAAAAGAAACTACAAAACTACAGGTAGCACATAATTCAGAACTAGAAGCCACCCTATATAAAGATAGTGGAATAGAAGGAAGTGTAGACAAAAGAGACATTAAAAAGGTACATCAATAACTTAACTACACCAACATAATCCTAGATATTATGAAAAACTAGTTAGAAAGAATTGAACATAAACATGAACAACTTAAGCCCATAGAAAAATCTATATATAAGTTTCAAAGCCCTGATATAATTAAACTTAGAACAAATATGGAAGCAGACATTGATGAGTTAAAAGAAAAACTTAAGTCTACAAGTCTAGAAAAAACAGATGTTAATACAATAGAAATTAACAAAATGACACATAAGAATTAGTATTATCCAAAGCTAAGAAATTATTATCCAAGACCAACCCTGGTTAATGTAAGCCTTGAAGAAAGAACACAGGTAGTACAAAATAGTTTTACCGGATCTGAATTAGTAGAATAGAATTTAGATGGTTTAAGTGAACAAGTCATTTTAGATCTAATGTGTAGTATGACTATGGCAGCAACTGCTTATAAGGCAAAACGAGCTACTGATAGAGAAGCAGTAGTCATAATTTCACAAGGGTTCATGGGGCAATTAAAAGAATGGTAGGATAACTTTTTAACTATACCAGAAAGAGAATTAATCTTAAGTAGTATAAAACCAGAAGACCAATCACAAGATGCCACAACAACCTTAATTTTTACAATTATAAAAAACTTTTTACGAGACCCAAATATTTTTAAAGATAGAATAAGAACCCAACTAATGAACTTATGATGCCCTACAATGTCTGACTACCGATGGTATAAAGATATTTTTATTTCTAAAGTTATGATGAGAGATGATGCAGTAGCCCCTTTTTGGAAAGAAAGATTTATAGCTGCCATACCTTAACTCTTTTCAAAAAAAGTTTTACAAAAACTACAATCTTTATTCAGTACCCAAATACCATAAAATTAAACTTGTTGTCAAGAAATTCTACCATAAATGGGAAGCAAAAAATACAATTTTCTTATGTTGTTACTTCGATGGCTATTAATTTAGCACAACTTTATAAAGATGTAAACTTATCGACTCATAAGGTGCACCCACCAAGTGGTGACACACAAAGTGGCCAAAATATTGACCCTTTTGATGATTATGAAGGTAATTTTCCATTATATCAATAATTTAAGTTGGTAGTTTGCAAGATATATGAATTATTAGTAATACATCAACATATATATTTTCACTTTTTATAATTTCTATTGATTGTATTTGTTAACGCTTATGATAATTCAATGTTGAATGTGGGTTTAGAAGATTATTTTATACCATCTTCAAAAACTTTAGACGTTATGTACAAATTTTATCTTTATGTTTATTTGCATTTTTGTGTACATCATAGACTAAATTGCATCGGTATGACAAATGAGTATCTAAAGATAGTTCATTCAGCAGGTGTGTAAGATATAGGAGATCCTATTTATTAATGTCAACATTGTAAAGTATGGAGGTGGTCTGATGAAAGACTTGCTAAATCCAAACAGTCACTGTATCCAAAATTTTTATTATATTGTATGAAAGGAAAGATCGAGCTTCCTCTACTTTCTGTGCCTCCTGATGAGCATATTCAGCTGCTTACTGAAGGAGATCAAAGAAGTATTCATTTCTTGAAAAATATAAAGGCATTTAATTCAATATTTTGTTTTACATCAATGGCAAAAAAAATTGACTGTGGGGTGAACAATGGGACTGCTCCTCCAATTTTTAAACTTGGGTGTCAAAACTATCATAGCATTGGTAGTCTACTTCTTCCGGATAGTCTATGACTAATATTTGTCCAACTATATATCTATGACACAGAAAATGAGATTAATAATCGGATAGGCACACTTCGGTCATTTTTATGCAACCAGTCAAATATTTTAGTTATTTTTTATCTGTGAGAGAGAATAACATATATTTTATTTTATTTTTGCAATTCCAATAAAGCTGTAAATGAGCGGAAGAAGAAAATTGTGGCAATATTAAGAAACATGCTAGACAAATATAATAGTTTAGCAAAGAGTTTTCGCTATGCAAGAGATAGGTATTAACAAGAAAATTGTCAGACATAAAACTTGAGCTGATTAGTAAAAAGACTATAGATGACAAGACATACAACTTGCCATATGCATCTGAAGTGGCTGCATTGATTGTTGGCGATGTCGAACAACTAAGTAAAGATAGAGATATTATTATAGAGAGTCAAACTAGAAAGCTCCAACAGATTGATATTTTTCACCCATCTTATTTAGCCTTGCAATATCCATTATTGTTTCTATATGGGAAGGATAGGTTTCGTTTGGGTATTGCAACATCAGATTCTATCTCTGCTAGGCCTACAAAAAAAAACAAAAAACAAAAGACTCACTTTGAGATAATTCTTTGTTTCCCCTACAGAAAAGGATAGGTGAAATTTTCGTTATTTCTGAGATAAAAAAGATTATTCCAATAGTTTCTGGTGGATGTCTACACAATAGTGGAATAAAAAAGGTTAAAATTCTTTAGGTGTAAATAACCACAATTAAGAGTTGATAAATACAAATATTTGCATAAAAATCTTATAAATGGTGATGTAAAGCTGCAAGCCTTGGCAAAAGAATCATTCTTCCCAGTACTTTTACTGGTAGACCTAGGTACATGATGAATAATTGCAAAGATACATTTGCAATTTGCATATATGCAGGATATCCTAGGGGTGAACGCGGATCGGATCGGATCAAATATGACTAAAATTTCGATTTGATCCCCACTAAAATCATCGAATCAAATCCAATAACCACAGTTTTTTAGCTTGGATCCGATCCAATCCGCACATTTGCGGATCGAATCAAATCGGATATCGGATATATCCGCAAAACTCAAAAATATTTTTAAAAGCTTATTTTTATTAAAAAAATATTAATAAAATTCTTTTTTCTACTTTTTAAATATGTTTACTCTTAAAATAATATTAAACATACGTTATTAAATAATAATATTAAAATAATACAACATATATGATAATTATTAGTTGAAATAAAATATAAGAAGAATATTTACTTATTTATTTATTTTTATGGATCTGTGGATATGCGGATACCTATATAAAATTCGCAATCTGATCCCTATAAGTGTGCGGATGGGATCGGATCCGATCCGATAGCCTTGCAGATCGGATCCATATTCGTAATTTTCAGATCGGATTTGGATAAATATTGCGGATATCCGAATCGGATCCGATCCATGAACACTTCTAGGATATCCTAGCTATTTTATCACGATAACCTGTAACCCTGAATGGGATGAGATAAAAAGAGAAGTGACTCCCATTAGATTGAAGGCAGAAGATTGCCCCGATATATTGTGTCGAGTTTTCAAAATCAAGCTTGATGGTTTGATTGATGACCTAAATAAAGGAAAAACCTTTGGCAAAATTTTGGGATGTAAGTCTGTGTTTATGCAACACCTTATTAAAATCTTATGTTGTAATGTTTTACTGATTTATCTTTTTCAATTTTCAGATGTTTGCACTATAGAGTTTTAAAAGAGAGGGCTTTCGCATGCACATATCCTTTTATTTATGAGTAACGAGTTCAAGCCATAAACACCAGATGATATAAGACAAACACATAACGATTGAGATTTTTAATGAAAATAAAAGGCCAAATTTACATGGAGCTGTTCAAAATTACATGGTACATGGTCCATGTGGTCCGTATAATAAGAATTCATCTTGCATGAAGAATGGATTCTGTTCAAAGTTTTATCCCAAAAAGTTTAGGCAGCAAACACTCATTGATAAAGCTGGATTTTTCAAATATAGGCGTACTGATAATGGTTGAACATTGAAGAAAAGGAAATGTGTATTAGACAATAAGTTTATTGTTCCGTATAATCTAGAATTGTTGCTCAAGTTTGGGTGCTACATAAATGTAAGATACACATGCCAAACAAGTTCTATTAAGTATCTTAAGTATGTACACAAGGACAATGATTGTATAACAGCTACCCTATACAATGCTGGTGATTCGTCAGAAGCCACACAAGTTGTTGACAAAATTAGAAATTACTATGATTGTAAGTACACTTCGGCATGTAAGGTAGTCTGTCATTTATTTGGATACGAAATCCAAGAGAAATAACCATTTGTGATTAGAATTCTATTCCATTTGGAGGATGAGCAACTTGTGGTTTATAGTAAAACTTTTAATGTAAATAATACCGTTGAAAGAGCAGTATCTCATATGTCCATGTTTTTGGGATAGATGGCGGCGAACATGTTATATCCCTATACTTAAAGTCTGACTTATGCTGAGTTTTCAACCAAGTTTGTTTGGAAGGACGATGCTTCAAAGTGCTTTCCTCGAAAGCAAGGCTTTCCTCGAGTTTATATTCAATTTTGATCTTATTTATTTGATGATTTAAATTTAAAATCTTAACAGCATGTACCTCACATCCATTTTATTCAATTTGTTTACACTAGAAAATAAATGTTCAAATAACTTTCAACAGTTATAATCTAATGCTCTATATATTATACAATTTTAGCATTATTCTCTATTTTTTAGAAAAAATAACTTTATACGCATGTGTAGCTATATAATAATTGAAATTGTGTAGCCTAATTCATTTAGTAACTTAGAAGTGGAATTTCAACCAACTTTTTTTGCAGTAAATAATGAAGAATATTACCAATGACTTCTCTTAAATACTCAAAAAGGATGTATGAATTTTTGAGATATAAGAACAGTAGGAGGAACAATTCATGCTACTTATAGAGATGCATGCTTCGCTCTTGGACTCTTGCAAGATGACAGAGAATTCATGAATGCAATCATGGAAGCAAGCTCGTGGGTCTCAGGATCATATGTCAGGAGGTTATTTGTCATTCTATTAACATCCAACAATATTTCAAGACCAGAACATGTCTGGGATAGATATTGATATAAACTCTTAGATGATATTTTATATCGACAAAGAACCGTAATGAACATGAGGGTGAGTTTTTATTAATTACAATTATAAAAGTCTTTCATTATTGATCATTTTTACTTTGATTGAATTTTTACAATATCGTATAATATGCATAGTTAACTATGTTAGATGATGAGATTAAGCAGTTGTGCTTAATGGATACAGACAAGATCTTACATTCTTATGGTAAAACCTTAAAAGACCATCCTTCTATACCTTTAGCAACTGAAGTTGATAGTTCTTTGTTAATCAAAAAGGTTATCAGGAAAGAGCTAAACTTTAACAGGTATGAGTTAAAGAAAAATACCTCAGACATGTCAGCCATTGCAACACTTGAGCAAAAACATGCATTCGATAACATTGTTACAGCTGTGTATTGTGATGAAAGGGTTTTTTCTTTGTGTATGGTCATGGGAGTACTGGAAAAATATTTCTCTGGAACCTTATGTCTGCTGAGATTCGCTCAAGGGGTGATATTGTGTTAAACGTTGCTTCAAGTGGTATTGCATCTTTACTTCTTTCCAATAGAAGAATAGCACACTCAACATTCAAAATACCGCTTAATTGAGAATTCTATATGTAACATTAAACCTAGTTTTCCTCAAGAAATGTTATTGTTGAAAGCCAACTTTATAATTTAGGATGAGGCTCCAATGGTTAGTAGGTACTACTACGAAGCGCTTGATAAATGCTTGGGTGATATTATGAGGTTTTCTCTAACATATAACAAAGATTTGTCCTTTGGAGAAAAAGTGGTTGTACTAGGTGGAGACTTTAGACAAATCCTTTTTGTCATTCCATAAGGATTGAGACAAGATATCATTCATTCAACCATGAGTTCATCTTACCTTTGAAAGTTTTATCAGGTGCTCAAACTAACGAAAAAATATGAGACTCTTTGTAAGGACAACTTCTTCAAATCAAGATGATATAGAGCAATTTGGTGAGTGGTTATTGAAAGTTGGTGATGGTCTAATAAGTGATATAGATAGTGAATATGAGATATGTCTTCCAAAAGATATTGTTATTCCTTCATTGAACTAGGAATTTGATGAATTGGTTCATTTTTCTTATCCAAATATTTTGAAAAATATGTTTTCAAAGAATTTTTTTCAGAGCAAGAACTATACTACCTCCCATGTTGGACATCGTTGAAGAGGTCATCAACAACCATCTGATGGCTATCATTCCTGGAGGAAAAAATTATATCTTAGTTTGAATTCAATTTGTATGGATGAAGGGAATATAGAGGGTCAACTAAATCTCTATGGTCCTGAATTACTAAATAGCATAAATTGCTTTGGTTTGCCTCCACATAAATTAATACTTAAGGTTGGTGTTTCGGTGATATTACTGAGGAATATTGACCAATCCACTGGTCTTTATAATGGTACAAGGCTACAAGTTAGAAAGCTTGAAAATCATGTCATAGAATGTGAAGTCTTAATGAGTAACAACGTTGGTCATATTGCTTTGATTCCAAGAATGAATATGGTACCAACAAACGAAACTGTCCCAATTAGATTTCAACAAAGACAGTTCCCATAATAGTATTGTTTGCCATGACAATTAATAAGTCTCAGGAACAAACTTTATCTCATATTAGATTTACACATAGCCAACTATATGTGACACTTTCAAGAGTTAAGAATAAGAGAGATTTAAAAGTTTTGTTTATGAATCACGTAGGTAGGGGTGGCAAGCGAGAAAGTCCGCCCCGCCCCACCAGAAGCCCGCCTAGTGAGACGGTCCTAAAATCCCACCCCACCCTGCCTAATTGCGGGCTGGCGGACTACGCCTGCCAAAGCTTCTTTTTTTACTATTAAATACTAAATAATATATATAATTTCACAACCATATTAATAAATTTATAATTTCTAGAGGCATAAAAAAATTATATTTTTTATATTCACAAACATTAAAGTCTTTGTAATTATAAATATCTAATAAACATAATTATAAACCAAATTTTCATCTAAAGCAAAATAAACATATCATAATTATAAATATTGTCTCCAAAGCAACATAAACATAATCCAAAACACTCAATTTTCATCTTCATACTAGGAGAAGTTGGGTTGGGAAAAATTGGGTTTTAGCCAGGAAATTACAAAAATATCCCCTTACAAAAAAAACTAAGCTCGACGGAGAAGCCTGCCCCGCGCTGCCAAAACCTACTGTTTAAGCGGTGTGGGTTAGGTGGATTTTTGCTTTTTGACGGTTCCAATTTTTCAGCCTGACCCGTCTTTTTTGGCGGGTTATGTAGGCTTGCTCGACGGGTTTAAGCCCGTTTGCCACCCTTACAGCTAGGAATGTCTACAAATTCAACCATCAATATTGTTTATAGAGAAGTCTTTGAAAAAATAAGATTCTAATATAAACATTTTAATTTTATTTTAAATTTTATATTAAAATTAATGTATAACTATTTTACTTTAAAAAATATAAATGATAACTACTTTTTTTTAAATTAAATTTTGATTTTGATAATAATTTTATAAATATTTTAAAATAATAATTATTTTATGTGTTTTTTTTAATATTTAAACATATAATTTTTTTTTTATAAATTTTTTCGGTATTGAACACGGATTCATACACTAATTACAGTAATAAAACGGAAGCAAGTAGTAGCAACTAGCAATCTTAGGTTCCGTCGTTGCATTATTAGATTCGATTTTGAAATTAGAGAGCAGAGCACTCACTGATAATGCATACAAGAAGCAAGTAGCAGCAACTAGCAACTAAAAACGAAGCTTGGAAGCCAGTTGTATTAATTTCCTATAAATATTAAAGGACTAGTAAAATTTATTTTTTAGTTAGTAATTTAATTATTAATATTTGAAAGTATAAATTAAATATATATTATTGTATTATTAAATTAAAAAATTAAATTAATAATTAAAAATAATGAATAAAAATAATAATTATTTTTGAACATTTTTTTAACAATAATAAAAAAATCAATCCAAATAATCTAAACTTATATTATTTAATATTTATTAATTATCGATAAAATTAACGAATGTTAAATAAAATAAATTTAAACTATTTAAACTAATTTTTTATGATTTCCTAACATTACTATTCTCTTAATTTTCTCCTTGTGGGGATTACCATAAAAACAAAGTTTCTGATATTTTTTATAGTTGGAGATGTGAAAGTGGTCCCTAACTCCAAAAACGGAGAAAACTATTTAGTTTAAATGATTACTCATATAAATATTCTTCACGTGAAAAAATAATTAAAATATATATATATATATATATATATATATATATATTATATTAAAGAGTATAATCAAATATACTAAATTAAGAATCTCGTTAGAAAACCAATGAAATATTTGTACATGTGTACAATGAATTGTTTATTTGGTTTAATATGAGTTAAAAAATAAACATTTACGATAAAATATTATTAATTTATTAAATACAATACACTTATACCATCCAAAATAACCATCCGAATACCAGAGATAATATATATCTAATATCTTACTGAATCGAACATCCAATTTATAACATCCCATACTTTGATTTTAATTTACAATTAACCCTCATTGTATGCATTGTATATCACATGTATTAGTTCTCTATACTTTCTCATTATCTAATAATTATTAACTATTATCTTTAAAAAATATCTTGGCATGAATATTGACTTTTAATTTAACCGTAAAAGTGGTAGCATTGGAAAGCAAGTTGATGGAGAAGGCACTAGCGATTAAAGCCCCAACCTCATAGGCTTCCACTGCTGCCTAGCTACGTACGTTTCTTAGTTGCACACGGCCTTGCCTTCCACTCCGAATTAAAGAATCTAATTTTGATGTTGCTCCTTTCTAATATGAAATAATATATTGAATGGCCATAATAGCAGGTATTGTAATGTAATAAATAAAAATCGAGAATTAACATTAAAGAACTCTTTTGATGACATATGGCCCCATCAGTCTCAGAAAATGGCATGGCTATGCATGGGAGATGGGTCCTCCAATGTCCATACCTACCAACAAATCTATCAGCAAATGAAATATAATTCTAAGTTACTGTATGTCACTGCTCATCATGTAGCACTTTTTTCAATTATTGAGATTGCAAAAAATATGCCGTGGACGATTAGTAAGCGATCGCACTAATGAATTGGTTTGGAAAAATATTCTAGCTAGCTTGCTTTTAATTGCTTTTAAAAGAAAATTTTCCTAAAATATATTCCATTGCTGAATAATCAAGAAATTAAAGGGATATCCGTTGCAGCATGATACCTTTATTCTACTTAATTAGTTGCAAGCAACCGATTAAAACATTCGGAAAATAAAAGGAGATGATCAGAAAAAGGACAATTTCTGTCTATCTATATATATCTCCACTTAATATAACTAATTAAATATTGAGTCAACGCATAATATATTTTGCTTCCTTTTTTTCTTCTCTCGTTATTTTTACTTTTTGAATAATATGTTGAGTTATATATATAGATGCATGTTAATAATAAGTAAAAGAACAAATTGAAGAGAATATGCAGATGAAATCTGGGTGTGGGATTCTTTACCAATGCAAGTGCGCTTGCTTTTGATTTTAATGTTGAAAGATATATAGCTAGCTACCATGTGCGGCTGCTCTGTCTGCATCTCAAACGTGCCCGCTATTCAATTACTTTTTCACTTCTTTTCCTTATTAATTTCAGAATATACCCCAAATGAAACAGATAGAATGAGTATATATTCGTGTTAGGCTTGTTACCATTAAAGGAAATTAAACGTACTGCATGCCAATAAAACTGTTTCTTTTTTCTGGCTAGTATATAACGGGAAAAAATTAATAAGAATTTAATTCAATGATTACTTACATAAAGATATTTTCATGTATGTGATAGTGATACGAACTATTAGTTTAGACTGTTTAACATGTTTGATTGAATTACTTAATATATATGGCAGCATTTTGGTTACTATCTTTAGGTAAAATGCCTTTATTTGAGTAATCAACATGTAATTAACGTAACTCAATAAGTTATATACATGTGCAGGCTCCCCAATTTGGTCATGTAGTTTCATCTTTCAAAATTACCTACTTTAATTGAATTTGTATCTGCTATCTAGTCACAATTCGTTTTCTCTGTTCCCTTTGGTTTTCTTAGAGACGAAGGCAAATTAACCATGTGATGTCTCTCCAGGGAACGGAGTAGAACGAAATATAATATATAATGCGTTAATATTCGTAATATAGTCTCATCTTCAAGGTTGTTTATTATAACAAATACACGTGTGTGCGCCCGCACTTTTAAATTTCATTCGCGACACAGACTTATAAAAATGTTGATTGGCAAAAAGTGGACCCTGTTGTTGTGTTAGCAAACTTCGCTTTTGTAAGTCTTTGGACTATTTTTTTTTTTTTTCTTTATGGGGACGATTGTTGAATAATCCTTCCCTCTTACTAGGCACTGAATAAACCATTTTTCACATGTTAGAATCGAATTATTTTGACACTTTTTTATAGACTAAATGTTCATTTCTATTCTTGATTTTTTTTTTGGAGGATAAATTATTTTCAAAGATTTGAAAATTTCAGTCAGTTAAAGGTAACAGCTGACATAACCCATTTAGTTAGTGATATATTATCTGAAAGTAGTTCGTTTTTTAAAGACAATTAAATCCTTAGAAGACAAGTAAAACAATATTGGTTTTTTTTAGAGACAATTAGGTCTCTTACTCTCTTTTCCTTCTGTAAAATGGTACCAGTCTGGTGCTGCAAGCTGTCGAAAGAAGAAGAGAAGTGAGAGCTGAAGCTCATGATAAAGCTTCAGCAGATTAGAAATTGAAGAAGAAAGTGGAAGAAGGTTCGAAGAAATCAGAGAGGATTTTGGATAATGAACACTCTTTGTACATTAAATGAATGAAGCATCACAATTTTACACTGTAGATGTACACTCTTTATACCTGTACAAGAGAAAGAGATAAATAAGTCTCACCTATTTCTAATAAACTCACTAACTGTATAGGACTAGAAGCTTCTAACAACATTCTGCATTTAGCTGCATTTCAATTTAATTTCAATTTCATTTTCATTTTTCAGACTCTCATGTTACACCTTCATTATGCTTTATGCATCCTCGAAAAAATGGTTACGAACTAAAGAACTGGATACGACATTTACTCTTTTTTATATTGTGTTTCGTTTTTACTTTTTAGATATCAAAGTCAATTTTTGGCTCTAAAAATTAGTTTAGGGGAAAATGAAAAACCGAACATACTTAATATGTCAGCATATTTCTGGTAATGGTATGGGATTATGGCTGCTAGAACTTCTTGTGATGCGTTTTCTGGAGTCTGGAATTGCCTAATTCAGTGACAAAGAAAACAAAAACTAGCTTAGTTTATTTTGTTGGCCCATCAGAATAGATGAATAAGCCCAGAGATATATATGACAGCAATGAAACCAGTTTTTCGTCCAGATTCTTACTATCTTTCGCCGCAAATTACAAGTTGATCCTTCATTGTCATATTGCACGTTGGAATTATTTGTAGGTAACCTTGACCCCACAATATTAGACTCCAAATAAAAGAAAAAGAAGGCAAAGGAAATATGTTTAAAGAAATTGATGATATATATATATATATATATATATATATATATATATATATATATATATATATATATTTTACGGAAGAAAAACTATCATTCAAGAAAATAGTCAGGCGATATTTACAAATTGCAGATTATACGTTAAATCTGAAACTAAGAAAGAAAATAAATAAGCTCTATGTTAAACAATTGTTTGAGAGATAATTCACATTCTCTTTTGTTTTTGATTCACATCGAAAGTGCTGCAACACAGAAAAGTATTATCTCTTCTTTTCCAAATAAATCTAAAGGCTATCCGAATCTGAAAATATTTCCATGGATGAATAGTTTTTTTCGTTGAATCTTGGTCCCAGAGTTGTAAAAACATATCCAAAACACCTATAAAAGATAAGTATGGATATCATAAAGAAAGTGGTAAAAGTATTTTTTAAATAAAGTAAAAATCTTTATATATTTTTCATATGAATGATTTTTTAATTTTTCATTGATGTAACTATTTATTGTAAAATATATGCAGTGTGTATCTCCTACGGCCACTCACTCTATGCCTTTATGGACAAAATATCTTTCCCAGATTCATATGTCTGGAACGCATGCAAGATTGTCTATATTGAAGAGTTGTACTTTCCTCCTCATTAAGGAAAAAAAAAAACAATCTGCAACATTTATTTATTGAAGAGTGTTAGGGGCCAATAATTTTTGTGTTTTGTAACCATCAATTGGTCATCAATAGTATTTTTAATGTTGAGAGATTACATCTAATGGTGGGAGATCACTCACTTTTCTTTTGATGGTTAAGTGCTGGCCACAAAACACAAAAGTTGCTACCACTCTAGACTTTTCCTTATTTAATTTCTAGGTTTTTGAAAAAGAATCTTGGATGAGTTGCTTTCAATACGTTTTGGAACTTGATCCCACCGATGCCTAACTCCTCTGAAAAATCTCAATCAAATCCATATTCATATAAAAATTAAAAAAACACTGTCGGCTTGTAAACTTCAAAAACTGAGAAGAGAAGTCTTGAGTTTTAACTATCATAAAGTAATTGATGAGTTGTTTTTAAACCTCTTGTTAATGTTTTGTGAGAAAAGGAGCCATGACCAAAGCTTGTTTTGCTTCCAATTTTGGGTGGTTAAAGCTAAACAAAGCATGGCACTAATCTTGTATTTTGATACACTAACCTTGTTTAAGAAAAATAAATAACAAGAACAGCATCTAATGAGGCATCACATACAGAGAAGAAGCACACATTATATATCATAATAATACATTATTCATAAACATCAAGACTGAATTTACAAAGTGGTTCTGAAGACACAAGACATATGTACACAACTCAAACGAAACAACTATGATTGATTTAAAAACAAAAAAAAAAAAAAAGAAGAAAAAAGAGCTCAAGACAAAAACAACCTTTATGAGAAATCCTTTCTAGTTACTAATTGGAAGCAAGCTGAACATGTATTGAGCTCAACGATGACTTTGCCCTTCTAGTTATTTTGAAGCAACCTATGTTATTAGAACTGTCTTAAGCACCAACAAGAGAAAACGACCAAAGAAGTACCAAGATTCAACATTATGAGCACAAGGGTGCATTTCCCATAGCAGATTCAGCATGATAATGAAGCATTTCCCTCCATATCATCTCCCTAATCTTCTCCTCTCCAAGATCCTCATCGATGTCAAGATCAATCGGAATGATGGCAGGGGCATCAGAATTAGGATCATACAAAGGGGCCATGTAAGGGTGTTGCAGCGCTTCAGTGACGCTGATTCTCTTAGTTGGATCAAAAACAAGCATCTTGGCCAGCAGATCGATTGCCAATGGGGGGGCTTGTGGGTAGAGTCGGGAAAAGGGGGTTGCCGGAGAATATGGAAGAGATTTGATGAACCTCTTTGCCTTTGGATTATCGATGAATTCGATGTCTTCCTCCCTTTGACTGCCAAGGATGTTGACAATCAGTTTTAGCTGGTTGAGACATTCCGAACCTGGGAAAATAGGCTTCCGTCCAAGAAGCTCTGCAAAGATGCACCCCACAGACCAAACATCAATAGACGTCCCATAGTTGTCGCAGCAGAGTAGGAGCTCTGGAGCTCTATACCATCGGGTGACAACATACTCAGTCATAAACTGGTCCTTGCTGCTGTTGGTGCGTGCTAAACCAAAATCACATATTTTTAGATCACAATTTGCATTGATCAGAAGATTCCCGGGTTTCAGGTCACGATGAAGAATGTTGGCCGAGTGAAGATATTTTAAGCCCCGAAGCAACTGCAACCAAGAACTTCTCAGTTGGTAAATGCAATAATCAGCTAAGCAAGACAAATTACTAGAATTAAATTATAACTTTGGCAAGCCCTACAAATGTGCCACACATAATTGACCAGTTCTTTACGGAAGAACACTAGGTTCATAAGAAATCAAGGAGAAAATAGGTAGAGAAGTAAACTGAAAAAGCAGCAGAATACTCAAATGAGCTCCATAAGCATGATATGATGCTCAGTTTCGACTCTGGAATATTCAACATGCACACTTGTAAACTCAACATGCTCAGTTATTATACCTTATATACTATGTACTCCTTATGTACTCCCACTAAAAAAATTACAATAATAAACTTATATTTATTATTGATAAAAAAATAATCTAGATAACAGTGAGTTAGTCTAAATGCGAGTCAAAGATTCATACCTGAAAGAGGAAATATTGACAGTGATCGTTAGATAATGCTTGAGAAGACTTAATAATCTGATGTAGATCTGTGTCCATGAGTTCATACACCAGATAGACATCCTTAAAACTACTCCTGTTAGTAGGCATCATGATGTCTCTTAAAGCAATTACATTTTCGTGATGAAGGTGCCGAAGAAGTTTCAGTTCACGCAGAGTTCTCAGCGCATCAATGCGATTTTCGAAGGCGTTCTGTATCTTCTTGATTGCAACTTTCTCATTGGTCTCTCTATTCACGGAAGAGCAAACAATTCCGTATGCTCCTCGGCCAATAGGCTTGATGGGGACATATTTTGTGTCAATCTCGAAAAGGGTTTGCCACATGGAATAATAATGCTTCCCTTCAACCTTGATCCCATTTGGAGGCTCAACCTGAGTCGCCATTTCCTGCAAATTAACTACAGCCACCTCACAATTCAGAAAGTATAATCAAAGTTTTAGATTTTATTTATTCTATGTTGTCATGATTCTAAGTTCATCTTGCTATTATCTATTAAGTAATCCTTATATCTAATTTTTAAAGCGATTAAACGAAAAAGACAGTAGCACTAGTACTATCCTTGTTACTATTAACATCCAACGATGATTAACAACCTCTGAATCCCAATTTTTTGAAAGCAGCGGCAGCATATGGTCTCACCAATAAGGGTAACAAGTGGATGCAATTCAGATGCAATTCAACGTGAGAGTGAGTGTGCATAAAAATTAAAGCACCAAGATCCGAATAAAAAGTTTTAATTTCAATTTTTCTTGAAACTATATGATGAAACACAGATTTGTAGCAAGTGTCACCATTAAGAGCAGAGGCAGAAACAAGAAAGAATGAAAGGAAAATACAACAGTAACAATTTGGAAACGCATATGGAAAAGTAAAAGAAAAAAAAAAAAGGAGGGTTACCTTTTTTATGTGAAAAGAAAGAAAGCTTTATCCTTGTATGGTTGGTGTGGTCGAAATCGGGGTCATAAAGCTGGAATTATCAGAGAAGGGGTTGGAACGAGAGAATTAGACAGTGGAGCTGAGTGCAGAAGCAGATAATTATATAGTAACATGTTTGAATTGAATGCAGAAAGAAGCGTGTGTTAGATCTGTCTCTTCGGGAATGCATAGGTTTTTTCAGCGATCAAGATTCTTCATGTTGTCGGCAATATTTGGAATTGCATCTCTCTTTCTCTCTCCCAAAAAAACACACAAGAAAGTAATACCCGAGATTTCCTCCGGTAGCCACACCTAGCCAAACCTCATGATATGATATTTCTTCTTATTTATTTATTTATTTATTCCGACCTTAGTGTATTTATTAATCTCCTTGTTTCTACCATCATCCTTCTTTTAGTCCTAATCGAGTACTCGTGATGGGCGACATATTTTTTTGTTTGTTTTCTTATAAAAAATTCAAGGTGATCACAATTTAAAATCATTTAATCTATTTAATATGATACATATTAATTAGTTATTATCTTTAGATACGGCCGTGGTTCAACATGATCTTATATTGAATCAGTTTTGGAATTTTAATGTGTAGTTTGATATTTTAATATCTAGATGGATTTGGTAGATTCATCCTGCCTGTTAAGAAAATGTAGGTACAATGTTATCATACAATTTCTTTTAAATACACATAAAAAATATAGACAATGGACGATTTAAAATGTTCTGCTAGATTTTTTTTTCAAAAAAGACAATCTTCTTCTGTGGAGTACCACAAAAATAAAAAACGCAATCATGTAAACCTAAAATTATTTACTGATGATACTGACATAATTGATGTGGATTTTACAATTTACAAAACACCATTAAGTGTATTGAGTAGTAGCAAATAATAATTCACGGTAAGATGAATGTCGATCCCACGAAAATTAACAGATTAAGCAAGTAAAATCAATCGATTAATCTAGTCAGACAATGAATTAGAGTTTTGCAAAGCTTTAAGCATAAACAACAATTAAACGAAGTAAAAACAGAAGTCAACAGTGAAAAATGTGTATGATTAAGAAAGTTAAGATTTTACAGATATTAGAACATCCGAATTAATAATTTTCACTTTTCACCCTAATGATGCAACAATTCTTTTATGGAACTATTAGTTTAGCGTTAGAAAGAAGAGAAGCACGTTTGAGTGCATTGAACGCTTCTTCTTTTATGTTTGGATATTTTTTTTCTCTAAACGCCAAGGTAGTTTTACATTCTTAACGTTTACAAGAAGTTAGAAATTGTAACTTATGCGTTTAGAAAATCCTGCAAGGATTGAATTTATTTTTTTCTTATCAATTCTACCCTTTATTTCCTTACTTGTAGTCTCTTTAGTATTCAAATATTTTAAATATATAATTATATCTTTTTATTAAATTTTTATTTTTGATTTTGTATAAAAAAAATTATTTTTTGTTTGACTCTGTTAAAATTTGTAAGTGTAATTTTTGTATATTAATTTATTATTATAATTTTATTATAATATAAATTATTAATTCCATTAAAAAGAACAAAGTAAATAAAAAACTAATTATAACTAAGAATAAAATCATAAATAATTAAAATTTATAGTTTAAAATAATATTAAATAAAAGAGTATCGAGAGTACCAAAAAATTATAAGTAATATAATATAATAAAGTATATTTTGATATATTTTTCATATATTATTTTTGCTTTTGATATAAAAATATGTTTTGCCAATTTTTATATATTATTTTTATTTTAGTAAGTAAATATTAATTTTATTATAAAATTTAATAATATCTATTTAAATATCTAAATTAAAATGATAGAATAATATAAAAAAATTATTTAAATTGATATCTATTTTAATAATTTTTTGTCTAAAAATAATTTTGAGTAGTGTAATCCAAACAATATTTACTTTACTATAATTCATTTTGATACAAAGATTACCAAATATAAATCACTTTAACACAAACTTGCTTTTTATCAAAATCAAGTTTGCAAAATCAATTTTATGTAAACTCCCGTTTACAAACTGAAATCCAAACACACACCAAGAGAGGTAAGTAGGCACCGAATTCGGTGGTCCAGAACGTTTGGACCATTAAATGGTCCCATAACAAAACATGTTTTTTAAATTTTGTTAATAACCGCTAAATAGTCCTTTTTTAAATTTAATTAAAAATTAACCCCATATATTTTATTTAATTATAAAAATGATTTTTTATTTTATAAATAATTATTTTATCATAAATCTATCATGTTTATTAACAATCAGAAACAAAAACAATAACGAATTAGATCTTCCATTGATCTTAATAAATTTTTTGGCTATTCCAATAGATTAAAAGATTAAATTTGATCTGTCATGTTCGCGAGGAATCATAAAATCGTGTTTCCTTGAAAACCAATTGATTATCGATTGAATTATAACTTTCCATAACCCAATCGATTGGACTACATCTTGTTATCACAAAATAACATAAATCAATCGATTGGTCATATGAATCAATCGATTGAACAATGAATTAAATGTGAATTTTTTATAATTAAATCGATTGTTTAGAATTTTCAATCGATTGAATGTTTCAAAACAACATGAAGTGATATGAAAAATAAAAGATAAACAAGAAAATAAGGATTCAAACTGAATAAAAAGATACATTGAAATTAAAATAAAAATAAAAATGATAGATTGAAATTGAATACAAAGAGAATCACTCTACTTTCTACCCAATTTCTTGACGCAACAAGAAAGGGACTCCTCAACCTAACTTGCCAACGCCATAGTTTGGAAATTGAATCGAAGGGACTCCTCAACCTTCTACTCAATTCCCCGATGTAACAAGAGAGGGACTCCTCAACCTCAATTGTCCACACCATGGTTTCATCACGAAACCAAAAAGGGGTTTTGAAACCTCTAAAAATTCTATTCTGCGACTACAATAGCTAAGGAGGTATTTATAACCTCTTATTAGGTTAAAACAAAGAAAAACCCTAAAGCCCATAATCATAAGGCCCAATCTAGTAATTAAATAAACAAAATCAAAATACATTAAATTAAAATATTCTAAACATGTAAACTAATATCTTCTAAATAATACTTGAACTCTTCATATCTCGAACATTTGAAGCATGTATCATGAAGTCTCACTCTTCAATCGATTGGTTGTGATACCCAATCGATTGAATTCATGAAAATAATATAGATATGCCAAATTTTTAATCGATTGAAAATATAAAAATAAATCTTGAATTAAAAAATACAAAATTTTAATTTAAAAATATAAAATACTTAAAAGATAAAAAATTATTTAAATATGATTTTTCAAGACACTCTATGACTTAGATGAATAAATATTATTTTTAAAATAAATTATGATATATTGATACAAAAATTATTGTGTGTAAATTTTTTTAAAAAATAATAAACCTCTCTCGTTAATAACAATATTGGAACTTAAATTTGAATGCTAATTGATATTATATATTGTGTAGGTACTTAGAGTATATTAGAAAAATACGTTAATAATTTGAAGAGAAAAATTCTTAGTGTACATTTATTTTTTTTTAAAAATCATCCTTATTGAACTATTTTAATTTTATTCCTTCAAAATATATTTTAATAAAAATATTTGTAACAATAATTTACATCCAATAAGAATATCTTAACGAGGTTATTGTGAAAAAATGGGTAGAAATTTTTTTATTTAACGAAATTAACAAAAGAATTTTTTTAATAATAAACCTCTTTTTAAGAGTAATATTGAAATTTAAATTTAGACACTAATTATCATTATATATTGCATATAAGCATCAAGAGTATATTATTAAAATAGTATGATAATAATTAAAGAGAAAAATTATTCTTTGTACATTTAATTAAAAAAAATTATCTTGTTTAAACTTATAGTGTAAGTGGAGCAATTTTTATAGTGAGCAATTTTTTTAAGTGAAGCAGTTACATCATTCTGTCATGGGTTAATGCAAAATTTACAGAACGTGAGTACGTGATTGAGTATATAGTTTTAGATTATAAAGATAGGGGTAAAATAGGAAAAAAATATTGGACACCAAACCCACTGTATTTCCATTATATATTATTATAGATAAGTATGGTTTCTTAAAATTTTGGGTGTCCAAGCCACTACTCACCCCCTCTAGATCCGTCCCTGGTTGCTAGCTAATTAATAATAAAAAATAATAACATCTATTTACTTTTTATTATTTCTCAATGTCTGTGAATTAATAAAAGATAAAAAAATATTTTTCATTACACAATCAATTTCACGAATAAAGTATCGAAACGAATAATTGCAAAATTAGATATTCTATTCACGGATTTGAATCCTCTAAAGTTTGAATTTCACTTTAGAGAGTAAAGTGTGATCTCTCACCATTGATTTCATAGGTGGGACTAAGAATAAATATGAAAAAGAAACTATTCAATGGTAGAAAATCACACTTTACTCTCTAAAGTGAAATTCAAACTTTAGAGGATCCAAATCCTCTATTCACTGACCTCGATTTTGTAATCAAAAGGATGGTTTATTCTCTGAACACTACAATGAAAAACTTGATTGGACCTTTGCTGATTGCTGCAACGGTGATTAATGATGAAGAAATAGTGGATATTAAATAGACGGGTAAAAAATTAAAAAAAAATGGATATTGAGTAGATAGATATTCCAAAGAAAAACAATAAATTTTTTAATAATAAAAGAAAATGATACACGATTTCAATGGTGATATTGAATAATTGGTGATGGATTATTCATCAATTTATAATGTTAATATTAAGGAAAAGATAAGATTAGAGTTTCTAAATCAAAATAAAACCGAAAAAATTGAAGATAGAATTTTAAAGATAAAATAGATGAATAACAAGATAATTTCTAAAAATGACAACAAGATTGAAATAGGCGTAGTACATATTTCAATTGATTGGGTAGCACACTTCAATCGATTGAATTAGTCAAATTCATATTGTTTTGGTGAATTCAATCGATTGAGTAACAAAAGCAATCGATTGAATTGTGAGACCTCATGTTGTTTTGAAGCATTCAATCAATCAGAAATTCTAAACAATCGATTGAATTGTAAGAAACACACATTATTAGTCATCGTTCAATTGATTGGGTAATATGACCAATCGATTGATTTTTGCGAAACACACGCTGCCCAGCAATTTTCAATCGATTGTTTAGTGGTAACTGTAATCCAATCGATTGAGTTATAATTCAATCGATTGGTTTGATAGTCCAATCGATTGGTTTTCAAGAAAACACGATTTTATGATTCCTCACGAACGTGACGGATCAAATTTAATCTTTTAATCGATTGAAATAGCCAAAAAATTTATTAGGATCAATGAAAGATCTAATTCGTTATTGTTTTTATTCTTGATTCTTAATAAACATGATAGATTTATGATAAAATAATTATTTATAAAATAAAAAATCATTTTTATAATTAAATAAAATATATGGGGTTAATTTGTAATTAAATTTAAAAAAGAACTATTTAGCAGTTATTAAAAAAACTTAAAAATATGTTTTGTTATGGGATCATTTAATGGTCCAAACGTTATGGGACCACCGAATCCTGAGCCAGGTAAGTACGTCTCTTATTTATAAAGCCACACAATTCAAAAGAATTTAACCTAGTTGATTTTATGTCACTTTTCAATCCAATTTCAAAATTTAAGAATGATGAGAATCGATTTTTAAGCTTAATTCAATTAATCAATTTTTTCAAGAGATTAAGAAAATTCAAGTAAGAGAAGAATTGTTTCCCAATATATTCAAACCCTTTAAGATGAAGAACAAAAACCTTTTCTTAAGAAGAAATCAATTGCACAAATTAGAGGTAGAAAAGTTATTGCATTAATCCATAGAACTAATAGAGTTCCTAACCTTAACCGAGGAGAATTAGAAACTCATGTTCTTCCTTGAAATCCTTAAGAAAATATAACTCCAAATTGCCAGAAGAAGAGAAGAGGTCAGAACCCTCTTCCCTTATATACTAACCCTAGAGAAAACAGAATTCAAAATTCAAACTTAAAAAACAAATCAAAACTAAAACAGAATCAAATATTTTCCTAATTGTTTTCCTCTGGAAAGATCTCTTCTTTAATTGTTTGTAATTTTCAATAACTGTCATCATTAATGGGCTTGTGATTGATCATCCAAAAGGTTGAGAAATTGGAGGAATGATAGTCTTGAATTGGAATCCTGGGAGAAGCATCAAAGCCCAACTAGTACATTGCTTGTACCACATTATACGTGAAGTACATTTTGGCTTGGAACACAATTTGTTAGGCTCACGTACAACGTGAATTAGGCTACGTTGTACGTGAGCCAATTTCCTTCAATTTGGCCTTATGAATGTGCCCTAGCGTTGTACCTGGTGAATTTCACGTACTACGCAAAAATCAACTTGCGCGTACGCATACATCATGCGTACGAGTGCTCGCCCAAAAATATCTTATTGCGAGTACGCATGCATCATGCATACGCATGACTGCTGTGTTGTACATAAAATCTCTAACGTACTACGTGAAAAGTGATGATCATGCATATGCGCACTGCATGTGTATGCATGACATGTGAAATGCCCCCTAACGTAGTATGTGATGGTCTTCACTTTTCTTATGCTTCCAGGAAAGCTTCTGTTTGTGACAGAGAGTTTTCTGTTTTGTCATAGGGAGCTTTTTATTTTGTGCTCTCCATCCTCCTTTTCATTCTGTTTTCTTTCTAAAATTTTTTGTAATTAATGAATTTCAAATAATTAAAGTAATGTTCATTCTAACAATTCATTGATTATTCACAGAAATTCTTATTAAATCAATTAAAATCTATAAGAAAAAACAATAAAGATGCAGATGCATCACAACACCAAACTTAACATCTTACTTGTACTCAAGCAAGCAAAGAATCATCTTAATCCAAATTTCTTAACCTTATGATACAGGGGTAATGGATTACAATCTAAATGAGTTTGGTTACTTGTTTTACTTATGCACAATTCAACACAATTGACTATAATCTTTTAAGGTTCTGTCCAGATTAGATTATAGAGTCCTTCCTTGAATCATCACCTTGAAGCAAGCTTATTTACTTTCTTTCCACCATTTAAGTTCATTGGGTGCTTTGCATCTTGAGCCTAGCCGTGACTCTAAATGCTTTGTTTCAAGCTTTTGCTCGACATAAAAACACCACAAGCACATAGTTGGGGAGCTCTTTGAGCTTATTTTGTCTTTTTATTATTCCCCACCATTGGTGCTCGGAGCCTTTGGCTTTCTCACTTTAGGGGGGTGCTTTGCACCTTGAGTTTCACCGTGACTCTAAATGCTTTGTTTTCAAACTTTTGGCTTGATATATAAGCACCACAAGCACTTGACTAAGGTGCTCTTTGAGCTTATTTTTCTTTTAATTTCATTAGTTAGTGGTACTCAGAGCCTTTGGTTTCTCTTATAGCCCATTTTTTTCTTATTATTTCTTATGTTGTTGCTTCTTTAAGGTTTTGTCAAGTGTAGGTATCCCGTAATAGTCCTCTAGACTAAAACTTCAAGTAATATGGCTCAGATCATGTTGAACACTCTTAGTTAGTTTGGCTTCCCAAACTCACTTTGTCATGCTCTTTTATGATCATTCTCTGTTCTTTTTGTTTCTTTCTCAGCACATGACTCATTACTTACATTCAGAAGCAGACACAATTATAATTGTGGATTGTGATGGACAAAATATGATATGTAATTGACAAGTAGAAATTTTAAATGCATTATATAAGATAGAATAAAATGAAATGCATGCATATTATTAAAAAAAGAAGCAGACAATCTTAATTCTCATTGCCTTCCTCTTCATCATCTTCTTCTTCATCACCTTTTAGGCTATGTAGAGCATAACCTCCAATACCAAACTTAGAATGATTGCTTGTCCTCAAGCATCAAAGAAAAGAAGAAGTTATGTTGATGGAATCAAGTGAAAGAATTCTATTAATGCAGAGGCTTATATTCAATTAAAAGAAACCAAATCAAAACAAAATGAAATGGAAGCCAAAATAAAGTAAAATAATGAGGTTGTTATTGTGTTTTCATGGTGCATGTGGCAACACCAAACTTAATATGAGAATACTAAATTTAATGTGATACAATCTATGTGGGATAGGCCAAATACTCAGTGGGATGCGAATTTAGTGTAGCACACCAAACTTATTCCATAAACACGTATACAACCCTGAATAGAGCAAATAGTGACGATGCTGGAACTTGCAAAAATTCCTTGAAATTTTGTATATATTATTTTGATTCCTTTAAGTTGATGAATTTTGTAGGAAATAATAGAAAAAAAAGTAAAAAAAATACAAAACACGCTTAAAAGCCTTAAGCCACGCTTTTGAGTTTTAGGCCACGCTTTTGAACTTTAGGCCACGTTTTCGAAACGTGCCAAGGGCATGCATGATTTGGCGCCATTAATGCCAATGAATAATGAAACCAAATGAATCATACGTTAATGAATAAAGCAAATAAAAGTCATGCATGTTATCAATGTGAATCTAAGGAAGGCAAGCATATTTTATTATCCTGAATCATATAATGCAAGAAGCATGCATGAAGCCAAATGAAGTATATAATGAAGTGATCAAATAATGAAATTGGCGTGATTAATATGATGAATGAATGAAGCATGTGCTAGCCAATTAACAAATAAAAAAAGCATGCATGTGGCGCTAAAAATATGATGATGCATGTGTTATGAGATTGGCGTACTACGCCAATTAATGGAAGGAAGATTTTATGCATGAATCAATTAAGCATGCAATGAAGCCAATGGAAGCTTATAGTTAATCAAGTATTGCATGCATGTACGCCAATTGCTGCGTGAGCATTTTATACTTTTTTATTGTATTTTTTAAGTGTTTTTAGTTAAATTTTATTAAGTTTTAGTATGTTTTAGTGTAAAATTTATCTTTGGCAAAGTTCTATGCAATAGCAAAGAAGAGATAAAAGATGCTGTCAACCCTGACTTCCTTACATTCCAACGAGTATAACTTTAGCTATAGAGGTCTAATTAAAACGGTATTAACAATGTTAGAAAGCTAATTTCCATAACTTTCCAACAATATATAATATTCTATACTTTTCTTTTGGAATCACTGCCCAAAACTGGCATTGAACGTGAAGCTTGGCGTTCGAACGCCCTAGAGGGAGCAAACCCCTGGCGTTGAACGCCAGAAGCAGGACAAAGCCAGCCTCGTTTCACCCTCCTATGGGTGTTCAACGTTGGCGTTGAACACCAATTCTCAGCCCACATCATTCATCTATTGAGCCTCTAAGTGGATTTAGCACCTCTTAGGCTTATTTTATTTTCTGTTTGTAATTTTTAATTAAAATTAAAATCTTTTTAGAACTAGTAATTATTAAGTTAGTATTTAAAGGAGAAGATCATTGATGTTGAGGGATCTCTCTTGACACTTTTCGAATTTTGTTTTCTATAAGTCATGAGCAACTAAACCTCCTAGTTAAGGTTAGAAGCTCTGTTTATTTCTATGGATTAAAATTATTACTCTTGTACTTTAATTAATGTTTGATTCAGTTCTAAGGTGTTGTTTCCGTTCTTAATCTTATGAATCTGGGTGGAATGACAGTGTGACCCATATTCTACATGAGCTCCTGTGATTCTCGACAGAGTTATCTCGCTTGAGCTACAGCTAGAGAACTGATAAACCACTATTTTATGATATATTTTGGACTGAATTGAGTGGGTTTTGTCAACTACTCTCACACTTATTCATGTAAATTGCATGTTTTTCAGTTTTCTTCCTAATTTTATACTATGATTGAAAACTTAGTTTCCAGGCCTTTAAATCGCTAATTTTAATCCCCTGTTATTACCATTCGATGCCGTGATATGTGTGTTAAGTAATTACAGAATTGATAGAGAAGGAATGGCATAAAGGATGAAGAGGAAGCATGCTAAAGTGGAAGGAACACAAGAATTTGAAGATTTGTGTAGCCGGAGGTGACACGCGCGCATGGCTGACGTGTACGTGTGATCAAGCCATTTTTCACTGACGCGTACGTGTGGCTGATGCCTACGCGTGACGAGCATCACGTGCTGCAATTAACAAAACTCGCTAGGGACGATTTCTGGGCTGATTTGGACCCAGTTTCAAGCCCGAAAATGCAAACTAGAGGCTAGGATGGAGCTGAGACTAAAGACACTTCACTTTTCACTTTAGTTTTTGATTAGTTTTAAATTCTAGTGAGAGAAACTCCTACTTCTTTCTAGGATTTTGGCATTCTTATTTTTATTTCGAATTGGATCTTGAGAGAGCTGTTGCTACCTTCATTCCACGTTATTTTATTTCTAGTTTCTTCTTTAATTCCCTTAATACTCTTTTCTATTTGGTTATTGAATTCATGTTTGGATCTTGTTACTCTTGAATTTTATTAATGCATTTAATTATTTTTATGTTTATTTTTATTGCTTGTTTGATCATTGTTAATTATTGTTAGTGCTAATTTCAATTTAATTAATTTCTCATCATTATCATGCCTTTTATTTACACCCACCATGTGTTTATGGAAATGGCATTCATGATAATGGAGTAAATTTTTCAACTTGGTTGGGGGTTGAGTAATTGGAACCCCTTGAGTTGTTATACCCAAGTATTAATCTGTAATTGAAAATTGCTGGCTAGCTCAATTCTCACCAACTCTAGTCCTTCCCCATAAAGTGACTAAGACTTGTGAGCTAGAGTTAGTGACGCCCACTTGACTTTCCTTCAATTGCTAGAGGATAACTAAGTGGGAGCAATGAACCTTTATCATTACACTTGGGAAAGACAAGGATAGAAATTTCAATTCTCTCCCCTAACCAAGACCTTTTATTTTGATTAATTATCAACTCTTGCTAGTTATCCATTGCTTTAATTTCTAGCTATTTATTTTTCCATTCTCAATTTAAAAAAAAATATTCAGGAAAATCCTAACAAATAATTTGTATCTTGTGTCAACTCTTAGGGAAACGATCTGGGATTCTACTCCTGTTTATTTATTATTAATTGTGACACATTCGAAATTGATAGTGAAAATTTCGTCCGTTAAGGCTGTATTTGGAACGCTGTTTTAGAAAATACTTTTCAGAACTTTTTAACCGGCATTTATCCGCCCATCAGTTTTTGGCGCCGTTGTCGGGGAGTTGCATATGTGTGCTAAATGATTGGTTGGTGTAAATATTTTCAGATTTTCATAATTGCATATTTTATTTGTGTTTCTTTTTGGTTATTAGTAGTATTTATTAGTATTTTGCTTAATATATTTTGTTGCCATGAGCTCTATGTTTGTTCTATTGAATGACATGTTCATTACCGGATTCGAGCTTTGGTGGTCTGAATAATGTCACCATCGTCCCCTTGAACATAATTTCCATTCATGTCATAGGATGCTTCTTGTATGTTGACAGCTGAAATCTGCATCCCACTTAAGTGTTGGGAGATCATGCTAATCTGCTGGGACATAAGCTTGTTTTGAGCTAAAATGGCATTCAGAGTGTCTACTTCCATGACTCCTCTCTTCTGAGTAATCCCAGTGTTCACAAGCTTCCTCTCAAAAGTGTACATGTATTGGTTATTGGCAACCATTTCAATGAGCTCGTGTGCTTTCTCAGGCGTCTTCTTCATGTGCAACGAACTGCCGGCAAAGTGATACAGTGACATCTTGGCCATCTCAGAGAGGCCATCATAAAAGATCTCTAGCATGGTCCAATCTGAGATCATGTCAGGAGGGCATCTTCTAATCAGCTGCTTGTACCTCTCCCAGGCTTTATAGAGGGATTCTCCCTCTTTCTGTCTGAAGGTCTGGACTTCTACTCTAAGCTTGTTCAGCTTTTGTGGTAGAAAAAATTTGGCTAGAAATCCAATGACCACCTTGTCCCATGTGTCTAGGCTTTCCTTGGGCTGAGAATCCATCCATAGCCTTGCTCTGTCCCTTACAGCAAAAGGGAAGAGCATGAGCTTGTAAACCTCTGGGTTCACTTCATTCGTCTTAATAGTATCACAGATTTGCAGGGAAGCAGATATGAACTTGTTGGGGTCCCTCTGCGGGAGTCTATGAAACTGACAGTTCTGTTGCACCAGCGTGACCAGTTGAGGCTTGAGTTCGAAATTATTGGCACCAATGGCAGGTACTGATATGCTACGTCCATAGAAGTCAGCAGTGGATGTAGTGTATGAGCCAAGTATTTTCCTAGCGTGCTCCTCAGTGTTCGGGTTTCCTCCAGCCATATTGGCCTCTTCAGCTTCCTTCTCAAAAGTTTCTGTGAGATTCTCTCCGGCTTTGCAAGCTCTAGCTTGTTGCAAACGTCGCCTTAAGGTCCTCTCAGGTTCAGGATCAAGATCAAGAAGAAGTTTTGTATCCCTGTTCCTGCTCATAAACGACAAGAAACAAAAAAAAGGTGGGAATCTCTATGTTAGAGTATAGAAAACTCCCAGTGAGGTATTCTAATAAAAAAATAAAGTAAGATAAAGTAAACAATTAACAAAATGATTCGAAAAGATAGAAGATTTATTTTAAAAATTTTCAAAAATTAAAAAGAAAGGAGTTCAAAAGTTTTCAAAATTTAAAAGAAAGAAAAAGAAACACCAACTTAAAAATTAAATAAAACAAGATAAAGTGAACAATTAACTAAGAAAAATTTGAAAATAGAGATGGGATATTTATTTAAAAAATTTTTGAAAACTAGAAAAAAAAAGTAAAAAAAATATTTTTTTTTTTGAGATTCAAAAAGAAAGAAAGAAAAACTAAAAAACACCAAATTTAAAATTTGAAATTAAGTGAAAGATATCTAAAATAAAATTCCAAAATCAAGGAAAAGATAAATAAAATAAAGATCCAAATTCAAGAAAGATGCATAAGATATGATTCAAAAAATATGATTAAATCAAAAAGAAAATCACTAAAGAGACACCAATTTTAAGATTTGAAATTAAACAACCAAAATAAAGAAATTCGAAAATAAGGGAAAGATAGATAAGATAATAATAAAAAATTAAGAAAAACAAACAAAATAAAATTCGAAAAACAAAGAAAGAAAAAAGAAATACTAAAAGACACCAAACTTAGAATTTGAAATTAAATGAAAACAAAATTTGAAAAGAAAGAAAAAGATAACTAAGAAAAAATCGAAAATTAAGAAAATAAACAAAAGCAGGAATAAAAAATTAAATGAAAAAATAATTAAATAAAAACTAATAAAAGTACTTATTCTAAGCAACAAGACAACTGGTAGTTGTCAATCACGAACAATCTCCGGTAACGACGCCAAAACTTTGGTACGCAAAAATTAGAACTCGTACAACTTCACTGGCAAGTACACCGAATCGTCCAAGTAATACCTCAGGTGAGTGAAGATCGATCCCACAAAGATTGTTGGATTGAGTAACCAATAGTTATCTTGATGGGCTTAGTCAGGCAAATAGTAAAAGGTGGTTGTTATTGTAAACGCATAAATAGTGAAATAGCAAGTAAAGAAAGCAAATAAACAGATTTGGAATAAAACAATGATGAGAAAACAGTTAGTCTCGGAGATGTTTATCTTTCCGGATTAATACTTCTTACAAACTATTTTAACAATGAGTGATTCATCCTATGGCAAACTATAAATGATTAAAACCTAATCTATTAGCGAATTAATCTCCTCTAATCTTCATCAAAAGCCACTCTCGTGGTCATTCAATTTAGATTAGAGTGTGAAGTTTAGAAAACTAGTTTAGCGCCACAGAAACCTCAATTACCCAAAACTAACCGGATTTTACGTCACATATCTAATTAGCCCAGGTAAATTACAGTTTAGGAGGAGTGTTTTCAAATTGTAGCTCAAGCGAGATAGCTCTCTCGAGAATCATAAGAGCTCATGTAGAAAAAAGGGTCATATTCTCGTTCCATTCCAAATTCATAAGATTAAGAACGAAAACAACACCTTAGAATTGAATCAGACATTAATTAAAATAGAAGAATAATAACCTTAATCCATAGAAATAAACAGAGGTTCTAACCTTAACCAGGAGATTTAGTTGCTCATACTTTACAAAGAAAATAGGTTTCTGAAAAGTGTGGAAGAAAAAGATCTGATGTGATATCATATGTTTAAACCTCAATGATCTCCTCTTTAAATACTAAATGCTAAACCTAAAAGATATTATTTTAAATTAAAAATTACAAAGATAAAATAAGATAAGCCTAAGAAGTGCTAAAATCCATGTGGAGGCCCAATAGCATGTGAAACGGACAGCAAGCTGGCGTTCAACGCCAGGATTGGACGTTGAACGCCGAGAGAGGAGTTGTGCTTCTGACTTCTTACCCCTTTGCTGGCGTTGAACGCCAAGTTGGGCGTTCAGCGCCCAGGAGGGAGCTGACAGCGTTTTTGTTTTTTACTCCAAACTTTTTTAAACTGCTCCAAATTTCATCTAAAACCATAAAAACACAAGAAAAACTCAAAGTAACATCCCAAAATAAATTTTGCATTAAAACATACTAAACTTAATAAAATCTAACTAAAACAATATAAAAACAACTAGAAAAAGATTATAAGATGCTCACGCACATTACACCAAGATCCAAATTTCTCTCTTTTTAATCCGTTGCTCACGACCCATCCTCCATCCGATTCATCTTCCTTACAAACGACCGAATAAAAATTAAATTCAAAATAAAATAAAAATACTGCCATCCATTAACAAAACATCTTTGATGGGTCTTTGAATCTAATTAATTAGTTATAATATTTTTTAATAAAGCTACCTTCTTACTTTTTTGGAAAATGCTACCCCCATCATTATTTAACCCAATTTAACTTTTATTCCTAAAATCTCTTATTTTCATAACTTCTCATTTTTTACAATCATTAAGTTCAAAGTTCCCACTAATGCAATACGCCATTTTCATTCTTTTACGCTTTCAAATGTTCAAAGTTTAAATTTCAAATACTCTTTTAATACTCTTTTACGTCATTAAGCTCAAAGTTTATATTTTGATTCTTTACACTTTTAAAAAGCAAACAATCCTTCTCTGTTTCTTGCTTAGTTTTGTAGTTTTTATTTATCATTTTGTTTTAAAATTTGTTTAAATTTCTTGAATTTTTTTTACGATTTCTCCGCAATTTATAAATTTTTATAGACCATTAATATTTTTTTTAGCCTGGAAGGAGCTTAATCTCCTCTACCTACGTCTTTCACTTTATTCCTTTTTTTCAGTTTTTCGGTTATTGATCAATAAAATTTTTTTAATACAATAAAAGATAAATAAATTCTACATAATCATTAAGGGTGATAAAATAGATCGAATCTGTCGAATTGACTTATCGAACCCACTAAAAAAGATGGATAGGACTAGATTTTAGAACCTACTAACTCGCACCGCTAAATTTACTGATTTTGGCAGGGCGGGACGGGCCGGTTTGTCAGACCAAAATTTTTTTTTATTAAATAAAAAAGTTATTACTACTATAAAATTAATAATCATATAATTTTTAATTTTTTTTATTCTTTTTTTAGTTATTAACTTTATTTATTTTATTTTATAATTTGGTATATATATGTGACTTATTTTTTAAAATAAAGATGGTTCTATTGATAAATATTATTTTAAACAATTTTATTAAAGTTAAAAATTAAAAAATATTATATTATAATTTGACTATTTTTTATTTGTATTTAATTTTTTATTATTTTTTATTAATTTTAATGAATTTTATTGTCTTTTTTAAAAAAAAAGTCAAGTGGATTAACCCGTTAGCTCGTCAATTTACCATAAAGTAAAGCAGACTAACATGGCAGCTGACCTATCTCATTTATGGTATGGGTCTAGGTGTGGCGGGACCAATTGGCTGGAGCGGCCAGCCCGCTTTACCACCCCTAATAATTATCCTATTAAAATTTATGCATTTACAATAGTCCGTAATTATTTTAAAACATGATTTATTTTAGATATGTTCATAATTTATTTATGTGTGATTATGTTATTTTAGATATATTGTGAAGATTTGATATAATATGGTAGTACATTCAAAATAACAAATAATAAATATAATAATATTTTTGAAGGAAAAAGTTTGATAACTAAAAAGTTTTAGTAATAATTAGCCAAAATTTTTATAATATACTTTATTTATATTATTTAATAATAATTTTATTTTTTATCCCACTCTCTTATCATTTCACTTATCATATTCTTATCAACTCCAGTTATTAATGATATTAATTATAACATTATATCCCTTACTATTAGACATTCTTGTAAACAGTACTTAATATTCCTTTTTATAATTTGATTTTTATGTTTAAGAATATAATAAAGATTAACAATAATAATAATAATTAATAACGGTTATGATTTATCATTATAATTGATTCTTGCTCTGCTCCTTCGCCTAATGGAGATACGATAATGCACATAAATTCAATAATTGTAATTGATTATTATCATAAACGCTTTTTTTTTTTATTATTATTATCATTACCGTTCTTTATTGTAATTAATTTTCTATTTTTGTTAAGTCATTTATCATCATTCAATGGAGAGATACAAAACCTGAAAGCTACTTTAATATGATTTTGTTTCTGTTAATTCAATTATTTTCATTTAAAATTCACAATTCTAATACCATTGCAAGTACAATTAGAATAGGTCAAGGAATTTTATAAAAAATTATCTTTATCATTACAAATAGTATGTCATTTGAATTCGATCTTAATATGATATCTATGGTAGAAAGTGCTGATGAATTTGAATAACAGATAGACTCACCCAACGAGGTTATTGTCAATCAATCAATTTTTGAGAATATGAAAAACTACACTAACTTTGATGAGGTGTGATAATAAACTAATTTAATTTTTTTTGTTTTGTTTTTAGGTGCATTTATAATTATATTGTACTAACTAGTTCATACACATAACAATCATACGTTTATATACATAACATCCATAATTACATACAACTAACATCTAAAAATTAAATTCATGTTTATTAGATATTACATACATACACATGTCATTTTCTACTTATTGCATAAGTAACTATAAAATTAACATAGATGTTTTTAAATTTTATCATAATTGAATTTAAAAAAATATCAAATTCTTAAATTAATTTATTCAATTGATAAATTTACTCATAACATCCATAAATTCATACACATAATATCCATAATTTTATATTAATAACATCTATAATTTTGTACTCATAATATTCATAATTTCATACATATGATATCTATAATTAATAAATTTTTATAATTAATATTATCAAATTTAATCTATACGTCTTATTGTATTTTTCAAATTATCTTACATGTGTATTAATAGATCATGATTTTAATTATTTTAATATTTTTATTTAATATTCATATATATGCTTATTTATTGATTTTAATATAGCGAGTTAATAATTATTTTTAAAAATTTATTTTTTAATTTTTGTTCATATTTTATATTTTATTTTTTATTTTTTAAAGTCTATATGTAAAATATAAATTATATAATAGAAGTTGTTAAAAATTTTTAATTTAACTTTTATTATTTTTACAAAAAATTATTGTATTTTAATAGATAATAATGTGATTGAGAGATGTTAGGGATTTAATTTAAAAAAAATTAAAATTAATTTTGAAAAAAAATATTAATTATTTCAAATATACAGTAAAATGATAAATGATCAAAAAATAAATAATAAAAAAATATATATCACTTATTTATCAAGAGAATAAAATTTTTTACGTGATATTTTTATATTGTAACTAGCATCACTCATTTTTGAAATACATCTGAAAAATGAATAAGCTTGTGTTAACTAATATACAAAATGGGTGACAATGGGTGACTTCTGAAGTGGCATAGAAAATGGTAACTAAGGGTAGCACTAGATTGACTTACCAATAGAATTGTGACACTTGGCTTAAGAATTGTTAAAAGAGATTTTGTTAGCGATTGATGTAGTCACAAACCATGAGGGTATACCGGGAAAGTGAACACCAAAAAGAAATCCAATGTACTGGGCCTTAGAAGATGTAATACTTGTAGATAAAAAAAATGGTAGAACCCAGAAAAATAAACGATGATAATGGCCTTTTTTTTTCCTTAAACCCAATGATAAAATAAAACCAAATTTAATCATTAAAAATAAAGAATCGAATTATTCACCATACATGAGGGAAAAAGAAGAAAAAAAATTAAGAAGGGATGGGAAAGAAAAATATTTTGTTAAAAAAATATTTGACATAAACCTTTTTTAAAATGCACTTGTTGACATAACTAAACATAAACACTAAAATTTAATAAAAAATATGTATATACATTTCAATTTCTCAAAATCAAATTATGTAAAAATTAAAGTTTTATAATTCTTTTTATCGTGGTTAAATAAGAATTTTTCTTTAATTATTAAATTTTTATTATTAAATTTAAAGTTTTATTCTTTTAATCCAATTATGTTTGTTAAAAACCCAATAAATTGCTCATAGACATGTGCATGAAATCATATACTTTTATTTTTCATGTGAAAAATAGTATTAAAATTTTCTAACTGCGACACAAAAAAAAATTTAATTTTGATGCAAGAATTTTTTTAATTGACACCGAAATTTTTTAAAATTCTAAACTTAATGATTTTGTTTCTATTTTTGCTTCTTCTTTCCTCTTTATTCCCGCAAAATTCCTTCTTCTATTTTTATATTTTAATTATTTCCTTTATGCGAAAAAAATATATTATATTTTCTTAATAATTATTGATCTTTTTAATCATTTTATACTTAACAGTTGAATTTTTAATTAATAAAATTTAAAAGTAAATGATAAATAGATCTCTGACCTTTAATTTTAAAGATAAATAATTTTTTGATTAATTAAAAATACAAAAAACATCAATCACTTTTTAAAATGCGGAAAATCTAAGTCCTTCCAAAAGATCGATTTGTCCTTATATATTTTAAATGGAGAAACTTAAATGTCTTATATTTTAAAAAATTTTTGTATTTTTAATCAATCTCGCTACGTTACTAACAGCATTTCTACCAACTTCTACCAATTTCTGCCAAGTCTCTAATCTTTTAATCTTTCCATATTGATGTTTCTCTCTTCTCTGTCGTTCTTCTCTCTCTTCTGTACATTAATAGTGGTTCATCCTTTTGCCATCGCGAGCTCCTTCTTCTCCTCCCCTCCTCCTTCTCTTCTTCTTCCTCGAGAGGTTTCTGGCTTCAGGAAGTAGCAATTTTGAGTCCTCTATTTTCTGCAACCCCAACTTCTTCAGCGTTGAGTTCCTTTCTTTTCCAAATGTCGTATCTTCGTCTTCTCCTTCTCTCGGCATCACGGTTCTCTTCTCCTCCTAGCGATGCGTCTTCGTCATCTCCTCCCAGTGTCGCCAAAATCAAATTAGTGTTCTGTGTTATTTGCAACGAAAATAGTGATATGAAATCTGAGAAATTGTCAATTTTTGGTGAAGGTTCTAAGAAATTAGGGTTTTATTTTGAATCTGTGCATGTTCTATTTTTCAATTTGATCTGAGTTTGTTCTTTTTTGTGATTTTGAAAAGGATAGTAGATGGACTATGTTGATGTTCAAGAGGTGAGAGAGAAAAAATGAGTGAGTGAGTGATAGAGAGAGAGAGAGAAAGAGTAGGAAGGGAGATGATGTTACGGTAGTGGTGGTTTAGGTGCTGCAGATAGTGAGTGAGGATGGGTGCGTGAGAGAAGAGAATGGGGTAGTTTGAGAATTTTATGTAATTATTTAAGGTTTGAGTAATTTTGCATGCGAAAGTCAATCTTTTATGAATGCAAATGGTAATTTTTATATTCTATGGATAGATATATCAGCGTTTTCAATTTTTATGGGTAGAAATAGTAGTTTACTCCATAAATTTTTATCATTGCACTGACCAAGTTTCCTTTAATAATTCTTATACCAAATGCCACAATTTTACTACTGAATCAACTTAATGTCACCCTTAACCACCCTTCTTTATGTCACCACAGACCTATATAGTAATGGTCCAAAGTTAAAGTAACTTGCTTTATTAATTTATGGTCCTAATAATAAATTAAAATAGGTCTTAATAATGGATATTTACTAAGAGTTATAGATAATAAATTTTAATAAAAATATAGTAATTTTTTTAATAGTTTTCATGTATTGATCAATGCATGAGTAGCAAACGATTAACAATGAAGGATGTAGCACAGCAATGCATGTGTTACTTGCGATGCATTAACTCATTAAGTGGGCTCGGAAATTAAAGAAAAGAGGAGCAACACCCCGAAGTGTAGGATTTCATGCCCCTAAGTTTGAGAAAGCAAATATTCTTCTCTTCCGATGCTTTGTCTTCTTCCTTCCACACTTTTTACTCCAGCTGCTTTTAGGCCTCCTTTTGAGGGTTTTGCCACTCACATTAAATAAAAAGAAAAAAAAAACATATTCAAGTTTAATACGGTGCATTTGCCTTAGCGCTAGTTATATCAAATGATGAATACTTATTATAAAGTTATCTGGTTTAACCTTTTTTGATGAATATTTCAGACACTCAAATCCAGAGAGTAATAAACTAATAATAAATATCAACACAAAATTAAAGTATTCAATGATGACTGAGCAATGAATCAAACAAGAATTTGATACTATGAAGGCGTGTCAATTGTTGTGTGTTGTCCTAATACACTGTTGAAATTGCTTAACGGGAGAAATCCTTTATATACTCTCATCCGCGAAAAATCAAAGAAGAAAAGAAAAGCTACACCTTATAGATGAAAGGCCATATAGAATCTTTCTTTCAAGCTAGCTAGACTCAATAAAAAAAGTAAAAAAAGAAAGAAGATAAGAATATGACAAGTGAAAATTGCAAAAGGCCACATATATTTATTTTGGTAACAGCCAAATGACTTTATATGCTTTGTAAAAATGGGCTCCATAAAGTGTTGGGAAGGAAGCCTGAGAATCTTCTTATTAATCTCGTCATAACCAAAGTAAGAAAAGAATTTAAAAGTCATAATATGCAAGAATAATACAATGAATGATGTCATTATTATATATACAAGTTCGTATCATTGTTATTACATAATAAACAATCCAACTATATATCCAAATATTTTCGTATTTAAGTCCAATTAAATTGGTCCAAATTCAATGAAAATCACTTTCATTACACCAGCGTGTATCACACATACTCAATAATGCAACTTCTTTGTCTTCGCCTTCTCCTTCTATTTTTCCGTTTCCTCCTCCTCCTTTCAAATTCTTCTTCTTCTTCTTCTTTTACTTCTTTTTCATTATCTAATCACCAACAACACCAATAGTTTACTAACAAAAATTAACATTTTGAATTGAATTTGAATTTATATAAATAATGGACAATGTTCGATTTCTTTGGTATTATACAATGGTTTCACTTTGATAATATTTTCGATTCATTCTAGACGCATGTGTTTCTGAATTCGAATTTATATAATGGACAAATATTTGGTTCATTTGGTATTATACAATGGTTTCATTTTAATAATATTTTCGGTTCATTTGCAGTCTAGGTGTTGTTCATGAATAATTTGTCCCGGTGGTTTTTTTTTCTCCAAGATGGAGAGATTTGAAGTCGCAACTTCTAGGTAAGTATGGGAAGACTATGAGCTATAGCTCATTGGCAATTTGTCTTTCAAGACAAATTGAATGGAATAAAATGAAATTTAATATAATTGAATACAGTGATAATAAATAATTTCATTTTTTTTGGCAAAAAAAAAGACTTAATTATTAACAAATTAAAAACACATCGAATTCATTTTTGAATCCAAATGAATCTCAATTAAATTAAGAAATAAACCGAAATTACTTAAAGAATAAAAAATTTAGTCAATACTTATCAGCAGTATCAATTAAATCTCAATTAACACACAAATGAACCGAAATAAATTAAAAAATGAACCAAAATTATTTAATGATTGTAGCAGAGAAAATCAGAACTAATAAATATGTTCACAAAATATTGGTATTATTGGTGATGATGATAACGAAAACGAAAAAGAAAAAGAAGAAGATGCAATATTAAAGACTGCGTGTATGAATTTGAAAGGAGGAGAAGAAAGAAATAGAGAAGAGAAAAGAAAAGAAAATAGAGAAAGAGAAAAAAAAATATGTGATTTAAAAAATTGTTATAATAATTTGATTAAATTTAATTAAATATTTTGGTTGAAGTAGAGTCTTATTCTATAATAAAAGCCTAAAGGGGGGTAGTAGTGTATTAAAATATTAGCAGTGGATTGGACATTATTTGACACTAGGGACTGACTGTTTGGAACTGGAAAAAGAGATGTTCAACTTGATGATGATGAACGTGGACACACAGTTACGGTAGGAAAACGGAGTATATATGAAATGCATTTGCATTATTAAATTTTGGTGGCTCATCATATAAAAATGACTACAGTTATCTTCGCATGAAAATGCATATTTAAATTGACATCTATTATATTACGGTTTAATAAAAGGTTGGTTTATTTTTAAGGAACGGTTAAATTATAATATAAGAGAAAAAATTGATTAGTAATTTGAATCAAATAAATCACTACTCTTTAAAACTAGAATTATCTGATCTGATGTTTGCATGAAAGTTGGTTTATTTTTAAGGAGCGGTTAAATTAGAATATAAGAAAAAAATTGATTTGTTCAATTTGATTCAAATAAATCATTACTAAATCATTTTTTTTTAAATATACTCTCCAATATTATATATATAGATATATATGTTAGTCATTAAACTTGCATCTTTAGGTGATGACAACTCTAACTATTTTCATGTGAATTTCTTTGTTTCACTTTTATTAGTTGAAAATATAACCAAACATACTTGAAGCTTATTTCATCAAATCATCAACCTCTAATCTCTTGAGAACGTGTAGGGATAAAATTATAATAAAATGCAATGCAGGGCCTTATTCATTGTAAATATAAAGGTAAAATACCTTTTTACTTTTTAAAATTTAGACTAAATTCTAATTTTGTTCATAATGTTTAAAATATTTTAGTTTTATTTTAAATTTATTTTATATATTTTAGTTATTTAATCAAAATTATATTTTTTATTTAATTTTATTTTTTTTATTATTTGATCACTTTAATTTTGCTCTCAAATTACTATAACAGCTACTTATTATAATTACTATACTTTTCACTGCTATCTAAAAGAAAATTTTAATAGAGAAAAAAATATTTTTTTTTCAAAAAACAAAATTTAATTAAATGACTAAAATAAAAAAATAAAATATTTAAATAAAAATAAGACATTTCAAATATAAGAATGAAATTAGAATTTTGTCTAAATATCAGGAACTAAAGCATTGCTTTGCTCTAAATATATAATAACTTAATTACCAGATAGATTCTTCCCAAAAGTAATTTAATTACCGCCTTTTTTTTTTTGGTAATGTATGTGAATATTCATTCATGTGTTGCTGGATCGATATATATATAGTAATGTAAAGCCCTAAAGTATGCATTATTTTAGTTTACATTTTTCAACCTAGCTAGGTCGCTTGTTAGTTTGATTATGATTCCGAAAAACCATGTTTTTTTGTCAATACAACACATACACATCGTACTCACACATACATTAGATGCTCTCTTTTTACCAAAAGAGACTCGAACCCATGTGGCATTTTTATTAGGAGACAAATGTATTTAGCATTGGAACAAGTCTCAGCCACAGGAAAAACATCACAATTTAAATTCATGGAAAACTGCTTGCGACTGCCATGCATTTTAATTTATAAAATAGCCCATGCTGTTATACTAAATTGCAGAGACCATGCTGTTACAGTGTTACTACGTATGTTAATATGCTATGTTTTTATCACCTTTATGCTTTTGACCCATTTTGGCTGACAAGACAAGAAGAGTCTCTTATTATTAATTATTATGTTTTAGAATTCAAATTTGTAGATAGCATTACAAAGAAAAACTTAGTCGATATAGACCACAATACTTTATTTTATGATGATTGATCACCTTTTGGTATGAGGAGGAAATTAAAATGAATAAAGAAATATGTATATATTAATGAGATACAAATTAAAGTTAAAGAAGGCAATTAAATGGGTTTAATTCATTATTCATTTGAATATATAAATAAATAAATGGGGACATATGCAATAAGATAGGCGGACATGGCAGAAGGGTAAAGGGAGAAAAAAGTGTTAATAAAAAGAAAAGTGGGGGTAAGCTTGCCCATACTCTCTGATCTGATAGATCTCACATTCTCCTCCATCTCTTTTCGTCTGATGTGATGAACCTTTGCTTTTGTGGGCCTAATTCAGTAAATAATATTTTATATCACTTTATTTGCTGGATCAATACAACACACCTTTTTAATCATACACTACTTAATTTTTAGCATATATTTTTGGCTCTCTTGCATGCTTTGCCCTCTGGTTTTCAGGAAAGTAAATGACTTTTATATGTACACTATATAAAATTTTTAGTTTTAGGTCACGGTTTTTTTTAGTTACGTTTAAAAACCATGATAATCCTCTATGGTCGAAGCTTTTAGCCGTGACCTGAAAAAAAAAATTTGGTCATTATATATTTATTTAAAAATCGTTACTGTTCTTGTGGAGATTGACTGGTGTATAATTTGCCTGCCAGTGAATACTTGTAACTTTCTATCAGGATAAGGTATACGTCAGCGAGTAAAGAATACGGGGGTGGGTACCTGCAAAAGACAGTCTGACGTTCAAGTTAGTATGTGAGTAATAAACTTTATAGAATGCAAATTGTATAGAACAATCTTCTTACCATTTTCTTTATATCTGAAAATGAGAAGTAACCGTTATGTCTCCAAGTAATAATGTTTTAAGTGGAGAGTAATAGCATACCTGATGTTTTGATACTCGTTTGAATGTCAGTTATTGGCAGTTGATCTATAACGTTTTATGGCCGAGTTATAACTTGTAACCGATGTATAACAGTCGTATCACAGCTTCCAAACTTGACCTGGTGATATTTTGATGAAACAGGTTGAGCTTTTTATTGAATTATAACTCGGCATTTTGATAAAGATATAGAACCCCCAATTCAGCGTGTTTTATTAAAATAAATTTAAAACAACTAGATGTATCAGTTGTATTTTTCTTGGAAAAAAGAAAAAAGAAAATAAAGGGTCTTGTTATTAAAAAGTGTCTACAGTTTTCAAAGTTATTTATTACCATTGGTTGTTTGACAAACAACAGCTGTGATGTGCTTGGAACTGAAAGGCTTTTATTAAATGCTTGTTAAAGTATTTTGGAATCCTGAAAGTTTTAATTAAAACAAGTTCAGTTTTGTTGAAACGTGTTTTTGAAGATTATGAGATGAGTAAAAGAGGTTAGTTCACTGTCATTTCTGTTTCTAATTTTGTCCGCTCGCTTTCTTCTTCTCTATTCTTGGATAACAATAGGTGAGAAAAAGAAAAAAGTTTTACTGAAAGTTGAGGATGATGGGTCGTATAATTGGGTGAATGAGGATGTCAAGGTTTGTGGGTCTCTCTTTACTGATAAGGGTAGTATGGATGAAATAGATACTGCAAAGATAGTTAAGGCTAGGGTTGGGGTAGAATTGTTGCCATGTACGAGGGGTGAGCGTGTTTTTCATAAAAAAAAAAGGATGTTGAATATTTTTACATGTATAGTTGTGTTCTTGAGGAACTATGTGTGAAACTTCCGTTTACAGCTTTTGAATGTGATGTTTTAAAGCAACTTAACTGTACTCCATCCCAACTCCATCCGAATGGTTAGGCTTTTGTGAGATGTTTTGAGATTTTAATGGAATTTTTAGAGATAAAACCTATTCTTGAATTATTTTTCTCTTTGTTTCAAGTTAAAATAGTTTGGAAATGAGTTTGGATGAATCTAAATAGTGCTCCAGATTTTTCTGTTTTCAAACTTTATGAGTCATCTTTTAAAGATTTTAAGGAGATATTTTTGAAAGTAAAGTCAGTAGACGAGGATTTTTCCTTCTATTTAGATGAGCATTTATGGGAGAAATTTTTGATGTATTGGTGCTCGCAGCCACAACATATACTTGGTCCGGACTAGATTACTCTTTGAAATGAGTGTATAATAGGGTATCTGGTTGAGGTCATTGATAGAGGGGATTTGATCTCGGTTTTTGACTTGCTTCCATGGGAGAAAGATAGAACATCGGTGGTGAATTATCTCGATGAAAGTGAGTTAAGCTATTTGTTTAATAGATGGGTGTTTTGACTTTTTGTTTGATACTATTTGTTTTATTTTGTAGGTGGAAAGTATCCTGGGGTATTGGCAACGAGCTTGAGGGCTCGATTGAGGACAAAAAATTTTGATAAGGAGGGTTTATGTTTGAATCCTGAAAAAGTTGATAATGAGGGGGAAGGTAAATCAACCAGCCTCCAAGAAGAAGAGCTTTATTTTTAAGAAAAGGAAGGTGGATGTAATTAACCTGGGTGATGATCTTGCTGAGAGGGATAAAGAAATTTTCTTAGAGGAGCTTTCGGCATTTGTTACGAAACAAGAGAAACTTCATGGTTTTGTTGAGGAAGGTGATGGTTCCTCGGTATAGGATAAGAAATTCTCTTTTATGGTTGTAGCGAATGAGGTTTTGTAGTCTGCTTCCGACCGTGCCCTGATTGAGGAGGTCGGAGATGTTACTGTTGACCAATATCTGCAGGTATGAAAACTGAGTCTTATTTGTGTATTTTCGAAAAAGCTGAGCTATGTCTGATGTAACTTATTTGTTTTAGGTTTTGGGTTTTCGTCTGGCCAGTATTGGTCGGAGCCGAGAAGTCCATCATAAGAAGCTTGTGGAAAAAGGCGAAGAATTTGTAAGTGTGAAGGAAGAACTTGACTTGAAAGAAATAGTAATTGAGGATTTGAGAAGGAAATTGGCTGCGAAAGAAGAGGAATTGAAGCTGAAGAAGAGTGATCATGATAAAGACATAGAAGTATTGAAAAAGAGAGATAGTGAGTTTTCTCATATGAAATATCAAATTATTGAAGTTACAGTGAAGTTGAAGGAGATAAAAAAGAACAAATAAGTTGAGATTCTGGATGCTTTTGCAGAGGGATTCGAGCGTGTGGTGACGCAGGCGAGGTTTGTAGCTCCAGACATAGACTTTTACAAATGGAGCCCGAAAAGGTAGTTTGTGATGGTGTACTGGCAGATGATGATGAGGCCGTGGAAGAGGAAGATGAGAATTTGAAGTAACTTGTACTTTTTATTTGGATATTAAACTTATGGTGTTTGTCAGTTTGTTTTAGCTTTTTGGATTTGTAATAGATAGTTCTTGAACTGATGTTATTTTGATAATATTTAATTACTATTTGATTATATGATCTTTGTTTGGTGAGATTGGATACCAATTTGCTTTGGCTATTTGAAATAGGTATTTGGTTGAGACTGATCTCTTTTGGAGAGTGTTTGATTTGTTTGACACTTGATAAATTAGTAGATAAATGCTTGATTTGAAAGAATTAGGCAATGGCCATGGTAGATTTTCACTGACGTATTTGTCCCCATTATTGAGAGGGGTTTGATAGGATTGAATTTGTTTGAGCGAGAATATCTCGTTAGTTCACCTTGGTTTGGTGATTTGATTTATGATTAAGTTTGATTGCGCATATGTAAACGACGCGACTTTGAATTGAACAATTATCGCAAATGGATAAGTATTTTATTTGTTTGATATTTAATTTGCTGACTGTTGAAAGTCATAGTTCGAAAGATAGTTGATTTAGATCTTATGATAGTTGATACAAATCTGATAATGATTGATGTAAATTTGATAATGATTGATCTGATAATGATTGATATAGATCAAAAAATATAGTTAATAGATATAGATCGACCTTTTTCTGGCCATAAAGATTTATCATATAAAATTTGTTTACAAAGGTACTGACAAATAAATTTTTTGCCGGTATAGAAATTATCAAGTGATCAATCGTAGTATAGTCTAAACCGACGCAAAATCCATCATCAAACAAATCTACAATCTATAACCGAGAGTATTAGTCCCGAGTCGTTCTTCCCTAGGAATGCTACAAGGATGCATGTTATTGGTTAAGTGGTCTTTTGTGGCTTGAAGAGTGTGGCATAAGAGTGCTAATAAAAGAAAACAACAATCAATCAATATTAAAAGCCTTGGCCAAGGTTGAACATTGGAAGTTCCATCACTATAGCTTCCTTCAATTGTGATAACAAAGGAGTATTGCTTTACTTAGTTAACCCCTAATCATAGAGGAAAGTCAAGTAAAAGTAACTAACTTAAGTCACAAGTCCTAGTCTTACCCTAGGGAAGTCTAGCTTTAGTGCACTCTAAGTCAATTAGCAATCCTCAATTCTTAATCAACAATTGACATCCATTATTCAAGTGTCTCCAATGACTCAACCACTAGGCCAAGTGAGGGAATACTACTCCATATCTAAAGTTGGCATTTTCTCAAACATTTGGAGGGCAAGAATGAAAGACATAGTAAAATTGAGAAGAGATTTAGAACTAAAGCAATTCAACACAAAAGATTAACAACGATCAACAATGAACAACAATGAAAATGAGATCTTCAATGAATCAATAGAATCCAAAACAACAAAGCTAAATCTAAGATCTACAAGAATTGAACAATTACAAACACTAATTGAGATTAGAGAAGAGGATCTACACTATGAACAAAGTAAATTGAGTGTTGTAATAGATCTCACCAAGGAATGATTGAGAATTGAGAAAATGAAGATGAATCCTAGAGAGAAGTTGGAGTTTCTCTCTCTACAAAATGTAACTAACTAAAAATCTATCTAATGATCTAAAATGAGTCTATGGATGTGAATGTGTATCAATCCCCTTCAATCCTTGGCTCTTATATGCATTTTGGCGCCAAAGTTGGTTGCTAAAACCTTCCAAAATCGCCAGACACGTGTTGTAATAAAAGAATCACGTGCGGGCTTCGACGCGTGCGCGCACGGTACGCGTGCGCGTTTCTGGCCAATTCTGTGATGTGCGCGCGAGCGCCTTGTGCGCGTACGCGTGCTTGGCCGAGATCAACTCTTTGGCTTTTTTGTGCTTCTCTCCTCTTGTATGCTTCCTTCCTTGCTTCCTTTGATCCATGCCTAGCCTATTTCAATCCTGTAATTACTAGCAAACACATCAAGGCATCTTATGGAATCAAAGAGAAATTAGAATTCATCAAGATAAGGCTTAAAAAGCATGTTTTTACACTTAAGCACAAATATGGGAGAGATAACAAAACCATGCTAATTCATAGGCTAAATGTGACAAAAGGTTATCAAAATATTCTAAATTCAATGCAAAACAAACCGTCAAATTGGGGTTTGTCAACCTCCCCACACTTAAGCCTTAGCATGTCCTCATGCTAAAATAGGAAGGAACTAAGGGTAATGACATTTATTGAATGCAACTAAACTATATGAATCCTATCTAAATGCAACTACCTAAAATAAATGCGAATGCTCAATTCAAACATATCAAATTGCCAAGAGAGCATGTGTAAGCACAAGGGTTAGGCAATAGGAATTAAGTCCAAACCACAATTGTGTTGAATTATCAAAAAGAGTTTAAACTTGCAAGAATATAGATAATATGGATGAATACATGTAATTGAACTTTTGAACCCTCACCGGATGTGTATCCGCTCTATTCACTCAAGTGTTTAAGGGTTAATCACTCAATTCTCTTCTAATCAAACTTTCCAAAATTTGATTTCCTTCTAACAATCAACATTTATTCAATGCATGCATACATTCATCATGAGGTCTTTCATTTAGGTTGTAATGGGGTTAGGGTCAAGGTAGGATCATTTATGGTTAAGTGGACTAGGATTTGAATCTTTGATTAGCATAGACTTTCCCACTTAGCCTATATAACGATCTATACACATTCAAACTATTCTAACTACCCATTCTTCACTTTTCTTACATATTCATGCATCCTTATTTGATTCATAACACTTATGCATTGATTCCTTTTTATTGACTTCACTTTGGGGCAATTTGTCCCCTTTTTATTATTTTCTTTCTTTTTCTTCTTTTTCTTTCTTCTTTTTTTTTTTCTATTCTCTTTTTCACTTTTATTTCTCTTTTCTCTTTTTTTTTTCTTTTCATTTCTCTTTTTTTTTTCTTTTGTCAACTATATACAAAAGCATCAATGCATAAGGTCTATTTATTTGATCAATACATGAGTATGTACCCAATTCCTAAACATGAAAGTGTACTACCCCTTTTATCCCATCCAATGTTCCCAAGCCTCACAACTTTTGAATAATAAACACTCTCACTAGCCTAGGCTAATCAAAGATCCAAACAAGGACTTTTATTGGTTTTCCGCCTTGGGCTTGTAATGTGCTAAATTGAGAATAAGTTGGTTAAACATAGGCTCAAAATTGGCTAACAATGGAGAATAAAAGGTTGGCTATTTGGGTAAGTGGCTAATGAAGTAATGGCCTCAATCATATGAATGCATAAATACAAGAAATAAATGGACATATAGAATCAAGCAAATCAAGGATTACAATCATAGAAAGAGAACAATTTCACACAAGAATGGAAAGTAAGTGGTTATAAAGTGTAACCACATCAATAGGCTCAAGTCTCACAAGCTTGTGTTCTCAATTCAATACATGCTTCACAAGGTATGAAATTCAAGCAAGTTTCATTAAAATTTCTTTCAATCAATTGGGTTAATGCCCTATATTTAAACTTCTTGAAAAATCCCAATGTTTGACTAAGCATTGTTGTGATTGAAAAATCCAAAAATTTTTCTTAGTTCACCCTTCCCATTTTCACTTAAAATCAATTTCTTATGCAAAAAGGATGACTAAGTAATTGCAATTCAAAGTATGATTTCTAATCACAACCACAACTAAAAGATAAACAAAATGTACAAAGAAAAATCCAACTAAAATCATGAGATCTATCATCTAAAACATCTAAGGATATCCATAAGCATCAAAGTATCTAAAATCCAAAATAAATCCAAAATAAGCAGTAAAAGTATCAAGCAGTAAAAGTATCTAAAATAAACTCAAAATACATCAAATATATACAAAGAGTGTGCAAAGTAAGATAGCTAGCAAAGTGGCCAAAATGTTCACCGGTATCTAATGATGCCACCGGCTACCACAAACGGAGCACTTATCAGGCCTAGAATCCTCTATCCAGCCCTAGCTACCTAACCGCAATTATTTCTAACTAATCCTAACATACAACATTTGAATGCAGAATATCTAACAGAAAATTACAGTAATTAACAGAAATGAAAAATTAAAGAAAACAGAAATTGGAGCAGGAACTTGGGGTGAGGAAGAACCGAGACTGGAAAGGGAAATGGGACTGGGCAAAGTCGGCAGATGCAGAAGCTTGCACCGCCGTGGACGGTGGCGGTGAAGACGGCCGCGGCGGCGTTCGGCAAGAGAGCAGAGGGAGAGAGTGAGTGGTGGCGAGTGGTTGAGAGAGAGAGAGTGAATGGGCGTGGGCGTGAGGAGAGAGAGAGACGGTTGGCCGTTCAGTGGCGGTTGCTGGCGGAGCAGCAGCGGCGGCCGAAGTGGGAGGAAGAAGGGAGGAATCGGAGATGGGGGGTGGTGATAGGGAGAAGAGGAGGGAGGAGAGGGAAGGTGGGGTAGCCGTGCGGTGGTGGTCGCCGGCCGAGCAGGGAGGTTATGGGAGTTGCAGAAATGGAAATGGAGGTTGGGGGGGAGAAGGGCGCGACTGCGCGACGCTCGTTGCGCATTAGGTTATCATGTTTTTGAAACGACGCGGGCGCGCACGTTGCGCGTCCGCGTGCATTAACGAAACTAGGGACCTACGCGTGCGCGTACAGCGCGCTTAGGCGCGAAAGGTCGAGATGGGTAAAGACGCGTGCGTGTACCGTGCGCGCACGCGTGACAGGAGTTGGGCTGTAGGCTTAGGGTTGGCCCATAGGAGGCCTAACTCTCTGGTCAATGGCCTGGTGGTTGCACTACTTAAGCTTGCGCGTACGCGGCATGTACGCGTGCGCACGAGAGGAATTGGGCCAGGGGCTTAAGGATGGCCCAGAGCTGGCCTAACTCTCTGGGGCTTGGCGCACGATCTTGCGGCAGCGATTCGACGCGTACGCGGCAGGCGCGCGTACGCGTGATCTTCCATATGTTTGTATGGCGCGCACGCACGTAGTGCGCGTAAGCGTGAAGTGAGTTGGGCTCGAGGCACAACGCTGGCCTAGGAGAGGCCCAACTCTCTGGAATTTGGGTGATGATGCATCCGCTCGTGGACGCGTACGCGTACAGCGTGCGCGCGCGTCCACCCTTTTTTTTTTTTTTCAAAAAGGGTAATACCTAAAAGTTCTACTTGCCCAAAGACTCCGCATGGTGCCTACAACTCCTTATTTAGTCAAAAACCTACACTTTCTAAAATGCAAGTTGGTTTTGAGATTTATTCTATTTCTACTAATCACAACATACATGTCAATATTCTAGCTACTAATGTATACAAACAAGCTAATTATGATATGCAGACCTACCTACAATGGTAACTCAAATCACTTATTAAACAATGTTAGAAGAGAGTGGAAAGAGTTTACCATGGTGGGGTGTCTCCCACCTAGCACTTTTAGTTAAAGTCCTTAAGTTGGACATTTGGTGGAGTCCTTGCTAGGGTGGCTTATGCTTAAACTCTTCTTCGAATCCCCACCAGTGTTTGCACTTCCAATAGCCTCCGGGATCCCAATTTAAACGTACAAGGCCTTCAAGGGGGCCTAAGCAAGTAACGAGGCCCTTAAGTTGATAGTGGTTTATGTATGTTCCGGGGTCCCATACTTTGTTTGTTAACTCCTTTTCTTCTTGATCTTCATGCTTCCAATATGGTAACAAACTTATTGAATTCTCCTTGTAACTCATACTCATCATCCTAATCCCCTTGAATTTGGCTTCACTCCACCTTTGAGACTCAAAGTTTGATATTCCATCCTTTATGCACCTTGATTCAAATTGTCCACCGACATCTAATCCGTTCTTACTCTCTAGTCCACAAAGAGCTCTAAGTTGGCCGTCCGTTTCTAACAATGCATATTGATATGGGCCAAGAAAATTAAAGGATGAGATGATTACCCACTCAATTTGTGATTGGGGCGGCGACTTAGCAAGGAAGATATTCAATGATCTTGACATTGTGGGTTCCACTTCCTTTGGCTCCTCCATGATGATTTCCATCTTTTGATAACTCTTTTTAAATTCTTCTTGTTTGCTAACTTCCTTCAAACCTTTATCATTGATCAAGTTATGCGTTGGAGGTTGCGCACCCTCCTCAACATTGGTTTCACTTTCGAAGGGGGAAGCTTCAACAAGATCACCATTGTCACTTGATGTAGAGTTATTTTCGTGGATGGAACTTCCTTCTTGTTCAACCTCCTCTAGGTCTTCTTCCACCTCTTTATCTTCAACAATCTTCATTTCCTCCGTTTGTTGCAACACACACTCCATTTCCTTGTGCTTAACTTGAGACTCTAAAGTCTCTCTCATACCTCCCTCTTTGGTTGCCTTCTCACAATCATCCGTGAACTCATTTCACTTGTGATATGAATCCCAAGAGTCTATCTTTTGACGGATGGTTGCTTGAAGTCGATCCATTTCTTCCTTGAGACGATCCCTTAATTCTTGTTCCGCTTTACTAACATAAGTAGGATCATATTGCTCTTGGATTAATGGACATTGATATGCTTCCATGGAGGTTTGTGGCGGAGAGGGAGAATTATAATGTGGTTGGAAAGAAGATTCATCAAAGCTTTGAGGCGGGAAGTCATTTTGGTTATTGGTGGAGGGTTGAATTATACGGGACGTAAATTCTTGGAGGGTGGAGGTGAAACTAGTGAAGGCGGTTTGGAGCTCTTCTTGCTCTTGAAGAATAATACCAAGTGTATCATTTATGGGGACTTGGGTTGGAAGGTAAAAATGTTGGAGTGGTGGTGATTCAAGGGTTGCTTGTTCATAATCGTCACCAGGGTATGCATAGGGGGAATATAGATTTGGATCATATGTGAGCATTTGGTGGAAATAAGGTGTGGGTTGAGAATATGGTGCATAGAATGGTGGTGGTTGAGAGGTATAACCATGATAAGAGTCATCATATCCATAGGAATGATATGCATTATAGGAAGGATTACCATCATAGTAACTTGAAGAGGAAGGTTGCCATGATGATTGCTCATATGGATATGGCTCCCCTCCTAAGAATTCATCTCTCCCATAATGTGAGCCATCATTCAAGTTTTCATCACCTACAAAATAGTCATAGTCATATCCCCAACCACAAGGATGAGAATTCATAGTGGCAAATAGCAACAAAACTACTAGAGATCTTAAAACTAACAAAAACTAACAAACAAACAAAGGACAAACATATTCACAATATTCACATATTTACATTAACAAAAAACATGGCACTCATGCGTATTCCCCGGCAACGGCGCCATTTTGACAAATAAATTTTTTGCCGGTATAGAAATTATCAAGTGATCAATCGTAGTATAGTCTAAACCGACGCAAAATCCATCATCAAACAAATCTACAATCTATAACCGAGAGTATTAGTCCCGAGTCGTTCTTCCCTAGGAATGCTACAAGGATGCATGTTATTGGTTAAGTGGTCTTTTGTGGCTTGAAGAGTGTGGCATAAGAGTGCTAATAAAAGAAAACAACAATCAATCAATATTAAAAGCCTTGGCCAAGGTTGAACATTGGAAGTTCCATCACTATAGCTTCCTTCAATTGTGATAACAAAGGAGTATTGCTTTACTTAGTTAACCCCTAATCATAGAGGAAAGTCAAGTAAAAGTAACTAACTTAAGTCACAAGTCCTAGTCTTACCCTAGGGAAGTCTAGCTTTAGTGCACTCTAAGTCAATTAGCAATCCTCAATTCTTAATCAACAATTGACATCCATTATTCAAGTGTCTCCAATGACTCAACCACTAGGCCAAGTGAGGGAATACTACTCCATATCTAAAGTTGGCATTTTCTCAAACATTTGGAGGGCAAGAATGAAAGACATAGTAAAATTGAGAAGAGATTTAGAACTAAAGCAATTCAACACAAAAGATTAACAACGATCAACAATGAACAACAATGAAAATGAGATCTTCAATGAATCAATAGAATCCAAAACAACAAAGCTAAATCTAAGATCTACAAGAATTGAACAATTACAAACACTAATTGAGATTAGAGAAGAGGATCTACACTATGAACAAAGTAAATTGAGTGTTGTAATAGATCTCACCAAGGAATGATTGAGAATTGAGAAAATGAAGATGAATCCTAGAGAGAAGTTGGAGTTTCTCTCTCTACAAAATGTAACTAACTAAAAATCTATCTAATGATCTAAAATGAGTCTATGGATGTGAATGTGTATCAATCCCCTTCAATCCTTGGCTCTTATATGCATTTTGGCGCCAAAGTTGGTTGCTAAAACCTTCCAAAATCGCCAGACACGTGTTGTAATAAAAGAATCACGTGCGGGCTTCGACGCGTGCGCGCACGGTACGCGTGCGCGTTTCTGGCCAATTCTGTGATGTGCGCGCGAGCGCCTTGTGCGCGTACGCGTGCTTGGCCGAGATCAACTCTTTGGCTTTTTTGTGCTTCTCTCCTCTTGTATGCTTCCTTCCTTGCTTCCTTTGATCCATGCCTAGCCTATTTCAATCCTGTAATTACTAGCAAACACATCAAGGCATCTTATGGAATCAAAGAGAAATTAGAATTCATCAAGATAAGGCTTAAAAAGCATGTTTTTACACTTAAGCACAAATATGGGAGAGATAACAAAACCATGCTAATTCATAGGCTAAATGTGACAAAAGGTTATCAAAATATTCTAAATTCAATGCAAAACAAACCGTCAAATTGGGGTTTGTCAGGTACAGGTAAGCTTACCTCGTTAAAACCATTCCAAGCAAAACTCTTTTTGGAAAAGATCTTGTGAGTAGAAAAAAGAGTACAAGCATGTCCCTGTCTTTTAGCTATAATATTGCTTTAAAGAAGAAATATTCCAAGAGCTAGGTAACATGGTACCATCTAAAGATTTGAGCTTATAAGCTACTTTTCCGAGGACTTCAAGGATTTTAAGTGGGCCTTCCCATTTGGCGGCGAGTTTCCCATAGGATGGAAGTTGTCGGGCTTGCTCGGTTTTTCTGAGTACTAAGCCGCCAACTTGAAATGAGCGAGGATGGACCTTATGATTCTATCCCTGAGCTATGTTTTGCTGCATTTCTCGGTGGCAGACTGATGGTATATCTCAGATTTCTTCAACTAAATCAAGTTCGATTCTCCAAGCTTCATCATGATCGGTTGCTTGTGATCTTAATGAGGATTGAGAAATTTCTAAAAGAATCATTGCTTCATACCCGTAGACAAGACAGAATGGGGTTTCTTTAGTAGTAGAGTGTATAGTGGTGTTATAACCCCATAGGATTTCTAGAATAAGCTCGGCCCAAAACCTTTTTGTATCATCCAATTTTTTCTCAAAGCATGTAGGACAACTTTGTTGGCAGCTTCAGCTAATTTGTTAGTCTGTAGATGTTCAACTGAAGAGAAGTGTTGTTTGATTTTTAAGTTTTGTAAAAAAGATGTGAAATTATGGTCGACAAACTGGCAATCATTGCTAGTAATAATATGATGAGATATACCAAATCTGCATATGATGTGTTTCCAAACAAATGAAATCATTTGTTGTGAAGTGATTTTGGCCAATGGTTATGCCTCAATCCATTTGGAAAAAGTAGTCAATTTTCACAATTAAAAATTTTACCTGTCCTGGTGTAATAGAAAAAGGGCCGAGGATGTCAATCCGCCATTGATAGAATGGCCAGCTTACCTCAGAGTAATGCAATAGCTTGACTGGTACACATATTATTGGAGCGTGTTTCTAACAATTTGTGTAGATTTTCACCTTTTAATGGCAGTATTTTTGTAAACTCTACCAGAAAAAACCCAACTCGGAGAATTTTGAAAGACAAGCTCCATGCTCCTATATGTGTGCCACATATTCCTTCATAACTTTGGCTAAGGCAAGATCGGCTTCTGACCTGCTTAGACACTTTAAAAGAGGTCGAGTATAGCCTCACTTATACAGGTTATCATTTAACAATGTAAAGAATCAAGCTTGTCTCCTAAATTTTTTTCAAATTAGTGATTTTAGAGGAAATATTTCTAGTTTTTAGATAATGGATGTAAGGCCATCGCCAATCATCTTTGTCAGCAATGTGGTAAATGTTAATGAAATTGATGCAAAAATCAAAGTGGATTGTAAAAGAATAGCAGTATTTGATTGTGTACTGGCGATCTTTGATAAGATGTCAACTCGGTGATTTTGATCTCTGGAAATATGATAAATTTTGAATTTAGAAAAATGGGTTATAAGTGTTTTGACAATATCTAAGTATTTTGTTAAGAGGGGATCTTTTACTTGAAAAGATTGATTTACTTGTTGTACTACTAGTAAGGAGTCGCAGTGTACCTTTATTGCAGAAATATTCAATTCGATGGCTAACCTTAAGCCAACAATGAGTGCTTCATATTCGGCCTGATTATTGCTGGCCTTGAAGGAAAAGTGTAAAGAGTTCTCCAAAACTATTCCATTGGTGTCTTCAAGAATGACTTATACTCCCGATCGTTGAGAGTTAGAGGCGCCGTCGACGTAAAGTGTCTATTCTGGTGGCATATCAACGGAGTTGGCAGTAGTAAACTTGGCAACAAAGTCAACCAGATATTGTGATTTGATAGATCCCCAGGATTGGTATTTGATATCAAACTCAGATAATTTGATAGATCACTTTATTAATCAGCTAGCTAGTTCTGGTTTTGTGAGCACTTGTCGTAGCGGCTGGTCAGTTCATACATTAATGGTATGACTCTGAAATAAGGTCGGAGATGCCTAGCTGAGAAGGCTAAGGCAAGGGCGAGCTTTTCTATCTTCGGATAGAGAAGCTCGACATGTTGCAACGATTTGCTGGTGAAGTAAACAGGTTGTTAGATCTTGTCCCTTTCTATAATAAGAACAAAACTAATTGCCCAGTCAGTTATAGACAAATAAAAATAAAATTCTTCTCCAAGTTCAAGCTTTTGTAAAATTGGAGGTTTAGAAAGAATAGTTTTTAAATCTGAAAAAAGTAGTTCCACATTCATCATCCCATTTAAAGTTATTTTTTTAGTGATTGAAAAAAGTGAAAAGATTTGGAAGCTAAACAAGGTAAAAGTCATGATAAGGTGGCGAGTCTCTCTCTTAACCGTTGGACCTCTTTGATTGTTTGAGAACTTTGCCTCTATACCTTGGCTTGTCAGCAAGAAGCTGAGGAATTTACCTCCTTGGACACCAAAGGCGCACTTCTTAGAGTTTAACCTCATGTTGAATTGTCGGATTTATGCGAAAGTTTCCTGAAGGTCGTCCACATGAGATTTTTATCAACTTTGGTTTTGGCAACCATGTCATCAATGTACACTTCGATGTTCTGACCGATTTTCTTAGCAAACATTTTGTCCATAAGTCTCTGGTAAGTAGCTCCTGCATTCTTAAGGTCAAAAGGCATAACTTTATAACAAAAATGACCATATTCAGTTATGAAAGCAAATTTTCCTAGCCTGATGGGTGCATGAGGATCTCGTTATAACCAGAGTATGCATCCATAAAACTTAAAGTGCTATAGCCCGATGAATTATCAACTAAAGCATCAATGGATGGTAAACGATATGCATCTTTAGGACATGTGTATCAATTGAGGATAAATGCTTCCCTTGTGGTGGAAAGGGCCATTGGTCACGTACCTGTCGTACCCCAAGGCACCTAGTTGATCTTTATCAAGCATCCTTGAAAAGGGATGACAAAAGAAAGGAAACAAATTTTGTTTCAAATAATGAAAATTCCACCACACATTATGATATATCTAATTTTTTTAAGGATTCTGAAGGAAATATTGGCTATTTGATCAATGATGGAATAGTTTGATATGTGTATGTGTTTGTTAAGTATTCATGTGAATAATTGTACTGTGCATGTACTTCTACTCATTTTATTATTATTATTATCATTTGTCTTTGAAGAAAAATGGCAAGGACATATTCTGAAGATATTTGCCTTGCAGATAGTGTAAGTTTGCACACTATTCTTAAAAGTACTATATATTTTACCCATCTTGTGTCAAAAGAAGAGTATGTTAATAGTATTATTGGCTCAGGCAATGTGATAGAAGGATTCGGAAGAGTTATAATTTTGTTTCCTGGAGGAACAAAATTTATAATAAATAATGCAATATTATCTACGAAGTCTCTAAGAAACTTGTTGAGTTTCAAAGATATTCGCCGAAATGGATATCATATTGAGACAATGAATGAGAGAAATCATGAGTATTTATGTATTACAACTCATGATTTAAATAAAAAGGTTATATTAGAAAAGTTGCCATCACTTTTATTTGGGTTATATTATACCAAAATTAGTGCAATTGAATCACATGCCACTGTAAACCAGAAGTTTACTAGCCCAAGTGAATTCATAACTTGGCATGACCAATTGGGTCATCCGGGAACAACCATGATGCGGAGAATTATTGAAAACTCCCATGGACATTCACTAAAGAACCAGAAGATTCTTAAAACTAGTGAATTTTGTTGTGCTGCATGTTCTCAAGGGAAGTTAATTTTAAGGCCATCACCAGTAAAGATTGGATTTGAGTCTCCTGAATTCCTAGAAAGGATTCAAGGTGATATATGTGGGCCTATTCATCCACCATGTGGATCTTTTAGATATTTTATGGTCCTGATAGACGCATCTTCGAGATGGTCACATGTGTGCTTATTATCTTCTCGCAACCTGGCATTTGCGAGATTATTGGCTCAAATTATTCGATTAAAAGCACAATTTCCAGAAAATCAAATCAAAACAATTCGTCTTGATAATGCTAGTGAATTTACTTCCCAAGCTTTTGATGTTTATTGTATGGCTAATGGAATTAGTGTTGAACATCCAGTAGCTTATGTTCACACACAAAATGGGTTAGTAGAATCACTTATTAAACGCCTCCAATTGATTGCTAGACCTTTACTTATAAGAACAAATCTCCCAACCTCGGTTTGGGGGCATGCTATTTTACATGCCGCAGCACCTATTTGTTTGAGGCCAACAAGTTACCATCAATTCTCTCCTATGCAATTAGCTTTTGGCCAGCAGCCAAATATTCCCATTTAAGAATATTTGGGTGTGCGATATATGTTCCCATTGTACCACCTAATCGCACTAAAATGGGATCCAAAAAAAATTGGGGATATATGTTGGATATGATTCTCCTTCTATAGTGAGGTATCTTGAGATACAAACTGGAAATGTATTTAAAGCATGGTTTGCGGATTGTCATTTTGATGAATCAAAATTTTCAACATTAGGGGGAGAGAATAAACTTCCTGAAAAGGAACTTAATTGGAATGCATCATCGTTGATGCATTTAGATCCTCGATCAGGGTAATATGAACTAGAAGTTCAAAAGATTATACATTTGCGAAGAATAGCAAATGAATTGCCTGATGCATTTTTCGATACAAAGAGGATAACTAAATCTTATATACCAGTGGAAAATGTCCCAATTCGAATTGATATCCCAGTAGGACAAGTAGCCATTGAAGCAAATTCACGCCAGAAGCATGGCAGGCATGTCGGTTCCAAAGACAAAAATCCTGGAAAAAGAAAATAGGTAAATACGATTTCTGTTGAAAAAGACATAGTATAGACACCTGAGGTTGTCCAAAATTATGATATAGTGTTAACGCCAGAAGACGTTCAGGTACCTAAAATTGTGAAAATGACGAGATCTCGATAAATTATGTCTTTACAGGAAAGAAATGGAACCAAAATAAGACAATTGTCAATGAAATATTTGCATATAATGTGGCATTAAATATCATGCATGAAAGTAAGGATCTTGAGCCAAGATCAGTCGAAGAATGTCGACAAAGGAATGATTGGCTAAAATGGAAAGAAGCCATGAAGGCTAAATTAGACTCACTTGCAAAACGTGAAGTCTTTGGACCTGTAGTCCGTACACCTGAAGATGTAAAACCTGTTGGATACCGATGGGTATTTGTGAGAAAACAAAATGAGAAAAATGAAGTTGTGCGCTACAAAGCCCGACTTGTGGCACAAGGTTTTTCACAAATGCCCGGTATAGATTATAAAGAAACGTATTCCCCTGTAGTGGATGCGATAACATTGCGTTATTTGGTCAGTTTATCTACATATCATAAACTGCATATGCATTTAATGGATGTGGTAACAGCCTATTTATACGGCTCAATAAATCGGAATATCTATATGAAAGTCCCTGAAGGACTAAAAATATCTAAACCATCCAATAAATATTCACAAGGGTTATACTCAGTCAAATTGCAAAGATTTTTATACGGTCTAAAGCAATCTGGACGAATGTGGTATATAATCGTCTTACTGAGTATCTGGCCAAAAACAGATTCAAGAATGATGATATTTGCCCATGTGTTTTCATAAAGAAATCTGCATCTAGGTTCATTATAATTGCTATGTACGTTGATGATTTAAATATCATTGGAACTCTTGAAGAGATTCCAACGATTATAAAAACTCTAAAAGAAGAGTTTGAGATGAAAGATATTGGAAGAACTAAATTTTGTCTCGACCTGTAGATCGAGCATATAAAAAATGAGATCTTTATTCATTAAACAACATACACAGATAAGATCTTGAAAAGATTTTATATGGATAAGTCACATCCATTGAGTACCTCAATGATCGTAAGATCTTTGGATGTGGAAAAGGATCAATTCCGTCCTAAGGAAGAGAATGAAGATATCCTTGGTCCTGAAGTACCATATCTTAGTGCCATTCGCGCACTAATGTATCTTGCTAATAATACACGACCTGATATATCATTTGTTGTGAATTTACTAGTAAGATATAGCTCCTCTCCAACCAGAAGACATTGGAGTGGAATCAAACAAATCTTTCGATATCTTCATGAAACGGTTGATATGGGATTGTTTTATCCCTATGGATCCAAGTCACAATTAGTTGGCTATGCAGATGCTGGATATTTGTCTGATCCACATAAAAGGAGATCTTAAACAGGATACCTATTCACATATGGTGGTACAGCTATATCATGGAGGTCCATGAAACAGACGATTACAGCAACATCCTCTAATCATGCTGAAATACTAGCGATACAGGAAGCTAGTCGCGAGTGTTTTTGGCTGAGGAGTGTGATCCAATATATTCTATCATCATGTGGACTGATTGATCAGAAGATAGCTCCAACTGTCCTGTTTGAAGATAATACATCATGTATTGCTCAACTTAAAGGTAGATATATCAAAGGTGATAGAACAAAGCATATTTCTCCCAAATTCTTCTTCACTCATGATCTTCAAAATCAAGGGACAATTGATATCCAGCAGATCCGCTCAAGTGATAATCTGGCAGATTTATTCATAAAGTCACTCCCAAAATCTTCTTTTGAAAGATTGGTACATCAGATTGGGATGCGCCAATTTCGAGATAAAAAATAATGTCCGCAAGAGGGGGAGACTGTACTCTTTTTTCCTTGGTCAGGTTTTTTTCCCATTAGATTTTTCTTGACAAGGTTTTTAATGAGGCAGTCCTCATCACTAAAGGATATTGTACTCTTTTTTTTTCACTAAGGTTTTTTTTCACTGGATTTTTCTTTAGTAAGATTTTAACGAGGCAATAATCTTAAATGGCCATCCAATAGAGAGTGTTGTGATAAATGGGTTTCTCTAATTATATTTTTTATTTTATTTGTTACCTTTTCTTTGTTTATTTATTTAGTTATTTAATAACATTTAATACTTTTTATTCTTTCAAAACAAATTTATTTAACAAAATTTTTTATTGTCTAAATGGGCAGTTTTAGACTAATCATTCATAGAACACCCCTAACTAGCATGATAGGACATTCCGAAACGCAATTTATTCTGAATTCTTATATACCCTACCCACATATGTAGATATATATCAAGGAAAAACAAAGAATGAGGCCTATGGAAATGACCATGATGTCCTCCATCCAGCATGCTCTAAGCCTGTAAGCAGAGCGCACCGAAGCCAATTATAAGGAATTTGACTGCGAATGGCGCAGCAGCGAAGAAAACACTAAGGTCCATTATTGATGAGGTCTGCAAATGTTTTCTGATAACAAAATCATTGTATTATTTACTTTTCTTTTTAAAAGTTAATAAGTCAAGTATTTTTCTCAATTGTAATATATACTTTTGATCAACATCAATAAGAAAAATATATAATGATAGAGATAGTCAATTGATTACTTTTTAAATTATGTTCTTTCAATTAGTTAATTAAACGTAATGTAATCCAAGTTTGATTGAGAAATGAATGATTAATTTGTAGTGAAAGGAGGTCAATAGGAGGTCAAAAAAAGGTCAAGGGCACAGAGCACAATTCGTTAATGGACGGTGACATGACCTAATAATAATAATCTCGTTCATGTAAGTAGCATTAACAACTAATTTTGTTTCATTCTCAGTTAATGAAACGTATTTAAGCAGAAAATGAAAGTAGTGTGTGTTAAATAAAAGTGGAAGACTTGGAGCGTGCAGTGCACAGAGTAGTGGCTGTTATGATGATTTCAAATTGATCAAAGTGTCTTGTATACTCTCTTGGGATTGAAGGGAAAGGATTTCTAATCATGGCATATGTAGAGAGAGAGAGAGAGAGAGAGAGAGAGTACATTCCTGTAATTGCACAATTGATTGGGAGCTGGGTATATATATAAAAAATTAAAATGGCACTAATTATTTAATTACTTGAATAATTATTTAATTTGGAACAATATTACATATTAAGTAAATATTATTATTTTTTTATTAATATTTAATAAGTAATAATTTACATTCATATTTTTAGATATTTTATACATAAAAAGTATATAATATGTATTTATATTTATAAAAATTTTACACACATAAATTAATACAATTTATATTATTTTTTTAAAATTTATACATATAAATTAATAAAATTTATTTATAAAAAATCATTTAGTATTTATGCAGACTAAATAATGGCCAGAACATACTAAAAATTGTTATCCCAAAAATTTCTCATATAAAATATTAAAATGGCACTAATTATTTAATTAGTTGAATAATGAAAAAAGGTTGGGTGGTGGCCGGCTAATGAAGACATAAAGGACAAAACTATATACTACTTAATTAGTAATTAATTTATTATAGGGTCGAAAGCAAAGCTGCAAGGTGCAAGAGGGAAAGGGGGAAAAAGTAGTGAAGTTGAAAATTGAATAATTAAAAGTCAGAGAGAAGTATGGGGTATAGATGCTACTACAGCTACTCATGACCCTCTCTTCCTTCCTTTTCAAGGATACTTTACTGTGACAAACGAAACAAAGAAAGAGTAAAGAAAGGGTATGTGTTAGTGACTTAGTTCCGATATCCATTGATGAGAACTAACACATACAGTGCGTGCCAGATTCCCTTCATCTATCTATCTCAGTGATGAGAATATATATCCTTGGGATTTTCAATCACCTTAATTATTCCTTTTAAGACCACCCATTATTGTCATTAATATGGAATCTCCAAATCTCCATCAACATCCTTCTTCATCTTCCTCATCATCATCATATGGATCCACCACCCACCATTCTTGGACTCCAAATATCACTTTGTAAGTAGTAGTAGTAGTCCATGCTATTCTTACTTATATATTACACAACATCAATGAATGAATGCATCATGCATCTAGTTAGGGCTTTTAATTTGTCCATATTCTAATCGGATTATTATATCTTGTGAATGTGTTATTGAACAGCCACATCCAAGAAGATAACAATAATAATATTAATATTGGGGTCCCTCTCATCCAAGATCATCACCATCAACCAAGCTGCTTAAGCTTAAACACCACCAACCACATCACTATTAATCATAATATGCTAAACTCTCATACACCTCCTCCTCCTTCTTCAACCGTCGAATTCTCAACACACGATGATGACAAGCTCTTGCTCAAGACGTTTTTCTCTGCACAAGATTTCTACTCCAATAACAATACTACTTTCTGTGAAGTACCTTCTAGTAGTAGACGAAACTTTAGTCACATTTATCCCACCATAAATATCTCTAATAATATCAACAACCACTCATCACCATCACCGTCATCTTCTAGTAATAATATGACCTCCCACTCCTTGGATCTACCAGCTTTCATGACAACTACCACTCATGGTGGCGGTGCTGCTGCACATCAACAAGTAGATCTTGGTCTTGCTACATTTTCCGACAACCACCTTTCTTTTCATCTTGATCATCATCATAGCCACCACCACCGCCCTACTCACGCCTCCTCGCCGCCCTGTAGTAACTCTACTACTTCCACTACTGCTAATAATAACAGTCATGTAAGTTTGTTATTTTTCTCTTCCTTCTTTTCATTTCTTTAACTTGGAAGTTGTAATTACATATTCATTATTAGATGGCATGCATAACCATTATTCTCGCTCTTGACTCAATCAGTTAGTTAGTTAGTTCAGTTAATTAGTATGCTTAGGTAGCTTATTCACTCCATGAACTCAAATTGAAGTGATGATGTGAGTTGTTCCTTGTTCACTTCATTTAGATCATTACTTGTCCTTAAAACAATTAAGTTGTCATCAATACTCGGCAAGGTATGTATACATAAAAATACTGTGTATATATTAAAAATCAATCATTATGTATTTATGTATTAATATATACATATATTGTTTAAGTTATTTTTATTATGTATTTTGTATTCTAATGTATTCTATATACGAATAATTGATTTAGTAGCGGATTTTATATTACCATGATGAACAGCTTCAAACAAAAACAAATCCAATGATAGTTTCTTATGCTACTAACAAATTTTATTACAAGGCTTCAGAAATAAAAAGGAAGACGAAGAAGAGAGAATATACTAATTCATGAAGTTGACTATAGAGGCAGCGCATAAGTTTTTGAAACAGAAAAAAATAAAAAGGAAAAGCAGAAAGCCTTTAATTTTTCTCGCTACACTACTAGAGTTAGTATACCCTTAATAGCTTTAAAAACTGGACATATCTCTTTAGTGAAAAATTATCTTCTTTTTCTTTTGCTATGTCTTCTCTTAATCTTTTCTTTATCCTTTTCCTTCTTGAAAAAGACTTGCCCAGTGGCCACTACAATAATAATAATTATTCGGCTTTTTCTTTTCTTGCATATGTAGCCATCACAATACTTCGTTTCCAATGGCACTGTGGACACAAAGAGACCCTGCACTTCGATAATGGACACAAAGGCTTCTCAATCTCTAACAGCATCCAAGAAATCACGATCCGAATCGCGCCCCTCATGCCCTCCCTTTAAGGTGCCTTGTGCACTGTTAGCAATATTACTACATTATTATTGATTAGCGCAGGATTATTGGGTTTACTTTAGCTAATTAAGATTATGTATGTGTGTAACTTGATTGGTGGTTTAATTTGTTGTTTGAAATATATAATGAATTGTTCAGGTTAGGAAAGAGAAATTAGGAGATAGGATTGCGGCTCTTCAACAGTTGGTGGCTCCTTTTGGTAAGGTAAAGTGCTTGCTTCACAATCATCATCATGAGTAGTTCGTAGTTCTTCAAATTGCATGTTGTGTAGCTAGGGTGCAGTAATTTATTAGGAAAAAACTTAGATTCAGCCATTTTCATATGGAAAATGATAAAAATATTAAAATGATAATTTAGTCAAATATATAAAATTATTTAATGATTTTTAATTAGAATCATTTTAATTATGGTAATTATGATATTTTTAAAAATTATTGTTAAAATTAAAGTAATATTTTAATAAAAAATAATACTTAAAATAAGTGTTATCAAAATATATATATAAAAAAATAGGAGTATTATAAACTCAACAGATTTTGTAATTTATAGTCATTAATTAATTATTATTAATATTTTTAACGGTGTGAGATTACATCTAATAATGATGTGAGATTGCAAATAATTTTAATTTTAATATTTATATAATTATCATAATCATAATATAATTATACTAAAATTTATCTCTTAATTATCAATTTCATGTGAAAATAATCTCATCTAAATCTAAACCTATAGTTATTTGTAATGAACAATCCTTTAAATCAGTACTATTCATTGATGAGACAATAAGTATATGTATTAATTTATGACGAGTTTTAATTAACTTCTTGTTATATATGAGGATTATTTGCTGTGCATTGAAAAAATCATTGGTAGCATTGCATTGGCAAAGAGAGAGAAGCAAGCGTGCAATAATATATAGTTTTGGACTAATGTTGATATATAATTTGCAGACAGACACAGCATCCGTACTTATGGAAGCAATCGGATACATAAAATTCCTTCAAAGCCAAGTAGAGGTATGTAGCCTCATAATGTTTCCCTTTTGAGACACAGACACGTACACATAGATGAATTATACCGTACTCATGTTCTTATACTAGTTGATTATTAACTATATACCTATATACATGGTGGACATTCTTTTAGTATATATTATTCATGCCCAATGTGTGTGTGTTTGCCCAATAGTAACGTAATTGGTTTTTACGAATTCTTCTTCATCGTGCAGACACTGAGCGTTCCATACATGAAGCCAACACAGAACCAAACCAACACCAGAATGATGCAAGGGGTAACAACTCTTCTATTGTTCTTTTTTTTTGAAAAAAAATTAATATAATATAATCTATAAATATGATAATATATATCAGGTTTCAGCCATAGGCGGCGGAAATGGGGAACCAAAGCAAGACCTTCGAAGTCGAGGCCTTTGTCTGGTGCCATTGTCGTGCATGTCTTACATAGCAGGTGATGCCAGCAATGACGCGTGGCAACAATCAAACTTTGGAGGAGCAACTTAGTAGTAGCTACTACGTTTTTCTTTTAATTAAAATCAAATAATAATCATAATTATCAGTATTATTCTGGTTTCAGATAAATTCTAAGCAAAAGCAAATCTAATTCATCCGTTTTTTTAATGGGGCAAACTTGGTCTTCTCTCACAAGGAGGTTAATATGGTTGGCCAAGTTTGCTCCATTAAAACATCATGTACCATTAATTTTATACGATTCCATATGCATTTTGCCAGTTTTTTTTTTTTTTGTTTCTTTTATTTTAAACTTCAATTTTACAGCCACGTTTACTTTATCCATCAAGTGATGAATTTGACTACAAGTTTATGTACATTTTCGATGGTAAAATGTGTTGTATATTTGTGTTCTTATGTTTCAAACTTAATCTCACATATGACACTACTAGCAAATATAAAAGTCTTTATATGTTAGCGTGGAATATTTGTGACCAAAAGAAATAAAAAAATGTGCTAATGGACCTTAATTAGTAGCATGTTAGGCATGTGTTTGTACCTTATATTGGTTGGCAAATTAATTTCGTTGGAAAATAATTAGAGCTTGATGGCAACAATGATGGATGCAATTTCGGAATTATAAAAGGAAGCAAGCAATACCACACATATACTCTGACACAATAACAACAAGGCAATCTAAGTCTTCATGCATATTAACAAGTTTTGCTTGCAATAATTTAATTAAGAAGAAGAATTAATTTGCTCAGTATTCTAAAAATATCCGTGTGGATTATAATTTTTATGATTCACCTCTAATTTTAGAGAATTTTTTCCAAAAAGTCATTTTATTATTTACGGATAGGACGATAATAAATTTGTAAGGACAATGAGTAATATGATTTATGATAAATTTCTTCTAATATTCTTTTAAGAGAAATTTTATATGGTCACTATTTTTTTATAATTTTGGTTATTATTTTGCTATTATAAGTATTAAATTATCATTTATGCGTGTAAATTCTAAAAAAATATTAGTACAAATTACATTGATTTATGTGTGTAAATTTTGGTAAATATATGTATAAATTATTTATTTTTTGTGTACAAATATTTATAAATAGGGGTGCAAATTATTAGTGTTAAGTGCTTGTCTAAAATGAGGGTAAATCACACAAACAAACTAAAGTAACTCTTTATATAAATTGAATCAACTAAATTCAATTTACGTTTTTTCAATGTAAATTAAATCAGTTGGATTTGATTTACTATATATGCTAAATCAATAATAAATCAAACTAATTTGATTCGATTTACTACTGAACAATACATATATAGTAAATCGAATTAGCTTTATTTGATTTACTAAATTTACCACTTGTATTAGTAGTAAATTGAATAATTTATTCGATTTACTAATATTATAGTATATACATATTGAATCGAATCCAATTACATTAAAATATAAAAAATAATTTAGGACATACTCGTAACAAAAATCAAAATAGAACATTAGCGTAATTTTAAAATTGAAATGGTTTATTAGTGTGTTTTATCCTAGAATATGTATAAAAACTCCACAAAATATGGGTGCAAATTGTATTAATTTATAGATATAAATTTTAATAAATATTGGTGCAATTTTTATTGATTCTTATGTGTAAATACCTATAAATATAGGTATAAATTATTGCTGACCAAATAAAAACAAAAAATAATAAATTTTAATGATTTTCTAATATTTCTCTTCTTTTTAATCTATATGTCTAAAAAAATTTATTTATATTTAAAATAACTAAAAATATTATTTTAAAAGTCTATTTTCTAAAAAAATGTGCATATGTGTAGGTTTTACGTGAAATTTACAAGAGCGATATGATACATGTGCTTGTGATTATTAGTATACCAAACATTAGCCTTGAGTATTTCTAATTATAAGAAATTTTTGGATTTTTATACGCTTGAATCTTACATCATTGATTAATTAACAAGAAAGTAATAGAATCAATAGAATGAATAGTAACTATATAGCATATTAGCATGGAATCGTAGCTAGGAAGCTAATTAAGAATTTCTAGTTTCATATGTTACTGATGAGTACCTTGACATAGATCGCAAACATTTTGCATGTTTTTCGGGTACAGAAGAACCAAGGTTGATTTCACCTGAAAATCAGTGTTTGCACGTCTCACATTGTTTAGATTTCATTATATATTATTTTGTATCCAACAATAATGATTATTCAATCTAGCTATGCGTATATTTTTTATAATAAATACTATTTTGATATTAATATTTTCTTAACAATTAAATATATATTTTTTATTTTGTTAACTAAAAAATAATTTATATACATAATTAATTAATAATAATTATATTTTTATACATATGTAAGTGTTTGATATATAAATAATATTTTTTATAATTATTTTGGTAGTTGATATTAATGGAGTTAACTCATGCATTAAGTTTTGGAGGGTTTCTATATATATGCATACACTACAGAACTTTATTCTACTCTTTATTTCCATCCAAAATTAAAGTTGCTGAATATATGCTGGACTTAATTAAAATATGCAAACTATAGAACTCATAATGATATAGTATTATTTTTATTGTGAGAATTAAAAGTTTCTTTCTAATGAAATAATTTTAAAGAAAGCAAATATATGTTTCGTTTAATTGAGAAAAACCCCAGAACCATCAATTTTAATTATAATTGTGTTAAATATATCCTAAAATTAGTCATTATAAAAAAATATATATTAAAATATAAATATATTAAAAATAAATTAAACTATATATGTATTTATATATAAATATATAATTTTATACATGAGACGAAATTTAAATACCTGATAATTATTTAAACAGACTAATAAACTAACCACTAGTAGACCAACCGATTTAATTAATGGAAGCCTAGTTTTTTTTTTTTTTTCTCACGGTATCTCCCAACCCGGCAGGCCAAGGACTAATTCACCGCGATACTGAGCTCCATTTAAGGGTTTGTCGCTGGACAATGGGTTGCGGCATGCACAAGACGGAATTCAAACCCCCGACACTTGCTTAAGCGGATTAGTGAGCTAACTACTAGACCAACCCAACTTGGTTAATGGAAGCCTAGTTAATTCCGACTGTTTTTGGTCATGGTTAGCTCGGAGCAGAGCCCAAGTATTCCAAACACCAAAGACATAAATCATGATCCACATAAGAAAGCCAAAGGCCCAATAATGCTCAAACTGTGCTGGATCAAACCGAACCGACCCAATCTCACATTCCACCATATGTTGATACTTTAATATAATAATATCTGTAGCCTGCATGATTTGTATACTTATCCATTTTAGTTTTACTCCAAAAAAAAAAAAAATAGAAAAGGAAAACAAAACTTATCCATTTGATGTGACGCGGTTGTGCACGTGGCAGCGATGAGATGATGTTAATCTCGTCAGGGCGCCCGCAAGTTCACCATCGGTGACGCCGCATCATATTGGCCGGGCTGGCCGATGCTTCTATAACATGAAAAGACGTTAATGCCATTCCAGATAGAGCTATTTATTATTTTGATTAACTTGGTCCTTCAGGATATTTATCTCATTCTCGTTTTCATCGGTTCTTCCAAATTATGAAATCCATGGGTACCCAGTAACGAGAAAAAAAATACTATATGTATTTTAAAATTAGTTAGTATATATATATACTAACTAATTAAATAATTAAAAAATTAATTATTAAGAAATTTAAACTTTTGTAATTAAATAAGTAAATTTATTTACAGTAATATAATACTTTTTATATAAAATTTTAAATATATATTTTTAATAAATAATAGCTAATTATTTAAATATATATACGTATGTGTATATATATATAAAAATGTAGTATTATTATATATTACATATTATTGTTTAATAAAATATTTTAAATTAATATTATTAAAATATAATATTTAGCATATTTTCTACTTCTATTTTTACTTCTACTTTCTTTTTAAAAAAGTACTTCTTTTAACCGTATAAACGAAAAAACATTAGTTAGGTACATTCGACCTGTCTTATGACTTATGTGTAAGGCACTAATGCAGTAAGGCTATGGAAAAAGACGTTTTTTTCCTTTTTTTTTTTTTTTTTACTATAATTGGGTTCTTATATTGAACTTTTGCTTGTATTTATTTTAACTAAAAATATATTTCTTAGCCAATTTTTATTGCAATAAATTTTTGAAAGGAACATGAAAATAAATCTTAGCATAAATTATTTTTTTTTTTTACTATAATTGGGTTCTTATATTGAACTTTTGCTTGTATTTATTTTAGCTAAAAATATATTTCTTAGCCAATTTTTATTGCAATAAATTTTTGAAAGTAACATGAAAATAAATCTTAGCATAAATTATTTAGATAAATTGATTGAGATTTGAGAATCAAATTATGCAGATATTCTAAATTGAATTTTGTTACATACATACTTCGTTTGACTCTCTATGTAAATCGAATAAACTTATTCAATGTAAAGTTGATTCGATTTATTAATGCGGATGATTGATATTTCTCACTTTTAAGTTAATTATCATTAATTTTAAAACATAAATATTAATAAAAAAATATCCTCATTTGAATCAGAGGCTGAGCTAGAAATTTTTTTTGGAGGGACCAACATAAAAAATATAAGTTAAAAAAAAATTAAAAAGGGATTAAACTAAAAAATTAGAGACTTATACATACACCTTATTAATTTGGGGGGCCATTGCCCCCCTTGCTTATAACGTGGCTCCGCCACTAGTTTGAATTCAAATAAAATATCAAAAAAACTAAAATAAATAAGAATAAAAATTCAAATTTTGTGTTTTAGTTCAAATTCCAAAAAAATTATAATTTTACAAACTTATAAATTCAAAACGAAACAATAAACAATTTCTAAAAAATTCGTTAAAAATAATCCTTTGATTTATTAACATCTAAAAAATTATTATTGAGACTTTTGATGTTGAAAAAATTGATCTAAAGTATAGCCCTTAAAGATAACATAGAAATTAAAATTTAAATTTTTTCAGAGTCAGAAATAATAGCTATATTTATACAATATGTAATTTGTGAGATAATTAAAATATTATACTAATTAAATTAGTTTAATAATCTCCACAATATTATCCCATATTGTATAAATATTTATAAAATAATAATTTAATCCAAATTTGAGTTAGAAATAACGTCATCAAAGTATTTATCTACACTTAATTTAACAAATTAAATGATAATTTAATTAATATAATATTTTAATGATCTCATAAATTAAATATTGTATAAATATATTTGATCTTTTAATATTGTATAACTATCTATTATTTCTGATTCTGCAAAAAATTCAAATTTTATTTCTAATACTGTCTTGGAGAACTATACTTTATATTAATATTTTTAATATCAAAATTTTCGATAATAATTCTTTAGATGTTAATAAGTCAAAGAATATTTTTAACGAATTTTTAGAAATCGTTTATTATTTCGTTTTGAATTTATAAGTTTGTAAAAATGTAGATTTTATAGAATTTGAACTAAAATATAAAATTTGAATTTCTATTCTTATTTGTTTGATATGTTGATATTTTATTTGAATCCAAATGAAAAGTATTTTTTTATTGACATTTATGTTTTAAAGTTAAGCGTCATTAACTTAAAAGTGAGAAATGTCAGTAATCTGTATTAATAGTAAATCAAATACAATTGATTTAATTTACATTATAAAAAAGTGTAAATCTAATGTAGTTGATTCGATTTACAAAAAGTGTAAAAAAAACATACATATAACTAAATTCAATTTAGAACATCTGTATAATTTTGATTCTCAATCAATATATAATTTACTCTAAATTTTAGGCACGTGCAAAGAAATACCTAGCACTAATTAATTTGATAAGTAAGGGTTAAATACTTTTTTCGTCCCTAAAGTCTTAGGTCAAAATTAAAATCTTTTTTGACCTATTTTTCTTATTAAAATCATTATCAACATTACAAAACGTTATAAAATCATCATTTTATCTATAAACAACATTTTTAGATGATTTTGCCCTTAAAAAAATCCTTTTCCTCACCACTAACCTCCAACCCCTTCATCATCTTCATCATCACCGAGCGTCTCACCTCTTTCTCTCTCTTTGCCCTAAACTCCTACTCTCCCTCACTACTAACCCCATTCATCTTCTTATTACCATCACCATTATCACAAAAACAAAGATTGAATCACACATATAAATTAAAGAATCACAAAATAAAGAGACTTCATTTAGTAGAAGCTTTTTTAAGAGCTTGAACCATAGGCGGTTATTGCTGCTATCGGAGGAGGAGCCACAACATATGGTGGCGGCTGCGAACGACGCGGTGGAGGAGGGAGACGTCGACGACAAAGCCGATCCGGTCTTCAGTTTGCCCAAAGATGCGGTAGTCGTTGAAGAGAGTTCCACGATGGAATTGAATAACAAATTGGAAGCGCTTCCTGAGAAGAAGGTTACGGGATTGAGAAATGAGGGAACGACGGGGAGGAGGCTACAAAAAGGGATGCCAACAGAGAAAAAAACAAAAGGGTTTTGGCTAAGACATAGTACTATCTGTGAAAGAGGAGAAGATGTGGTTAACTTGGTCAAAATAACAATTTGTTATTTCTTGAATTTCAGCCAAATTTTCGCTGCCTTTTTTCTTCTTTTTACTTGATTTCTTAGATTTCAATTTGTTCTTCATTCTTTTATTTTTTCTAATTTTCTTTCTTTTGTATCATTTTTCTTTTATTTATTTTCTCTTTATCTCTATTGTTGTTGTTGATTTTGGGCAGAGTTAAGGTTAGACATGTGATAGTTTTGTTACAGTAAGAGAAGAAATAGTCAAGACAGTGGTGTGATGGAGGTGGAAGGAGTGTTGAGGGTGGGGAGTAAATAGCAGAGGTAAAAAATAGAAGGAGGAGATACTATGATTTCAATTCTCTTCCCTTGCTCTCTTTCTCTCTTATTGGCTCATCCTTTTTTATTTTTTATTTTTTTAATTTTTAAAGAATATATACATAAATTCTTCCTTTTTAATTTATGTTATTGTTAATTTTGTGATAGTTACTATTGATGGATTGATGATTTATTTTGTGGTTATGACGTAGCGATGGTGATGATGATGCAGAGGTTAGTGGTGAGTGGGGAGAGAGTTCTTTATTGTTGTTTAAGAGTAAAATTGTTCAAAAAATATTGTTTATGGATAAAAGGATGATTTTCATAAGAAACAAAGGTTGGGGATGATTTTGATTTTGTCCCAAGAGTTTAGGGACGAAAAAAAGTACTTAATCCAATGAGTTATGTTGTTTGCAACCTTTACAGTTAATTTTAGGTTAACTATAATTTTAAAGGTGTTCAAAATTCAGCCCAGATCAAAGGTATATTTTGTTGGATTTAGAATTATTATTTTTATCCTTTATTATTTTTAGGTCGATTCGAGTTATGTTTTTAGCCTCCCGGCCGAAAGTTATTCTTTATAATAAAAATATATATTTTAGAATAAAATTATTAATATCATATTATACTTTTATACTTCAATTAATATGTTTTATATTATCGGTATTAATTTTGTTTTAAAATAATTTATTTTAGTATAAATATGATATAATATTTATTAAATTTAATTTTTAAAAGTAAAATTTTATTACTTTAATATATAAAATTAAAAAAAATTGTATATATTAATTTTATTTCGAATTGACTCATTTTTTTTTTGTTGACAATCGACTCATTTTAATCCGTTTTATTTAGGATCAGGTCAAAATAAACTCGGTAATTTTTTTGTTCCAAATTTGAATTTTATTAAGCTTGACCCAGCTCGACTATGAACACTCCAAAATTACATCAAGTCTTTGAACATCTTCTTGGGAAAAATGACATTTGCTACTGGATAGAGGATATAAAAATCGTGTGAATGCTAGTAGTATGGTTATATAGTGCAAGATTAGTGACATACATTGTCTTTTTCTTGGTCTCAAACAATGGGAAAAAAATGAGAGGATATATTCTCTTTTTCTATTAATATCCAATTTATTGTCATTTTTTTTATATTGAATTATCAAGTGTATTTTTTTTCTGAAAAAATGACTTAAATTATGTGTTATATACTGTTGTGAATTTTTATAAAATATTACAAGAAAAACGCTAAGTATTGTTGGATTCATCAAATAAATTTACCGATAGTTAATTTATCGTCGTCTTGGGGTTGATAGTATAAATATTACCAAAAACTGTTTACCGATGGGTTATTTTCGTCCGACGCTAATTACCGACAGATTTTACGTCGGTTTTTTCAATAGATTTGTCAAAATTGAGTTGATGATTACCGTTGGATTAATCCGACGATAACTTTAGCGCCATTTCATGTGTTTAGGCGCGAAGTTATTGTCAGATTTATCCGTCGGTAATCATTTTTATTTTTATTTTTTTGGCACAGTTAAGTCAAAATTAGTAGTCAAATTAAAATTCTTGTTAACAAAATTATTAGGAGAATCCTAAAATGATCATAATTATTTTATTAAAAATAAATGGTCTGAACGTAATAAAATGTCATAGAAGTAGAATACAATGAAGTAGACAAATAAAAAAATAAATCCCTAAACTATACATACAGATCCCGGCAATCGTCACCGTTGTCGTCGTCGTTAGGGTCCCCTACTAAGGCAGCGGAGTAGGTGCTGACGTTGGTGCCTCACCAACGGCATCTACTGGTTGTACACCTCCATCTGCTCTCACAAACGATCTAGTTGCTCTAACTTCTCCGTCAGGTCCGAGCTGATGAAATGACTCCTCCCTCGCACGCAAGAAGGTCGTTGTACCTCTTCTTTAACTGCTTCGCTTGTTGGTGAACCTTCTGTGTTAGCTTCTGCACCTCCTCTCTCAAGTCGATAACTTCTTGGGGATCGGTAAGGCTGGTGGAAGAGGTAGATGGAGATAAAGCCGCTAACGCGGAGGAGAAGAGGCCACTGAAAAGGAACGATCCCAACCCAAAGTGACAATTTTTGTGGAGTTCAGAGGCGGTCTCATGTCAAACCCTATCAGAATCTACCGTTGAGATCTCGGAGTCAGCTTTGTCGTTCCCACTAGGTGGCTGATACTGCTAGGTCGCGGCCTCCAACCTCTGTGTGTAATCCTCCTGTGTCACACATAGGATAACAGTTAATTGACTTTAAACCAAATAAATTTGAAACTTGGAATTAATTTAAACTCACATAATGGGCGGCAGACCACTTGTTAGCAAATCTTTCCTTGTTGGCTTTCAAAGTATGTGTATACTTGAAGGTCTCTTTGCCAGTGTCGTCTCACGATCCAACGACTTAGACTACAAATTATATTAACCAATAAAATAAGTCAAAAAATTAAACAACTAATTCAAGTAACAACTAAAAAATTAAACATTACCAATCTACTTACGAGTCCGCTCTTCGTCTTCGTGAAGGTCGCCGATCCACTCGTATACTTTGACGACCTGGGCAAAGCTCTGTTAATGATGTTCGTCAGATGATGACGCTTGAACCCCTCATCATTTCTAAAATGGGCCTCCAATTTCTTCTTGATGGATGGACGGATCCATCTCATTAGGTGGTCACGCCTTAACGAATGTCATTCATCATCTGTTGAATTCGTTTAGTTGCATGTGGTTGTAGATCTTCTTGATCATGAGAGATTATGTTCCGTATCCCATATGAATTTGAACTGCACAAAAGTGATTCAACAATATTATTTAGTCGGGATAAAATGCAGTTTAAATACAGTTAATTACTTCAACATTATTGGGTTTTTACCGTCCACTTCTGAAACCACTGCTCTCTGGTCTCAATCGAGATCGTTTTGTACCTCAGTTGCGGGTGGTCGTACATATACTTAATGACCTTAGAGATCTCTTGTGTGCAAGCATTATTGTTTAGTGCAAACCTATCAAAGAAAAAACTTAACATTAACAAACAGATATAAACACATTAACTTAATATTAACAAACTTAAGATTAAAAAATTGTATGTACTCACACTTGCATGTCATCGGATCAAATCCTCAATCGGATGACAGGCGGTGGTGGAAGAACATCCTGCTAGGAGCACTAGAGAAATCACCCACCGCGGTATCTGTCACTGGATCTATAAGAGGCATAGCAAAGGGATACACGTAGTTCGGGTTTGGGACCATGATAAACTGTTGGTTTCTTGGACCTGCCTGTGACATCACATGGGGTCGACGGGATAGTCGGGGTAGAGGGCGATGACTGAACAGTCTCTGGAGATTCAGTGGAAGCCCTCCCTCTACCACGACCACGAGACCCATTTGATCTACCTCTGCTTTCTATCGTCATGTCTACAAAGAGAATATATTATTAACACTAATTAGCATATATTAACTACACGAATCATTCAACAAAACTCTCTGAAAAAATTGGACATAACCTCTCCTAAAATTATACATATATCTACATTTACAGTTCTCACAAATTCAATTTATCACAATCCACAACATCATTTAACACTCATTTAATTTCATAAGAATTAAACTTAATTAAACAAGAAGTCTTCATGATTCAAATCCAAAGCAATAAGATGTGATATGCATAAATCCAATACAAAAGTAATATGCAAAACTTTAAATATGAAATAAATTAAACTATTTATTCTTAATTAGAATCAAGTTAACATAATCAAATATAATAAAATGTGACATATAAGACCCTAAAACTCAGCTACCTACTCCTATATAACAACACAACGGAATTCACCTTTAACATGGGAGACATCTAACATAAAATCATAAAATATATTCAATCTGTTTTCAAAGTCTAATCTCTTCCTAAATTATCTTTATTGATATGAAAATAGCTCTGGTTTCAAAATTTAATCTCTTAATATAATTAGATAGTAAACAAGCATGTTAATGACACTATCATACCAACATATGATTTTGCACATAAAAAACTAACATGGAAGACTAATTTCATGCCAAAATAACAAGCTATATTTACCTTACATAATCTTTTACAATGAAGTTTTAAACTTTTATATACACTATAATATTTGCTTTAATCTAAGTTATTCTTTTATGATCATTTTTCAAGAGATTGATTGCAGCTTTTAGGACGAGTTCTTGACCATAAGAATCACCTTAACAATCGAATGTGCTTTTCTTTTTTAAATGAACAATCCAATTTGTTAGTTATCTTTCAAACAAAACTAAGAATAAAAATAGACATAAAAGCCATAGATAGCTTGAAATGTTGATTTTTAAGAGTGGAAATAAGAACAGGACATAACCTCTTTCAATAAGAAAATTAATTCAGTCTTTGATAGTATTATAATCAATAGTCAGCAACATAACTAAATCAATAATTATTAGCAAGCTTTTCATTCAATAAATTTAAGTCTCCCGTTTAACAAATTGGCATATCCAAGTCTCATCATAAATTAATAAGCATACAATTAGTCAATTATATTACATACATAGCATCATAAGAGATCAGAGCTCATAGCACACACATAAAATTAACTAATTATTTTTAGCTAAATCATTCTGAACACATGACAAATAAACCAAGTTAACAAAATCAAATTTTTTTTATGAAAAAAGGTTAAAAACGGAACAAAACTTAAGCAAGAAAAAATTACCTAACCTAGACTTCGCAAACGACGACGAAGCTGGACCTGACAGCGGATGACAAAGCTGGCAACGTGAAGAACGGCGGCTGCAATAGAGGCTAGAATTTGCAACGGCGGCTACAATGGAGACGTTACCAAGCTCAGTGTGAGGAGACGGCGGTAAGAAGGGCAGGCGGTGGTGTGGTTGACGGTGCAGCGGGGAGAGGAGGTGGCTAGAGAGAGAAAGGGAGAAGAGAGGTTAGAGAGAGAGAGAGAGTGAGTGGATTTCAAATTGAAGGAGGTGAGGATTCGTGCTTTGAATTTTAGGGCTCATTACTGTCGGATTTACCGGCGATAAATCCGACAGTAACCCATTGCTAGTCACCAAAATGTAGCGTTTCACTAAAAGTGTCTACTGTCAAATGTTTTCGACGGTAAATTCTCTACAAAAATTTGCACGGTAATTATTTGACATGACGAACCCCACACCAAAATCGTCAGTGAATCTATCGGTAAAGCCGATGCTAATGTACAACGTTAAATCCGACAATACTCGACGTTTTTCTTATAATGCTAAACTCATTGATATTTTATCTTTTCATATTAAAATAAGATTTTGTTAACAGATGTTCTAATGACACATTTTAAAGATACTATAAAAAGAAATAATTTATTAAAACTTATTGAAAAGATAAATATTTTTACATTTTCAAATACATTGATATATATATATATATATATATATATATATATATATTTAAAAAGTGTGCCCTTAGAATACATGATAACTAAAACTATTAAAATAATATTTTTTACAAAATGTAATTAAGGTTATCAATAGCTTAGAGAATAAAAGTTGAATCTAGGACCACTTTTTAATTTAGTCACAAAAACATATTGAAATCTTAGATGCTGCAATATCTACTAAACTGATTATACAAGTGACATTTTATTTTTATCTCATAAAAACCGAGTAAAAAACAAAGCGTGGAAGAAAAAACTTGCACCACCATATATTCTGGTTCAATCAGATAATACAGTGTGACCTACTTCCAATCTCCACCACAATAATGATAGAATTTTTACTATAATTTTTCAAAATTACATGCACCAATTCTATAGGATTCTTTCTAATCATATTAAGGAACACACAAGCTTCTAATCAAGCTTGTAACTACTAAGCTATCTAGCTTAGATTTTAATACTAAGTACTCTTCCAACTTAACATAAAGAATCTCTCAGACTCGTGACAAAATAAAAAATACATCAAAAGAATCTAACATATTTAGTGACTTTTTTTCTAAATGTATTTTTTTCCGTACTTCACATATTTGTTTTTTTCCATAAAAACAAAAATAAATTAAAAAAAACATATTTAATGAACAAAATAAAAAAAACATAAATGTAGTAAGAATGCTCTAAAAAAAACTAACATTTGTGCTTTCGCTCTGTCTTCGACTTTTAACTAAATGTCCTTTTTGTATAAGTATATTACTTCCAAAACTTAAACTGCCTTTTGTGACAATTTCTGAACTTCAAAAACTGAAAATGTGATAGCATTATAGCAACAGAAAGAAATAATAGAGGTGGTCCAAAATGACACGGAAATAATATTGCAGCAATAGAGGATCATAGATAAAAATATAATGTTCTTGCTATTCCTTTTTTTACTTTTTATTAGTAGTACCTTATTTTTGGTTATACTCACCAAATTAACACCATTACTCCAAAAAAATTATTCTTTTTCCTTCATCCTATTTGATAATAACGTTGGTACCAAAGATGAAAACACTCGATTTTTGTCATCTATATCCGAAATGGTGCAGCTGCCCCACATATCATCAATGAATGACTTTCATGAGGTTTATTTGGTGTGATAGAAGTTTAGTCCAAGTTATTAGTCTATACCAAAACTGAGATGCACTAATAGCACTAATAATGGCTATATTTATGCCATTAAATTATTAAATTGGATCTTCACAATAATACATCCATTAAATTAAAATTTGAACTTTTAAACTCAACTAAATATATATTTATCATCATAAAAAATAATATTAATATTATTGTTTTTTGAACTCAATTAATAACGTTTTATCTTTTTATAATTAAATTTTTTATTATAAAATATTAATAACATTTTATACTATCGCTATAATATAAAATATTAAAATAATCACATATCTTTTATTTCACGTTAAAATTATTCATACATAAACCATTTATTGCTATCCAATCATTCCCATAATGTAAAATTTTATCCGTAAAAGCAAATTGAAAAATAAAATTGAGGTTGGCGCGAACTACTAGAAGACAAGAAACCCAGTTCAGTTAAGACTCAAGAGAGAGAGAGAGGAAAAGGACGTAGGAGGGTAGAATAGTGATTTCATATTTTACTATGAGATTATGCTGAAGCTGATGCATGCGGTGGATCCATGCTTGCTTAGTAAGATTTATTTATTGATTATTGATTTGGGATCCTTCTCTCACTCTCCCTCAACACACACGAAGAAGAATCTCTTATCCTCTCTTATATCCCCCTTTTTTCTGAGCCCTATTCATCACTTCAATTCGATTCAATTCAATTCAATTCCTTTCCTTCTTTTCACTCTCAGATCTCAATTCGTCTTTTCACTTTCCACCTTGATCTGATCAGACATGTACTAATAATACACATATAATTAATTTCCCCTTCTGAATTCACAAACCTATTTAACCTGATTCTTCATTCTTCTTGCGTTGATCGGTGACTGAATCATCTTCTGATCCTAAAGCTTTCACACTTCAGACTTCGAGTTCGAGGTGCGTTTTGCTTTTAAATTTAATTAATAATCATTCAACATGCTTATAAACGGGTTATGCAAGTTTTAGATCACGATGGCTAAAAAAGTTTGTGAATTTTTTGGTGAAGGTTGTGAGAATATATATATTATAAAGGTAGAATGGGTTCTTTGAATCTGAAGGGACCGGTTGTGATCCCCACTGTTCGTGCCAAAGTAGCAGGGCTCTGCAGTGTTCCTTTAATTGGACCAATGAAGGCTAAGTGTATTCGAACTGAATTTTGGGGACTCAGGTGTAGCAGAGATAAGGCCACTGTTCTTTCTTTCCATATAAACATGCGAAAGTGCAAGAGCAAGACTGTGCATTGCAGTTTCAACTCACCTTCAAATGGGAGCGGAAGTACGGCTGAGAATTTTGATGAAAAGGATGAAGATTATGTTAACTCTAGCGTGGTTGAAGCTGGTATGTTCAGCTTAGCTGATTCAATATATGATGATGCGTTGTGTGGTCAAACATTGTTTCTTGTTTTGCTTTTGTGAAATAGATTTGTTCTGTGAATTTTGTGTGTAGTTGAGGTGAGGAGTGGAGCAGATGGTTTCATGATCAAAATGAGGGATGGTAGGCACTTAAGATGCATCCATAACAGTCCTCATGGAGGGCTTCTTCCAGATTATGCCCCTCATCCTGCTATTGTGTTGAAGATGGAGGATGGGACTGGTTTACTTCTTCCTATTATTGTTTGTATGCCTCTTACTCCTTATGATCTTATGTGTCTATTGTGTCATATACGTTTATTTCTTGATTCTTGATGATTTGATGTCTATCCCATTGTAAATGTGTTGTATGGTACATCTTTGTTTGCAGTGGAGATGCCAAGTGTCTTGCTAATGGCAGCCTTACGCAATGTTCATATAGTATGTCGTCTTTGTCAGTTATATTTGTTACTTTGCCTCCATCCGATACTTGTTCATGATGTGTTATTAACCAACATTTTGCTTGTATGTGATATATACGCATTCATACTGGTTCTTTGGTTGGTTTTTCAGGCTAGACCTACTTTATATCAAGTAGTGAAGGAGATGATTGACAAGATGGGATACGAAGTATGATTGTCTTTGTACTCTGTCTCTCATTCTTAAATCCTTATCTGGTTATATTATGATATTTTTATCAGGTTCTCACCAAGTATAATTTTTTGTTTAATGCAGGTTAGAGCTGTTAGAGTCACTAAGAGAGTTCATGAGGCATATTTTGCTCAGTTATATATTTCCAAGGTATTTTAAAAGACCACACCACACACACACACACAAAAAAAAAAAAAAAGGAGAGGGGGAATACATCCACCTGAAAGTATTGCATGACAATATGACTTATATTTGGAATAGGTTGGAAATGATTCAGAATGTATGAGCTTTGACCTTCGACCTTCAGATGCTATCAACATTGCTGTGAGATGCAAGGTAAATGTTTATAAATTTAATCATATGAATAAATCATCATCTGTAACATTCGGTATTCTCCTAAGCATTGCTTCTTGTAATTCAATTTTTTGCCTTGGCTGATGTGTGAAAAACTTAGTATCTTTCTGGAAAGGTTGAAAATTTTATTTCTGAAAGTAGCATAGTTGTTGAACCAAGTTTCATATGACCAGGATTTGCTGTTAGAGTGAAGTGGTACACGCTGCCCATTGTTAAACCTGGAACTGTTAAAGTTATATTAGTTTGTGCCTTATTTAAACTTATTTTAGAGATTTCACCATTCCATAAATATTGTAGGTGCCAATACAAGTCAACAAGTACTTGGCATACAGTGATGGGATGAGAGTAATCGAATCAGGCAAACTATCAACACAATCTCCTGGTTCAGATGGCCCATTGTTTACTGAACTGGACCGGTAGGTTTTTGAAGATGATTCATTATAAGGAAAATTGGGCATTATGACTTGTCTATAATATGCAGAATTTCTGTCAAGAAACCTTAAAATAGTTCACATTTCTAACACACTCCATTATGGAAGACAAGTATTAACTAAAAGCAACATAATTGCAGGCCAAGTGGTAAGCCTTGTACTGAAACCAAAGAATTCAATCTTTTGCACAACATGTTGAAAGCTGTTGTTGAAGAGCGTTATCAGGATGCTGGTAAATGTCTTGTCTCATTATTTCTGTATCCCTAAAGTTTAAAATGCTCTGTGAATCCAGTTAGGTTCTATAGTTAGGTGATTTTGCCTTGGTACACTACATGCATCAGATTGACAAGGTCACATTTCTTTATGTACAACGGCTGGTGGTTATACTCACTAATGTTTCTACTATTACATTTCATGTTTCTGGTGCAACTGCAGCTTTATGGAGGGACAAACTTAATCAACTTAGGGCTGGGAAAAACACAAATAAAAGGTATGAAACTTATTTCATGTGACATATATATGTTGGCAACCTCTGATATACGTTGACTAACTTGTTTTGTTGCAGATCCTGGACACTTTAAATTGTATATTCAATCCAACATTAGAATGGCAATGCAATTGATAGAGCACATGGTTGAAGTACCTATCCAATCTTCTGCCGACACAAGTTTAATATCTTTGTAAATATTTGTACATACTATATATATAAATAATAAACATTAATGTTAATGCAACATCAGAACTTCATCGCTACTTGTTTCAATCGTTATGAGCTGTTAGTATGTATTGTGATTTGTGGACAATTGCCACTATGAGTAACCCAAGTACTATTTTTAGTGATTATTCAAACTTTAAATGGTAACTCAATGAATAACTAATATTAATATATGATTGTTCTGTACTAAGCCTAAGGTCCATAAAGCAATCAAATGATCTGTCACTCGGAAGATCGTCTCTTTTAACTCGGAATCTGAGACATTAAAGTACAATCTCGACAATCAAGGAAAATGCACGAATAATTGAAATTAAACCATATCAAAAGCTATTTAATTTTGAGCAATGACAATTAAAAAAGTGCATAGTTATACATTATTTTTATATTGACTATCCTTTGTCTTTATTAATGAAATAATCATAACAAAGAGATGGTCAGCCAACGTTCTCCTAGGGTTTCTATTGAGGAAATTGATCTTGTTGAACGTAGCACAAAAAAAGTGAAGAATCGAGAGGAAGTTGATCTAAATCAATCAGGAGTTGGCACGGAGGTGGCGGAAAAATCACAAGATAGTCCGAAGGTGTCTTACAAGGAATCCTTATTGACGACGCCAGATAAAGGCGTGGAGATGATTGATGATCTTTCTTTTGATATTGAAGAAGATGAACCTGTCCCTGAGTATCGCTGGTATAAAGAAGAAGGCCATATGAAGGAAAAATCCTTCTACCCGTGCCCGGTCATTCAAGTCACAAAAGAAGAATTTGATAAATGGTGTAAACCTTGCATGTTTTAATTGTCAAAGTTCTTGGGAAGCGAGTAGAATTGGATTTCATGGAACAACGTCTGAATTGTGATTGGACTACGAAAGGTAAGATTAATGTTATTGATATGGATAGTGATTATTTCCTTATTCATTTTTCAAATGAAGAAGATTACTCCCATGCTCTTACTGGTGGCCTTTGGATGATCGCTGGACACTATTTAATTGTTCAACAATGGAGACCTTTCTTCTTATCTTCAGAGCACATTGTGAGGAAGATAGCTGCATGGATCTGAATTCCTAATTTACCTATTGAATTATATAATCATCGGTTCCTCTAGCGAGTAGGTTCGGCTATTGAAACTGTTTCGAGGGTTATTTGAAATGTTGATTTGAGCCTGAACGTGAGGTTCAGACCCCTTTGTGATGGCAGCATCTGACTTCTTGATGCAGAGATGGCGCCTATCCGAGTTCCTCGTGAGGAGGTGGGGGTGGTACCTACAAGAGACTCTGATGCTTAAGTTAGCAAGGATTTTAAGCAGGTTTTTAGTAGATTAGAACGTGAGTTATACCTGGGGGGTGTCAATGTATTTATAGTAGAGTTTGATGACCTCTCTGGTAGCGGTAGTTCTATCTTATCTTATATCTTGGGAGTTGGCTGGAGCCTATCTTTTTGGTCATTGCTTTCTAGAAGCAGTGACCTCGTCGCGCTGGGTACGCGGAGTTTTGGGCTCCCCAGTCGGTATCTAATTTCTTCCAAGAGGTCGGGTAGAGGACGAAGGGCCCTCCCCTGAGGTCGGCCCTTTTATCCTTATTGAACCTGGCCTTATTCTTGGGTTAGGGTATGAACAGTGCCCCTACTCGAGTCCCGGTCTTTTCATAAGTCATGCTCGAGCATTCACGACTTTTGTTTGTCAGACGTTTCTTTTCTAAATAGGTCGGGCAACCGGCTTTTTGTTGGTTTGAAAATTTAAACGTTACTTTGTTTTAAATGCGGGGCTGGATTGGCGCGATAGTTTCCTTAATTCTTGCGTGCGCTTTAAAGCTTAGTTATTGGGCTCGTTATTCTTTGCCGTTTATAAAAGCTTTGGCGCATCTTCTTCCTCTTCTTTTCTTCATTTCTGGACCCTTCCTTTCTTTTCATGTCTTTTTGTGAAACTATTTTTTATCTTCGATTTATCTTTGCTTCCTAGTTTTTCTCTAAGATATTCTCTTTCTTGGATTCTCCTTTTGTTCGTGATATCACTGCTTGACGCGCATTTGGAACATTTCACGATGTCGTCGTTTGGCGCACCTTTCCTTCTTCGTCTTCCTTCCAGGTGAGTGTTTTTGGTGGCTTTCGCATTTCTCTGCTTGCTCTAGCTGTTTGCTTTGAATGGTTTTGGTGAATGTTAGTAGCTTTTTGGTGTGCCTATTTTGATGGTGATTCACGGCACTTTCTTTGTTCTGGCTTGTTGTCTTTGGAAAATTTTGTTTTCGTTTATGCTTTTGCGAAAAAAAGGGTCTCTTTGCTTTGACTTTCTGTGAAGTGGCTGGTTTACTTTGATTGTATGTGCTGCCCCTGAAGGTGTCGCTGTAATGCTGTAATGTCTTCATTGGAGGGGCGCCTTCTGGTTTGAATGTAATTCATTTTTTAGGAAAGGGGTAGCTGATGATTTTTCAGAGTTTACCCAACCTCTTTGCCCCTGTCCGGGTTACTTGTAGTAATCTCTTTTTGGCTGTTTGTATTTGTAGGTATAACTTTATGTTTTGTAAGGTTCTAACGAAAATGTCCACCAAAGTTCCTTCTGGCCTTCGTGACTGGGTTTATTCTGTAGTCCTTTCTTGTGCTACTGTAGTGGACCGGACATCTATGTTAAAAATTGATCGTGCTACATCTATTCACTTTCTAGGTCGCTTTACAAGAATTTGTGTGGAGATTGATTTGACCAAAAAGCTTATTCCTAGGATCTCGGTTTTTGAAACTGCTTTGAATATTGAGTACGAGGGACTTCACTTAATTTGCTTCAACTGCAGCAAGTATGGACATCGATTGGACTCATGTTTGGAGCCATCAAAAACGGTGGAGAGTCCCCAAGGAGGTTTAGTTACCGAAGAGGAAGGACAGAGGCAGGCTAATCTGAATCCCGAAATTACGGGCCAATTTAGCGAGACTCAAGGGAATCAATCACATCCTGACTTTAAAAAATATAATAAGGAAGCTCCACAATTTGGGCCGTAGATGATGGTTCGACGACCATTGAAGAAAAAATATGAGAAGAAAGTGCTTAACAACAAGGGACCTTATGTTGAGGAAAAAGATTTCTCCAAATTGAAAAATAAGGATTATGCGCAAGACAAGAATAATAGAAAAGGATCCAGGTTTGATATTCTGGCAGAGGGAATCATGAAGGATACGGTTGGGTAAGAGAATCACATGGAGTGCTCTTTAAAGGAAACCATGCTAGTTGGGCTGGCCATATCTAAACCAGAAGCCCAGAAGAATAATGGGCCACCCCCAATTCCTCCCAAGAAAGTGTTGAAAGTTGGAGTGGAAAAAAAACCTGCAGGGTTCCAAAAAAGGCCATGCTATCAAACTTAGGCCCAATGTTAAAGAAAAAATTGCCAAGGCTAAGAACAAGGCCAATGAAAGCAATCTCCCCTTAGTTTATATCTCTAGAACTGAGGTGCAGAAAACCGTCTCCTCATCCACGAGTGCGGAGAGGGCGGCTATGGAAATGGCCATGCTTGAAGACATGAGGCGGCTAAATAAAGCGCAGATAGAGGAATTTGAGGCTGCTAGAATGGTGAAAGAGATGTTCGATGCTCACACTATGAGAAATGACTTCTTAAACCAGGTTCCGACGGGCATCCACGATCTGTCGTCCTCGAAGGTAAGTCTTAGGCACCATCCTTCTCTCTCGGTCACCACTCTTGATCATTCGACTGGAGATCCAGCTAAAAAAATGCAGGTTGCAGCTAATTTTGTTGCTGTCAGTTTTGTGACTCCAGCAAGTGATGAGCGGATAATTTATATGCTTTTTGGCATTGTTTTTTAGGTAGTTTTTAGTAAGTTCAAGCTACTTTCAGGGATGTTTTCATTAGTTTTTATGTTAAATTCACATTTCTGGACTTTACTATGAGTTTGTGTGTTTTTCTGTGATTTCAGGTAATTTCTGGCTGAAATTGAGGGACTTGAGCAAAACTCTGAAAAAGGCTGACAAAAGGACTGTTGATGCTATTGGAATCTGACCTCCCTGCACTCGAAATGGATTTTCTGGAGCTACAGAACTTCAAATGGCGCGCTCTCAACGGCATTGGAAAGTAGACATCCAGAGCTTTCCAGCAAGATATAATAGTCCATACTTTATTCGGAAATTGACGACGTAACTTGGCGTTTAACGCCAAGTACATGCTGCTGTCTGGAGTTAAACGCCAGAAACACGTCATGATCCGGAGTTGAACGCCCAAAACACGTTATAACTTAGAGTTCAACTCCAAGAAAAGCCTCAGCTCGTGGATAGATCAAACTCAGCCCAAGCATACACCAAGTGGGCCCCGAAAGTGGATTTATACATCAATTACTTACTCATGTAAACCCTAGTAGCTAGTCTAGTATAAATAGGATAAGTTACTATTGTATTAGACATCTTTTGACAGTTTAATCTTTTGACTTTGTAGTCTTTGATCATTCGGTCTCTTGATCATTCAGGGGGCTGGCCATTCGGCCATGCCTGAACCTTTCACTTATGTATTTTCAACGGTGGAGTTTCTGCACACCATAGATTAAGAGTGTGGAGCTCTGCTGTACCTCAAGTTTCAATACAATTATTATTACTTTCTATTCAATTCTCTTCTATCCTTATTCCAAGATATACGTTGCACAAAACTTTGATGAATGTGATGATCCGTGACACTCATCATCATTCTCACCTATGAACGCGCGTGACTGACAACCACTTCCGTTCTACCTTAGGTCGGGCGCATATCTCTTAGATTCCCCAACAGAATCTTCGTGGTATAAGTTAGATAGATGGCGGCATTCATGAGGATCCGGAAAGTCTAAACCTTGTCTATGGTATTCCGAGTAGGATTCTGGGATTGAATGACTGTGACGAGCTTCAAACTCCTGAAGGCTGGGCGTGATGACAAACGCAAAAGAATCAAGGGATTCTATTCCAACCTGATTGAGAACCGACAGATGATTAGCCGTGCTGTGACAGAGCATAGGAACGTTTTCACTGAGAGGATGGGATGTAGCCATTGACAACGGTGATGCCCTACATACAGCTTGCCATGGAAAGGAGTAAGAAGGATTGGATGAAAGCAATGAGAAAGTAGAGATTCAAGAGGAGCACAGTATCTCCATACGCTTATCTGAAATTCCCACCATTAATTTACATAAGTATTTCTATCTTATTTTATTTTCTGTTTATTATTAATTATTCGAAAACCCATAAACCAATTTAATCTGCCTAACTGAGATTTACAAGGTGACCATAGCTTGCTTCATACCAACAATCTCTGTGGGATCGACCCTTACTCACGTAAGGTATTACTTGGATGACCCAGTATACTTGCTGGTTAAGTTGAACGGAGTTGTGGAAAGAAAGTGTTGAGTTAGTTTTTAGGCACATGCCAAAGAGACATTATTGTTGATCACAATTTCGTCCACCAAGTTTTTGGTGCCGTTGCCGGGGATTGTTCGAGTATGGACAACTGACGGTTCATCTTGTTGCTCAGATTAGGTAATTTTCTTTTCAAAAATCTTTTTCAAAATTTTTCTTTTCTTTTTCATTTTTCCTAACATTATTTTCGAAAAAATTAATAAAAATACAAAAAATCATAAAATCATAAAAACCAAAAATATTTTGTGTTTCTTGTTTGAGTCTTGAGTCAATTTTTAAGTTTGGTGTCAATTGCATGCCTTTAAAAAAAATTTTCTTGCATTTTTCGAAAATCCCATGCATTCATAGTGTTCTTCATGATCTTCAAGTTGTTCTTGGTAAGTCCTCTTGTTTGATTTTGATGATTTCTTGTTTTGTGTTGTTTGTTGTTTTTCATATGCATTTTTTGTTTGTTAGAGTCCATGCATTAAAGATTTCTAAGTTTGGTGTCTTACATGTTTTCTTTGCATAAAAAATTTTTCAAAAATATGTTCTTGATGTTCATCATGATCTTCAAAGTGTTCTTGGTGTTCATCTTGACATTCATAGCATTCTTGCATGCATTCATTGTTTTGATCTAAAAATTTCATGCATTGAGTATTTTTGTTGTTTTTCTCTCTCATAATTAAAAAATTCAAAAATCAAAAAAATATCTTTTCCTTATTTCCCGCCAAATTTTCGAAATTTTGGGTTGACTTGGTCAAAAATTTTTAAAATTAGTTGTTTCTTACAAGTTAAGTCAAATTTTCAAAAATTTAAAAATCTTATCTTTTCAAAATCTTTTTCAAAAATCATATCTTTTCCAATTTTTCCTCTTTTTCGAAAATTTCAAAAATCTTTTTCAAAATATTTTCAAAATATTTTTCTTATCTTTTATATCATATTTTCGAAAATATGCTAACAATTAATGTAATTGATTCAAAAATTTGAAGTTTGTTACTTTCTTGTTAAGAAAGGTTCAATCTTTAAATTCTAGAATCTTATCTTGTAGTTTCTTGTTAGTTAAGTCATTTTAAAAATTAAATCTTTTTCAAAATATCTTTTTCTTAAAATTTTTTTCTTATCTTTTTATCATATCTTTTTCAAAAATTTTATCTTTTTCAAAATTTGATTTCAAAATATCTTATCTAACTTCTTATCTTCTTATCTTTTTCAAATTTGATTTTAATATCTTTTTCAACTAACTATTTGACTTTTTGTTTGTTTCTTATCTTTTTCAAAACCACCTAACTACTTTTTCCTCTTCAATTTTCGAAAATACCTCTCTCTTTTTCAAAAATTCTTTTTAATTAATTAATTGTTTTAAATTTTAATTTCAATTACATCTTATCTCTAATTTTCAAAAATCACTATCCCCTTTTTAAAATTATTTTCGAATTCTCTTCCTCTTCTCTTCTTCTATTTAATTATTTAATTACTAACACTTCTCTTCACCTATCTTCATCTAAAAAAAAAATCCGAACCTTTTCTTCTACATTCTTCTCCCCTTTCTTCTTCTACTAACATAAAGGAATCTCTATACTGTGACATAGAAGATTCCTCTTCTTTTCTTGTTTTCTTCTCTTTCATATGAGCAGGAACAGGAAAAAAGGCACTCTTGTTGAAATTGATCCTGAACCTGAAAGGACTCTGAAAAGGAAACTAAGAGAAACTAAATTACAACAATCCAGAAACAACCTTTCAGAAATTTTCGAACAAGAGAAGGAGATGGCAGCCAAAAATAATAATAATGCAAGGAGAATGCTTGGTGACTTCACAAAGCCAACGTCCAAGTTTGATGGAAGAAGCATCTCCATTCCTGCCATTGGAGCCAATAACTTTGAGCTGAAACCTCAGCTAGTTGCCTTAATGCAACAAAACTGCAAGTTTTATGGACTTCCATCTGAAGATCCTTATCAATTTTTAACTGAATTCTTGCAGATCTGTGAGACTGTAAAGACGAATGGAGTTGATCCTGAAGTCTACAGACTCATGCTTTTCCCTTTTGCTGTAAGATACAGAGCTAGAATATGGTTGGATTCACAACCTAAGGATAGCCTGGGCTCCTGGGATAAGCTGGTCACAACCTTCTTGGATAAATTCTTTCCTCCTCAAAAGCTGAGCAAGCTGAGAGTGGATGTTCAAACCTTCAAACAAAAAGATGGTGAATCCCTCTATGAAGCTTGGGAAAGATACAAGCAGCTGACCAAAAGATGTCCATCTGACATGTTTTCAGAATGGACCATATTAGATATATTCTATTATGGTCTATCTGAATTTTCGAAAATGTCATTGGACCACTCTGCAGGTGGATCTATTCACCTAAAGAAAACGCCTGAAGAGGCTCAAGAACTCATTGACATGGTTGCAAACAACCAATTTATGTACACTTCTGAGAGGAATTCCGTGAATAATGGGATACCTCAGAAGAAAGGAGTTCTTGAAATTGATGCTCTGAATGCCATATTGGCTCAAAACAAAGTGTTGACTCAGCAAGTCAACATGATCTCTCAAAATCTGAATGGATGGCAACATGCATCCAACAGTACTAAAGAGGCAGCTTCTGAAGAAGCTTATGATCCTGAGAACCCTGCCATGGCAGAGGTTAATTACATGGGTGAACCTTATGGAAACACCTATAACTCATCATGGAGAAATCATCCAAATTTCTCATGGAAGGATCAACAAAAGCCTCAACAAGGCTTTAACAATGGTGGACGCAACAGGCTGAGCAATAGCAAGCCTTTTCCATCATCTTCTCAGCAACAGACAGAGAATTCTGAACAAAACACTTCTAATTTAGCCAATCTAGTCTCTGATCTGTCAAAGGCCACTTTCAGTTTCATGAGTGAAACAAGATCCTCCATTAGAAATCTGGAGGCACAAGTGGGCCAGCTGAGTAAGAAAGTCATTGAAACTCTTCCCAGTATTCTCCCAAGCAATACAGAAGAGAATCCAAAAGGAGAGTGCAAGGCCATTGATATAATCAATATGGCCGAATGCACAAGGGAGGAGGAGGACGAAAATCCTAGTGAGGAAGACCTCCTGGGACGTCCCTCAAGCAAGAAGGAGTTTCCTATTAAGGATTCAAAGGAATCTGAGGCTCATATAGAGACCATAGAGATTCCATTAAATCTTCTTCTGCCATTCATGAGCTCTGAAGACTATTCTTCCTCTGAAGAGGATGAAGATGTGACTGGAGAGCAAGTTGCTCAACATTTAGGAGCTATCATGAAGCTGAATGCCAAGTTATTTGGTAATGAGACTTGGGAAAATGAACCTCCCTTGCTCATTAGTGAACTGAATACCTGGATTCAGCAAATTCTACCTCAAAAGAAACAAGATCCTGGCAAGTTTTTGATACCTTGTACCATAGGCACCATGACCTTTGCAAAAGCTCTGTGTGATCTAGGGTCAGGGATAAATCTTATGCCACTCTCTGTAATGGAGAAGCTGGGGATCATTGAGGTACAACCTGCCTTGTTCTCATTACAATTGGCAGACAAGTCATTGAGACAAGCTTATGGAATAGTAGAGGACGTGCTAGTAAAGGTTGAAGGCCTTTACATCCCTGCTGATTTCATAATCTTAGACACTAGGAAGGAAGAGGATGAATGCATTATCCTTGGAAGACCTTTCCTAGCTACAGCAGGAGCTGTGATAGATGTCAACAGAGGTGAATTAGTCCTTCAATTGAATGGGGACTACCTTGTGTTTAAGGCACATGGCCATCCCTCTATGACAAAAGAGAGTAAGCATGAAGAGCTTCTCTCAGTTCAGAGTCAAGAAGAGCCCCACAGTCAAACTTTAAGTTTGGTGTTGGGAGGCCACAACCAAACTCTAAGTTTGGTGTTAAGACCCCATATCCAAACTCTAAGTTTGGTGTTGGCACTATACAACATTGACCTGATCACCTTTGTGGCTCCATGAGAGCCACTGTCAAGCTATTGACATTAAAAAAGTGCTTGTTGGGGGGCAACCCAATTTTATTTATCTAATTTTTTATTTTATTTTATTTTATTGTTATTTTGTGTCTTATTAGGTACATGATCATGTGGAGTCATGAAAAAAAAATATAAAAATTAAAAACAGAATCAAAAACAGCAGAAGAAAAAATTCACACCCTGGAGGAAGCACAGGCTGGCGTTCAACGCCAGTAAGATGCATCTGGCCGGCGTTCAACGCCAGAACAGAGCATCATTCTGGCGCTGAACGCTAGAAACAAGCAACATTCTGGCGCTGAACGCCAGGAATGTGCCTAGAGAAGAAAAGCTGGCGCTGAACGCCAGTAACAAGCATGAAACTGGCGTTCAACGCCAGAAACATGCTTTACATGGGCGTTGAACGCCCAGAATGTGCACCACACGGCGTTTAAACGCCAGAATAGTGTGCAAAGGCATTTTACATGCCTATTTGGTGCAGGGATGGAATTCCTTGACACCTCAGGATCTGTGGACCCCACAGGATCACCTCAGGATCTGTGGACCCCACAGGATCCCCACCTAACATATTCCCACCTTACCTCCTAATCCTATTTTTGTGATTACTCTTCCCCATGTCACACTTCCCAACAACTTTCACCAATCACCTCAATTCCTCTTCCCAATCAACCTATTCACCACTCACATCCATCCACTCTTCCCCATAAACCCCACCTACCTTCACAAATTCAAAACCATTTTCCCACCCATTCCTACCCTAAATGGCCGAATAAACACTCCCCCCTCTCCCTATATATACCCTTCCATTCTACTTCATTTTCACAAACACAACCCCCTCTTCTTCACCTTGGCCGAACCTACATCTCTCCCTCTCCTCCATATTTTCTTCTTCTTCTTCTTCTTCTTCTTCTTCTTCTTCTCTTCTTTCTTCTATTGCTCGAGGACGAGCAACATTTTAAGTTTGGTGTGGTAAAAGCATAAGCTTTTTGTTTTTCCATTACCATCAATGGCACCTAAGACCGGAGAATCCTCTAGAAAAGGAAAAGGGAAGACAAAAGCTTCCACCTCCAAGTCATGGGAGATGGAAAGATTCATCTCCAAGAGCCATCAAGACCACTTCTATGATGTTGTGGCAAAGAAGAAGGTGATCCCTGAGGTCCCTTTCAAGCTCAAGAAAAATGAGTATCCAGAGATCCGACATGAAATCCGAAGAAGAGGTTGGGAAGTCCTAACTAACCCCATGCAACAAGTCGGAATCTTAATGGTTCAAGAGTTCTATGCCAATGCATGGATCACTAGGAACCATGATCAAAGTATGAACCCGAGTCCAAAGAATTATCTCACAATGGTTCGGGGAAAATACTTAGATTTTAGTCCGGAAAATGTGAGGTTGGCATTCCACTTGCCCATGATGCAAGGAGATGAACGCTCCTACACTAGAATGGTCAACTTTGATCAAAGGTTAGACCAAGTCCTTACGGACATATGTGTGGAAGGAGCTCAATGGAAGAGAGACTCTAAAGGCAAGCCAGTCCAACTAAGAAGACTGGACCTTAAGCCTGTAGCTAGAGGATGGTTGGAGTTCATTCAACGCTCCATCATTCCCACTAGCAACCGATCTGAAGTTACTGTGGATCGGGCCATCATGATTCATAGCATCATGATTGGAGAGGAAGTAGAAGTTTATGAGGTCATCTCCAATGAAATCTACAAAATAGCCGACAAGCCCTCCACCATGGCACAGCTAGCTTTTCCTCAGCTTATTTGCCATCTATGTTACTCAGCTGGAGTTATCATAGAAGGAGACATCTCCATTGAAGAGGATAAGCCCATCACCAAGAAGAGGATGGAGCAAGCAAGAGAGACCCTCCACGGTTCTCAAGAGATGCATGAGGAAGCTCATCATCAAGAAATCCCTGAGATGCCTCAAGGGATGCACTTTCCTCCCAACAACTATTGGGAACAGCTCAACACTTCCTTAGAAGATTTGAGCCACAATGTTGAACAATTAAGGGTGGAACATCATGAGCACTCCATCATTCTCCAAGAAATAAGAGAAGATCAAAGAGCAATGAGGGAGGAGCAACAAAGGCAAGGAAGGGACATAGAAGAGCTTAAGAACATCATTGGTCCTTCAAGAAGAAGACGCCACTAAGGTGGACTCATTCCTTGTTCTTATTTCTCTGTTTTTCGTTTTTTTTATGTTATGTTTATCTATGTTTTGTGTCTCTACTTTATGATCATTAGTATGTAGTAACCATGCCTTAAAGCTATGAATAAAACCCATTAATCCTTCACCTCTCTTAAATGAAAAATGTTTTAATTCAAAAGAACAAGAAATACATGAATTTCGAATTTATCCTTGAATTTAGTTTAATTATATTGATGTGGTGACAATACTTTTTGTTTTCTGAATGAATGCTTGAACAGTGCATATGTCTTTTGATCTTGTTGTTTATGAATGTTAAAATTGTTGGCTCTTGAAAGAATGATGAACAAAGAGAAATGTTATTGATGATCTGAACAATCATGAAATTGATTCTTGAAGCAAGAAAAAGCAGTGAAAAAGAAAGCTTGCGAAAAAAAAGAGAAAAAAATGGCGAAAAAAAAATAGAAAGAAAAAGAAAAAGCAAGCAGAAAAAGCCAATAGCTCTTAAAACCAAAAGGCAAGGGTAAAAAGGATCCAAGGCTTTGAGCATCAATGGATAGGAGGTCCCAAGGAAATCAAATCCAGGCCTAAGCGGCTAAATCAAGCTGTCCCTAACCATGTGCTTGTGTCATGAAGGACCAAGTGAAAAGCTTGAGACTGAATGGTTAAAGTCATGATCCAAAGCAAAAAGAGTGTGCTTAAGAGCTCTGGACACCTCTAACCGAGGACTCTAGCAAAGCTGAGTCACAATCTGAAAAGGTTCACCCAGTCATGTGTCTGTGGCATTTATGTATCCGGTGGTAATACTGGAAAACAAAATGCTTAGGGCCACGGCCAAGACTCATAAGTAGCTGTGTTCAAGAATCAACATGCTTAACTAGGAAAGTCAATAACACTATCCGACATTCTAAGTTCCTAGAGAAGTCAATCATTCTAAACTTTAAAGGAAAAAGTGAGATGCCAAAACTGTTCAGAAGCAAAAAGCTACAAGTCCCGCTCATCTAATTATAATTAATATTCATTGATATTTTGAAATTTATAGTATATTCTCTTCTTTTTATCCTAATTGATTTTCAGTTGCCTGGGGACAAGCAACAATTTAAGTTTGGTGTTGTGATGAGCAGATAATTTATACGCTTTTTGGCATTATTTTTTAGGTAGATTTTAGTAAGTTCAAGCTACTTTCAGGGATGTTTTCATTAGTTTTTATGTTAAATTCACATTTTTGGACTTTACTATGAGTTTGTGTATTTTTCTGTGATTTCAGGTAATTTCTGGCTGAAATTGAGGGACTTGAGCAAAACTCTGAAAAAGGCTGACAAAAGGACTGCTGATGCTGTTGGAATCTGACGTCCCTGCACTCGAAATGGATTTTTCTGGAGCTACAGAACTCCAAATGGTGCGCTCTCAACGGCGTTGGAAAGTAGACATCCAGATCTTTCCAGCAATATATAATAGTCCATACTTTATTCGGAAATTGATGACGTAACTTGGCGTTGAACGCCAAGTACATGCTGCTGTCTGGAGTTAAACGCCAGAAACACGTCATGATCCGGAGTTGAACGCCCAAAACACGTTATAACTTAGAGTTCAACTCCAAGAAAAGCCTCAGCTCGTGGATAGATCAAGCTCAGCCCAAGCATACACCAAGTGGGCCCCAGAAGTGGATTTATATATCAATTACTTACTCATGTAAACCCTAGTAGCTAGTCTAGTATAAATAGGATAAGTTACTATTGTATTAGACATCTTTTGACAGTTTAATCTTTTGACTTTGTAGTCTTTGATCATTCGGTCTCTTGATCATTCAGGGGGCTGGCCATTCGGCCATGCCTGAACCTTTCACTTATGTATTTTCAACGGTGGAGTTTCTGCACACCATAGATTAAGGGTGTGGAGCTCTGCTGTACCTCAAGTTTCAATACAATTATTATTACTTTCTATTCAATTCTCTTCTATCCTTATTCCAAGATATACGCTGCACAAAACTTTGATGAATGTGATGATCCGTGACACTCATCATCATTCTCACCTATGAACGCGCGTGACTGACAACCACTTCCGTTCTACCTTAGGCCGGGCGCATATCTCTTAGATTCCCCAACAGAATCTTCGTGGTATAAGTTAGATAGATGGCGGCATTCATGAGGATCCGGAAAGTCTAAACCTTGTCTATGGTATTCCGAGTAGGATTCTGGGATTGAATGACTGTGACGAGCTTCAAACTCCTGAAGGCTGGGCGTGATGACAAACGCAAAAGAATCAAGGGATTCTATTCCAACCTGATTGAGAACCGACAGATGATTAGCCGTGTTGTGACAGAGCATAGGAACGTTTTCACTGAGAGGATGGGATGTAGCCATTGACAACGGTGATGCCCTACATACAGCTTGCCATGGAAAGGAGTAAGAAGGATTGGATGAAAGCAATGAGAAAGTAGAGATTCAAGAGGAGCACAGTATCTCCATACGCTTATCTGAAATTCCCACCATTAATTTACATAAGTATTTCTATCTTATTTTATTTTCTGTTTATTATTAATTATTCGAAAACCCATAAACCAATTTAATCTGCCTAACTGAGATTTACAAGGTGACCATAGCTTGCTTCATACCAACAATCTCTGTGGGATCGACCCTTACTCACGTAAGGTATTACTTGGATGACCCAGTACACTTGCTGGTTAAGTTGAACGGAGTTGTGGAAAGAAAGTGCTGAGTTAGTTTTTAGGCACATGCCAAAGAGCCATTATTGTTGATCACAATTTCGTCCACCAGCAAGCAGAGCTGGGTGTTTCTGAGTTTGGGTCCCTCCGTTATTTTTACTCTATTTTTATGATTATTATAATCTGGAATTGTAGAGATGATGGAGGGAAGACCTTTCCTTCTCTAATTAAAGAATTGAGAAAAGAGTTTCTGCTAATTTCTTTGTTTTACTCGAGACCCATGTGAGTGGGGGACAGAGGTGTGGATATCCGTAAAATGATGGGCTTTGATGGAGTCTTTGTCAAAGAAGAAAGAGGTCATGCTGGTGGTATTTGGTGCTTATGGGACACTAATATTTGGAAAGTGGATGTGATGGACCATTGCTCGCAAGTTATTCATATGAAGGTATCGACAGGTAATCATAATCCATGGATTCTTTCGGCAGTGTATGGTAGCCCTCAGAGAATTAATCAAAAGGGACTTTCGGGCAATATTCATTTGTTTAGAAGGAGTAATAACCTTCCTTGCTACTTCGTTGGAGATTTCAACGCCTTCCTTCTTGATTCCGAGCGTGGAGGAGTGTTTTTAATCAGAGCAGAGGTTCTTGTTAGGACTTCCAATCGTGTGTTAATGACTGTGAGTTAATTGATTTGGATTTTGTTGGGTCCCCTTTCACTTGGAAAAGGGGGAATCTCTTGGAGAGGCTTGATAGAGGTTGATGTAATCTGGATTGGCGAATTACTTTTCTAGAAGCTTTTATCAAGCACCTTCCCTACCTTAAGTCCAATCACACTTCGTTATGTCTCAATCTATCTTCGATGATGACACCTAATAGAGGAAAAAGGCCATTTAGATTTATGGCTTCCTGACTTTCACACCCTGTGTTTGAAGATCTTGTCAGTAGTAGCTCGAAACTTGATGAGTCTTGGTCTAACTGCATGCTTTCCTTCCAAGATGCTTTAAAAGAGTGGAACTTATCTATCTTTGGTAATGTCTTCAAAAGGAAAAAAATAATTATCATGAAATTACAAGGGCTGTCTGTGAGCATGAGTAACAAGTATAGCTCTTATCTTGAGAAATTATAGAGTGTCTTATGGAAAAAATACGAAGAAATTCTAGCCCAAGAAGAGATGATTTGGTTCCAGAAATCTAGATGTAAATGGCTGGAGTTCGGAGACCGGAATACTAAATAATTCCATGGCACCACACTTGCTAGAAGAAGAAGAAGAAGAAGAAGAAAAAGAAGAAGAAGAAATAAAGTTCTCTTCCTTCAAGATGATAGTGGTAATTGGATTTCAGATAAGCCATGCTTAGAGAATATGGCTACTGAGTTTTATATTAAGCTTTATAGTGATGAAACTATTGTTGTGAACTATATTCTCGAAAATGATTTTCCTCCTCTGTATCATGGTTCAGTAGCTATGTTGGATGCACCTTTAATAGCGAGAGAGATCAAAGATTCCATTTTCAGCATGGGAGGAATGAAAGCGCCGGGATTGATGGCCTCCAAGCCATCTTTTATCCAAGTAAGTGGGATCTGGTTGAGCCCGATCTCTGAAGGTTGCTTTTTTGTATCTCTGAAGACCCCTTGAAAGTAGCTGAGATTAATGAAACTTTGATCACCCTGATCCCAAAAGTTAAGCTAGCGACCAACCTCAAATAGATGCATTCGATAAGTCTATGCAATGTCTCTTACAAGGCTGTGACTAAAATCCTTTCTACAAGATTAAGAAAAGTTTTGGAGCATTTGGTTTCTCCTACACAATGCAATTTTGTTCCTGAAAGACATAGTTCAGACAATAACATCATTGCTCAAGAGGTGATATATTCTATAAGGAATAAAAGAGGTCAGAAAGGTTGGATGACAATAATGATCGATCTTGAAAAAGCTTATGACAGACTTAAATGTAGTTTCATCAAAGATACCCTAATTGACATTGGTTTTCCTCAACACTTCGTTAATTTGGTTTGTGCTTGCATCACTACTCCAAGGATGAGACTTCTCTGGAATGGAGAGGTGCTCGAGGAATTTTCCCCCTCTAGGAGTATTCACCAAGGAGACTTAATTTCTCCTTATATCTTTGTTCTATGTATGGAGCATTTGTCTCAACTAATCAATACAGTAGTTGGTCATGGGTTCTAGAAACCTATCCATCTAAAGAAGGATAGTCCCAACCTCTTCCATCTTTGCTTTGCGGATGATCTTTTTTTTTGCAGAGGCTAATATGTAGCAAGCTGACATTATCAGTCGGATGCTTGAGGTTTTCTATAACAGTTCTAGTCAGAAAGTTAATATTGAAAAGACCCAGATTTTTTTCTCATAATGTGGGCAATAATGTTAGAGAAGATATTAGTGAAGCTCTCTAGTTTACAAGAACAGATGACTTAGGAAAATATCTTGGAGTTCCCATCCTTTACAACAGAACATCAAAAGACACCTTTAATGGGATAATCAGTAGGCTCAATCTTTAGCTTAGTAGCTAGAAAGCTTCTTCTCTATCTCTAGTAGGATGAACTACCCTAGTGAAATCTATCCTTTCTTCTATTCCTAGTTATAATATGCAAAATGATAGTTTACCTATTGCTACTTGTAATGAGATTAATTGTAAATGCAGGAACTTTCTATGGGAAGAGACGGATAACACGAAAAAGGTGCATATGCTCAACTGGAGGGAGATCAGCAAGGAGGGTTAGGTATTCGTCATGCTAAAGACCTCAATCATGCCTTTATGATGAAGGCTGGGTGGGGTCTTATTGAAAGGCTTGATGCTCTCTAGACCAAAGTCCTTTGTTCGAAGTGTAAGTGCAGTAGTAATATTATACCAAGGGTGAAAAGAAGAAGTTGTGACTCTAATATGTGGAAGGGCATTTGCAAAGCATGGAGTGATGTAGAACGTAATACTATATGGCGCATTGGAGATGGGTCTAGAATCAAATTCTGGAAACATAGATGGCTGCTGTTCCGAGGGTTACCTGAAACTATAGGTCGATCTCGGTCGAGATCTTCTGTGTTGGTCGGAGCCGATGTGTCTGGTGGGCATATAGTCGCCGGAGCTAGTGTGTCCGACTTGTGGTACTGAAAGTGCTGCTGATCCTTCATCCCCGGAGGGTGGGGGTACCTGTAAGGGACTCTGATGCTTAAGTTAGCAAGGGTATTAAGCAGGTATTGAGTAGAATCAGAGTATGAGTTATACCTGGGTGCTCCAGTGTATTTATAATGGTGAGATGTGGCCTTCTGTGGATAAGATAAGTTAGTTATCTTATCTTATCTTTTATCTTTAAGTGATGTCATCTTATCTTTAAGGGAACCGCCCTTCTCTCTGTAGGCTTGGGCCGCTTTAGGATTTGGGTCATGTTTTCGTGGGGACTTGACCGAGATCTTTGGGAAGAGGTCGGGTTGTCCTGACCTGAAGAGGTCGGTCGCTTTGTCTGTCGAACATCCCGGGTCGGTCATCTCGACCCAGGATATGAACAGTGCCCCTGCTTGAGCTCGGTCTTCTTTTTTGAGGTCGAGTCTTTGACTTCGGTCCTTCTTTGATGAAGCCGAACTCAAGCATTTTGTCGTTTTCTTTGTAGCTGCTTTTGAATGTAGAACGTTTCCTCTAAAAGACGCGCGCTTTTATATTAGCACTTTTTCGGGAACGTGCGAGGGTTTAATGCTTTCTTTAATTTTGAGCATTAATTTCCCCGTTTCCCCTGGGCTCTTTACTTTGATTTTGAAAAACCCAGAAAACGGTTTCTCTCCTTTTATTTTCCTTGTAACCTCTTCGTAACTTTTTCCACTTCTCTCTTCGCTCTCTGTCTTTCGCTTGCGTTTCTGCTTCCTGGCGTTAGTGGCGTCGCTCGGCGGTTTCCTAGGCAACTTTCGTTTCTGCCCCTTTTTCGAAGTTTCTTCCGTCTCCAGGTTAGTCCCTTTTCATGCTTTCTCTTTGATTGTGGTGTTGTGAAGAGGTTTCGGTTTTGATCCTCTCTTTTTGGCAAAGTTTGGATCTTTCTGTTTTCCTTGAGCCCAAGATTTGTTGAAATGTGCTTTCTGAGAGTTTCTCTATCTTCTGCATGATCCTTTTCGCCTTTGTTGGGTGCCTCTAGGGCTTTGCATGTTTTTGTTATTTCTGTTCTTGGTACTGCTTGTCCGTGTCTGTTCCTTTTTTATTTGAAGGTTGCTTTTGTCTGCTCTTTAAAAAGGTTGCATCTTTTAATGGTCTCTGCTTGGCGTGCTTTTTGCTTAAAAGTGTTTGCTGTTTTGGATTCTTTTTGAGAAATGCTGGGATGCAAACTTCACATTATTTTTCTGGGAGCCTTGCCTTGTTACTGCCTCCAAAGGATGCCCCAGGACTTTGGTTTGAGTCTTGGGGTTTTCCTTTTCTTGCTTTTCATTGCCTGAGAAGTATTAACCGAGTTGTTTTCTCTTTTGTCCGAGATGTTTGTAGTAACCTCATTTTCTTTTCTTACTTGTAGGATTAGTTGGCCTCATGTCTTCTTGTAATAATATTGTAGAGATGTCGTCCAGAGTTCCCGAGGGGATGTCCGATTGGCTGGACTCCCTTGTTTTGTTGTGTGTTTCTGTTGTGGATGCTAAGTTTTGCATAGAACTGAGGAAGCGCCATAGGATTTGTGGTAACAATGCCCGTGAGGAGGATTACGAGCTTGTTGCCCCTGATTCTGACGAGAGAGTTTGCTTTCCGTCTTCTGTTGAGGGAGAGCGTCCCTTCTTTTATGCTTACGAATACTTTTTTAGTCAATTGAACGTTTCTTTTCCTTTTACTGCTTTTGAAACCGACCTGTTGTGATCGTGTAACATTGCTCCATCCCAGCTTCACCTGAATTCCTGGGGTTTTATTAAAATTTTCCAACTTCTCTGTCGTGAACTAGATGTAACACTTTCCCAGACTCTTTTTCTTTACTTGTTTGTTTCCGCCAAGCCTGGCAGTTCTTCAAAAAAGAAAGCTTCTTGGGTTTCTTTCCGGTCTGCCCAGGGCCATAAAGTGTTTGCGATGTATGATGAGTCCTTTAAGGACTTCAAGAACTACTTCTTTAAAGTTCGAGCTGTTGAGGGGGCCCGCCCCTTTTTTCTTGATGAAAGTGATGAGCCTGCTTTTTCTCTAGAGTGGCAAAAGAATGTAAGAGTGCCACGTTACACATGGGAAATGCTTAGTGAGGTTGAGCGGGCCTTTATAGTTGTTCTTGAAGATTTGTGGGGGAAGCCTCCCCATCTGGATACGAAGAGATTTTTGAGTGATCCATCTTTGGTTCGAGCTACTTTGGGTACTGTCTGATTTATTTTATACTTGCTTCCGAGCTTTTCTTCTCCTATGTTGTAACTTGTCTTTTGTGGTTGATTTTTGTGTTTTTCAGAGATGTCGAAGTATAATGATTCTATGAAGGCCTTCAAGAAGGCGAAGAAGGCAATTACTGCTTTAAACATTTTGGCCAAGGCGGCCGGAGAGGGATCTTCTCAGGTTCCAGTTAAACCTCCTATATCTAGTTCTCCCGGGCCGAGGAAAGCAATTCCTATTCCTCAGGTTCGTCTGGTCGATCCTCCACAATCTTCTGCTGCAGCTTCTGGTGCCCCTCTTAGTAAGAAGCAAAAAACATCCGAGCCCTTCAACCTGGATGCCCCGGATTTTGATGCTATTGAGTTTGTTGACCGCCCCCTATGGTGGGCTTTCTATGGACGACGTTTTTCTTCTTCAGCATCTGGATTTTATCACCAAAAGTAGTGTGAAGATGGCTCATATGGGTGCGGCTATATTCCGAACAGTTCAGGGAATTCCGATTCATGCCACAAAATCCTTCATGGAAGAGGCCAAGTCGGAATTTGATCGAATCAAGGGTCTGAAGGAGGAGTTGGAGGTGAAGTTGACGAAGGTGGAGAAGGAGCTGGAGGGTGAGAAGGCCAGTTCTATTGCCTTGGCTGCTTCTTTGAAGCTGGCTGAGGACATAGCATTGAAACATAAGGATAGCTATGTCTCGGCTTATAGGGAATTGATGCATCTTCAGGAGGATTTGGAAACTGCGCGGGTTAATTATGGTGAGCTTCAAGGTCACCTTGTGGGTAGCGTAACTGCTGCTTCCGAGAACCTGATGGAGCAGTTCCGGGTTGTTGCTCCTGATGCCGACTTGACTCTCATCAGCCTGGATAATGTTATGAGGGATGGTAAGATTGTCCCTTATGACCAGGATAATGATGAGACTGATCCTCCCCCAGCGCCTTCTCTTAAGGTGTCGACCTCCTCTGTTCCTCCCGTTACATCTGATCCGGATTGCCAGATTCTGAACCGGGATGATGGAACCGTAGATGTTGTGCCCCTTCAGACTCGCCCTCCATCTCCCCGTACTGATGCTGCCGGGAAGGCTCCTGATCTTAGCTGATCTTTTTTCTGGATATTTGTGTAAATAGCCCGATTTGTGGGCTTTTGAACTTGTTTTTGTAAATGATGGTTTGTTGACTGTTGGTACTCTAGTTGCTGTTTTTAGCAAATTATTTTGAAAACAAAATGGTTTCTCTGAGGCTGATTTCGGTGGCCTCTTTGAAGCTTTATCATACTATGCTTTCATTGTGCTCTAGCAGGGTGTCTGTCGGAATCTTGTTGCTTGGCCTCTTTAGATTGCTTTTGTGTTTTTGTTTGTAGCTTGGATCCTTTTGAGGTCGTGACTTGTGGGGGGTCCAACTTGTTTTTCGGTTTCCTCGCTTTTGTTTTGTGTTTTTAGCGCCTTATGACCGATTTCTTTATGTTGGTCCCCTTCTAAGTTATTTTTGTGATCCCCTTTTCTGGGCCTTTACCAGGTCTCTTTAAGGGATTACTTTTATAACTTATCTTTGTAGGAGACTGACTTTGTTAGGTCGATCTCTTCTAAGTTGTTTTTGTAATCCTCTTTCTTGGACCTTTGGCAGGTCTCTTTCAGGGATTACTTTTACAACTTGTTTTGTAGGAAACCGACTTCGTTAGGTCGATCTCTTCTAAGTTGTTTTTGTAATCCTCTTTCTTGGACCTTTGGTAGGTCTCTTTCAGGGATTACTTTTACAACTTGTTTTGTAGGAAACCGACTTCGTTAGGTCGATCTCTTCTAAGTTATTTTTGTAATCCTCTTTCTTGGACCTTTGTTAGGTCTCTTTCAGGGATTACTTTTACAACTTGTTTTGTAGGAAACCGACTTCGTTAGGTCGATCTCTTCTAAGTTATTTTTGTAATCCTCTTTCTTGGACCTTTGGCATGTCTCTTTCAGGGATTACTTTTACAACTTGTTTTGTAGGAAACCGACTTCGTTAGGTCAATCTCTTCTAAGTTGTTTTTGTAATCCTCTTTCTTGGACCTTTGTTAGGTCTCTTTCAGGGATTACTTTTACAACTTGTTTTGTAGGAAACCGACTTCGTTAGGTCGATCTCTTCTAAGTTATAGCAATTCCTCTTTAATAGGGTTGGCCAGACCTCTTTCCAGGGATTCGCTGATAACTTGGGTTGACTTGGTCCAACTTTTTAGTGTCGGCCAGTCTTTTTAAGTTATTATATAGTAATCCATAGGACCTCGTCAGGTTCTTTTTTGGGATCACTTTCGATAACTTCTTGCATTATTTTGTGTTCATCTTTGCCGATTTATAGATGGTAGTTTCTGTCCTGGTTTAATCGACCTTTAGGTGAATCGCATTTTCACCTTTGTCGGTCGATCATTCCTATCAAGATTGTATAGTGAATTTGCTCTTCACTTTTCTGTTTGATCCGTTGCTTTATAATCGGACGATGAATGCTTCAGATTAATGCGTCTTGAGAACTTTGTAGAATATCTGAAATGTATTTTATTTAAAGAAAATGCAAATATATACAGGTGGGAGTTTTTTATACCCTTAAGTCGGATTAAATCTTAATCTTGACGCCTCATTAAAAAACCTTTTCAGGAAAAAGAATGCGTCTTGTGATGAGTCCTTTATCTAACTATAGTACCTTCTCAGGTTACAGGCGTGCCATGATCTGGGGAGTTCTCGTCCCTTGAGTTCGGACAGTCTGTAGTAGCCCTTCCCAAGTACTTCTGTGACTCGGTAGGGTCCTTTCCAATTAGCAGCCAGCTTTCCTTCTCCGGGTCGAGTTGTTCCAATATCATTTCGGATTAAGATGATATCGTTCTCTGCGAAATCTCTTGGCACTACCCTTTGATTATACCTGGAAGCCATTCGTCGCTTTAATGCCTCTTCTCTGATCCGAGCTCTTTCTTGGATTTCTGGAAGTAGGTCGAGCTCTTCTCTTTGGAGTTGAGAATTTGTTTGCTCATTATAGTGGACTACTCGAGGAGATCCTCCTTCGACCTCTATTGGAATCATTGCCTCCACTCCGTATGCTAGTCGGAATGGTGATTTGTTTGTGGTAGAATGGGGGGTCGTTCGATACGCCCATAGGACTTGTGGGAGTTCCTCGGCCCAAGCTCCCTTTGCTTCTTGTAGTCTCCGTTTCAACCTGGCCAATATGACTTTGTTGGCTGCTTCGGCTTGTCCATTGGCTTGGGGATGTTCGACGGAGGTGAACTGATGTTTTATGTTCAAGTTGGCTACTAGTTTTCTGAAGCCTGCATCTGTGAATTGGGTGCCATTATCCGTGGTGATGGAGTATGGAACCCCAAACCTTGTAATAATGTTCCTATATAGGAATTTCTGACTTCTTTGAGCGGTGGCGTTAGCTAGGGGTTCTGCCTCGATCCATTTTGTGAAGTAGTCTACCCCTACTATGAGGAACTTGACTTGTCCCGATCCCTGGAGAAAGGGTCCGAGAAGATCGAGTCCCCACTTTGCAAATGGCCAAGGTGAGGTCATGCTGATGAGCTTTTCCGGCGGGGCGATGTGAAAGTTGGCATGCTTCTGACATGGTGGACATGTCTTTACAAATTCTGTAGCTTTCTTTTGTAGAGTTGGCCAATAGAGTCTCGCTCGTAGTACTTTTTTAGTGAGAGCTCGTGCTCCGAGATGATTACCACAAATGCCGCTGTGTACCTCTTCCAAGACTTCCTTTGTATTGGAGGTCGGTACACATTTTAACAATGGTGTTGAGATCCCTCTTTTGTATAGGGTGTTGTTTATGATAGTGTAGTACTGTGCCTCCCTTTTTAACCTCTTTGCCTCCTTTTCATTTTTGGGAAGCGCTTCTGTTTTGAGGTAATTAATTATGGGGGTCATCCATCCTTGATCCCGACCTGTTATGGCTAGGATTTTTTCTTCTTCTGATATTGATGGGTTCTGTAGTATTTCCTGGATGAGGCTTCTATTGTTGCCCCCTGGTTTGGTGCTGGCTAGTTTTGAGAGCGCGTCAGCTCAGGCATTTTGCTTACGGGGTATGTGGCAGATCCTATATTCTCCAAGTTGTCCGAGCTGTTCTTTGGTTTTACCCAAATATTTGTTCATGGTAGGATCTTTGGCTTGGTAGCTTCCCGTTATTTGTAAGGTAACGACTTGTGAGTCACTGTAGATATTGAGTTTCTGAGCTCCAACTTCCCTAGCCAGCTTCAAACCAGCTAATAACGCTTCGTATTCTGCCTGGTTGTTTGAGGCTGGGAATCCGAATTTCAGGGAAAGCTCAAGTTGGGTTCCTTGGTTGCTTTTGATTATCACACCTGCGCCGTTTCCGGCTTTATTTGAGGAACCGTCCACGTATATGTTCCACTCTATGAGGATTTCTGTGGTGTCTGTGAATTCTGCAATGAAGTCGGCTAGGTATTGTGATTTGATGGCTGTCCGTGCCTCGTATTGGAGGTCAAACTCAGACAACTCGATTGCCCACTGTAGGATTCTTCCTGCTAGATCTGTTTTTTGCAGTATCCCTTTTATGGATTGGTTGGTCCGAACTTTGATGGTGTGCGCTTGGAAGTATGGGCGAAGTCGTCGGGATGTGAGTATCAAAGCATAGGCGAACTTCTCTATTTTCTTGTAGTTCAGCTCTGACCCCTGTAGTGATTTACTAATGAAGTAGACGGGTTGTTGTCCCCCTTCATCTTCTCTAATTAGTGCTGAGGCTATTGCCCGACTTCCTACAGCGAGATATAGTATGAGTGGTTCCCCCTTTCGTGGTCGAGATAGGATGGGGGCTGTCCCAGGAATTCTTTAAAGTCTCGGAAGGCTTGTTCACATTCCTTTGTCCACTCAAAGTTTTTTCCCTTCCTTAAGGTAGCGTAGAAGGGGAGGGATCTTATTGCTGACCCTGTTAGGAATCTAGACAAGGCTGCTAGTCTCCCATTGAGTTGTTGGACTTCTTTGACGCAGGTCGGGCTTTTCATATTGAGTATGGCCTGGCATTTATCTGGATTTGCCTCGATTCCTCTTTGTGTGAGCATGAAGCCCAGGAATTTTTCTGCCTCTACTGCGAAGGTGCATTTAGCCGGGTTGAGTCGCATGTCGTGCTTCCGTATGGTGTTGAACACTTGAACCAAGTCGGTTAGTAATGTTTCTTCGCTTTATGTCTTTATCAACATGTCATCCACATAGACCTCCATGATTTTTCCGATGTGGTCTGAAAAGACTTTATTCATTAGCCTTTGATAAGTGGCTCCTGCATTCTTAAGGCCGAAAGGCATTACGATATAGCAATAATTTGCTTTTGGTGTAAGAAATGAGGTCTTTTCTTGATCCGGTGGATACATTAGAATCTGGTTGTAGCCTGAGTATGCGTCCATGAATGAGAGATACTTATATCCTGATGAGGTATCGACTAGAGCATCGATGCTTGGGAGTGGATAAGGGTCTTTTGGGTAGGCTTTGTTGAGGTCGGTATAGTCGGTGCACATTCGCCACTTCCCATTTGACTTTTTCACCAAGACGACGTTTGCTAGCCATAGTGGGTATTTAACTTCTCTTATATACCCTGCCTCTAGTAGTGCCTGTACTTGTTCTTCTACAGCTTGAGACCGGTCTGGCCCGAGTTTTCTTTGTCTTTGTTGTACCGGACGGGATCCCGGGAAGACTGCCAGCTTGTGGCTCATTAGTTCGGGATCTATGCCCGGCATGTCGGCAGCTTTCCATACGAAGAGATCAACATTATCTCGTAGAAACCGTATTAGCAATTCTTTTGCGTCTTCTTTCAGGATCGTGCCAATATTAGTTGTTTTGTCCGAGGTATCTCCGATCTGGACTCTTTCTATTTCTCCTTCGGGTCGTGGGCGGAGTTCTTCTCGTCTCTGATCTCCGCTGAGTTCGATCGTGTGGAACTCTCCTCCTTCGCCTCGGAGATTTAGACTTTCGTTATAATAGCAACGCACCATCTTTTGATCTGCTTTTATTGTAGCTATCCCTTCTGTAGTTGGGAATTTCATACATAGATGTGGAGTTGAAACTATTGCTCCGAGTTGATTTTACGTTGTCTGACCTATTAAGGCATTGTAGGCTGAGCTTACGTCGACCACGATATAATCTATCTTAAGTGTTCTGGATTGGTTCCCCTTTCCGAAGGTTGTATGTAACGATACGTATCCTAGTGGCTGTACTGGGGTATCCCCAAGTCCGAACAGGTTGTTCGGGTATGCTCTTAGCTCTTTTTCTTCTAAGCCAAGTTTGTCGAAGGCAGTTTTGAATAAGATGTCGGCGGAGCTTCCTTGGTCAATTAATGTGCGGTGGAGGTTGGCATTTTCCAATATGATTGTGATGACCATGGGGTCGTCGTGTCCTGAGATGATTCCGGATGCATCTTCTTTGGTAAACGTGATTGCTGGGATGTCTGGTACCTCTTTCTTGCCTTCGACATGATACACTTCTTTGAGGTGTCGCTTGCGGGATGATTTGGAGATTCTTCCTCCGGCAAATCCACCGTGTATTACGTGGATATGTCTTTCTGGTGTGCGGGGTGATCGTTCAGATCGTCCGACATCTTCATCCCTTCTTCTTTTTCTTGGTTCTTCGTCCTGGTTGGCCAGGAACCGATCTAGTTTTCCTTCCCTAACTAATTTCTCTATGACGTTTTTTAAGTCAAAGCATTCGTTGGTGGAATGTCCTCGGACTCGATGGTACTCACAGTATTTGTTCCGATTTCCTCCTCCCCTTTTGCCTTTAAGTGGCCGAGTTGGGGGTATTTTTTTCGTATGGCAGACTTCTTTGTAAATATCTACCAGGGATACCCTAAGAGGGGTGTAGTTATGATATTTTTTATTTTCTCTCCGGAGCGATCTTCTTTTTTCCTGGATTCTTTATCTTTATCTCGGTAGGTAGAACCGAACCTTGAGGCTTCCCCAAGTCGAGAATTCTTGTACTTCGTCTAGGGATGTCGGGTACCTCTTTGATATAGATTGGCTAAATGGTCCTTCTCGTAGGCCATTTATGAGACCCATGATGGCAGCTTCTGTTGGTAGATTTTTTATATCCATTCATGTTTTGTTGAATCTTTCCATGTAGTTGCGAAGACTCTCCCGTTCTCCTTGTTTGATCCCTAGTAGGCTGGGTGCGTGTTTGGCTTTGTCCTTTTGTATGGAAAATCGGGCCAGAAACTTTTTGGCCAGGTCGTCGAAACTCGAGATGGATTTTGGAGGTAGGTTGTCGAACCATCTAATGGCTGTCTTGGTAAGAGTTGTTGGAAAGGCTTTGCAGCGAACCGCATCTGAGGCGTCAGTGAGGTACATTCTACTTCTGAAGTTGCTGAGATGGTGGTTGGGGTCCGAGGTGCCGTCATATAGAGTCATATCCAGAAGTTTAAAATCTTTTGGGATTTTGGTTTTCATAATTTCCCTGGTGAATGGATCTTGATCTTTCTGAAAGCTATCCTCTGTGGAGGGTCGTGTAGCTTTAGTTTTGAGATCGGCTTCGAGTTTCATAAGCTTTTCTTCTAATTCTCGGTGCCGCCTTATCTCCCGACGTAGATCCTCTTCTTTTTCGCGTTGATGTTGGGCTTCTTTCTCAAGTTGCTTCAATCGATTTTGAAGTGCTTCTATCGCCCCAAGATTTGATGAATTTTTGTCTCCATTAGATTCTGGAGTATCTTTAAGTATAGCATCCGTGTTTTTGTGTGGCATTCTATCTTCCAAACCTGAGTCGTGGTCGTTGTCATGGTTGTCCGCCATGGTGCTGGGATGACTTCCAGGTTCCCCGGCAACGGCGCCAATGTTCCGAGGGTTACCTGAAACTATAGGTCGATCTCGGTCGAGATCTTCTGCGTTGGTCGGAGCCGATGTGTCTGGTGGGCATATAGTCGCCGGAGCTAGTGTGTCCGACTTGTGGTACTGAAAGTGCTGCTGATCCTTCGTCCCCGGAGGGTGGGGGTACCTGCAAGGGACTCCGATGCTTAAGTTAGCAAGGGTATTAAGCAGGTATTTAGTAGAATCAGAGTATGAGTTATACCTGGGTGCTCCAGTGCATTTATAATGGTGAGATATGGCCTTCTGTGGATAAGATAAGTTAGTTATCTTATCTTATCTCTTATCTTTAAGTGAGGTCATCTTATCTTTAAGGAAACCGCCCTTCTCTCTGTAGGCTTGGGCCGCTTTAGGATTTGGGTCATGTTCCTCTATTTGGGCCTTTCCTTGGGCTTTTGTGGGGACTTGACCGAGATCTTTGGGAAGAGGTCGGGTTGTCCTGACCTGAAGAGGTCGGGTTGTCCTGACCTGAAGAGGTCGATCGCTTTGTCTGTCGAACATCCCGGGTCGGTCATCTCGACCCAGGGTATGAACAGCTGCCAACCTTGGATAGGTTAGAAAATTATACAACTCAGGTAATGATTAGTTTGGACTTGGATGCCTCCCTGATAAGCTTTTGGAATGTTTCAGGTGAATGGGATGGTGAGAACTAAGATTATCTTTCGTTGGATATAGTTCAGAAAATTATGGCTATGTCACCGCTTTACTTTGGAAGAATGTTGATCATGTAGCTTGGGACCGAACTTTGGATGGAGCTTTTAGTCTTCGAATAGCATACTAAAGCATTATTAAGGATCCAGAAATGCCGAATCATACCTTCAATCTAATTTGGAATTGGAACGGGCCTGAGCGTATCCGCACCTTCCTCTGCCTAGTGGCGCAGAAGGCTATTCTCACTAATTCAGAACGAAGACAAAGACATATGAAAAATTCAGCCTTGTGCACCAGATGTAACCGTGACGAAAAAAGTGTTCTTCATGTCCTTCGTGATTGCTATGTAGCTAAAGAAACTTGGCAGTTGTTGAACCCTCAAATCTATAAGGGCGACTTCTTGACTACTAATACGAAAGAGTGGATTAATACTAATCTATCTAAAGATCGGAGGTGGGCTTTCTTATTTGGGATTGCAACCTCTTCCTTATGGTATTTTCGGAATAAGTGGGTGTTTGAAGGCAAAGCTAATACTTTGAAGAATATGTATGACTCCATTCAAGCTCGCTGGGTGGAGATTGATAGGATATGGAAAAACATCTACCCAAAAAAGACCCCAATCTGACTGATGTCTTGATTCGGTGGCTTCCCCGCCAGAAACAATGATTAAAATGAATGTGGATAGCTCCTTCTTTAGCCATAACAATAATGATGCTTATGGAGGAGTGTTTCGGGATCACCTATGCAGATTCGTTAAAGCCTTTGCTTGTAATTTAGGGAGTTACTCTATTATGCAAGCAAAACTTTGGGCTATTCTCAAAGGGCTACAACTTGCTATAACTAATGGTTTGCATAATATTTTGGTTGAATCTGATTCCCTGATGGCTTTGAGTTTTGTAAGAGAAGGGTGCCCCAACTCCCACCCTTGTGCCTCTCTTATAGAATATATTCGGATCCTAGTGAGTCGTGTTCAACATATTGCCTGGAGACATTTTGCGTGAACCTAACCCAGTGGCTGACATTCTTGCAAAGAAAGGCCAGGAGCTTATTCATGGCCTTCATGTGTTTGACTATCCCACTTCTGAAATAAAATCAGCATTGCGTCTGGATGGAATAGGAAGCTTTAGCCTAACAGGGTCAGGCTAGTCTTGGTTTCCCTTTGTTAGGTGTCTCTTTTGTTTTGCTTGCTTGTGCTCTGTTTTCTTTTGCTTCTTGGGGTCCTTAACTCTTTTTTCTCACCAAAACAAAAATATTGACTATCCTTTAAAAATTGATTTATTACACATTTAAGCATTGCAATATCTAAGTAAACACAAATTTTTGCCGTTCAATGAACAATTTCTGAGGTCCTAAGTTCGCGAGAAGGTGAGTTCATTTCTTTTGGAATATTGGTGTGGTCAATGGGGACTAAAGAATAGTGGTTGATAAACTTGTAATTTATGATGATTTTTGAATTGAAAAGAGTAGAATCATCAATTTAACTTGCATTTGTTTCTTAAAAAGGCATATTTTTTATGAATTTATCTTCTGGTTGTGCTTAATTGATTGAAACATGTTCTTTAGGCTTATAAAATCCTGAAATTAATTTTACTTTTTTTCACTTGATGTCATAATATGTTTGTCTGAGTTGTTAAAGGCTTAGGAGGTAAGAATGGTTTGGAAAGATAAAAAAATAAACATGTAAAAGTGGAGGTTTCATAAAAAAAATGAAAAATTGGCAAAGCTGCAGATATGCGTACGCATTATTCGTGTGTACACTTGATGTTCATGCGCATCGTGCATGCATATGCACCATAAACAGCGCGTGACTCATTGAAAATAGCACGTAACTCGTAATTTGGAGGCCATTTTGACCCATTTCAGACCAATTTTTTAGTCATATTCGAAACAAGCTTTGAGGGGGATGACACAATATAACACATTCACACACACTTATTTTCTTTTTTTTTTTCAAATTTTAGAATCTTGAATTTTAAAAAGAGAAGCTCCAACTTCTCTTTAGGATTTAAGGGTTTCTTATGAACTTTTGTGTTGTTTTTAAATTTTAGTTTGTTTAATTGTAGTTCTTAACTCATAATTTCTTATTTTGCTACTCTAATGCCTTAGAATTTCTTGTTACTTTATCTATTTTGTTATTAGTCCTTGAATCCTTGTTAAATTTTCAATTCTCTTTAATGAAATATGCTTTATTTTTGCTTACTTAGGATATTATTGTTGCTTTCTTAAATTGAGTAGTTATAGGTTTTATTATTCTTGCAATTTATGATACTTTGTTTTTATGTACACCAAGTGTTTGATAAAATGTTTACATTAGTTATGGAGTAGATTTTTCTCTTTCTCTTGGCTTGGAATTGAGAAATTAGGTGACCTTGAATCATTAGTGTCCAGGGACGCTAAACGCTGATTCTGGCGTTTAGCACCAGTAGCGCGGAGCCAACTTTAAGGAAAGGGCTTCATTAGTTAGATTTGGATCATATTTATCTTATTTTATTTCATTTTAGTTATTTTTTATTCCCAAACACAATCTTTTGGGCTTTAGTAGTAATTAGTTTTAGTTTTAAATCAAATTAGATTAGATATAAAAGGGAAAAGATTTAGCCCTTCAGAGGATCTTCTCTCTTACGCACTTTCACCTTTTCTGAATCCTAGTTTTCTCTTTGAGCCATGAGCCACTAAACCTCTTTAGTTAAGGTTAAGAGCTCTATTTATTTCTATGGATTAAGACTATTATTATGCTATGTTAATTTATGTATTGATTCAGTTTCAAGGATTACTTTCGTTCTTCATCTTATGAATCTGGGTATATCAGAAGAACAACCCTTGTTCTATATGAATTCTTGTGATTCTTGGAAAAGTTATCTCACTTGATTACTAGCTTGAAAATAAATTCCTCCTAAATTGCTAATTACTTGGACTTAACAGAATACGTAATATATAATCCTCTTATATTTGGATAATTAGAGTTTTTGTGGCTAATAAACTAGAATTGAACATAACCCTCTAATCTATATTAAGTGACCAATGCATTGGCGTGCGGTTGATTAGGTTAGAGGAGACTAAATTACTAAAGAATTATGGTTTAGTCAATTACAATTTGCCATGAAATGAATCTTGCATGATTAAAATAGTTGGCAAGAAAATTTAATCTGGAAGAATATATAACTCCAAAACCTCAACTATCTTCTCACATACGTTTCACACCGATTCTACTATTTGTTTGTCTCATTCTCTGCATCAGTAGTTTAATGCTTTTGAACCTCAACACCATTTTCTGCTTGCATGACTAAGTGATTCTTTCGACTATTGTTGCTCAATCCATCAATCCTTGTGGGATTGACCTTCACTCACCTATGGTATTATTTGGTACGACCCAGTGCACTTGCCAGTTAGTTTGTGAACCTAAAATTTTGCGCGAAGTTTTAGACGCCGTTGCTGGGGATTAACTGCAATTGACAACTAATCGTTGTTTGATTGTTTAAATTAGGCGTTCTTAGTTCTTAGTTTTTATTGGTTTTTGTTGTTTAAAATTTTCAAAAATTTAGTTTAATTCTATTTCAAATTTTTCTCTTAATTTTTGAAATTAAGTTTGGTGTCCCCCTTAGTAATTTTTATTTTATTTTTTCGATTAATTTTTTTCAGTTATTTTTTAATTTAGTGATTCAATTTTCTTTGTTGACTTTCAAAATTTTTAGTGTTATTTGTTCAGTTTATTTTATTTTGTTTCCTTTACACAGGATACCTCATTAGAAATTCTCTATATTCTGCCATAGAGATTCCACTTTTCTTTATTTTCTGTTGTTCATGAGCAGGAACAAGAATAAAGAACCTCTTCTAGATTTTGATCCTGAGATTGAAAGGACCTTGAGGCAGCATCTACAACAAGCAAGAGCTTATAAAGCCAGTGAGAACCTCAGGGATAACTTTGAGAAAGAAGTTGAAGAGTCCACTATGGAGCTCAACAACAACAACAATGTGGTTAATGCCAATGTTGTTAATCATCCTCCTAATATGCCTATAGAACTTAGGAGAACACTTGGCTCATATACTGCTTCTAGTCCAAATTTTTATAGGAATAGCATTGTTGTACCCCCTATTGCTGCAAACAACTTTGAGCTGTAGCCTCAGTTGATCTTTCTAGTGTAGTAGAATTGCCAGTTTTACAGACTTTCGCAGGAAGACTCGAACTTGTTTATTTATAATTTCCTACAAATTTGTGACACTGTGAAGACTAATGGAGTCCATCATGATGTTTACAAGCTACTTCTCTTCCCATTTGTTGTACGGAACCGAGCTAAACAGTGGCTTGACATTCAGTCCAAGGAGAACTTGGACACTTGGAAAATAGTGGTCAACAGATTTCTGACCAAGTTCTTTTCACCTCAGAAGCTGATTAAGTTGAGGATGGATGTTTAGACTTTCAGGCAGAGAGAGGATGAGTCTCTCTATGAAGACTGGGAAAGGTATAAGTTGATGCTTAGAAAGTGTCTTCCTTATATGTTCTTTGACTATATACAGTTGCAGATATTCTATGATGGAGTCTCTGAAATCGCCATGATGTCCCTGGATAATTCTACAGGAGGATCACTTCATATGAAAAAGGCCCCAGATGAGGCCATAGAGTTGATTGAGATGGTTGCCAACAACCAATATATATACTCTTTTGAGAGGACCTCAATAAAGAAGGGAGTCATCGAGTTGGATACCTTAGATGATATTCTTGTCCAAAATAAGGCTATGTCTCAGCAAATTAATGCTATTACACAACACTTGAGTGGAATGCAAGTTTTAGCTGTCAGTGCTCAAGACACTTCCTACAACATGAGTGGTGGCTTCCCTCAAGGTGAGACTTATGACTATGGCCAGTTTACTTTTGAACAGGTTAATTTCATGGGTAATTTCTCTAGATCCTCCAACAATGATCCATTTTCTAAGGCATATAATCAATAGTGGAGGAATCATCCTAACTTCGGGTGGAGAGACCAATCTCAGAGGTAACCAAACTTTAATAATTCTCAAGGCAGTTTTAATCAGAATAATTTTAACAACTGCCAGTTTCAAGCCTCTCAGCCACATCTCAGCCTTATAATACTCCTGACTTGGCTTCTATAGTTGCAAAACCCTCCAAGAACACTCATAGTTTCATGCAGGAAATCAGGACTTCACTTCAAAACTTGGAGATACAAGTAGGTTAGTTGAGCAAGCAAACATCTAAGAGGCCTCCTAACACTCTTCCTAGTGACACAGTATCTAATCCAAGAGAAGAGTGCAAGACTATCATATTAGTAAGTGAACTAGTGACAGAGGAGGAAGTACAAGTTGCTGAGGGATAAAAAAATAGAGGCTCCAGAAAAGACTGAGGGTACCATAGCACACGCCCCACCTAACGCACCTGAGCACAAGCCAAAGTTGCCATATACCCTCAGAAGCTCCAAAAGGAGAACAAGGACAAGGAATTCTCATAGTTCTTGGAAGTTTTTAGAAAGTTGCAAATCAATATTCTTTTTGCTGAGGTTCTGGAGCAAATGCCTCTCTATGTCAAGTTCATGGAAGGTTTACTCTCTAAGAAGAAGACTTTAAAGGAAAATGAAACAGTGGTCCTGACCAAGGAATGTAGTGTAATAATTCAGAGAAAACTGTCAAAGAAGATGCCAGATCCAAGGAGCTTTCAGATTCCATGCACTATTGGGAGCATAACCTTTGACAAAGCCCTATGTGATCTTGGTGTAAATATCAATTTAATGTCCTTGTCTGTGATGAATGATACGCGAAAATTAAGATTCACGTACAACCGGCAAGTATACCGGGTCGTATCAAGTAATAAAACTCACTAAGAGTGAGGTTGATCCCACGGAGATTGGTAGATTAAACAACTTTAGTTAAATGGTATATTTAGTCAAGCAAACATGGTTTTGAATTCATGAGAATTGATTTTTTTTTTAATGTACTTACAGAAAATTAAATGACAAGGAATTTAAAGAACTAGAATAAAGGAAGAGAATGAAAGTAAATCGCTGAAAAATTAAGGTGCAAGAAATTTAAATGACATGGAAAGTAAATTGCAAGGAAGTAAATGTTGCAGAATTTAGAGAGCAGAGGAATAGATTGCAGGAAGTAGGAAGCAGAATATAAGTGACAGAATAATAAATTGCAAGAAAGTAAAAGGGAATTGGGTAGTGGGTATTCAAAATAACTAAAGAACAAAAGAGATGAGAATTAATGATGGAGAGATCATTAGGGATCAGAGATGTAAATTATCATGGATTGACTTGGTTCAACTCCTTCTCAATCATGGGTATAGATCCATGGCTGATTGTGAATAATTGGATCCCAATCTCTTGGCAATCCAATTTCTCTCAATACAATCAATTGCCACTCTCGTGATCTAATTGGTCATGAGAAGAGGTGAAGCTCAATTTCTAATCCAAAGCCACACAACTTCCAGGATCTCAACCAAGGGAGGTTACATCTCACATACCAACCCAAAGTGTATTGATCAAAGAAATCATGAAAGGATAACTCTAAACTGAATTCTATGGATTCTTTCTCAAGTTCACCATACAATTCATATAGATTCAATCCTTCTCTCGAATGTAATTGAATCTGTGAAGAACAAGAGTTTCCTCTTGGATGAACCACTTGAATTGAAAAAGAGAAGAATTGTTGTCAACCCATTCAAATAAACAGAGCTCCTCCCCCTAATGAAGGTGGAGTTTAGTGAATCATAGCTCTAAATTCAACAATAATTGCAAAGATAAACATTAAAATTGAATAGAGAAGAAAATGAAGAATGAAGAAGAAGAAGTTCTTCAAACTGAAATTTGAAAGTTGCAAGAAAAACAAAATAGCTTTCGGGTATACTCCCCAAAAGTTATGAAAGCTATATACGTAAACTACTAAAAGTGCAAAAGTAAAAGTCTCTAAGTGTGGGAGAAGAGTCCCCCATTCAAAATTTAACTCTATTTATACTACTCCTAAGACTCATTTGGAGGTCCTCAATTGGGTTGGCAATGTGGGCTTTTCCATGGTTAAGTTCCTGGTCCAATGACGGAAGAATTCCTCTTTGAAAGTGGTGAAGAGAACAAGAGCAATTCCTCATCAATTCTAGCCCATCTAGGCGTTGTTGCCAACAACGCCAGCTTTATACAAGTTGGCAACGTATTTCCTGGGCACCAGGCTTGGTGCTTGGGCGTTGCCAGCCCAAGTTGTTGCTAAACACTTGGCCTTTTCTGAATTCAATTTTTAGTGCCCAAAGTTGCCTCTTGTTTGAGCTTCAATTTTGTGCTTCACCATAGTCTAATATACATGGTTGAAAAGCTCTGAATGTCAGCTTTCCAACGCAACTAAAATCACCTCAATTGGATCTCTATAGCTCAAGCTATGTTCCATTGAAGAAGACATGGTCAGGCAGTCTGGCGTTTTTGGTGAACACGCCCATGATAACGCCCAAGGTTTCTGGGGCTCTAAATGAAGCTGACTTTTGAACCTTCAAATGAACTCCAATACCTCACTATGATATATGGTTGGAAAGCTCTTGATGTCTACTTTTCAATGCCACTGAGTTCACCTCATTTGGAGTTTTCTAGCTCAAGATACACGCCCTTGAAGAGAGCCACATCAAGCTGCCTGGGCGTTGTTGCCCACGTTGCTGGCAAACACGCCAGCAACAACGCCAGGCTCTCTTTTCTTCTTGGCTTGGGCGTTGTTGCCCACGTTGCTGGCAAACACGCCAGCAATAATGCCGAGATGCCTTCCTCCTCCTTGCTTGGGCGTTATTGCCCACGTTGTTGGCAAACACGCCAGAGACAACGTGCCAACATCTCCCCTGGTAGCTTCCTGGCGTTGCCAACTTGGTCTTCACGTTGGCAACGTGAAATGCACCTTCCCTGGTAGCTTCCTGGCATTGCCAACTTGGTCTTGACATTGGCAACGTACAATGCATCTCCCCTGGTAGCTTCCTGGCGTTGCCAACTTGGTCCTCAAGTTGGCAACGTGCAATGCTCCATTTCCTTGTTCTTGGGGCTTAAAGATGACTCTGATTTGAGCTTTCATTTCATGCTACATTATGGACTATTATATATCGTTGGAAAGCTCTAGATGTCAGCTTTCTAACACAACTGGAAGCATGTCAATTGGATCTCTGTGGTTCAAGTTATTCATCCTTGAAGAGGGGGAGGTCAAGCTACCAACTCTGCTGAACACACACTAGCACGTTGCCAACTTGGTTTCCAAGTTTCCAACGTGCTGTTCTTCCCTGGCAGCACCAAATGGGCGTTGGCAACTTGGTTTCCAAGTTGCCAACGTGCTGTTTGCTCCTGGTTGCACAAAATGGGCGTTGCCAACTTGGTTTCCAAGTTGCCAACGTGCTGTTTGCTCCTTGTTCCCAGCTTTCCTTGCTCCAATGTCCTCTTGCTTCATTACCTAACATAAACCAAGGAATTCTCTTCAAAGTTTTGTCATCTAATACAAAAGTTTTCAAGGGAATCATTCACCTCAATTTGCATATAAACTTCTTGAATCATTTGCATAGATTATGCCAAATTTCACTTAGTTCTTGGTTTATGAATGCATGGAGGAAAACTCACAAAATTGCTTGTTTATTTCAAAGAAAGTGAATGAAACTAAGCTAAAACTAACTAAACTAACTAGTTAAAATGGCAGATATGCGAATGCATCACAACACCAAACTTAAACCTTGCTTGTCCTCAAGCAAGAAAAGAACTATGCACAAAGATTTATTTTAATTAGAATGAGTTGAGGAATAGCTTGTAATACCTTGGTGAGTGAAGTGATTAAGTGATAGTGGGGTGAACTCTGAATTTTGTGTTCATGCAAGGGTCCCAGTGCTTATTAGTCCTTACATTTTGGAAGTCTTAGATCTTAGGACTTTCATTCAAATGATATCATGGAAATCTCTCTATAGGTAATCACCTTGAAGCAGCTCGTAGTTTCTTTGTCTTGGCCTTGACTTTAAGTGTCATGTCTCAAAGCGGCTCTTTAGATAAGCTTTCAATTAATACTCCCAAACCAGTTGGTTTTAAGGTATTAGGTGTTGAAACACCCCTTAGGATTTACTTGCTCAAGCCTCTCTCTTTGATACAATTCTACCACAAGCATTTAACTAGGATAGTAACTCTTTGAGTTCTCATTTCTTTCTTTTTCTTCCTAGTAATTGATGCTCAAAGCCTTTTGCCATGTTCTTTTGTTTTTCTGTTTCTTTTGCTTTCTTTTTTTTTTTTTTTGCTGCTTCTTGGATCAATAAATGTTTGAAATTTTCCATAATACTTCTTTGAACTTTGTTTCCTACCTATGAGCTCCCATGCAAGTTTTCACAGACATGTAACCTCAATACACAATCATACAACTAGAACCACCACTTTTCTTAATCCTTTGCTTTCCTCAAAACAAATTTTTGACTCCTTTATCATTCTTTTTAAAGAGATGTTCTCTGTTTGCATTCTTATAGATATTGAGTGCAAGCAATTTCAAGAGTATGGTGTTATAATGTATCAAACATCTTAGTTATTGAACTACAAAGAGGTTATAACAAGTAGATAAACAGGGGTACAATATAACTTTCAATCATAGCAGTTTGAATACAAGACAATCACTCAACAATACAACCTTTTGGAGTTTACTTGCTTTACTCCTTATCATCATTATTATTGGTCTTTATATCCCTTTTTGTCTCTTTGGTTGATGATGCTTAACCCTTCCCAAGATTGAAGTGACTGCCTATAATGAATTTTGGAAGGTGCTTGTCCCCAAGCACTTAAGAGATGGTTAGCATGCATGTATGCTTGTGATCTTCTAGACATAAGTTGGTGTGAGAACACCAAACTTAGTTCCTTGCTTACTTTAATATGCAATAAAATGAATGCATGCAAGAAACATCAAGTGCTTCTATTAAGGAAATAAAATTTAAATTAAAAGTGGCAATTGTTAAGTAGTTTTTCTGATTGTTTGGAGCAAGTGACTAATCATGCAGAGGGTTAAAATGTGTCTTTAATGAAACTTTTTGGTGGAACACCAAACTTAGCACCTCACATTCACCTCTAAATTCTGTTGGTGTGCAACACCAAACTTAGCTCCTTGCAATGCAGATAAATATACTTAACTCTTTTATTGAATTAACTAAGAAAAAAAACTACCTTTGGTTGGGTTGCCTCCCAACAAGCGCTCTTTTAGTGTCATTAGCTTGACATGTTGTTCCTCACTTTCTTCCTCTTCTTCCAGTTGGTTAAGAGGAATGACCTCAAGGGGGAAGAAGTTTCAGTTGTTGTCCCCTTTCTTGGTCTCCTCTCAGCAAGCCTCCTTTTGTACATAGTTTGATTGAGCTTGCTTGCTGGTTCAGGGGAAGGATGTTTTGCAGTTGACCTTCTCTTGAATGTTGTCCTTGGTATCTTGGTCACAATCCTCTTCTTGGTGCTTTTGTTAATTGTCTTCACTTCTTGGATGTCAAGACATGGTTGCTGTGTGATTATTAGAGTTTTATCTTCATCAAGAGCCTCTTGAATTGGTAGTTCCATGAGCCCTTCCTCTATGCAACTTTCTACTTCATTGGAGTGTGGACTCCCTTGGTTATTTTCCTCCCTCACAACCTCCTTCTTCATTGGGATTTCACTTGGCATAAGGGCCTCTTTTTCTTGCTCTTCCAATTTCTCTTTTATAAATTGGTCTTCATCCTCAATGCTTGGCAATCCTAAGTGTTTTCTTATTTTCTCTAAGTGCCCATCCATCTTCTTGAAGAGGATTTCTTGTTCTTTCCAGGATTGTTCTTGTCTTTCCAAGAGTTCTCTATTTCTCTCATGAATTTCTAGGGAACTTTGGAGGCATTGTTCTATTTGTAGCAAGAGAGGAGAAGGTTGGGGTGGATTTTGTGGAATTGTGGATGTTGTGGTGAAGTGTTGTTGAGGGATATGGAATGAATTGTGTGGGTAATCAAATGTATTTTGTGGTTGATGAATTGAATTGTATGTATTTTGGAAGGAATTTTGTGTTGAGGCAAACTCAAGTGGTGAAGAATTTTGATATGAAAAATTTTGAGGTGAGGTTGGATAATTAAGAGGTGATGGCTCTTGATGGATGGGATAGGAAACATTGAATTCTCCTTGGTTTTGTCCTTCCCAATCACAATTCGGATAGTTGTCCCATTCATAGGAGTATGAATCATCTTGTGTTCTTAGGAGGTATCCCATTTGGTTTGATTGCTCAAACCCCATCATTCTTTGTTCTTGATTTTCCCAACCACAATTAGTATGGTAACTTGAATCATTTTGTGGTGGTGAAAAATATTCCATATAATTCTCTTGCTCATCTTGTGTCTCTGAAGCAAATCTCCATGGATTGGAGTGCTTAGAATTTATATTTTCTTGGTGATATTTCCAGCCACCATTAGAGATTGGTGGTGGTGGGTGATATCCCAGAAAGTTTGTTTGATCAAAAGATGAGGTAAACTCCATTTAAGTTTTGTAAAACACAATCACCAAAGCAATTGAAATTCATGTCTCAGATGAGAATTTCAAAGTGAGACAATAACATAAACACCTTAGTGTCAAAAAGAAAACAAAAAATTAAAAGAACTGTACAAATGGTGGACGAAATTGTGATCCTTATTCTTTAAGTTGCACTCCTTGTAAAATTATGGAATTTAAGAAATTGGCACGAGGGAACCATGGATCATTTGTGATCAATGTTCTAACTATTTTGAGAGGCATCATTATTATGGCACTGGTTGAATCCACAACTCCGTTCAACTAACCAGCAAGTGTACTGGGTCGTCCAAGTAATAAACCTTACGTGAGTAAGGGTCGATCCCACAGAGATTGTTGGTATGAAGCAAGCTATGGTCACCTTGTAAATCTCAGTTAGGCAGATTAAAAAGTTATAGGTTCCGAAAATTTATAATAAAATAAGAAAATAGATGATATAATAAAAAGGGATAGAATACTTATGTAGATTCATTGGTAGGAATTTCAGTTAAGTATATGAAGATACTGTAAGGCTCAAGGACGCCTGCCCTCCTACTACTTCAACTCAATCCTTCTTACTCCTTTCCATGGCAAGCTGTGTATAGGGGTTCACCATCAGCGGTGGCTACTTTCAATCCTCTCGGGAAAATGGTCCTCTGCGGCTGTCACTCGCATGGCTAATCGTCTGGAGGCATCACCCATGGTTGATGGCTACATCCCATCCTCGCAGTGAAAACTACGCTCACGCACTCTGTCACAGCACGGCTAATCACTGGTTGGTTCTTGCTCCTACTGGAATAGAATCCCTTGATTCTTTTGCGTCTGTCACTAACGCCCAGCAATTGCAAGTCTGAAGCACGTCACAGTCATTCATTACCGGAATCCTACTCGGAATACCACAGACAAGGTGAGACTTTCCGGATTCCCAGGATCCTACTCGGAATACCACAGACAAGGTGAGACTTTCCGGATCCTCATAAATGCCGCCATCTATCTAGCTTATACCACGAAGATTCTGTTGGGAAATCTAAGAGATACACATTCAAGCTCTGTTGCATGTAGAACGGAAGTGGTTGTCAATCACGTGCGTTCATAAGTGAGAATGATAATGAGGGTTATCTAATCATCACATTCATCATGTTCTTGGGTACGAATGAATATCTTGGAATAAGAATAAGAGAGATTTGAATAAAAGAAAATAGAATTGCATTAATACTTGAGGTACAGCAGAGCTCCACACCCTTAATCTATGGTTTGCAGAAACTCCACCGTTGAAAATACATAAGTAAAAGGTTCAGGCATGGCCGAATGGCCAGCCCCCTAAAACGTGATCAATAGCCTCTTAGGATGAAAAACAAAACAAAACTGAGACCAAAGATGTCTAATACATTAGTTAAATGTTCTATTTATAATAAACTAGCTCCTAGGGTTTACATGAGTAAGTAATTGATGCATAAATCCACTTCCAGGGCCCACTTGGTGTATGTTTGGGCTGAGCTTGATCTATCCACGAGCTGAGGCTTTTCTTGGAGTTGAACTCCAAGTTATGACGTGTTTTGGACGTTCAACTCCGGATCATGACGTTTTTCTGGCGTTTAACTCCAGACAGCAGCATGTACTTGGCGTTCAACGCCAAGTTACGTCGTCAAATTCCAAATAAAGTATGGACTATTATATATTGCTGGAAAGCTCTGGATGTCTACTTTCCAACGCCGTTGAGAGAGCGCCATTTGGAGTTCTGTAGCTCCATAAAATCCATTTTGAGTACAGGGAGGTCAGATTCCAACAGCATCAGCAGTCCTTTTTGTCAGCCTTTTTCAGAGTTTTGCTCAGGTCCCTCAATTTCAGCCAGAAATTATCTGAAATCACAGAAAAACACACAAACTCATAGTAAAGTCCAGAAATGTGAATTTAACATAAAAACTAATGAAAACATCCCTAAAAGTAGCTTGAACTTACTAAAAACTACCTAAAAACAATGCCAAAAAGCGTATAAATTATCCGCTCATCAACAAAGCAAAAAAAATGCTTGATCTAAATTACCATTCACTTAATCATTGTCAATCTTTGCCATTCCCCGGCAACGGCGCCAAAAACTTGATACGCGAAAATTAAGATTCACGTACAACCGGCAAGTATACTGGGTCGTATCAAGTAATAAAACTCACTAAGAGTGAGGTCGATCCCACGGAGATTGGTAGATTAAGCAACTTTAGTTAAATGGTATATTTAGTCAAGCAAACATGGTTTTAAATTTATGAGAATTGATTTTTTTTTAATGTACTTACAGAAAATTAAATGACAAGGAATTTAAAGAACTAGAATAAAGGAAGAGAATGAAAGTAAATCGCTGAAAAATTAAGGTGCAAGAAACTTAAATAACATGGAAAGTAAATTGCAAGGAAGTAAATGTTGCAGAATTTAGAGAGCAGAGGAATAGATTGCAGGAAGTAGGAAGCAGAATATAAGTGACAGAATGATAAATTGCAAGAAAGTAAAAGGGAATTGGGTAGTGGGTATTCAAAATAACTAAAGAACAAAAGAGATGAAAATTAATGATGGAGAGATCATTAGGGATCAGAGATGTAAATTATCATGGATTGACTTGGTTCAACTCCTTCTCAATCATGGGTATAGATCCATGGCTGATTGTGAATAATTGGATCCCAATCTCTTGGCAATCCAATTTCTCTCAACACAATCAATTGCCACTCTCGTGATCTAATTGGTCATGAGAAGAGGTGAAGCTCAATTTCTAATCCAAAGCCACACAACTTCCAGGATCTCAACCAAGGGAGGTTACATCTCACATACCAACCCAAAGTGTATTGATCAAAGAAATCATGAAAGGATAACTCTAAACTGAATTCTATGGATTCTTTCTCAAGTTCACCATACAATTCATATAGATTCAATCCTTCTCTCGAATGTAATTGAATCTGTGAAGAACAAGAGTTTCCTCTTGGATGAACCACTTGAATTGAAAAAGAGAAGAATTGTTGTCAACCCATTCAAATAAACAGAGCTCCTCCCCCTAATGAAGGTGGGGTTTAGTGAATCATAGCTCTAAATTCAACAACAATTGCAAAGATAAACATTAAAGTTGAATAGAGAAGAAAATGAAGAATGAAGAAGAAGAAGTTCTTCAAACTGAAATTTGAAAGTTGCAAGAAAAACAAAATAGCTTTCGGGTATACTCCCCAAAAGTTATGAAAGCTATATACGTAAACTACTAAAAGTGCAAAAGTAAAAGTCTCTAAGTGTGGGAGAAGAGTCCCCCATTCAAAATTTAACTCTATTTATACTACTCCTAAGACTCATTTGGAGGTCCTCAATTGGGTTGGCAATGTGGGCTTTTCCATGGTTAAGTTCCTGGTCCAATGACGGAAGAATTCCTCTTTGAAAGTGGTGAAGAGAACAAGAGCAATTCCTCATCAATTCTGTCCCATCTGGGCGTTGTTGCCAACAACGCCAGCTTTATGCAAGTTGGCAACGTGCAGGGAATTTCTTGGGCACCAAGCTTGGTGCTTGTTCGTTGCCAGCCCAAGTTGTTGCTAAACACTTGGCCTTTTCTGAATTCAGTTTTTAGTGCCCAAAGTTACCTTTTGTTTGAGCTTCAATTTTGTGCTTCACCATAGTCTATTATACATGGTTGGAAAGCTCTGAATGTCAGCTTTCCAACGCAACTGGAAGCACCTCAATTGGATCTTTGTAGCTCAAGCTATGTTCCATTGAAGAAGACATGGTCAAGTTGTCTGGCGTTTTTGGTGAACACGCCCATGATAACGCCCAAGGTTTCTGGGGCTCTAAATGAAGCTGACTTTTGAACCTTCAAATGAACTCCAATACCTCCCTATGATATATGGTTGGAAATCTCTTGATGTCTACTTTTCAATGCCACTAAGTTCACCTTATTTGGAGTTTTCTAGCTCAAGATACACGCCCTTGAAGAGAGCCACATCAAGCTACCTGGGCGTTGTTGCCCACGTTGCTGGCAAACACGCCAGCAACAACGCCAGGCTCTCTTTTCTTCTTGGCTTGGGCGTTGTTGCCCACGTTGCTGGCAAACACACCAGCAACAATGCCGAGATGCCTTCCTCCTCCTTGCTTGGGCGTTGTTGCCCACGTTGTTGGCAAACACGCCAGAGATAACGTGCCAACATCTCCCCTGGTAGCTTCCTGGCGTTGCCAACTTGGTCTTCACGTTGACAACGTGTAATGCACCATCCCTGGTAGCTTCCTGGCATTGCCAACTTGGTCTTGACGTTGGCAACGTGCAATGCATCTCCCCTGGTAGCTTCCTGGCGTTGCCAACTTGGTCCTCAAGTTGGCAACGTGCAATGCTCCATTTCCTTGTTCTTGGGGCTTAAAGATGACTCTGATTTGAGCTTCCATTTCATGCTACATTATGGACTATTATATATCGTTGGAAAGCTCTGGATGTCAACTTTCTAACACAACTGAAAGCATGTCAATTGGATCTCTGTGGTTCAAGTTATTCATCCTTGAAGAGGGAGAGGTCAAGCTGCCAACTCTGCTGAACACACACTAGCACGTTGCCAACTTGGTTTCCAAGTTGCCAACGTGCTGTTCTTCCCTGGCAGCACCAAATGGGCGTTGGCAACTTGGTTTCCAAGTTGCCAACGTGCTGTTTACTCCTGGTTGCACAAAATGGGCGTTGCCAACTTGGTTTCCAAGTTGCCAACGTGCTGTTTGCTCCTTGTTCCCAGCTTTCCTTGCTCCAATGTCCTCTTGCTTCATTACCTAACATAAACCAAGGAATTCTCTTCAAAGTTTTGTCATCTAATACAAAAGTTTTCAAGGGAATCATTCACCTCAATTTGCATATAAACTTCTTGAATCATTTGCATAGATTATGCCAAATTTCACTTAGTTCTTGGTTTATGAATGCATGGAGGAAAACTCACAAAATTGCTTGTTTATTTCAAAGAAAGTGAATGAAACTAAGCTAAAACTAACTAAACTAACTAGTTAAAATGGCAGATATGCGAATGCATCAATGAAGAAGCTGCAAATCCAAGAGATATAACCAACAAGGATAGCCTTACAAATGGTAGACAAGTCTCTGAAACATGCACATAGAATAGTGGAGAATGTCTTGGTCAAGATTGGAAAATCTTTCCTCCCTACAGATTTTATAATCCTTGATATGGGAGAGGATGAAAACGACTCTATAATCCTAGAAAGATCATTTCTGGCCACTTGGAGAGCTCTGATCGATGTGAAAAAAGGTGAATTGGTTTTGAGGATGCATGAGGATTATTTGATCTTCAAGGTTTTTAGACCCATACATCACTCAGGTAAAGGAGGCATTTGCATGAAAAGTGAACTCACTAACCCAAGTCTGCAAGGATTCCTAACTGAAGTAAAGCAGAGTTTATAGCTCAAGTCTCCTTTGGTGGGAACCAATACAATTTTTTCTGATATCAAACCTAAGCTTGGTGTTGGGTGTACATCATCACCAAGGAGGAAGGTCCCAAGAAGAAGGTACCCAGGGGATGGAGAAACAAGAAGATTTCCACTGAAGGTTTCTCACTAAATATGAAAGTGGTGTTGACCAAAATCCCAATCTTACCTCATACAATGAACAGTAACCTATCTCTTGAGTATATTGAGCTAATCCATGACAGTACAGGAAAAAGATTTACAGTGAGAGGTGAGGAGATAAGCAGATAACGAGATGGAACGACTCTTGTGTTGCCTTGTCTCTCATTATTATGTCTATCATTATCATATCATATCATATGTGTCATCTATGCTACTACTAGATGCCACTATTAGCTAAGCACTTAAATCCATGTTATATGATTGTCCACCAACATATTGAACCATATATACTATAATTTAGATATATATGGTACAGGTTTTATATGAAGAGCCTAATTGAGTCAGATTTGGTTCCTCTAAATTTTGAATTTCACTTTAGAGAGTAAAGTATGATCTATCACCATTTATTTCATAGATGGGACTAAAAGAAAATATGAGAGAAAAAATATTCAATTGTGAGATATCTCACTTTATCCTCTAAAGTGAAAATCTAAAATTTAGAGGATTCAAATTCAATTAAGTCTGTCCTCTCTAAATAAATAGACTTCTACAAAATCCTAAGTCTGACTTATTTATTAAGTAGGTATGTCCTAATCAAGCCTAATACAGGATAAATTGGATAAGTAAATTTACTCATGCTTTTCATTTTAGATTTTTCTTAAATTCTTTAATTTTTTCACCTGAACCATAATAATAATAATAATAATAATAATAATAATAATAATAATAATAATAAAGAGATATAACGGCATAACGCCATTAGTCTACAACACACCTTCGAGGATGCCAAAAAAGCAAGAAAGGGACGTGGCATGTTGGGCCAAAAATCAGAATGCCAAAATAGAACATCATGGAAGGCGTGCCATCCCAAGAGCTCAAGTGCCATGTCAAGTACATTGCCAACCTTCCAAGGAACCAAATAAGGAGGGTGTGTCACACCACAACCTCAAGTGGCACGCCAAGCACAATGAACGCTCCTAGGAACCAAAAAAAGCTGCGCCACTTAAGCGTGCTACACGCCTGTGATCCCCACAAAGTTACGCGTGCAACGCCAACAACCCCTTCCACACGCCTTCGATCATTGCTCTTAGAGAGGGCGTGCCATGCCACTTTTGGGCGTGGCATGCTGGGCCAACTATCTAGCAAGCTTCCATGCATTTCAATCCCCTTAAGTGGCACGCCATTCACACGCTATCCTACATGCCCATGCAGCCATTTTTGGGCCAACTTCCAGTGATCATCCAAGAGCAACACCACTTCACCCAGGTGTCAAGCCAACTCTCCAAGTCCAAGACCAATTCCAACACCCTAAACAGCCAAGCTTTTAATTTCAATTAGAGAAAGAAGATCATTATTAGTTAAGGTTGATTAGGAAAGATTTGATTTAATTTTATTTTGAATTTAAAAAGTTAGGTTTAGGTTAGAATATAAAAGTCTAAGAAATTTATTCGAGGACTTTTATCACATCTTATCACACTTTACAACCATGGTTTTTGTTTTTCTACATCGTGAGCAACTAAACCTCCTCTGTTAAGGCTAGGAGCTTTGTTTATCTTTTTTTTACGGATTATTAATCTAAGTGCTTTATTTTATTTGAGATTTATGCTTTGATCTATTTTCACGATTGAGTTTTTCATTATTCATCCATAAAGATTAGAACTGTTGGAAAATATTCCAACATCCATTTTGGATTCTAGTATTACTTTGAAAAATTTAATATTGGAATTAATTTGAAAACTCTTCCTCATTACTTTTTAATCTAACTAGGAATAGTGCGTTAAAAAGTGTGCGACGTTGTAACTCTCATAACTTTCAATTGGTTTAGAACTAGTTTGAATAAGTGGCATATAATTTAACCTAGGATCACTCTTGAACTTTATGTGAACATAAATCAGAATTGTGCTTAACCTTTTTTCTTAACTAATTGACTAAGGAATTAGCGATTAAGTAATTAAAGGAAAATTGAATTGCCAAGGAATTGGAGTTTAATTATTTATGATTTATTATGAATTGATCTCTGTAAGTCTCAATTAAATAACATAAAGATTGTTTTCCTAGAGAGTGAATATCTTCGAAGACTTAGCACTCTCAGTCATACTACTTTCTCTAATCATTCATATATGTTGTCTTTTATTTCTCTATTTTGACACTTAATTCCTCTCAAATCAAGTTTTCTGTCTAATTAGAATAATCAATTAATTATTGTTTGCTTAGTCCATTAATTCTCGTGGAAACAATATCCACTCACCGTGGTATTACTTGATACGATTCAGTGCACTTGCCAAGTTAGTTTTACAATCCTCACATCCTCATTTCAACACTTGCAAATATGATTAAGTGTATTTTCCTCATGCATCTACCCCTAGCACGTTACTAAATTCGTTACACATAGCACAATCTTCTAGTATTACACCAGAAAATCCCTTATCTCCTTTGAATTACACCTTTTCTCACGCAAACACTCAACCCATTACACCCCCTTTGAAGATCTAATAGACTTCAGAGGCCGACGTCACATTTACAAGATTACCATTGTATACAATCTTCTCATATTTCTACTGCTTCTAAATCTTCTTTAAGGTATCCAATATCACATTACATCTCATATGGCAACTTGTCTCATGCATATAAAAAAAATTTGCATTAGTTATATCATCAATAATTAAACCGACACACTATGATGAGGCAATTGCTCATTATTATTGGAAAGATGCCATCTCTACCGAATTGTACACCTTGAATGTGAATAAGACTTGGAAACTCATTGTTCTACCCACTAGCAAGAAGGCTATTGGATGCAAGTGTATATTCAAAATTAAATACAACCCGGATGGGAGTGTTGAGTGGCATAAAGCCAGGCTCATCACTAAGGGTTATACCCGGATTCCAGGATTTGATTTCTTTGATACGTACAATCCTGTGGCAAAGATGGCGACACTGCGTATTCTTTTATGTTTGGATGCTATTCAACGATGGTACCTTCACCAATTGGGCATTAACACCGCTTTCCTTCACAGTGAGCTTGATGAGGATGTTTACATGTAACTACTGCCAGGTTTAGATGTTTTCACTATTATTTTGGTTTGCAAATTACAAAAATCACTTTATGGTCTCAAGCAAGTGAGCAGACAATGCCTGACTCACTGCTACGCTCATTCAACTTGGTTACATTCAATCCAAACATGATTACTCACTCTTCACTAAGTTTTGCGCAACTGAAGTTACTATGGTTCTAGTCTATGTTGATGATCTAATTTTACAGGGAATTGTTTGCAAAAAATTGATTTTATCAAGAAATGATTGGATGATGCCTTCAAGATCAAAGATATAGGGGAACTTAAATACTTATTGGGTTTTGAAATTTCTCGAAGCCGCAAGGGCATTGCTGTTAATAAGAGGAAATATGTCTTAGATCTTCTCAAAGATTATGAGATGAATAATGCTAAGCTGATTACCACTCCCATGGACTATTCGATCAAGCTTGGAAATGATTCTGGTCTAACTTATGAGGATGTCTCAACTTATCGTAGACTCATTGGTAGATTGGTCTATCTAAATAGTACTAGACCGTACATTTTCTTTGCCATTGGAAACTCAGTCAATACTTAGATATTCCAATATTAGCACATCATCAAGCTGCTATGAGGGTGCTTAAATACATCAAATCCTCACCTGCCACGAGTTTGTTCTTTTTAGCAACTTTTGATTTGTCACTATCTAGCTACTCGGATGCTGATTGGGCTTCATGTCCAGATACCCACCAGTCAATCTCTGGTTATTACTTTTATCTTGGTACTTTACTCATCTCCTAGAATAGCAATAAATAACCTAATGTTACTCCTTCTTCAAAGAGCTGAATACCGGACTCTTTCACTAGCAGTTTGTGAAGCTCAATGGTTATCCTTCATTCTCAAGGATTTTGGTTTTCCACTTTCCAAGCCCATTCCTTTGTATTGTGATAGTCGTTCTGCCATGTACATTGCTGTCAACCCTATTTTTTACAAGAGAATGAAATATATCGAGATTGATTGCCATGTAAAAGAGACGGGTTCAATCTTGTTTGGTAAAGTTGCTGCCTTGTCTCTATCCGTGAGCAGTATGCTGACTTTCTTACTCTTTCTAGCTTTGTTCTCCAAGTGTTTTAACCAATTTGGTTTGTTAAACATCTGCACCCATAAGTCTTTTATGCAAGGGTCATGTTTTTAGTCTTTCTTCCTTTGAACTATTCTTAGTCCTTCTTCTTTCTTCCTTTGAACCCACACAATAGAGATTGATGAGAACACTAAGTTTGTTAAAGGCTTTTTTTTCTTTGCTCAAATTCAATGCTTTCGATCAATGAGATTGTGGGGGTGAGTAAGGGTCGGGTTGGTTCGGGTTTAAGGTTAAATTAGAACCGAACCAATTAAATTGTAATTGATTCGGTTTGGTTTGGATTTGTATTTTTTTGTATATCCGAACCAAACCAAACCGATTAAAAATGGACTGGTTCGATTCGGATAATTGGGTATCCGATAAAATAGAAATTTATAAAAAAAATAAAATTTTTATCTTAAAAATTTTGTAATTGCAATAAACATGTAACATTATCAATTGAAATAATCCAAACATGTTAAACACCAAATATATAAAAAACTAAACACATTAAAATCCAAACATATTAAACACTAAAGATATTAAAATCCAAATATATTAAAAGACATATATATTTTTTAAATTTTTATTTTTTTATTTAATTAATATATGATCGGGTCTACGGGTTAGTTCGGATTTTATAGCCCCAAAATCGTTACCCGAACCAATTGTTAGAGAGAATAATTGGTTTAGTTCGGATTGGACCCGATTACCTGTTAATTTTAGAACCAATTTAATTGGTTCGGTTTGGATTCGGATGGGTAATCTAGTACCCACAACCCATGCTCACCCCTATGAGATTGGGAAGAAGAATATCCCAAATTTGTTACTTCCTAGAACCCATATAATAGAGTTTGATGAGAACATTACTTTGGTCAATCTTTTCTTGACTAATGTAGTGCTTCCAATCAACGAGACCAGGAAGAAAAAGCTTTGAATGGTGAATTTTACTGGGTTACTTTGGTCTTGTGACAAGTTGGCATGAGTGCATCATCACCAAATTGAGGGGCCATATTGATAGTACACATTTGCTAAGTTAGAGAAACTATATTATTTATATGCTATGTTAGTTAGGCAATTAGCTGAGTTGACAATAGATAGTTGGTTAGACAAATATAAGGAAGGTTATCAGGTGTACTGGGAACATCGGTGTTCCAGTTGTTTTAACCGTTGATCTAAATTATAAAAAATATATATAATATATATTAATTAAAATCAACGGTTAAAACAACTGGAACACCGATGTTCCTAGGTACACCTGATAACTTTCCTATTGTATATAAGCTTAGTAGATGTTGTAATTGTAGTTAGTTTTAATTAAGTCATCACTATTTCAAAAAGCTCTTTTTCTCTTCTCTCTTTCTCTCATCCTCTTTGTTACATTCTTCACCATCTCTTATTTGATTCATTGCTAAGCTCATCAAATGACTCCGAAACATAAATTTTTCTCGCCAAAGTCCATAAGACAATTAAATTACCCGTATCTTAGAAGATCATCTCTTTAACTCAAGATTCGAGACATTAAAGTACGATCCTAGAAATCAAGAAAATGCACAAATGATCAAAATTAAAACCATATCAAATGTTATTAAATGCTCATTAATGACAATAAAAAGTGCATAGGTATTATACAGAAATTATACTATAAAGGACAACGTGAGGTCGAAAGGGAGGTGCATTATTTCTATACTGACCATTTTTTAAAAATTGATCTTTTATTTATTTAGATATCAGAATGTTTTTGCAAGTACAATTCTTTCTGGTTCAACAAACAACTTCTGAGATATCAAATTTACGAAAAGGTGACTTCATTTCTTTCAAAATAATGTTGTTAAATTTCCTGCCATTTTAGTTGTTTGGGAGATATTATGGATAAATGACTGAACAAAGTATTTTTTTGTACTTTGTATATATGTAATAAGATTTCTGAATACAGGATTCAATAAAATTGAGAGGTGACGCTCCTAAAATCAGTCAATATTAAAAAAAGATGAAGTATAAGCGCTAATAAACAAGGTGTTTATTATGGTATTTAAAAGGTATTTAATTTGTAAAAAATATAAAAATTAATATTTAATTTAAAAATATAAAAATAAATAATCTTTAAATATTATAGAATTGACGAATAAATAATAGTTGAATTTAGTATTCAATTACTATTTTTACTCGTAATAATATTATGAGAACACAAATCTTTTAAAATTACGTCAATTTTGTCCTAATATTATAGATTATGACACAAAATATTTATAGAATCAAAATTACTTTTACAAAAATGTCGTAAAAGACAAAAGTCTCTGTCGACTAAGAAGACTAGGGTCTCCGTTAAAAAAAATTAAATAATAAGATTTTTTGTTATTATTTTCACGTGAAAGAGTTTAATTTTTTACTAATAATTAATTTTAATATTTTTATCTAAAATTAAAACAATTTAACATGTATACTTTTACATTTAATTAGATGTTAAGTCTATTACACAAATAGAAATAAATAATTTTTATACTTGCTATTTAAAAATAATATTTTTTCTCTTTATGTATATAAAAATATAATTAGATATTAGTATAAAAGAATTTATATTGATAGTTATAAAATTAACTCAAAATCAATTTTTTTTAAACAATTGAATCTTGATTCTAACTTTTAATCATAATATTAGTATTCTCTCTAAATTATATGTAATAAATATTTGAAAAAAGAGAAGTGAAAATATAGTTCAATCATAAGCGATAAAATTTAGTTTAAAAAACTACAAAAATATGTAAATAATAATATTTTTATTTGAATTATATTATTTTATTAATTTATTTTTTGTAGAATAGAAAGGTAGAGAAAAATAGAGAATGAGAGAAAAAAGAGAGAAAGATAAAAAGAAAAAAAATGAGAGATGGAGTTTGCATTGATAATTGTAGAAGAAAAAAATTTGGGTGACTGTTGACACATTTTGCTTTGTCAAATTATTAATATAAAATATAAATTATATATAGAGTAGGAATGGTAGATAGAAATAGAAAAAGAGAAAGAGGTAAATGAGAGAATATAAGATGGAAGTTTATTAATTTTGAAGGAAATTATTTTCTCTTAATTCTAATAAGAGAGTATCATCATTTGATATATTTTGGTTATTAAATTAGTTAGTAATATATATTATATAATATAGCTATATTTTAATTTCAATTTCAAAATCTTAATTTTAATTTTAATTTAATTTTAATACAATTAGAAAATGTTATATTGCACGTTTTGATTGTTAAATTTGTAATTAGTCATTGATAATGATATATAAGAGAGATAGAGTAGGTAAAAGAATGAGAGAAACAAAAAGAGAGAGAGAGAGAGAGAAAGAGAGAGAGAAAGAAAGGAGAGGAGAACTTTCTAATTTTAGAAAAAAATTTAATTTTAATTATAATGAAAGAGTAGTATAACAACTCGAATTTTTAAAATTAAATTTTATACTTTGAATTTAAAATAAAAATAATTTAATTATGACTTATTCTATTATTTTGAATTATCTATTAAAAACTATATTGATAGTTACAGTCTAAATTAATTTTTATTATTATTATTATTATTATTAAAGTTTACTAGAAAAAAAAATTAGAAAGAATGGGCGAAGCCATTAAACGGAATCAAAGAAAAAGGAAAGTTAAACTTTGAATTGTTATATATATATATATATATATATATATATATATATATATAATAGGAGCACATACACTTGAATCATTATGGCTATATTTGGTTGGAAGGAAAGAAATAGAAAGGAAAGAAATAGAAAAGAAAGAAAAAAAAGGAAAGAAATTGAGTGAATTTTTATTTTCTTTAGATGTGTTTGGATGAAAGGAAAATAAGAAGGAAAGAAATGTTATAAAAAGACAACTTTATCCTTGTATTATAAAATACATTGAAAAAAGTGAAGGGGTAATATTGGAAGTTGTGAGAGAAAATAAGTTTTTCCTCCCTTTTCTTTCCAACATTGGAGAGAAAAAAAATTGGTAGGTCCCACCAGTTTTTTTTCACCTCTTTTCTTTTCTCTCCAATTTCTCTTTATAACCAAACAATGAAAAATGATTATTTTCCTTCCTCTTTTCTTTCCTCCTTTTTCTTTCCTTCCATTTTCTCTTCAAACAAACATAGTGTATATGAATCCCATTTCCTTTTCTTTCCTCCACCGAAACCAAGGGACAAAAGAAAAAGAAAGAAACATGCTTATATCTATATGTATAACCTAAGCATGACACCTAATCATTTCATTTAATAACTAATGACACCTAGACTTCTTCATATGTAACATTTTCTCCTACAATAGTGATTTAGCAATACCTATCATCCTTGCATGCTTTATTTTTCGATGAGCAATAGAAGAAAGAGTGACCGAGAGAGAAAGAGAGAGAACCGTAACCACCAAAACTTCCGACTTCGATTTTCTTGAGATCCGTAACTCCAATAAAAAATCTAATCCGATAAAAGTGTTCGTATCCTCCTCCTCTACGTATTGGCGTCACTTTTGATTGGTGGAAGTTGACGGTGACATAACTCCTTTTTCCCTCGAGTTCGGTCAATTGGAGTTTTAGGAGGCACAAACGATTCTTAACGTTTTCTTCTTCAGCAGTTCGGTCAGAAAACTTCTCCGGAGGTCCCGTTAGTTTGATTTCGTATGGAGGTATGGTTTGGTAACTTTATAATAATTAAATGTGACTTTGATAAGTGAATGTTGATTTAGCTTATTACTACGTGAATTTGAATGAGTTTATGTTAAATTATTGTTGAATTATTGTTGTTTGCTTGAGATTTTGATTCAGTTATGTATGAACAACTAGCTGGGATGCTTTGATTATTTTGGGAATAAGAAATGGAATTTTCAAAAACTTTAAGAAATATATTAACTGATTTTGAATTATTAAAGAAATATTTTCGCTGCTGGAGTCGGTTGGATTATTAATTGTTTTAAAGATTTTGGAGAATGGCATAAAGATGTGGTTTTAGTTTTAAAAGAAAAAGAGAAGATAAATCGGCACGTGTACTTATGTGAATGATTGAAAGGTCACGAGAGGGTGACGGAAAGTAAATAGTTATGGTGCCGATATGAAAGTGTTAAGCCGTGGGCTTTGTTTTTGAATGATTGTGCAGGGACGCCCATGTGTATGGAACGGCTTCCAGGAGAAAGTGACACATGCTTCAGCTGGAGAATCAGCGCCTGCAAGTACTTGCAGAGGTCATGTTCGGCATACTTCAGCTGGAGAATCAGCGCCTGCAAGAAGTGGAAACTTGCAGAGGTTATGCCGCTGGAATGCCTTATCTGACTTGCGGGTCGGATTGCATCGGGTGCGGGTCGAAACCGACAAATGAGCTCATTACCTACGATAGGAATAGACATGCATCATGCTTGTTTGCGCATATCTCTATGCTGTGTAACTCTGTGATTGTGTGTGTGCGCTGCGTGACTGATTGACTTCTAAGTTCTTTTATTATTCATGTTTATAAGTGTTTTGTTGTTAGTTGCGGTTGGTTAATAATGGCAAAATGAACTTAACTTCTAACCCCGACCCTACTAAGAACTTCCCGGTTCTTACCCCCTATCTCCACCCCTTTCAGCTACAGGTGCAAAGGCTCATTGTCAAGTTACGGGAGCACAGAGGAATATGTTTATAGGTTGAGTTGTTAGGATTTGTTTTCCCCTCGCCCTGTTAGTTAGAGTTTTTAGAGGGGTAGGATTTGTTTTTGGAAATTTTGAAATAAGTTTATGTATTTAATACTATGTGAATATATATACTTTTGTGATTTAGTGGCGTAAAATAAAGTCTCTTTTCGTTTTCTTAATTAAAGTTTCGGTTCGTATTCGCAAAGGCTCAATATTAAATAAAGATGGTATATAATAAAAAGGTTTAGAGGTAAGTAGCACTCAGACTTTTAGTACGATCATGAGGTGCTAAAAGTTAGGGTGTTACAAGTAGTATATGATACTTTAATAGTAAAATTAGTATTGTATAATAGATAATAAATAATAGATATTTAGATCTAAAAACATGTAATTTTGGGCTACTCAAATCGATTATGTGGTTTTATAATTATACTGGCTATTGTATTTAGAAAGAATGTTATAGGAGGATCTCCAAATTCAACACCTCAGCAATAGGCTTCCTGAGTTAGTAAGTTTAACAACTATACACCCTTAATAGTCACTATGTCAAAGGTTTACCAACAAATCTCTCAAAGAAGAATCTTACAAAAAGACTCGAATGATTAAGCCTAGGCCAAACCTAAATTGGAACCTGTTTTGTGTCTATCACAAAACCCATGGGCATCGCATAGAAGATTGTTTTTACTTGAAGGATGTCTTGGAGCAGGCCATTTGCGAGAGTAAATTGAATGAGTTTGTCCATCATGTCAGACCCCTAAGAGACAACTCGGAAAAGAAGAAGAACAGAAAAGTCGAAACCCTAAATGTAACTGAAGCATAATCAGTCCATTTCTCAGGCTCTACAGGAAATTAAAGACTGATACCATAATGTAACACCCTCACTATCAGAATATCACACTTTTGGCTGCGCCACTCTGATAGTGAGAATATTACAACCACTTCTATATATTTAATAATAGAATACGAGTCTTTGACTCAAAACTGTATCGCTATTTTCTTTAAAAAAGTGAAAATACTTTTTCCTGATGCATCTATCCCTAGCATGCTATTAAATTCGTTACACATAGCCATAATATTCTAGTATTACACCAGAAAATTCCTTATCTCCTTTGAATCACATTTCTTCTCACACAAACAAGCAGCCCATTACACCCCTTCGAAGATCTGATAGACCTTGGAGGTCGCCGCCATATTTACAAGTATTGTATGTAATCTTCTCATGTTTCTAATGTTTCTAATTCGGAGGTCGCCGCCACATTTACTTATATTATGCATATAAAAAAATTGCATTAGTTGTATCATCAATAACTAAACCGACACACTATGATGAGGCAATTGCTCATGATTACTGGAGAGATGCCATATCTACCAAATTGTACGCCTTGGACGTGAATAAGACTTAGAAACTCATTGTTCTACCCACTAGCAAGAAGGCTATTGGGTGCAAGTGTATATTCAAAATTAAATACAACCCAGATGGGAGTATTGAGTGGCATAAAGTTAGGCTCGTCACTAAAGATTATGCTTGAAATCCAGGATTTGATTTCTTTGATACATACAACCCTGTAGCAAAGATGGCGAAACTGCATATTCTTTTGTGTTTGGATGCGATCTAACATGGTACCTTCACCAATTGAGCATTAACACCGCTTTCCTTCATGGTGAACTTGATAAGGATGTTTACATGTAGCTGCTGATAGGTTTAGATGTTTTCACTATTATTTTGGTTTGCAAATTATAAAAATCACTTTATAGTCTCAAGCAAGCGAGTAGACAATGCACGATTCACTGCTATGCTCATTCAGCTTGGTTACACTCAATCCAAGCATGATTACTCACTCTTCACTAGATAGGTAATTAGCTGAGTTAACAATAGATAGTTGATTAGACAAGTATTGTATATAAGCTTAATAGATGTTGTAATTAAAGATGTTGTAATTAAAGTTAGTTTTAATCAAGCCATCACTATTTTAAAAAGCTCTTTTTCTCTTCTCTCTTTCTCTCATCCTTTCTGTTACGTTTTTCACCATCTCTTATTTGATTCATTGTTTAGCTCACTAAATGGCTTCCGAACATAAATTTTTGTTACCAAATCCCATAAGGCAATCAAATGACCCATATCTTAGAAGATTGACTCTTTAACTCAAGATCCAAGACATTAAAATACAATCCTAAAAATAAAAAAAAAATGCACAAATAATCAAAATTAAATATCAAATACTATTCAATGCTCGTTAATGACAATTAAAAAGTGCATAGTTGTTATACAGAAATTATACTATAAAGAAGAATAAGAGGTCGAAAGGGAGGTGTATTATTTTTATACTGACCATTTTTAAAAAATTGATCTATTATTTATTTAAATATCATAATGTCTTTTGTAAATACAACCCTTCCTATTTTCTTGATTTAACGAACAACTTCTGATGTACCAAATTTGTAAAAGGTGAGTTCATTTCTTTCAAAACAATGATGTTAAATTTCCTGCCATTTTGATTGCTTGAGAGATATTATGGATAAATGACTGACCAAAATATATCTTTTGTGCTTTGTAAATATATAATAAAATTATTGAATACATGATTCAATAAAATTGAGAGGCGACGTTCCTAAGATCGGTCAATGTCCAAAAAAGATGAAGTATAAGCTATAATAAATAAGGTATTTATTATGGTATTTAAAAAGTATTTAATTTGTAAAAAATATAAAAATTAATATTTAATTTTAAAAAATATAAAAATAAACCATCTTTAAATATTATAGAATTGACCAATAAATAATAGTTAAATTTAGTATTCAACTACTATTTTTATTCGTAATAACATTATAAAAACATAAATCTTCTAAAATTATGTCAATTTTGTTCTAATATTATAGATTATGGTACAAAATATTTATAGAATCAAAATTACTTTTATAAAAAAGTCGTAAAAGACAAAAGTTTCTATCGACTGAGAAGACTAGGGTCTCCGTTAATAAAAAAAATCAAATAATAAGATTTTTTGTTATTATTTTCATATGAAAGAGTTTAATTTTTTACTAATAATTAATTTTAATATTTTTTATCTAAAATTAAAACAATTTAACATGTATGCTTTTACATTTGATTAAGTGTTAAGTCTATTATACAAATAGAAATAAATAATTTTTATGCTTGCTATTTAAAAATAATATTTTTTCTCTCTATATATAAAAATATAATTAGATATTAGCATAAAAAAATTTATATTGATAGTTATAAAATTAACTCAAAATCAATTTTTTTTAAACAATTGAATCTTAATTCTAACTTTTAATTATAATATTAGTATTCTCTCCAAATTATATGTAATAAATATTTGAAGGAAGAGAAGTGAAAATATAGTTTAATCATAAGCGGTAAAAATTTAAAACTAAATAAAAAACTAAAAAACTATATATAAATAATAATAATATTTTTTATTTGAATTATATTATTTTGTTAATTTTATTTTTTGTAGAATAAAAAGATAGAGAAAAAAGAGAATGAGAGAAAAAAAGAGAAAGATTAAAAAAGAAAAATGAGAGAGAGATTTTGTTAATTTAGAAAAAGAAAAATTTGGGTAACTGTTGACACATTTTATTTTGTCAAATTATTAATATAAAATATAAAAAATATATATAGAGTGAAAATGATAGAAAGAAATAGAAAAAGAGAGGTAGATGAGAGAGCGTAAGATAGGAATTTATTAATTTGGAAGAAAAATATTTTCTCTTAATTTAATAAGAGAGTGTCATGTAATATATTTTGGTTATTAAATTAGTTAGTAATATATATTATATAATATAGTTAAATTTTAATTTCAATTTTAATTTCAAAATTTTTATTTTTTTTTAATTTTAATATAATTAGAGAATGTTATGTTGTATATTTTGATTGTTAAATTTGTAATTAGTTATTGATAATAATATATAAGAGAGATAGAATAGATGAAGAAATAAGAGAAATAGAAAAATAAAAAAAAAGAAAAAAATAATATATAATATATTTTGATGATAAAATTAGTAATATATAATAGATGATAGATATTTAACTGTAAAAACACGTCATTTCAGCTACTCAAATCGTTTACGTGGTTTTATAATTATAGTGGCTATCGTATTTAGAAGTATGTAACATTTTAAAAATAAATTAAAGCGAACACTAACTTTTGCGATGATGAGAAAGGTGCTATTTGTTGTGTTATGATCGGTGGTAGGGTGCCTTGGCTTATAAGGTTTGGAGTTCTTGCAACTCTTTGACTTAAGGTTAAAAGTGATGCTTAAATTTAATAAAGCAAAACCAATGTAAATGGGAGTTACCCTTACGAAACCATTCTCACTACTCAGTTTTTTCAACTATTTATACTAAAATTATTTTATTTATTTTAAATTTAAATTTGAAATTATAAATTTATAATTTTAAAATTAATTAATATTGGTTAATTAAAATTATTTTTTATATTTTTTATTTTTAATTTTATGATAAATTAAATTTTTTATAGCCTTATAGGAACTTGAAATCAAATTGAAAATAAAATAAAAGAAGAAGAAACCGTTGAAAGTGATGGCGTAGGACCAACAAGGAAACGTACGACGCAGGGCAGATTCCCGCCAAAGCCAACTTATGTTAATAATATCATGAATAAATCATTAAAAATAATTTTAAAAAATTTTAACAAAAAATAAATTTTAAAAAAATTAAAAATACGATAAAAAATAGTTATTAAATATATATGTATTAAAAATTTTTAAAAATTAAATTTTAATATAATTTTTTATAAGTATTATTAGAGGAATAATATCTTTTTATTTTTAAAATTTGACAATTTTATGTCAATTGAATTTTTTTAAAAAAAAATTATGAATGACCAAAATTTTAAAAAAATAAAAAAATTAAAAATTAAATTTTGTTTCATTTTTTTATATATTTTTTAAATATTTATCTAAATATTACAATAAAAATTTGTATCAAATAAATAAATTGTTTGTTAAATATAAAAATTATTTTTTATCTATATTAATTATTTTTATTATATTTTTAAATTATTCAAAAAAACTTTTTTTGATGATAATATTTTTTTAAAAGAAAATTGTTATCGCTTGAATATTTTAAGTATCAAATAGTGGTAAACTCTAATGGCAATGTACTGGGTCCCAGCAACGCACTCTGTGGCAACTTGTCCGATGTCCCCCACCGCAATGAAATTTCATATGTACATCTTTCCTTGAGACCAAATTAAAATATAATTGATCAGTACACTGAAGTATAAAATATTATTTCAATTTATATTTTATTTATATCAAATATGACCATTTGTTTAAATTTGACTACTCACCTTTTTTCATGAAAATAATAACTACGATATTAACGTATATTATATTAAATAATTAAATTATCAAATTTATTTAATAAATTTAAATTATTATTTTTACATAAAATATCTAAATATCTTCTTTTAGTCTGGTATAGTAACTAATATGGTTATTTAAAAATATTATTCGTACATTAAAATTAGTCACTAAAATTAGTCATTAATGTATTTATGTATAAAATATATGTATAATTTTTTTTTATTAAAGATAAAGAGATTCAAACTCACAACTTCTAAGTAAATATAAAGAGACTATGTTATTTGAGTCATAACTCATTGATTAATATATATGTAGTTTAATTTATTAATATGTATTTATATTTTAACATATATTTTATATTGACAACTGAATTTAATGACTGATTTTTAGAGTACACATAATATAATCGATGATTATTTGATAGGTGTAATTATCTGAGTTTATATAATATCTCATTATTATGTATCTAGCACAATTTCAACCAATCATTTCATACCATATCACCTATATTTATAAAGACTTAAACATTATCTTGAAGACTAGTACTAGTTTTTAAATTCTTTGTCGCCCGAGAATATGCTCATAATTTCATGACCACTACATTTCATAAATTCCAAATTCAGTTCATGTGATTCTCTCTCGTCTCCCTGCCGACAATTCCAATATGATGGATTCATATATATAAAAATGGAGTTGATTTGAGGGTACATAATTGTGAATTTGATGCTTCACTCTGCAGCTGTTCTATTAGCACTCTTAACATGTCAGGGCACCTTTGTAAGTGATTCCTCCACGCCCCTCCTTTAAAGTCTCTTTGGCTTTGCATGCCACTGTATCATGCCATGATTCTGTTTACTACTATTTCAATCATATCTCCAAGTGGCCTCTGATTGGGCTCTGCTGAAACTTTTTATTTGGTAGGTATTGAAGAAGTAGCAGGGCAGGATGAAAGAAGAGAGCATTCAGAGGATGAAAGAAAGACAGCAATATACAGTTTGAAAAAGAAGGCAATAAATGCATCGAACAAGTTGAGGCATTCTTTTAAGAAGAAAAGAAGCAAAAAGAGTGGCAGCCGGAGTAATTCCCTGTCCATTGAGGATGTTCGAGACGCGAAGGAGCTTCAATCAGTCGATGTATTTCGACAGGCACTTATATCTGATAACTTGCTGCCCGCCAAACACGATGATTATCACACGTTATTGAGGTTACAAAACTCACACATTCACTCCTTTTATATTTGTTATTCACATGGATTGCATATTTTTTCTTTTAGCTTCTAGAATAAGGACTTGTGAATTGTGATGATAACAATCAGATTAGTTTTTACTTTTTAATCATTTCCCATGTTCATTTTCTACAGTAGTATTTCACTTCAATTACAATGAGAGTGTCATGTAGTACACTTTGATTCTGTTAAAAACTAAATCAAGTGATGTTTGCAGATTCTTGAAAGCCAGGAAGTTTGACATTGAGAAAGCAAAACACATGTGGGCCAACATGATACAATGGAGGAAAGACTACGGTACAGATACAATTATAGAGGTGAGACAACTTGTTCAAAACAAAATACCTAAGCGTTTGATTGCACAATCAGAACATTATATTACTGTTGTTTTCACTCTGCAGGATTTTGAGTTCAAGGAATTGCATGAAGTCCAGCAGTACTATCCACACGGTAATCATGGCGTAGATAAGGAAGGAAGACCCGTTTATATTGAAAGACTAGGCAAAGTTGATCCCAGCAAACTTATGCAAGTAACTAATATTGAAAGGTACTTGAGATACCATGTGCAGGGTTTTGAGAAAACATTTGCTGTTAAGTTTCCAGCTTGCTCAATAGCTGCTAAGAGACATATAGATTCAAGCACAACCATATTGGATGTTCAAGGCCTGGTATGCATTGTTGTCTGTCTAAATGGTCACTCAAAATGGCTTCAATTAAAACCAGAGTTCGCATTTCTTTGTTTCTTTTGTTTTCTAGGGTTTCAAAAATCTAACCAAGTCTGCACGGGAACTCATCACGCGCCTGCAGAAGATTGATGGTGATTACTATCCAGAAGTATGTCTGTTTAGACATCACCGTTTCTTTTTTTTCATGGCTTCTGAATGTCTTATGGTGCTTCTAAGTTCACAACTTTAAATGATACTGTGCAGACACTCTACCAAATGTTTATCATCAATGCTGGCCCTGGTTTCAAGATGCTTTGGAACACGGTGAAAACGTTCCTAGATCCCAAAACCACGTCAAAAATTCAAGTACGTGTTTCCTTTCTTAGTTAAACTCCAAAGTGATCGCCGCATTCCCTTTCCGTCGAGTTACTTATCACGCTATGAGTGACCTGACACATACCCTTTCATGTTGGACTAGACAAAACAGCATTGTTTTAGTTTTGCCGCTAAAAATTTGATGAAAAAACGTCATTTAACTTTAATGAACCACAAAACATCTTATGCCAAAAAAAAAAAGTATGACCATTTAGGTTAAACAATATTGTTTTATTAAGTATTTAGCGCCAAAACTAAAGCAACATCATTTCGTCCGGTCTAACGTGAAAGAGATGTATTAGGTTACTTGCAGCGTGAGAGTAACTTGATGGAAAGAGAGTCAAGGACTTAGTACAATTGTTTTAATCTTGAGGGTGTTTATGACGCAATTAGAATCTCGGGGACCTTTTCAATACAAGCGGCCAATCTCAGAGATTATTTTAGGGATTAACTCGTTTAAGATCATTCTTCTAAGGATTTCACTGAAGTAATTACTTTCTACAGTTTTCAGTGTATGATTAATTGATGAATGTTGCATAGGTTCTCGGAAACAAGTTCCAGAGTAAATTACTTGAAGTTATTGATGCGAGGTAACTCTATATTCAACTCTATTAGTTAATTAACTCAGTCAACTTGTATTGTTTTTAGGAAAATTCTGATTAACTGAAACTTTTCAGTGAGCTGCCAGAATTTCTTGGTGGTACTTGCACTTGTGCTGATCGGGATGGTTGTATGAGATCTGATAAAGGGCCATGGCAAGACCCAAACATTATAAAGGTTTGCTGTATATCATGTAAATGTTGTTGTCTGGTTTTTCATTATGCTTTGCTTCTAACAGTAACTCAACTAGAACCATTCCGGGCATGTAGATGGTTCTCAATGGTGAAGTACATTGCTCTAGACAAATAGTAACAGATACTAACGATAAGGCGACTGCATTCGAATGTGATAGGACATCTTATCCAATGGTACAGTTTCTAACATCATCTTAATCTTAGACATTCATTGCATGAATGAGAATACAGAGTTGAGAATTGATTAGATCTTTCTTTGAATTTTCTGTTTCTGAGAGGACAGATAAGAAGTTGTGATACACCTACAGGAGAGTCAGGGTCTGAAGTTGACGAAATTACATCTCCCAAAGCAAGTGGGAATCATATAAACCCTATGTTGACTCCAGTGCATGAAGAAGTAAGTTAGCAGCATGAGCTTGAGGTTCCAAAAGAATAAATTTCTGCAATGCAATGAATTAAGAAGAATTTGATTTGTTTTTTGCAGGCAAGACTGGTTGGAAAGGCTAATCATGCTGCTAAGGGTTTCTCTGAGCATGATGAGTATATACCAATGGTTGACAAGGCTGTGGATGTTGGCTGGAAGGAAAAGCAAGCAACATCTCAAAACTCATCTGACTCAACAACAGGTTATTTAGTTGTACATCTTTCCTTAATTTTCTAGTGTTTTGATATGCCATACTTAATCGAAAATTGATAATTCAAAAGTATGTCATTCTAAGCTGCATACATCTTTTCAAGGTCAATATGCTTTAAGTGATCCAAATTCTTGGCATCCAAGACTAGAATTCCTGTTAACACATTGGTGCTCATTGCAGAAAAATTTCTATCGAGTAATGAAAAATGTCCTGATGGAAACCGAGCATATATCTGGACTGTCATAATGAGCTTCTTCTTAGCCCTCGTTACTTTTGCCCGTTCGATAGCATTTGGTGGTGTTAAAGGAATACTGAGGCATGAATCTAATTCTTCTCAAAGTATAACAAGCATGACTGTTGATTCAGTGTCTATGGAAGAATCTGGTACTCCTTCACCTGCTCCTGAGTTCACAGAGACAAACCACCCCGCATCTGCCTTGAAACGCCTTGGCGAGCTTGAAGAGAAAGTTAACATGCTACAATCAAAATCTAATGTGATGACATATGAGAAAGAGGAGCTGCTGAATGCTGCAGTTTATCGAGTTGATGCATTGGAATCAGAGTTGATTGCTACAAAGAAGGTAACTGCAGTTTGTTCTGTGAAATCACATTCTTTGCTTCCAGCTGAAAGGCAGCATCTCCTGCTGCTTTACTCTCAAATTTTGAAGAGAAACATTATAATGTATGATTTGCCATCAAATTGCCTTGTCCACTACATCATCTAGTTTAAGGTGTATTTTTAAAATGTTTAATTCGCTTCCTAAACAGGCTCTATACGAAGCTTTGATAAAACAAGAAGAATTAATGGAATACATAGAAAGACAGGACAAACACAAAAGCATGGTAAGTCAAAGATATATATATATATATATATATATATATATATATATATATATATATATATATATATATATATATATATATTTTACAAAACAGATGTTAGTTACCATCCTCCACGATATAGAAAACTCTAAAAATATGTTCCATCTGTTCGTACTTACAGTGGAAAAAGGTTTGCTGTTGAAGAGATACTGCACCCAAAGGAGCTTGTTTTGTAGGTAACACGTTATTTCTTGTCAGATTGAGTGTAATAATATTTAAACTTGCAGCAAAGAATATTGTTCTTCTACCTGCCACATTGGTCTTGTATCTAAATTTCTCTTTACCGGTCACAGATTTCTAGTTTTCTACGTATTCCAACAATTTGAAGTATCTGTGGTACTAGTACTATAAATTATAGGAGCAAGAAAATATGTATTTTCCCAATAGAACGATTTTCTTGGGATTTGAATTGGCCTGTAAATATGATAATCAGATCAATGGGATACGCATTCAACAAAATGTATAAAGAGATTTTCCAATATAAGAAAGTGAGATGAGATGTTGAGGGACTTAATGTTAACGAATTCTGGAAACAAGTATGCCAAAACTACAAATGAGCTGTAGCATTTTCATCTATCAATATCAAGTAATTTCTAATATGAACATCTGCCAAAACTAATCATGTTTTATCACATTTATGATACAATGGTATTTTACACATAACTGCTCTCTCCAAGGTTGTAATTCGTAAAGAAAGAAAATGAGAGCTTCAAATAAACACTATCCCAGTATGAGCTTTAATTTGAATGTGCCAGCAGAATGGGGAAAGTATGAGCTGCTTCTGCAAATTCAACCTACATATGTCCATTTTGTACTACTCAAACATGAGATAATAAATACATCCTTGTTTGTGTCTGACAAAGAGAGAGATAGAGAGGGAGAGAAAAAACCTTGTAACAGCTCATAAACTCATTGGCACACAGATCATCAGCCAAGCAATGGCCAAATTACACTGACAAAGTAAAAACCAGATCTGAGCTGAAGACACAGCCTATAAAGGTGGGTTTTGTCAAGTCCCCATTACCCTTTACTGCATACACTGGGAAGTTAGCTGCTAATTATGATCATGAAGTTTGCCAAGCTAAATTATAATCATGGAGGAAATGCAAATTATTTAAAAGTTTCTTCTTTTTTTCAGGGGGAAAAAATTCAATACCATTATCCATTCTATATGCACCTAGAAGTGATATATGCACAGATAAAAAATTCCATAGTCGCAATTAACCAGAACTGCAACCTCCACATGACCATTTGATCCAAGCATGGGCCATGTATATTTATATAATGGTCTAATGGGTTCGACCAAACAGACACAAAAAGACATTGAGGGAAATAAGAATGTTAATCAAATTAGTTATGCGTGCTTACCACTGCAATCTTTGTCAAGTATCAGCTATAACAGTCCATTAAATCCAGTTTGCACTTTATGAAGGTTGCAAGTTTGTGACTTTCTTTCTTTTTTCATCCCCCTCAATCATTTCTGTGTAGCAGCTCATGATCTTCTTGTCTAATTCATAATGTTCTTCCATTTTACTCAAACGTTTCAAATCCAGGTCGAGAAAATGAACCTGACAAAGAACAAATTGCAACCAAGCTAAGATGCATGGAATAACAAGCATTACAAGTATAATTCTTGTCACATCAAAGATACAGAAACTGATAATAGAATCACCAAGAATGGGGCCTAAAATTACTAATTTGCTGCTGAAATAAAATAAATAAATAAATAATGTGATGCACTGTCCAATGTTTATCTCATCAAAGAAATTTAAACAAATAACAAGATGCAATGAGCTGCTACCTTAAAATCAAAGGTTTGGTTAGTTGACTTAAGACATACGTTATTGTATTCAGATCCAGAATCTCCCTCTCTTCTTGGTCTAAAGCATATCATCAAACTACAGTCTTTTGCAGTTGCTGCTATCAAATAGTCTTTCACAATTCTCAAGCTTTCATCCAAAGAAGCAGAATGAAAAACAGAAAATCTTTTTGCTTGCTCGTCACTCAACTCTTTACAAACCAAGCACTGTTGACAAGTAATTTCATAGTATGCATGAATGGCTCCTTCAATGTCAACACTATCAAGCTTCTGAACCTCCAAGAGCCGATCTAGTACCCTTGACTTTTGCACAGCCTCAGCAACAAGAGTGATTAAGTTCTCTGTACATTTACCAGCATCAGCTTCAATGACAGACTTAAGTGAATCCTCAAATGCTTTCGCAATAGAAACATTTGTATCTTTTGCTCCACAACCCAATCCACCAAATATGAGATAGCCATTCAAAAATACCCGGAAATTGTTCTGAGGGGTAGTAAAAAGGTCCACAATAGCTTTATAAATTCTTTCCTTGCATCCAGAGAACAGATCAAGTGGATTATATTCACTTATCAGTGCTATCTACAATGATTCGAAAAATATGTATCTCAAATTTTGAGGTAAGAGAAAAAAATATAAGGTTAATAAAAAAAATGTTGTCACTACATAATGTGAGAACATGAAGAAGAATGCACAATGCAGCAACCAAGATACCAGCAAACGTAAAATTACATTGATGAGGTACCTCTCCTTGATGCAATTTCAGGGCTTGGTGCATTGCAAAACGTGTTATCGTTCTTTTGATTGCAGTTCCTTCAGATATGAATCTTGACAGAGGAAGAAATCCGCATTTGGGCTACATTTTTAGAAGAAGACTTCAAATGTTACAACCAAATGAAAGAGAAAGAGAAATAGAAAGGGGAAGCAGGTGAGACAATCAAGTTAAAGTTGTGGACCACGTACCTTTATCTCAACAGATATGCAAGATCTAGATTCTAGGGCCCCTGAAATGGAATGAAAGGGAGATTGCAACAGAACTTTCAAATATTTTACAAATAGGTAAGCGGGATGACTAAAATCATCTTACCAAATTAATAGAAATAATATTTGAACCACTCTTTTCATACATGTTTCTTATACGCTTTTTCGTTTATGGTATAAAAGACAAACATTTTATCATCTCTCACTTCTTATAAATCACATTTGATACTAAAAAACAAAAAGTGTACAAAAGTAATTTAAACAAAAATAGTGCATATAACATTAGTCAAATTTAAATGCCACAGGATGTAAATGAGGCTTTATGTCCTTGCAGTTGATTAAGCAGCTCATCAATACTTGAATGATCAATAGCAAGTTGGGTTCTACCCATAGCAATATTTAATTTGGGTCATTCCCCAGTTGACATTTTCTCTAGTTTGTATTGCAACTCAAGGGAGACAAAGTAATACAGGCAATACTATTGAATACCAACTTCTGCAACTTCAGAGGAAAATTATCTAAGCAAAAAACCATATTGAAGCAAGCAAATCCTTAACAGAAAGTGGCAAAAGTAATTTCATATGGAGACATGTGAGTACCATGAGCAAAAAGCGAATAATCGGACATGAGTAGCACAGATTCACAAAGCGTGTCAATCTTGGCATTATCAACTCGCCAAATAGGACGCTTAGAAATAACGTCCCTTTCAACTGCCTCAAGAAACTCCTTCAACACCATGACATGCATCTAACAACGAAGTAATAACAAAATATAGATCAGAGTAGAGATCATCATCATTATGAGTAAAATGTTAACATACAAGTTTATCCTACATACCCCAGCATCAACATATTGGGAACCAAGCAATGGCTTCATAACGTGCTCGACAAATAGCTGGCATGCAAGTTCGCTGTCGGAAGATCCTATGAGTTGATCAATGTCTTTCCAGAGAAGGTGTTCGTGCGCATTCAAAGCAGAGGGGCTCCTCATAGCAAGAGCACAGTTCCTTGGAGCCTTGCGCAAGCGCATCACTTTCCCAATCTGAGCTCATCAACATGAATTTTCATTTGTTGGGGTCAGAACACACATAAATTTGAATGAAAAAAGAGAAAGAGAATGAAGTAATGCACGCACAAAAGGAGGATATGATCCAACGTAAGCGAGAACAATGTTGGCAGCTCCTTCGCCTCTGTAAACCCACCCAGCAGCGTCCTTCTTTGTTAAAGTCACATCCATCCAACAATCGGTTTCGTACATTTATTTACCTATAATAAACGCCCAGTCAAGCATTTCATCAAACACTATCAGGGCATTCCAAATATAATAAAACACTATATCATGGTAAAACCTAACTAGGTTCGTCGTCTTCGTAATTGCGCCTCAGATCCTTCGTCCTCGTGCCCTTTGTAAATTTTGATCCTTAAACGATCACGTTTTTCTGTTGCTTTTGCATGTTACGGTCACGCTTTAGGAAACAGTAATGCTTCACGATTTTTTTTTTTTTTTACTTTTGTTTTTTTGAAGAATTCTAGTGAAATTTTTTTTGGGTCATAGAATACTTTTTATTGTTGTTTTGGATTAATGGATTATCAACCCTTTTTTGTCAGGGCGTCACTTTTTAAGTTGTAGCAATATTTTATGTTCGCTTTGGTCCGAGAACAATTGAATCCGGCTGAAACAAAATGAACTTATATGAGCCCAAATGAAGAAAAAAATATTCTGAATTTTTTTTAACAATTAAAAAAATAAAATATAATTTTTTGTCATTAATTTTATAAGTAAAATAAAAACAAACATAAAAAAATATTAAAGAATTAAAAATTACATTTTACCATCTTAATTTTTTTTAACAATTAAAAAGATCTATTTCCAAAAAAATTAAGTTTATTGCTTATACCTCACTAGCCACGGAAAATGTCGTTCGCTATACCATTACATAGTTGTTTATAAAATAACCAACATTTTTTATTGTATTTAAGTTAATATTAATTAACTTTTTTTAATTATATTACATGTAAAATTATTTTACATGTGTATTTAATTATGTAACATTATATTAGTAAAAATAATTATTTTTAGTCAACAAGTTATAACTCTAATGACATAATCTTTTCATACTCACCTAGAGGTCACGGATTCGAGTCTCACTCCTAACTTTAAAAAAAAAATAACTATCTCCAAAAATCGCCTAACCTGCGCTACCTAATTCGTAGACTTTGACAGGTTTCGGCAAGGTAGGACGGACTTTTCCAACATGCCCATCGTTTTTTTTTTAATTGAAAATAATAATAAAAAAGTTCTAAGTTATAATTTGGATAATGTTATATGTTTGATTGATTAAAGACTTGAAGATGTTTAATTATATGTTTAGACAATATTTATTTTATGTTTTACAGTATTGATTTTATTATTTTGTTTCAAAAAACTTAGTTGATGATTATTTTTACTATATATTTAGAATTATAAAGACTTTTAATATTTGTGAATTTTAAAATTATAATATTTTTATGTATGTAAAAATTATAAATTTATTGAAATAATTGTGAAATTATATATATTATTTAATATTTAATAATTTATTAATAAATAAAAAAAGAGAGAGATTTGACAGGTTTAGCCCACCAACTCGCCGTTAGGTGAAACGGAGGAGAAATTTGGGACCGCCTCACTAGGCGGGGTAGGGCGAACCATCCCGTCAAATGGCGAGTTTTTGGCGGGACAGACTAGCCCGTTTACTATCCGTATTTATATGAATGTGTAAAATATTTTATACTCTCAATGCATCAAAGTTAAACTCATATAAACTATATATTAAAATATAAAATACAAAGTAAAAATAAATTAAATCCATTATGTATTTGTATTATATCTATTATATCTTACTAATTTTACAATCAAAATATGTCACATGTCACTTTCTCGTTGTAATTAAAATCAAATCTTTCTCTCCAAAATTAAATAGTTTTTTCATTTTTTCTCTCATTCCTTCACCTACTCTATCTCTCTTAGACTCTTATATATCATTATTAATATTAATGACTAATTTTTACTTACTAATTTTACAACTAAAATATGTCACATGTCATTTTCTCATTACAATTAAAATCAATTTTTTTTCTCCAAAATAAAAGAATTCTCTGCTTCTCTCTCTCATTCCTTCACGCACTATATCTCTTTTATATATTATTATCAATAAACACAAATTTGTCAATCAAAATGTGCAATATGACATTCTCTAATTACAATTAAAATTAAATTATATCTTATCTTACTAATTTTACAACTAAAACGTGCCACATGTCACTCTCTCATTGCCATTAAAATTAAATATTTTTCTCCAAAATTAAAATGTTCTCTCCTCCTCTCTCTCATTTTTTCACTCATTCTATCTCTCTTATATATTATTACCAATGATTAATTACAAATTTGTCAATCAAAATGTACAACATGATATTCTCTAATTAAAATTAAAATTAAAATTAAAATATTAAAATTAAAATATTAAAATTAAAATTAAAATATAACTATATTATTAATTTAACAATCAAAATGTGTCACATGACACTATCTCATTAAAATTGAGATAAAATATTTTTCTTCAAAATTAATAAACCTCATTCTTTCATCCTCTTATCTACCTCTCTTTCCTTCTTTATTTCTCTCTACCTTTCCCACTCTATATATAACTTATAATTTATATTTTATATTACTAATTTGACAAAACATAATGTATCACAAGATATTCTTTTATTACAATTAAAATACAATCTTTTTCTCCAAAATTAACAAACTTTATTTCTCTTTCTTCTTTATTCTTTTCTCTCCCTTTTCTCTCTCGTTCTCTACCTCTCTCTACCTTTCTATTATAAAAAAAAATAAAATTAATAAAATAACATAATTTAAATAAATTCATAAAATTATAAAAAAATATTAAATTTATAATTATAATTAAAAAATAATTTTATAATATTATTCACATAAAAAAATATATCATTATTATATACATATTTTTTAGTTTTTTATTTAGTTTTAAATTTTTATTACTTATCTTTCTAATTTATATTTTTATCTCTCTTCATTCAAATTTTTATTACATATAATTTAAAGAGAATACTAATATTGTGATGCATAATTAGAATTAAGATTCAAATTAAAAAAAAATAATTTTGAGTTAATTTTATAACTATTAATATAATTTTTTATACTAATATCTAATTATAATTTTAAAGAGAGAAAAAATATTATTTTTAAATAACAATCATAAAATTAATTATTTTTATTTGTACAATAAACTTAACACCTAATCAAATATAAAAGTATACACATTAAATTCTTTTAAGTTTTGAATAATGAATACTAAAATTAATTATTAATAAAAAAATTAAACTCCTTTAATGTGAAAATAATAACTAAAAAGTTTATTATTTGAATTTTTTTTTTATCTAGAAAGACCCTGATCTTCTTAACTGATGAAAACTTTTGTCCCTTATAACCTTTTTGTAGAAATATTTTGATTCTATAAATCTTTTTTGCCATAATCTATAATGTCAGGATAAAGTCGATGTAATTTCAAAAAATTTATATTCCCATAATGTTATTACGGACAAAACACTAGTAATATAAATTTCTTATATAAATATATTGTAAGAATGCTAGAAGGCTATCATAATTTATTGTTTTTGTTCATCGGTTAGCCATAATGTTTAAAAGTATGGAATAAAGTATGTTGTTAGATTATTAGACTAAATGAATTGAGTTGATGGCTAACTAATGGTCAAAAATGATAAATTCTGATGTCCCCTAATTTAAAATGTTAGGAGGCCATCGAAAATTTTATTATTAGTTATTACTTAGCCATCAATTTAATCTATTTAGTGCTTGTTGGGGTATCATTAAATTAATAAAAGAGATATTTTTACAATGATTTTTTTTATCGTATTTGATAAATTTTTAGTAATAAAAGTAAAAATACTAAAACACTAATTTTTTTTCGAGAAACTACAATTTAAATCTTTTTTAAAAGATCTTTTTCTTAAAAAGTATATATCTTTCACATAATAAATAAACAAAAAATATTTTTATATTATTATATTCAAACATAATTAATAGATAAAAAATTTTTTTCATGAGATATTTAAACATAAAATTATTTTTACTTTTTTATAAAATTTTTAAAAAAAAAAACTAAAAAAAAAATGATAAGCTCACCAAAATAAATCTTTAGTTTAATTTTTTTAATCTAATAATTTAACAATATATTTTATTTTATATTTTTAAATACTAATAATAAAAAATAACAAATTCTAATAGTACTCTAACATTTTTCTTTCTCAATATATTGTGACTGATTTAGTGACATATTTTTTATATTTAGATAATACTTTTGTTTTCTTTTTATTAAAAATGTTGATCATCTAAGATTCTCTTTTAGTAGTATAATCATCACTACGAGTCCCCAAAAAATAAAAAATAATAGATCTCTAATGATGATATTTACTTGCAATACAATTGGTGTGACCAGTGGAGTGAGGGGGATTTGGAATGAAACTGTTGCCATGAACAAGAAATCAGCCATCCGCCCACCAACAGACGACTTGAACCGTTGAATAACATATCGTTATCAACTAGAAATAGAATAATAGAGAATATCCAAAAACACTGATACATACCTTGAACCCAATATATACAGATTAGTGATGATTCTAGTAGGCTAAGCTTCTGAGTCAATATAATCACTCATGAGCATGACTCACCAAGGTTAACGATTGCATCACATAAAGTTTGAAATATGTGGCCGGTAATCATGACAATTCAACTGCAAGGCCTTACTCATTATTGTTCCACTTCAAATTCCAAGTGGAAGCAACCCTGGAGAATGGGTGTTAGTGCGTGTGGGAATACACGCTAATCTTAATTATATTATTATATATGTATGTTGCTTGAACAAATGAACCAAATTAAAATGATTTCTCAAATGGTAAAGCTTGAAAATGGATACACTAGTTGTTACTGTTGTGCGGCTCTCTTCTTGTTACTGCTATTATTATCATGGCATTGGAGCAGAAACAAGAAGACCGGTGACGGTGGTGCCGGGATCCCTCCGGGTAACGGAGGATTGCCATTTGTGGGAGAGACACTGCAGTTCATGGCTGCCATCAACAGCACCAAAGGAGTATATGAATTTGTCCGACTCCGCCACCTCTGGCATGGCAGTTGCTTCAAGACCAACTTGTTCGGAGAAACACATGTTTTTGTTTCTAGCACAGATTCAGCCAAAGCGATTCTAAACAACGAGGGAGGCAGATTCTCAAAGAGGTACATAAAATCTATATCAGAGCTTTTGGGACACCATAGCTTGCTCTGTGCTGATCACCACCATCACAAGCTCATTCGTGGCCGTCTCCTCACTCTGTTCTCAACGGATGCTTTGTCCTCCTTTGTTCAGATGTTCGATGTCCTCGTTCTTGAAGCCATGAGTACCTGGCCTTGTGGACCCGTTCTTCTCATCCAACATGAAGCATTCAAGGTATCTCTCTTTTGTATTTACTTCCTCTTATCACGACAAATGCTTACCCAACAACAAGGTCTTATATATGTCTGTGTATAACGCAGCTAGCATGTAAGGCAATGTGTAAAATGCTGATAAGCATGGAGAATGGCTATGAACTAGTGATCATGCAGAAGAGCATTGCTCATTTATGTGAAGCAATGCTTGCATTACCCTTGAGGTTGCCATGGACTAGATTCTCCAATGGCCTACAGGTAAATATGTAATACTTTCTTTCTTTCTTTCCCGATGAATCTCCACTGAATGAAATGGAATTGCAGGCTCGGAAAACAATTATGGAAATATTGGAGAAGGAGATTAGTGAAAGAAGTGGAATAAGAAGAACTAATGACAAAGTAGATTTTCTCCAACAACTTATAGAAGAAGATGATGATAACAAATTAAACGATGAAGAGATCAAAGACAACATCTTAACTATGATGATTGCAGGACAGGACACAATCGCTAATGCAATGACATGGATGGTCAAATTTGTGGACGAGAATCAAGAGGCCCTTAACACGCTTAAGGTCAGTGAATGATATAATTTAATGTTTCTATTTGCTGTTGTTTTAATTTTCTTGGTATTGATTAAACAGAAGGAGCAACTACAAATTGAGAAAAATGGCAGAACAAGAAGGGATAATCTTACATTAGAGGATCTCAATGAGATGCAATATGCTTCTAAAGTTGTGACAGAAGCGTTAAGGATGGCATCTGTGGTACAGTGGCTTCCCAGGGTAGCACTCCAAGATTGTGAGATTCAAGGTTTTTACTTCCATTATATTATATCATATATTTTATGTAATTATTTTCTCGAGCGTGCAATCACATCCGTTCTCTCGCATGAATATTTACGCAGCCAATATAAAAAGTAGTTATTTTTAATGATGTGGTATCACGTAATTAGATGCACGTGTAAAATTACTTTATATTATCAAAATTAAATTCTTATTCTCCTTTCATAGATATATAATAAGAATTTAATTTTAATGCACCATCAGTGGAAAGTAGTTTTACACGTGCATCCAATTACGTAGTAAAAAAATTAAACTCGATCTAATAATATAATTACTTAATTAACTAACATATAGTTACTTGCACAGGATTTAAAATCAAGAAAGGGTGGAACGTTGATATTGATGCTAAATTCATACACTTTGATCCAACTATATACAATGATCCACATGTATTCAATCCTTCTAGATTTGCTGTAAGTGTAATAATCTATACGCACTTGATTGATTTTCCCCTTGATTCAAACATCACAATCAAAGTGTTTGATTGAATTCAAACAGGGTGAGTTTAAACCATACAGCTTCCTAGCTTTTGGGATGGGAGGAAGGACGTGCCTTGGGAAGAACATGGCTAGAGCCATGATGCTGGTGTTCCTCCACCGTCTCATCACCACTTACAAGTGTGTGAGACTATTTTATATCTTTTAATCTGATTATGTGTGTTTGATTAATTGAAGCAATGAAATTATGAAATGTTTGGCTTCATGCATGTATGTATGTAATTCAGGTGGAAGGTGATTGATTCAGACTCAAGTATTCAGAAATGGGCGCTTTTCTCAAAGCTCAAGAGTGGCTGTCCTGTTCGTTTGACATCTCTGAAACAGCACTCAAACTAAACAAAAATTATGTAATAATATATTACATGATATATGATAATTAATAATTAAGGCTTTCTTTGTAAAGTTGGGTAATTGTCTAGCAAAGTCATGGTCTATGCTAATGTAAGTTGATGGGAAACCAACTTAACAGAGTTTATATAGTTTATAGTGCAATAATATTAAAATAAAATATATAAGAGATTACAAGCTAAGGTTAAGCTACAAATTTTAGGGCTGTTCATAAAAAAAATCATAAGTTAGTTAATTGGTTAAAAAATTGTAACCAAATTTTAAATAATCGGATTTTAAAAATAATTTATAAATTATAATCAGTAAAAAAATTAAAAATCGATTAACAAAACCAAAATCGGTTTGATAGTTTGGAGTCTTAGAATTAGTTTTTCTAATATAAATGTGTTATAATGGGTAAAAAGAGCTATTTTAAAAATAATTTATAAATTAGAGATTTTGGTTTAAATAGAGTTATCACATAATTTTATATCTCATTCTATTTCATAATAATACATTTATTTGTCGCCTTTATAAGTAGATATAACTGCTAAGCTAAACCACATTAATTTTATTTGTGTTATTTTATTATTGAAAAAGTATAGGTAAATAATAAAAATATTAAATAATGTGAACAATAGATTTATCGAATATTCAATTCATTGGATGGTTATTTCTAATATTAAGATTTAGATAAATAATTTGAAAGTGTAGTGTATTTTTATTTTATTGAGTCAATTTTAGAGTTTATTATTCACATTATTCATTGTCTACCTAACAAAATCCTTTATTATTTCGCTTTTGCTTCAGTCTAAATTCTTAGCAAATATAAAGTTTTTTTTTAGTATCTGAATTATATTTATAAAATAAGTGTAATTATTCGTGCCATGCACGTGATAAGATTAAAATTATAATTTTAAATTTTTTTTAAAATTAATTTGAATTATAATAATTTGATTAATAAAAAAGTAATATGTTATGCATTGCTTGTTTTTTTTTAATTTAGTATTAATTAGATTAACTCTAAAATAGTTATTAATCAGTTTTAATAATCTACTTTCTTCAATAAATCAGACATATATACTGAATATGATCATAAATAATATAGTAATAGTTAAATCCACCAACAAATATATTGGCTATTAATCTATTATCACACTATAAAACAAATTAAATATAAAGACTATTAGCACGAACTTATAAATCTATAAAATCGTACTGTCTTTGATTTGTGCAAGGGTTTACTTATCAAATAAACTTAAAATATGAACAAAAAAATATTTATAAAATGGATTTAGCATCACTTGAAAGAATCATGGAAAATAATCAACTTACTTTATCATCTATGAGCACCATTTCTATGTAAGTCGTCTTGTTCTTGTCAAATTTGAATGAGACTTTCCATAACCTTATAATTCTTGCCTTTATTTTTCAAACTTGTTCATTATTACATAATCTATCATAAGTAATAGTGTTGATAGAATCATAGTTAGTATCCCTTAGGTATGAAAAATAATAAATAAAAGAAGTTTTATGTCTGAGGTACGAATTTTGTTCATAGAATCGTAATTAGTATCCCTTAGGTATGAAAAATAATAAATAGAAGAAGTTTTATGTCTGAGGTACGAATTTTCTAGATGATAAATAATTGTAACAATTCACTATTAATCCTTTTATATATATATTATACACGGTAATAATTAGCAAATATTTTCAATGGAAATACTTGCTACAATTAGGTGAAATTTATGCTATTATATTTTATTAACCTTTATGATTAATTCAATAGAGATACTTACTCAATATATATGTTATCAACATTAATTATATGCCAATATTTTTAGGAAAGAGATAAAAGAGGAGATATATAAATATATATATAATATTATTGCTATATAGTAAGCATACATAAATTGCTACATTTTTTATTATATTATACAACTTAAAATTATACTATCATGTTATTATTAATTCTACATACTTGCTATAATTATATCAAATTTAATTATAACTCTAAATAAATAAAATAAATAACATTCAATATTATTTTTTTTACATTCAATATTTACTATAAATATAAAAAGTAAAATAATTAATAAAAAATATGAGCAGAAAATAAAATATATTAAGTAAAATTCAATTTGTTATCTAATTAATCTTGTGTCTATACGATATAATTTTACAAAAATGTTATGAATCACAACCTTTTTTATTCTCCAAAAAAAATACTATACGTAACCTTTAGTAGTACAAAAAATAATTATAAGAATTAATTATTGATATTGATATTAATCACAATTGATTATTGATACCCTAATTTTTTTAAAATATATTTTACCTTTTTAAAATATAATACATGTACAGTGTAGACCTTATTATTATTATTATCTAATTGATATTAAATTAAATGAGTCACTATTAATGTGTGCATCAACTATCTCCTATTAAAATTATTGCACTTGAATGAGAATTAGAACTATATCAATTGATATAATTAGAATAATTAAAAATATAAATGATTAATAAGTAGTTTAATAACGCATTAAATATTGATTTAATATAATTATAATGAAGATATTTTTTAAATTAATATAATCATGCATTATTCATGATCTAATTATAATATAATTAGAATAAATTTATTTGAGAGAAAAAAAAGAATTCAGGTGTAATTTTCAAAAATTATAATATTTTTTATTTATATATACGTATATATTAATTTTGTTAAATAATTATATATATATATATATATATATATATATATATATATATATATATTACGGTAGTTTTTCTTAATATATATACATATACATAAATAAAAAAAATATATGAATTATATTTTGTTAAACTCTATGTTACCGGTTAATAAAAATATTTAAATCATATATATTAATTATTTTTTGTTATAATTATTTCGTTTTATATATATGATTTTTTTTATTCTACAATCGTGCAATAATTTTTAATTTTTTATATCCATATATATTCTTCAATCCCAACCTCATTCATACGCATATAAACAGGTTTTTTGATGTTTTAAATTTTTTTTAAACGTATCTTTCCTTTTTTTAAAATATTGATGTTTTAATATTTTTTAATTATATTTTTTTAATAATTACATTACTAATCTGAAATACAAAATGAGAAAAAAGGTGATACATATATCCAAGAAAGAAAATAAACTTAAAAATCAGAAAAAAAAATATATTAAAAAATATAAAAATAATATATTCAAAAAGAATAGTCGTAATATATAAATTTCTCTAAAACTAATTTAATCAAATACCAATATTAAAAATAAATTACTTAAATAATATATAATCTATTATAGTCCTTAGATATGTATAGATTAGAGTCATTCTCATAACGACAACCAACTGAAACAACATCGTAAGTTTGAACATTTAAAATTCGTGCAAATTCAGATCATTCCCTTGTTCTTTGAAATCGTTCTGTATCCCTAATAGAGTTGAATCGCAATTCCTTTTATGGAAAAAGAGTTACGGATGTGGCTTTAACGTATTGGAGACCAAAATTCGGAAGTCACTATTTATATCTGAGTGTGACACCCATGAAATCCTAAAGGTCAAATAAAATAGTATCCCTGGTTTTATTCTCATTTAATTCTAAATCAAAAGTAATAATGACTTATTTAATTCAGCATATATGATAATAAACGAGATTACCATTATATAAGTCATTTAACGTAAAATAGCTTAATTTGCGATTATAATTAATATATGTATTACCCATAAATAGACTAGGAAATTATAATTTCATAACAAAATAATCATTCAATTTGAATTACAATTAATTGATTGATAGAAATTATAATAAATTGTATGATATTTAAATAATTAACCAAATTAATTAGTTGATATAATTAATTTATTATAATAAATTGAATTTAATGAATTAAAAGAAATAAATCAAAAAATACCATCAGAAACATGTCACGACAGTTTTATCATTAAGTGCAAAAATTTAATTTTTATATAATAGAATAGATATTTACAGATTATTATATTAAACACAAACTAAAAAAAATACACTAAACAAAATAAATGCAACAATGGTAAAATATAACCTAAAAAATCACTTAAATTAAAAAAAAAACATGTGATGAATTACAATAAATCTATATATGAGAAGTAAAAATAAAATAAACAATTAAAAATAATATAAAAATAGCAATTAAAAAAGTGAAAGAAGATAGAAGAGATAATGTGTGAAGCAGATAAAAAATGTATCGCAATAGAAGATTAATATAATTAATTAATACAAAGGATGAAAGAGAAAAATCAAAATACGATTTTATTAAAAAAATTTCAAAAAAAAATATTTTAAAGAAGAACCTATTAATCAACTTTTATAAAAATATTACAAAAAATTTAAATTATCTTTAATAAAATAATAATACCCTTAATAATTATTAATCAAAATAAATAAAAAAAGAATTAATATAAAACAAAATCAGAGAAAAATATTAGCAAAATTAAGATAAAAAAACAAAAATAAAAAATTACAAATATTTTACCTGAGGAATAAAATAGAGAGAGAAAAAAAGAATATATAAAATAATAAGATAATAAATTAAATTAATTGAGTTTATTTATTTTATTGCTTTATATATTATTTATTAAATAATTTAATATTTATTTCAATCAAATTAAATAATAAATTAGTTATAATTAATTTGGTTTAATGAATCAAACAAAATTTAAAATAATTTGATATTAACTCTAATTAAATTAAATATTTGAAGTTATTATTAATGTAATTTAATAAATTAAATAAAATATTAAATGATGAAATATTTATTCTAATCAAATCAAATTAGATTAGTTATAATTAATACAATTCAATGAGTCATACACATTAAATTGAAAAATAATTTAGTGAATTTGTATCTTAAGGACACATTTTAAAAATATTTATTTTTCAACAATTTTTATAAAATATTTTTAATCTATGATCTAAAGACACACTTATAATAACCCATTAAAAAGTACTTTATTAGTTAATATAAATAATTAGTATAATTAATTTTGTTCAATAAATTAAAAGAAATAAATGTAAAAGGAAGAGATAAAGAGAAAGTGAAATTATAAAAACGTGTAGCCATTAAAAAGTAATAAAAAAGTCTCTTTATTTTTTTATTTATTAATTATTAATTTATTATAATTAATTTCACAACATTTAATATACGTTATTCATCTTACAAATTAATACAATCAATTAATTGATATCAATTATTAATAATTAATTTTAATTGATATAACTCATTTTGCTATACTTTCTAAATAAATAATTAAAAATGCACGTCTCAATTTTTTATTAAAGTAGAATAAAATAAAATACATAAATTGAGTAGATATAAATCTGAAAATTATAAAATTTTATTAACAACTCAAATAAATTAGTACCATAAAACTAAATTTAATATCTATTTTAAAAATAATTACTGACCTTTCATTCTTTTAATTATTAATAATTTAAATAAAGTAATACTCTATAACTTATTTTGTTATCTATTTTAAGTAATTACTAACATTCTATTTTTCTAATTATATTTGCTTGTCTTATTTATCATTGATGTTTTCAATCAATTATATTAATAAATAAATAAACCAAATTAACTCGGTTATACTTAGACTATTCAACAATTCAACATAGTCTTTTTAATTTGGGATTAACTACTAACGATAGAGTAATTCAATATTATAAACATTAATTATTATTGTGAAATAACCTAAAATCATAATGCATTTTATTTTTAAAGAAATAATCAAGTATTATTGTTAATTATAAAATAACCTAAAATCATAATGCATTTTATTTTTAAAGAAACAATTATCCATTAATATCTGTAAATAGAAATTATCGTTAAAATGCTTTGATTAAAAATATGAAGGGTTAATTACTATTCATTATTAATAATATATCGATTATATTAAAAAATAAAAATATAATTTTTCGCATTTACACCATTAGAAGAATTACCATCATGAGTAAAATTTTGTCAGAAAAAAAAGAATAAAATTGCATACATAGTAAATTTAAAAAATAAATATAGTTAAGTAATTATGATTTTTTTTAATAAATAGTAAAAATTAAATATCATAAACTATATTCTTTCAATATAATTTATAAATATTAATAATGAAAATAGTCTCACTAATGTAAATGATCAATACAATAATTATATGAAAAAACAACTAATTACATAATTGTATAATTTTCAAGATCCTATATAGTTGAATCTAATGGACAAATAAAAAAATATATATATGATAATATCCTAATATTTTAGCATACTATAAATCATATCATAAATTTATATATCATATTATAATTATAAGTCAACTCCTTAAACACAATATAACATAAACCATCTAAAAAGATACACCAAATTAACAAATATCACATGGATCACAACATATATTTTAAATTGTCACGATATTTTAAATAAAAAGAATATCAATACAGAGAAATCAATGAATATAACTAAAATAAAGAACAACAAAGAGACTCACAAAAAATGAAGAGAATCAATAAAAGCATTAACATATAAACTACATACACGAACAATGTATATATTAATTATGAATTACAAAAAAAAGACAATATAATATATATATAAACCATATACACAAACAATGTATATATTAATTGTGAATCATAAAAAAAAGACTATATATATATATATATATATATATATATGAATTGAAGCACACATGATAAAATAGAATATCACAAAACAAAATTATAGTAAGAGTATTTGAAAACAACATAAAGATGACACATCTTTTTTATTAATCAGAAGCTAAAAGAAAAAAAAGTATGCGCCTAATAATAATCAATTAAAATAAAAAAATTAAAAAAATAAAATGCATAAATAAAGATAAAAGAAACAAAAATTAAAGAAATTATAAAGATTGTACCTTAAACACGAGAAAGAGAGAGAGGGGAAGAGAGGGAGGGAGGGGGGAGAGAGAGAGCGAATGAGTAAAAAATATTTGATCTTGTATAAATAGATGATATTGAAAAAAATAAACTAATTAAATTAATTATTAAATAATTTGATATTTACTCCAATCAAATCAAATAATTAATATAATTAACTAAATTAATTAATTGATATAATTAATCAATTCATATAAATTATAATAAATGGTGAGATTTAAATGTCTAATCAAATTAATTAATTATAATTGATTTACTTTAACGAATTAAACGAAATAAATTAGGAAACACTTCAAGAGTATGCCACATCAGTTCCATCATTAAGTGCAAAAATATGATTTTCATATAATAGAATAAATAGAATAGATAGATAATGAAAATATTGTCTTAAATTAGTATAATTATGCATTATTTATTAAATATTAATTGTAATATTATAATATAATTATAATAAAGATATTTTTCTAAAATAAATTTATTTAGAGAAATATAAATTGGTTATTAATAATCGGTGCCATTATCATATAATTATCATAGTATAATTATAATAAATATATTTTTATAAAATAAAATTAGAAGAGAAAATAGTACATTCATTTTGACGGGAAAATGAATTCACGAGGAATCGATACCTTACCCTCATTAGTTGGGGAAAAATCCAATTTTAGTATATTAAGTAGATTTAAAAATAAAAGGATGAATCTCACCTTACCTTTATCTTTACTTTTAGATAATTGAAGCAAAATTTTGATAAACACCAAAGAGCCCATAATATAATCTGATCTGTTTGTTATGTTATTTTATAATAATCAAGATATTTGTCAAATGGATAAAAGATTAACATAACATAATCCAGTGCAGCTTTCATATACTCATATCACTATAAAAATACATATAGTTGTCAAAAAATTAGACAGAAATGATTAACTAAATACAACCACGTAAATAGAAAAATAGAAAGATACAATTCAAAAAAGAAAAGATGATATCCATATATATTACTGTGTGAGTACTCGTCAGCATGCAGGTCTTGGACCACCTATCTTTTTTCTTCAGATATGCTAAATCGTTCAACGAAGCTCTTTGAAATTTCTCCATCATGTCTCTTTCCGTGACGATGTCTTCAAGGCTTCAACAGTTTTGTGACCGTGAAATTTATTTCAAGATTGTAAACAATATTAGAAAAACAGACAACATAAATCATATGAACAAATGGATAACCATGATTCAAGAGTCGGCATATTTGATTAAATTGATAGCAAAAAAGTAAAAAATATATATGTGGGGACAAATTAATTAGCACTAATATAGTATGTTTTATGAACAATTTGTTGCAAATTGGGATATTATATTTCTCCAGAGTAGTCATTCTATAGGATAGGATGTTGACCTTATAGCTCCCTCACCTGCCTACAATAATCTAACAAGTGATGCTCTTCTCAACTTCTAATTTCTAAATGGATTTCTTGTTATAGTGTTCATAGTACAGTGGGAGAAGAAAAATAGTAATAATATATGAAAAAGCAAAAAAATTCTCATTAAAAAATAAAATAAAGTATAAATTATGTGAGGTTGGTGGAGGAGAATCACTTGTTGGCTGTTGCACATAAGAAATAGGACACACTGAAATTTGATGGAGCAGTTGCCTGTGGTTTGGTATTTTAATTTTTATTTTTCACAATATCTGCTAACCAGTTGATTAATAACTAATTTCTCATATATTTAAATATTTATTTAAACGTGTGTCGTTGGTTAATAAATTATACTAAATTATTTTTTTTATTATATGACAAAAAAATTGGTGTTGCTACCTACTAGAAAATGGGCTTCCGGCCCACTTGGAGAAAAGAAATATAGAAATGGGCCCCCATTTGGATATATGACTACATGACAACTAGTTAGTAGTAGAGAGAAGCGACAAGACAAAATAATGATTAATCACTACAACACTGAGACAAGAGGAATAACACATCTGCTTTGTAAATTAATAATAAAGTGAGGAGAAAAATAATACTTCTGAGTTCTAAATTAGTTTAGATCATTTTAGGATTAGTTTAATTTCACTTTTTCTACACTTAGCATTATATTAAAATGGGAAGCTATCACTTTTTTCAATAATTCTCATTAAAACATGCGACTGGGATGAGTCAGGAGCCAGGGTTTGCTTCATCTGTAATTAAAAATAAAAATAACAAAAATTAAGAAAAAAAAATCCAACATGATATTCAAAACTTGTCTTTCAAGAAAGCAGACATCAGTTATATGCAGATGGAACTGCTACAAAAGAAGGCATACGGAACTGTCGAAAAAGAACGAAAACTATATAATTTCTTCATGAGAATAGGTAAGTAGCGGATGACAATTGTATTTAATCATACGACTCAAAAAAAACACAAGACAGAAAAAATAGGCTAATCGGTGAAGTGAAAAAGTATCAAAGGAGTGACAAAAGAGGAAAGAAGAATGGCATAGAAAAAAAATACAAAAGGTACGGTGATTTCACCGCAAGGGAAACAACCTATCTTCTTCAAGGAGGATACCATGACTCTGATACCATGTTAGAAACAAGAGACTAAACTGGAGAAAGGATGATATATTATTAAGTGTGTTCAAGTTGTCTACTCAAATTGTCTAGAATGATATTTATAGGTACTAAGAGAATCGTAATAATAAGGACGTAATCTCCTATAATAAATATTTAGATGTACTAAATAATACTAATTGATTCTAATTAATTCTAATAATATTCTAACATATGTAATGTCTGAAGAAATTCCTTCCTGCCTTGAAATCAAAAAGGGTTCAATCGAGACTCATATTATGTGTTACTATATGTGTTGCTATTATGTTACAAGTTTACTGGTATTTAAAATAAGATTATTTTTAAAATATTGGTAGGTGAAGTTGAGGTATTGTAAGGTCGAAGGGGCTCACTAATCAAAATGATTTACAATGCAATGCTTATTTTATGACTTGTTCTTGTGGAGTATTGGTATGGTGCGAATAATAGAAGCTTATAAATTGGTTCCCTTAAAGGGACAGACAGAATAGAAAATATGTTGGGTGTAGTAAACAAATCCATATATACTAATTTCTCAAACTTTTTTATTGTTGTAACCTTTCCTATGCTAATGGATAATTCATAATAGAGAGCTACCTCGTTATTAAGCTTTCCTCATACTACAGTACAATTGGTGCATTATTTTGTTGTTCTCCTAATTCCTTCCAACTACTATTATCGCATATTCTAATCATTCTTTATATATTCTCTCTACGTGTTTATTTTTTATTAATATTCCTTTTTTCTCCATTAAATGGGTCCAAATCAAAGCACTATGCAAATATCACAAGAAGAAAGATACTACATACATACATGGAAACAGAAATCGGAAACAAATTAGTGAGAGATAGTAAGTTTTTTCCCCACTCTGTAATGAAGTGCATAACAAACTCTTGCATATGCCTACCACTCTACCTGCCAGCCTTTCACATTAAATTTTTATCTAGTATTTCTTCCCTTGGAAACCTTGATCCGTATGTTAAGGAAATAAAACAGAACAAGTATCAGAAATATAATAGATATATATATTATAATAATGGACAATTAGTACATGAGAGCTCCATCACACACTTATCCAATAGCTAAAGAGCATTATAGTAGATATAATATAAAGCAAGTGGAAGGAAAAGTAAGACAGGTTTGGCAGAGAGTTCTAAATTTCTAGTGATTTAAATATTTATGTATAAATACATATATAATTTAATTTATTTTTAATAGATATTTATATTTTAACATATATTTTATATTTATGATTAATTTTAGTGACTAATTTTAATATACACTTAAAAATTTTAATTTTCAGAATATAAATATCTGTTACACGCATCAATTAAATCAAAATTAAACAAGATTGAAGTCTTTTTTAGATTAAGCTGAATCTCTGTTAGCCATTTTTCGAAGTCTATAAATATCAATATGTTAAAAATAAAATCTGTCTTATTTTAAAAAAATTACTAATAAAATTTATTTTATTATATTTTTTGAGGTCATCCAATTACATAATTCATAAATCAATTAGAAACCAGGATCCTATTATACTGCAATTCCATTTGTATTTGGCGCGAAATTAAAATTTAAAAGGCTTGGTTAAATAAGAAAACACCAACAAATAAAAAGATAGACATATTTGATGAAAGTTATTAATTATAATCCCTCTTCAGAAAGAGCAATGCTAGGGGCCAGCAGTTTTTGTGATTGTTAGCCATCAACTAGCCATCAATCATGATTTGATGGTGTGAGATTGGTACGAGATTTCATCCAATGGCTCACCTTTCTCTGCTGGTTATATGCTGGCCCAAATTCAATAAAACTGCTGGTCCCTAGACTTTTCCCTTCAGAAATAATGGGATCAGTAACTGTACAATATCTTTCCTTCTCTAAACCCTTAATTAATTTCTACTAATTGCAAATCTGCATGCACTGCACCAAAAAAATATAATGAAAGGGCATATTTGCATTGTGTTTCTATTTTAAAGGGAGATAGTGTGATGAAGCTGATGATGTTAATGATTTGGTGTGTTCTTGCCAAAGCATTCTCTTGTGCTTGGCGATGAAGTCGTCAACGGCGCGGTTGAATTCTTCTTTGTTCAAATGCTCCACGTGGCACATCCGCCCTTCCAATTGCTGCTGCTTCCTCCCTCCTCCACCCACCGCCACCACCCTCCTCTCGTAACGCTCCGACCGAACCCTCCGATAACACTTCTGATTCGTGCTGCTCACGCTCATGCTCCTGCTCCTGCAACACATCATCGTCCTTGTAGTAGTAGTAACCGTCGTCACGGTTCCGTTTGAATCCACTGGTGGTTGTTTCCCTTCCGAACGGACCGTCGTGACGGTTTGAACTTTCTGCGGTGCGGTTGTGACGATGTCGTTGTTGTTATTGGAGAGTACGTAGAGTGAGAGGATGATGGAGTTCAAGAGAAGGAAGACGTAGAAAGGGTTGTTGAAGAGAGTGAGTGAATAGGAGAATGCTTGGAGTGTGAAAAACAAGAGAGACGAACGGGATAACAGGAACACAGCGGCTAACACGTTCAAAAAATGGAACACTGTTTCCAGACCATTTCGATTATTCCAGGACATCACTTTCATGGAAGCCATGGCAGGATTTGAGAGAAAGAAGGCAAAGTCAAAGACAAGGAATTACGAGACCAAATGGCTTACCAAATCATTTATATAGACAATCTCGCCCAGGGTCATTTTCGTCCATGCACATTATTCAAGTTTTAATTTTGCCAAATGCCTTGACATTTATCACATCCTATGTTTTTGTTTTCGTATAATTAAATTCAATTTGTTCTTATTTTTAAAAAACTTTAACTAATATGTCTTCTTAAACTCATACAAAATTTAAATTTTAAATGATTTTTTACATATGTATTAAAAAAAAGTTTAAGAACCCGCATTTTTATTAAAATTTGGCTAGCACTTAACCATCAAAAGAAAAATGAGAATTTTCACGAGAAGTGCTAGGCGTCCAGCAAGTTTTATTATTTGTAGCCATCAATAGTATTTTTAATAGTATAAGATTATATCTAATGGTGTGAGATTATATCTAATAGTGTGGGATTATTCACTTTTTTCTTTTGCTGTTAAGTACTAGTCAAATTTTAATAAAAGTGCTAACTCTCTAGACTTTTTCGTAATCTCACACTATTAAAAATACTCTTGATGACTAATTGATAGGTTACAAATCACAAAACATACTGCCTCCTAGCACTCCTTTATGTATTAAACTAAAAAAATTTATTTTTTTTACTAAGAATAATAACTTTAATATGCAGCTAAATATTATATTTTTTTTAACTATACTAACTATATATTAAAATTAATTAATAGTGTAAATATATATTAAAATATAATATGCACATTAAAAATAAGTTAATTATATATATATATAATTATTTTTATTAACTAATTTTGGTGTGTAAATAATATTTTTTATTTATATATTTTTCATAATCTTATTTGGCCTTCAACTATGATAACGCTTTTAATGCATTGTCCATTTATATATTATCATTATATAATAAAAGTCCTTTTTTAATCAAAATGCCTTAACTATGGTAAATTTTTTCTCTCTTTTTCATCAAAATATTAACTAGAAATGAAAATGTGAGTGAACTACAAAACTCTAAATAAGAGTCAAATAAATAATAAAAGGTCAAGTCTCTGCTGTCGATATTATGGTGTTGAATTTGGCTAACTTTCTTTCTAAAGTAAGTTTTTAATATTTTAAAAAATTATTTATTTTCATATTCTTTAAATAAATAATAAAATGTGAACGCAACTGTTGTTTATTTTTCTCTTTTTAGCCTAATGATTTGATTAAAAAATGACATATTGTTGGTATATAAGGTTAAACATTGTGTTAAAATTTCGTAATTTTTAAAACAATATACATATATATTACATCAATTTTGAAGAGAAAATTAGTGTAATTCAAAGTATATAATTTGGTGCAAATTAAATTGAATCTACAATTTTATTTTGGATTCTAAGTATACACCTCAAAAACTCATGCATTACCTTTCACCATTTTTTTTCCGTTGCTCGTTTACCATTTAACCATTTATATGAAGATATTAGTTATGGCATATTCAAGGTACGTAAAATGGTAATTAATAAAAAGGACCTATTTTAAGAGAAAAAACTCGAAACCAAGTCCAATGTAGGAGAAAAAGAAAGCAATTCATTATTGAAGTCATGGAGAGAAGAGCCGACAAGGCTAAAAGACTAAAAGTAACGCACAAAATGCAACAGGAATGTGAAATTATCCAATTGAAACGCTACGTTTGCATGAATGTCCCAAAAAAGAAGCTTTTCACATCTCCAATTTCACAACTAACAGTCACGGATCAAAAGGAAACAATATGATGGCATGAAATCCATGAAACGAAACTTTGATTCACGAAATTAATTGTGATAAGCACGGCAAGGCTTGCACTTTTTATTTTTGATATTGTGTTGATAATGGTTTTTTTTATTGTGAATTGTTGGGATGTTAATTTTAAATATAAAATTTTTTAATTTTGAGTCAGAAATCAGATCCTTCGATTTTTACTTTTTAAGAGGTATAAAAATTAAATCTTCTAATTTTTTAAGTACAAAAATTCGACTCTCTGATTTCTATTTTAAAAAAATTCAAAAAATTCAAGTTACACAATTCGGACCTTTGATTTTTGTATCTTTTATAATCTTAAAAAAATATAAAAAATTATAATATTAAAATATATTATCTATTTTATTTTCATAGAGAAAAAAAAAGTCCAAACTTAATATAAAAATATTTTATGTATGTCTTATCTAAAAAGTGCACCGGTGTTTGGATTTAAATTCTATTTGTGACTAAAAAGTAGTTATATAAAATTTATAAGGAAAAAAAGTATTAGGATACAATTTAAACCCAAAATATATATATTGAGAAAAATTTTTTTAAAGAGATATATGTTTTGTTATTGTATACATCTTTTTTTTTTGTCTGCTCCACATAAAGATTTATTGTTGACTAATAGTTTGCTAACCATATTTACAAAGTTCTGACTTGTTCAACCTCTTTTTTATTTTTTATTTTTGGTTATTATACACTACTCACACACCCTTCATTCATACACACTATGAATTCTTAAACTACATTTTTAAATGAGACTTAAACTCGGATATAGCATTAAAGAGGCATACAGATATGCCATCTATGTTAAGCTTCTGCTGCATGCATTATGTTGTTCTATATTGGGATGAGTGAATAGAAACTCAAAAAAATTGCATTAAGCCCACAAACTATTATCCAAATATTAGTAGTAAAGGCCTAATGTAACTTTTGTTCAGTTAGAAGTCCAGCACATTCACTTGTTTAGATAATAAAAAAAATATAATGTCAAGTGAGTTTAGTAGTAAATTCATTGGATTGTTTACGGTTATACTTCCTATACTAATATGCCTAATATAGCCATGTCCAAATTCCTACGCTTCCAGCTTGCGAAATTCATATATAAATAGTACTTTATTGCCCCAAGGGTAAATTAAAGGGGAAATATATATATATATATATATGGGTCGCGCTAGTGTACAGAGGTTACTTCATACAGAGATATAGAGATACGTTGTTGGTGTTTCTCGTGTAGACACGTGTTGCCCAATGTTGCAGGATGCGGCTGGCTCTCAGGGACTTGTGGGCGCTCAGGGGAGGAGCGATAGAGCCGACTTGGTGGCGCCAAATCGAACGGGGTTTTGAATGTGTCCGGTTTCGTCTACTTGAGGTTCGCGAGATGGGCCTTGTTGGGTGATGAGCGGATATTTTATACACTTTTTAATGCTATTTTTTATTGTTTTTGTTATGTTTTGTTTAGTTTTATTAAGTTTTAATAGGTTTTTGTGCAAAAAATCACTTTTTGGAAGCTACTTGAAGTTTTTGTGGCTTTTCTATAATTTTAGGTGATTTTTTGGTGATTTTAGCAAATTGAGAAAAAGGCTCAATTCAGAGACAGAGAAAGGACTCAAGATGCTGTCAGATTCTGACTTCTGTGCATTCGAATTGTAATTTCTGGAGTTATAGAGGTTCAATTGACGCGCTCTCAACGACATTGGAAAGCTAACTTCCTGCGCTTTCCAGCAATATATAATAGTTTATACTTTGCTTCGGAATTGAGGTGGGTCCAAAACGAGCGTTAAAGGCCCAACTGAGATTCTATCCGTACAGCAGCGTCCCAAAAGGAGTCCCAGCTCGTGAATTCACCTAAAACTCAGCCCAAACACTCATTAAGTGGGCCCAAAACGTGGAAATCTGCACCATTAGCCTAGTCTATCTCATTTATGTAATTTTTAGGTTATTAGATTAGTATAAAAAAGAGGAGATCACCCTTATTTTAGGATCTTCTTACCCACTTTTGAATTCTATCATATTTTATGTAAGCTATGAGCAACTAAACCTCCCAATTTGGGGTTAGGAGCTCTGTTCATCTTTATGGAATAATATTGTTACTTTTCTACTCTTAATCTATGTCTGAAAAGTGTGACTCGTTCGTAATCTCAATGAATCTGGGGTGGAACTAGTGTATGACCCCTTGTTCTACATGGGTTCTGATGAGTCCTTAGCGGGATCATCAGGACTAGAGCTTGAGGACACATCTCTTAGACGGCTAATCCATAGCTTCGTTGGTGAATTCTCGAGACATCAGTTCAGCCGAGGCATGGGGCGATTAGGGCCTTCGTGGTATAAACTATAATCATGAGCATCATTCTCCGATCCGGAAGATCCGACCTTGTCTGTGGCACTTTGAGTAGGATCATCAGAGACTGATCTGCCAGCACTTCCCCCTCGTTCAGATTGGATGACCATTAGCGTGGCGTTGGATCTGAAGCAGATGAGATTGAGTGACCACTAGCGTGGCATTCGATCACTTACAGTTTGCCAAAGAAAGAATCATTCATGGTTAAAGGTAGATGGTAAGAAGTATTAATCTGGAAGGATGAGCATCTCTGCAACCTTAACTGTTTTCCATTCTAAATTTTACATCACTTCTTTATTAATTGCTTTATTATTTGTTTATGCTTTCAACCAACAATCATCTTTTCTAATTGACTGACTGAGATCTGCAAGATATCCATTGCTTGCTCAAACCGACAATCCTCGTGAGATTCGACCCTTACTCACGTAAGGTATTACTTGAACGACCCGGTGCACTTGCTAGTCAAGTTGTGCGTGATCCAAATTCACCACACCATTGGGTGAGGCCCAGGGAAAAAAAGAAAGCATAGAGGCCAGGAGTTGGGTCTTCTCTACAGTATTCTCCTAACATTGAAGAAAACCCTTGGGTTCAGCCTGTAGGAACGCCTCCGCGGGTGTTCTCACTGCCGCTGTGGGTGGGGCGCGTGGTCTGGTTGTGGTCGAAGTGGTCCGACGGGGTAAAGGTGCTGCCCTAGTGCGCCAAGCGTCAAATTCCTCGTCGCAAGCTTGGAGTGGGGGTCCTTCGATCCCTCATCCCGGTAAGTAGCGAGCTTCCTGACCCCTCCCTTGACTCATGTTCGTTTATTCTGCTTTAATCATGGGCACAGTCCATTGTGCGTCCTTTCAAAAGAGATATAGGAAGGTTATCTCCATCTAGATTTGGCAGAGTAGGATTACATAACATGTATAGTTTTTTTTTTGGAACGTAATTGATTTCTTGTTCTTTGTTTTGTCGTTGTTTATTTGTGTTAAAATAATCCATGTAAGGTTAGTTAAGATAAGTATTTTTTTGCTGTTGTAGTAGTTAATTAGAGAATCCGATTATAAGATTATTTTTTTGTTTAGAAAATAATATGATTGAGGAGAAAAAGAAATCATGGGATAAGTTCTGCAAGTAAAACATAAACAAGTATAGAGAATTAAATGTGATCATATGCATGATGATTGATGGTTTTGGGAAATTGAGGGTGCTATGGGTAATAGCAGGTTGGTAGGCATGGTAATGAAATCATAGTTGTTGAGAAGGCACTTTGTTGGAGTGTCTAGGTAGGTTCTTGTGATCCGTTGGTTTGAACGTCGATGGTTCAGATGGTGTATAGCTTGTTATTTTTTGTTTTGAAATTAGTTGAGAAAAGTTAGAATTGGTGAGCCTTTTTTAGTAAATGGATACATTGTTCAATCTTGTGTTTGCTTAAACGGGAAAGACGTTTCTGAGCATTACCTAACAAAGGTTTTAACTGTTAGGTGGATAATTTTCTGGACAACAACAATACCATATGCTCAAGCCGGCATGAAAATATATGGCATGTTACGTGCAACTATACCCTGCATGCTTGTTTATTTAATCCATACTGTCTCTCGTGCGATGTAGCAATGAAGTGCAATTTCTTTCTGTCTACCAAGCTGCTGCCTCGTTACATACCCTAATAGTAGCAAAGTTTTGCACTTTTGCTTGCATGCTGCCCACTAACCTCATCACTCAAACTGACTCTCTCATTTTTTTTTTTTTTACATTCCTGCATGTATCGTGTGTATCTGCCCGCCAGTTATATTTCACACCACTCGCATAAGATATAATAAGTTTTCATCCATGACTCCAAATAATTGTGGTATGTCACCCAAAAGAGTTCTTATCTTATTATTTCCTAACTTTTTAAAAGATCCAACCTGAATCAAATAGATCAAAAAATGAAAAAAAATTATATCACCATAAAATACGGCAAAAAATATTTTGGTCCATAACCTTATCCATATCACTTGCATAGTTAAATTATTTTGACTTAAATTATTCACATCCTAATCCTTAGCTTACATATATGTTGTTATAACGGTGATACAAATATCATGCCAAGTGGTAAGTATAAAAATAAATTCACCAAGGTGTCACATAACGTTACTCCAATAAAATAATTCACAAAATAATACAATTAATATTATTATTATTATTATTATTACTATTATTTTTGTTCTAGCTGTTCTTCGTTGTCCGGCTTCACATTGTTCTTTTCTTTTTTTGGACATTGCTTCACATTATTCTTGTAAGTTATAATTCAATTATTTACTTATGCAAAAAAATGTACGAGTCCAGGAACAGGCAAACGTCCAAGAGAATGAACAAGGTCCATCTTCTCCAAAGTCCAAACTCATTTTCAACAAAGCCCATTACCACACTTGCACCCTACCTTAAAGCGTTCCGTTCTACGGTCTCGTGCACAGTGTAGCTTGTAACACCCTAGCTATTCGAATGCACGCTTCCGGCTGCACCACTCTGATAGCTCGAGTATTACGACGACTCTTATAATATTTAATATTAAAATATGAGCCTGTTTAAAACTTAAAACCGCATAACCTTTCATAAAGCACTTTTTCGTGAAAACATAAACGCACATGTACATACAAATCAGATACAATACCTTAAAATATATATATATATATATATATATATATATATATATATATAACACTAGCTTACAAACATACATATTATAATTACCTATCCCTCTTACAACTTAATAAAGATAAAGGCGAGAGAAAAAATAATAGCTAAAATAATACAAAAATAACAACTAAATAGAAAAAGAAATATAACTCTTCTGAAGCTTCGCCGTCCATATCCTAAAAAGGAATAACCTGTAGGGGAGTGAGAACGTTGTCCTCGCTTGTTCTCACTATAGGATTACAGAAATTGCTATAACAAGATACGTAAAATAAAAATTATTCTTAGAGTACAGTGATCATTGCTCGTCTTATGAGTCTTTCCAAAAACCTTGGGTACACATTAGAAATCCAGAAAATCCCTTTTTGAAGACTTTGGTAAATTTCTCAAATAATTTAAAACAAAACCTTTTTCCTTTCTTGTAAAATCTGAAAAGTTTTTTCTAAACAGTATGAATGACCAATATGTCCCAAACATAGGTTCAATTAAGTCTATGTTGTAAGAGTTTAATTTTTCATACTTTTCTAGACCACAACCATGAAAGCAGTTACCTACGCGGTATAAATGACCATCCCGTTCCAAGCATAGGTTCATTAAGTCTATGCTGAACCGGTCAGATACTTTATACAAAACTAGAACTCAATATACCAATCACGGCTTCAAGCCCATCCAATCCAACACTGCCCCCGGCCCAAACAACTCAATCATCAACCAATTCATCACAAATCAACCAATCAAACACAATCACAAATAATGTAGTTCAAACACAATCAATAGCAATTACAACAAATATAGCAGTTAGCAATTAACATAAGTATTCACATAGGCAAACCAATTACAATATGCACACCCAAACAATGTCACATAAATGCAAATGATGAATGTCTGCCCTACTGGCTGTGATATCACATTGTCGGTTCAACTGCCAACCCGACACATCCCCATGGAGATGTTGTCCTTCAGATTCATGGTGTGAGAACCCCCTAGATATAGTGCTCGAATCACTATCCAGGGTTTTGCGCCTGTACGCTCTGATGATCCGAAGGGATGCAAGCAGAATCTATTGCCACCGACCTCACATCTAAGCACAAGCGGGACGAACCACCACCCTTACGCCGCCGCCGCTACCTCAACAGGCAAGATCCAACCACAGCCCCTGTCGGGCGCATAGCGTCTCATAATCTCAATATAAAACAGTAGTCTAGTAGTTTTTCAGAAACATTTTCAACACATCAATCAGGCTCAATATCTTACTTCAAAACCATTCTTGGCCCATTTACCTTTAAATTACAACCATATTCAATTCACATCTTGCCAAGAATCACTTTTCAAAATGGAGCCACTTTCCACGTCTTTCCAACACTTCCAAACAATCTCAAAACCATGCCAATTTCAAAATCATCTTTCGAAAGACTCAAAATCATTCATTTCTAAATCAGGATTTGGTCATAAAATTCCTCAGCGGAGTCTCAAGACTTCAGGGGAGAAAAACCTAACTCATTTTTTAAATTCACTAAAAACCTCTGAAACCTTAACTTCTTGATTTAAATAAATAACATTGAATTTAAACCAAAACCAAGTCATGTGTCCAAATATTCCGAACCAATTTAAAACCAACTCACTTAGACCAGAACCAAGTCATCTAAATCAAAAATCAATTTCAGTTTCATTCTTAAATCTGTTTTCAAAAGCTCGGGAATTGTATCAGTTTTACTAAATCAAAGTTTCCTAAAATACTCCAAACTTTTCTTTAAACGTCGTAAAGTGAAATTAGTTAATCAAAATCCAAGTTCCTTTTAAATCCATTAAAACTCCTTCAAATTTGCTTATTAAATCAACTTCCAAAACATAATTATTTTCATCTTTAAATTGATTTTAAAACATAATTCTTTTCTAAAATAGTTTACATTCAAAAGATAACAATTTTCTTAATAAAGAGTTCAAACCTATTTCATATATCCGTAATTCAGTTCAAGGCATAATTCATTTCTTTTTAAAAATTTCGTTTCAAATAAAGTCTCGAATTTTATAAAAATTTTGGCAGCATCTCTCCTAAAACTTGGACTTTGCCACCCTTTCCGGGTTCCAATAAAACCAATCATGAACTATTTCCAACAGGTTAAGACCAAATCAGTTTCCAATAAAACAAAAACTCAACTTTCAGATTATCAAAATCATTCAAATCAACCAATCCAGAAATCACCGATTTATCAAAATCAGACATTGTCTCAATCAAACAGGCAACCATATTCATTCAAGATAAAATCAGACAATTCATAAGATTCACATAATCACCAGAAATAGATTTCGCACATCATATCTATTTATAACAATTCTAATTTAAAAATAAATTAGTTTGTAGAAAAAGTCCCTACCTCGACTCGTCGAACACATAAACCAAACGCATCACAAGAATCCTCTCTCTCAGCCCGAAATCACTGACAACCGCAACCTCAGCTCTAAGCCACCTTCGCAGCAACTATAACCACTCTAATCGCAACATATAATGATCAGGACCTGACCCCACGTTACCAAAAACTCATTCATTAACCAAATACAACAGAATACTAACGCAAAGCTTTTTGAAACATAAATACTTATTGAATTGGCGAAACGAAGCAGCCGCGAACTCCGAGCACGTCACGCAAGCATCGATACACAACCCTACGACTGATGACGCCACAACACCTCAGCCTAAATTATCAGAATAATAATCTAAAGGGTTTTCAAATTGAAATCGCTTACCGAAACAAGAAAGGAACGGCTGAACCGAAACAGCAGCAGTTTCTGAACCGATTTGGCGGCAGCCCCGGTAACCACCTCGAGTGGCGGCGACGACCCGCTCTCCAACGACGATAACTAAAACTAATCATACAACGACAATGAAGCTTCCAGAAACCCAAAAGGAAACGAAGACCAACTTAAACCCTTACCGGCAGGATTTTTCGGCAACGGCGGCGAGCAGACTGGCGACTGGGTGGCGCGACTCTTTCCCCCCATCGCGGCCCTCTCCCTCGCCTCAAATCTGCTCTGCGACAGTGCAGGGACAGCAGCGCGGCTGGGGCTGGGTGCGGCTTCAGTGGCGATGGCGAGGCAGAACGGCGACCCAGGCTTCACAGACGGTGGCTGAACGGCTCAGTTCCCTACTCCTTTGCGACCTTCTCTCTCGCTTGAGTTCTGACCAGCAACGGCGGCGGCTTCACGAGCAGCAGTGGCAGCAAAGGGCTTCCTTCATGCCTGCGAGGATGACGGCAGACTCCAAGGCGGCTCGACACTGTTAGGCCACGGCAGCAAGGCGCGGTGGCGGCGGTGAGGCGCGACACTCTTCTTCCTCTCCTCCTCCCTGCCGCAGCTCAGTCTCCCTCTCCCTCTCTACCTCAATTTCTTTCTTTCATGGAAATGGGAAGCCGTGTGTGTGTGATGGCTCCGCAGCGAAACAATGAAGAAGAGGGGTTGGGGCTGCGCAGCATTGAAGAGAAAGAGTGGAGGGAAAGGTATGCCAATTAGGTTAAGGGGCAATTTAGTAATTTTAATAAAATTAGGGTAATAGGGTTGGTTTTGTAATTTTAAATAAAAGTAGGGATAGTATGGTAATTAGAAATGACTTTTAACCCAACAATAATAATGTATAAAAATACTATTTACTCATTAATTTCATAAATTATTTTCAATAAAATGTCCAAATCCAATAATTAGAAATAATATAACTAATTTCTTTATTTTCCAAAACAATAATATCAATATTTTAAAAAATTAATTATTTAGTCCAAATCACATAAAAATCCTTATTATTTCACAACTACCAACTTTACAATTTCAATATATAAAATAACTCAATAATTGTAAAATTAGATAAAATCTTAATTTAAATAGCCAAAACTCATTATTTTTGGATTTCTAAAACTTTAAGTTGTAAATAGAAAATTAATCCAAAAATTATAGAGTTTTCCAAAACCTTGATTTATTTCAAATCCAATTAATCAAAACTACCTTTAATTACCTTCAATAAGATAATTTATGAAATTAAAACTGAAAATAAATATATGGTCTGAGATTAGTTCAAAATAAGACTTTTCAAAAGTCTTGGGTCTTACACGGCTCACCAGTTGAACCATCCCATTGTATCTGGCTACTCCTCACAAACAACAATCATGAATCTCCATCATCACACAAGCTACGTGTCACACCGAAGTTACATCTCACGGAATCTCTTTATTTCTATTAAGCTCTGTACCATATAATTATCCTATATATATATATTAGCTGTAAAGAGATAAAGAGATTCTGTGAGATGTAGATTCAGTATATATATATATATATATATATATATATATATATATAGAGAGAGAGAGAGAGAGAAAACTAAAATTATTAGAGAGAATAAAAAATTTTGTTATTAATTTTTAATATGTGTCACTCAATAAGTCAAAATAACATAACATAACATATTTACACTAATATTACATACATAATATTCTTCTCAAATAAGTTAAAAGACTACTTAAAATAAGTAACTATGTATGTTCTCTACCATGTGTTATTTTTGGTGTGTTGAAATCTTTTCTTTAGAATTTATTTATGAGTAAATAGTCATTTCTAATCATGAAATATTCGGACGCTGATATTTCTATCCATGAAAGATGGAAATTAAAGTTATACCCATGAAAAATGAGCTTTTGCAGATAAAATTATCGAAATCCTAAAAAATTAAATAAAATTTTCAAACTATCCTCTAATATAACCTAACTCTAATCTCTAATTTTACTCCACACCACCACTCCCCCAATCCTAAATCCTACCACCATTATTGCCGCCATCACTATCACCACCACCGTCATCACTGTAAGAACCAGAGTTTTTTACGTAAAATCGTTTTAATAAAAATAATAATTTTAAGTGTCCGAGATAGATTCTAAATTTAGAAGTTTTAATTTGAAAATATAAAGGTGAAATTTTGTTCCAATGAATTTTTCTGAGTCAGAAAATGTATTTTCTACGAAAGATTGAGAACCGACAGCCAAACTGGTCGAACCGGTTTAAGCCTGTCTGGTACTGTGTTTTGAGAAAAATAATATTTTGAAAATTGACTTATTATTTTGAAAGGACAAAAATAATTTATATTTGAAAACTGAGCACTAATTCTAAAGGTTTTGGCCCAAGATAGGCCAAACGGGCTTAAAACGTTAACGAGTTAGACCGGGCCCAAATTGGGCCCAAAGTCCAACATGTGTGTGTGTGTGTGTGTTTGTTTAATGAGCATTTAGCTCATTTCTCCCCCAAGAAAGAGTGAGGGTTCGAGCAAGAGAGGGTACTATTCACCTTCTTCTTCATTTGGCCATATCTTGAACTACAGAGCTCCGATTGATGAGTCGTTTGTGGCCACGCGTTGTTCTTCTCATCCTCTTCGATTCTATCTAGGTATTGTAGTGAGTGTTTCTCTATACACTGCCCAGTTTTCGTTTCCCCTTTTCAACTCAAAAATAGCTTTGGGTTTTTGAGTTTCTTTGTGTTTTGGCTGTTTAGCGGTGATCTAGCATTGGAGTATTATTGGATGTTGCCCCTAATGTCGTTGGGTAAGGTAAGGTTTCTCATATACCCTTGTAGTTGGTATATGGTGGTTTCTAGGTTTTGATTTTGGTATGTTATATGTGTATGGCTTGATAGTTGGTGAGTCTTGGAGGCGGTGTTGGTGCTTGATGATTGATGATCTTGTTGGAATCAAGCTTTTGGTGTTTGCGCATATTAGAAATCGGCAAAGGTATGATTTCGATTTTCTTTATGTAATATGTAATGTTTCTGGAAACTTAGGCTAGTTGACCCTAAGATAGGATTAAATGATATTGGTGTATGAATAATTATATGTGAATTGATGTTAATTGTTGGTGTGTTGGGTTATTGTGGTTGATGATTATTATTGGAGATTATTGGTATTGATGAGTATTTATGGTGATTTGCTATGATGAGGATGGGTGGTAAGTGAAGTATTTATGTATGGGAAATTATTGATGTGTAGTGTTGTTGTGAAATGTTGGGGAGTTTAATGATTTGATTGATGAATGTTGAGATTTATTGTGGTTGTTGAGAGTTGTTGGTATAGTTGATGATTGTTGATGATTGATGGTAATGTTATTGATGAATGAGGGGAATTATGAGTGTTTAGGATGATTGTGGATATTGATGTGAATTGGTGGAGGGATGTGAGTTTTATGATGATAAGGTGAGGAATAAAGATTATGATAGAATTGGTTAATGTGAGATATTGTTCGGTGTTGATTATTGAAATTGATGAGGATTTGTATTGTTTTGTTGATGTTGTCGTAGGTTGATAATAATTATGGATTTATAATGATTTATGGTGTACTGGTTGAGTGAATTAGGTGTGGAATTGATGGAGATGAGATAAAATGGTAAGTTGATGGGTGTGGTGGTATTCTTTGATGATTGAATAGGCTTGGAATTAGTTTGGTTGTGAATTTTGAAGATTTAAGAACCTAGTAAACTTTTGGTAAAAGTTGGTTTTTGGTGAACTTTGTCTAATCATAACTTATTCCTCGGTTTTCAAAAATTGTTGAAATTTAGTTAGAATTGAAGTTTATTGAAAACTCTTCAAATCGATATAAAGTTCCTAAAATTTGGATTCTTGCAGAGGAAGTTATGATCGTTCAAAGTTTGGTGTCAAAATCTGAATTCTGAACTTGCTGCAGAATTTGTGATTTCTGGTTTGTGTGCGCACGCACAACCTTGTAAAATTTACAACTTGTGCATACGCACAGCCCTGTGCGCATACACACGTTGGGAAGGGCCGTCTGTTGGGGGCACTAGCACAGCTTGTGCGAGCGAACAGACTTGTAAACTTTTGTACCTGTGCATACGCACACCCCTGTGCATACGCACACTTCTTAAAACTTCCAGGGCGTGCGCATGCACACCCCTATGCGTACGCACAAGCCCTGTTTCTCAAATTTAAACTTTGTTTTCAACCATTTCACCTTCCCAACAAGCTTGTAAACTTATGTGACACCAATTTAAGATTCTTGGGCTCATTTTTGGGCATTGAATCATGGGAAAGGCCTTAATAGAATTTATTTGGGTATTACTTTGAACATTTAGAGAACAGAGGTTTAGGTTTCTGGTGTATTGAGGATGAGTTTGGTTGAGAGAGAAAGAAGAGTAGTGAACTTGGTGATTACTGACAACAAATTGAGAAATTGGGGAACTAATGAGTTCGGAATGGAAATTAGGAATGATTATGGTTGATGGAATGAGTATGAGTGTTAGTGTGCTATGAGGAGTGGCTTCTGAGATTGAATATGTGATTATGATATGCATTGTGCTCCGTCGTAGGGGTTGTGGCAGTCTCCTGCCTACGTTCGGATGTGAGGTTTGAAGCTGGGCTTCTCATTCATATTTCTCGCAACCAAAGGAAGTTGGTAGAGCACTCTCCCTCGGAATGTTTCCCTCTGAAAGGAGAAGGTGGTAAGGCACTCATCCTTCGGAATTATTCCTCCTGAAATGTGATTTCTCTCTGATTGCAAGCTGGTAGGACACTAACCCACGGAATCATGCGGCAACAAAAGGAAGGTAGAAAGGTACTCTCCCTCGAAATGTTTCCCTCTGAAAGGAGAAGGTGGTAGGGCACTCATCCCTCGGAACTATTCCTCCTTATGCGCAATAGAGAGACTAATCCGGGAGTTGTCGACCGGATTTTATGTCGGGTTTGGCACTAACCGACATGTGATATCACAGCCAATATGACAGACATTCATCATATGCATTTTCTATATGCTTGCTTGCTTTGATTACTTGAGTTTGCCTAATTGTATAATATGCATACTTGCTTCTTGAGTTACTTGTTATATATATGAATATTACCTGTGTTTTTCTTGCTTGCATTATTTGTGATTGTCTGGTGCTGAGGAGGTTAGGTAGGTGGTGGCGATGGGATCGCACGGAGGTTAGGGTGGCGAAGGCTGTGGGATACAACGGTATGATTAGTATTAGTTAGAATTCTCCTAAGTTTAGATAACCCTGGTTTGTGGTTTATGGTTTATGTTCTTTATTTATATATATTTATTCTAAGCTTTAATATCCGTATTTGATGTGAAGTTCTAGGATTGCCTTCAGCGTCCCGGAACCTTACATCTTACATATTGGGCACTGTTACCATACTGAGAACCTACAGTTCTCATTCCATACTTTGTTGTTGTTTTTCAGACGCAGGTTGCAAATCCACCTCGGTGAGATTGCGAATATGGTGATAGAGCGGAGTATGGTTCCTCCTTGGTTTATTTCTGTTTTACTTTGTTGTAGTTACTCTCACATCTCTTTATATATTTGTCTTTATGGCCTTAGAGGCTTATTTGAGAGAATAGTTGTATAATCTATTTTTTACTCCAAAATTCTGTATGTCTGTATATACTAGTCGGCTTAAACTCCGCAAGCTGCGGCTAGTTTCCTATGATATTTATATTATTATATCTATATATGTTCTATTCTTTTGTATCTATACCTTGTATCTTATGCATTAGCTTCGTGTGAACGTTTCGCACTTTTGTAATTCTGTCTATGAGCTTAATCCTTCATCGTGCTTCTAGAATATAATATTTCCTTCTATATAAGTATGTATAAGCCTTAGAATTGTCGTAACCTCTGATTAACCTTTGCTTTACGGCTACAGGTAAGGCTTAGGGTAATTAAGGTGTTACAATCACCACCTTCAGACACTTGCACCGGTACAGCGAGTCACCATACTTCAACAGCTTTACATAGTCTTTTGCAATCTTACCAATAAAATTCCTAGCGGTTTTGGTCTGTCCAAGTGCAAGCTTGTAATAGCCTTTGTTGTAGAGCACGTGGAGGAGATCTTCGTAGAACGGGTGATTATCGTCGAGGCGAGGAAACTCATCAATGATGGTAGAGAGCTTGTCATAAAAATTTTGTTGAGTGTACTTCATTTTTCGCATATAAAACTGACAGAGACGAAAAATTGCAAATCCTTTGTGCATGACGGTTGGTGTCTGGCGCTGGGTACGGGAGATGACGGTGGTGGTGATGGTGGTAGTTGAGAATGAAAGTGGTGGGAGGATTTAGGATTGAGGGAGTGATAGTGTAGAATAAAATTAGAGGTTAGAGTTAGATTATATTAGAGGGTAGTTTAAAAATTTTATTTAATTTTTTAAAGTTTGGATAATTTTGTCTTCAAAATTCCATCTTTCATGGGTATAACTTAAATTTTCGTCTTTCATGAGTAAAAATGTCAGCGTCCAAATCTTTCATGGTCAGAAATAGTTATTTACTCTTTATTTATAGATGAATGTTTTCAATTAAATAATAGTAGGGTATTATTTATCTAATCCACTTACTAATTAGTGGAAATATATTTAAAAAAACCTATGCCGTATTAATTGATAATATTTCATACTCCATTATGTATGATAATGTTCCATGATATGCCATCCACAATAATAATCCTTTTATAACATTTTCTCTTGGATGTCATTAGGGATATGCTTTGTTAAAAACATTGTCAGAAAAAATCATGCAGGATAAAATCCTGATTAAAGAAAAAAGAGTACAATATTCTTTATAATGAGAATTTTCTCGTTTAAAAGACCTCATAAAAAAACCCAATGGGATGAAAATCTGGAAGAAGAGTATAGTCTCTCACTCTCTTGATAACATCATATAAAATCTCGATAGTGACACATTCTAATTTTATGTACTAGATTTTCAAATGAGGATGTAGGAAGTGATTTGGTAAATAAGTCTACTAAATTGTCACTTGAAAGAATTTGTTGAATGTCAATTGTTCCTTAATTTTAAATGTCGTGTAAAGAAAAGAATTTGGAAAAATATGCTTCGTTCGATCACGTTTGATATATCTACTTTTGAGTTGAGCAATATATGACGCATTATCTTCATACAACGTTATAAGGGTTATCTTGTCAAACAATCCACATGATCATTGAATATATCCAATTAAACTCCTAAGCCAAAAGCATTCACGACTTGCCTCATGTATTGCAAGTATTTCAGCATAATTAAAAGATGTTCCAGTTATAATTTGTTTCGTAGATCTCCATGATATACTTGTATCACCAAATGTAAACAAGTATCCTGTTTGGGATCTACCTTTATGGAGATCAGATAGATGACCTGCATCTACATAGCCAACTAATTGTTACTTAGATCTACAAGGATAAAATAACCCCATATCAGTTGTTCTACGAAGATATCGAAACACATTTTTTATTCCATTTCAATGACTTCTGGTTGGAAAGAAACTTCATCTCACTAATAAGTTTACAGCAAATGCTATATCGGGACGTGTATTATTAGCAAGATACATTAGTGCCCCTATGACACTAAGATATGGTACTTTATACCAAGTGTTTCTTCATTATCTTCTTTTGGTCGAAATGGATCGTTCTTCATATCTAGCGATCTTTCTATCATTGGGGTTCTTATTGGATGTGATTCATTCATATAAAATCTCTTTAAATTTTTTTTGTGTAAGTTTTTTTTATGAATAAATATCCTTTTTGTTACATACTCAATCTGAAAGCCGAGATAAAATTTGATTTTTTCAAAATATTTTATCTCAAACTCTTCTTTCAGTGTATTTATTATCGTTGGGATCTATTCAGAAAAACCAATGATATTTAAATCATCAACATACATAATAATTATAATGAATCTAGATACATATTTTCTTATATAAACACATGGGCCAATATTATCATTTTTGAATTCCTTTTCATCAAATACTTTGTACGACAATTGTACCACATCCGTCCATATTACTTTAAAACATATAAAGATATTTGCAATATAATCGAGTATAATCCTTAGGAATCTCTTCAGATGATTCAGATATCTTTAATCCTTTAAAGACTCTCATATAGATATGACGATCTAATGACCCATATAAATAGGTCATGATCACATTCATTAGGTGCATATTTAGCTTATGGTATAAAGATAAGCTAATCAAATATCTCAAGTAATTGTATCAACTACATGAGAGTAGGTCTTATCATAGTCTAATTTGTAAGAAACCTTGTGCTACAAGTCGAATTTTGTAGTATACAATTTTATTATTCTCATATCGTTTTCTCATGAATTCTCATATGTATTCAACAGGTTTCACACCTTCGGATCTTCGGACTACATGTTCAAAGACTCACGTTTTGCAAGTGATTCTAATTTATTTTTTATTGCTTCTTTCTTTTTTTTCCAATCATTCATTTGTCGACATTCTTTGACGGTTTTTGGTTTATGATCCTCATTTCATGCATATTATCTAATGCTGCATTATACGAAAATATATTATCGACAATTATTTGTCTTTGCTTTTATTTTTTTCCTGTAAAGATATTTTATCGAGATAACATCATCTTGATAATTTAATATTTTGGATTTTACTAAATAAATATAGTATATAACTAGTATATAACTAGTTTTAATATTTTGGATTTCACTCAATAAATATAGTAGTTATTTTAAATGTTTTAATCTTTTAGATTTCACTAAATAAATATAGTTATTATTTTAAAAAAAATTATATTAAAATAATAAGATTCAACAAGTGATCTCACAAATCAGTTTTTTAATTATTGAGTTCTATCATATAAATTAAACAATAATAAAATTATAATTTTAAAAAATTTAAAAGATTTAAATTTTAAAATAACTATTATATTATTTAGTGAGATTTAAAATATTAAAATTTTAAATATATAATCAACAATAATTTGATAAATTTGTTTAAATAAAAAAATTTTACTATAAAAAATTACAATTTAAAAAATATAAAATTTTAAAATACAAATGACAAAATAAATTATAATAATTTAATTATTTTTATTATTTTATGTAAAGAGAATTTTGTTTATTAATGCCTAAAAAATAATATTAAAATTCGTGCTATCAAAAAATATTTAAAATTTAATATTATGAAAAAAAAATAAAAAAAATTTATATAAGGACTAATTTGATTAATTTTTAAAATTTTAGGGATAAAAATGACTTACGTCTAGACTTTCAGGACTATTTTGATTATAAATAACTTTATTACCTGTCAAGTGACACGTCAACTAATCATTTTGTAACATATGACATTAACCTACCACGTCATCATGTCATGTGGCATTTAACGTGCTAACTAACGGAAGGACCAATTTGATATACGTTTTATCTTTCGAGAACTAATATGACTAAAAATATCATTTGAAGACTAATTTGAAAAATGAATGATTTTTTAGGAATAAATTTGACTATTAATTCTTAATTTAGTATTAATCTTTAACTACTAATATACAGTTTAGGGTTAGAAGTAGTAATTTTTTCTTAACGCATACCATGTTTAAACACTTCTGCATATCAAAACTTACTAATGGTATGACGGAGAGGTATCAATAGTGATTAATCATAAAATTAAATTAAAATTAATTTTTTAATAGATTGGATGACTATAAACATGTTGCATACATGTCGCCTCTAAAGATCGAATCTGGAATATAATGTTTAGATTGGAATATGATGTTTAAGCAACTCAAATCATTATTACTTGTGATAAGTCTCATAATGTACATAGATATGTTTAATCTATATAAACGGCCATATTTAGTGAATAAAAATTTGAAGAAAAATAGGAAGGGAAGAGGGAGAGGAGGGGGTGTTTCAAAAAAATACATCTTTTGTTTTTGTCATGCAAAAAATCCGAAAAAGATACATCTACCATGACTTGTGACCATCATCCATCAAAGTTTGTATCCTAGGCCTACACATAAAACATTGAAGATAGTTTTCTTTTTTTTGTTAACTTGAAGTTAGTATTTGAATTCTATTAGACTACGTTTTAGGGAGAAAACTTAAAAACCCAAAAATATCCATATCCAATCTTCTATTCAATTCAAGCCCATATTATGAATACCCAAAGCCAATGTCTAGAAATGCGTAAGCCACCACACCAGTATTGCAAGACAGGTGTTGTAGTGATAAAGCTAATTGCCTCAAATACAGCCACACCAAATGCGATTTTTAACCGTGACCAAGTTAGTGTGTGTGACTGGATGAATGTGCGAGGGTGTTATGTTGGATTAAATTAATTTCAATAACCCAGATCATTCATATTGAATTATCAAAAATATATTATAATGCGAAAACGTATTTTTACTCATAAAAGTTAGAAATTGATAAAAAGATTTGAATCTTGTGATTCTTTCAATGTTCCTCAACTAAAGCCTTCTGTATTTCTAGGCGGTTAAACTGCAACTTTTTTGATTGAAAAAGAGCAACAAAGGCAATTTTGGTATATTGGAACCGAAATCCTGAAGGTCTATTTATATTTGAGCATGGTACCCATTAAACCCTAAAGCCCAAATAAAATAGTATCTAAAGTCCAAAAAATAATATATCTAAAATTCAAAAAGATAATTATCTAAAGAACAAAAGATAATATCTGGTTTTATTCTCATTTAATTCCAAATCAAAAGTAATAATGACTTATTCAATTAGCATTTATAACAATAAATGAGATTATCATTATATAAGTCATTTAATTTGAAATAATATAATTTGTAACTATAATTAATATATGTATTGCTCACAAACAAATTAGGAAATTAAAATAATTTTCTAACAATCTTCCACTTGGGCTATACATATATTCTTTCTTGATATATATTCACATCTTATAAACTTTATACGCGCATCTGAATGCGATTTCTCTCATTACTTTAACAACCTGGTCCGTCTCATACATTAGATATGGAACTACCGCAGCTTTTATAACATTAATGTCGTGACTAAACCACGACAATCACCATCCTAATATACTTAATGACATAGATCGAATTTGGATGAGTAATATGGAAATTACATGCTAAGTGATCTTATGCATGTCTATTTCCAGCTGGTCCAACTTTAAAACTTTATTGAGATCAAACACAATACAAATATTGCAAAATGAAATGAACATTTCACATAACATGAAATAAACCATCAATTTAATTCTGTAGAAAAATAATTCAATATCTATCATAGGTCATATAGCATAAAATAAACTCCCACTAAACTAAGGCATCACAATTATTGACACCCATTCGAGTAGTGTGCTCATGAAAGACTTTAAGGATCAATTCCTTGGTTAATGAGTCTGCTAGCATATACTCTATTCCTATATGTCCTATGAAAATCTGTTTTTCTTAACCTTTCTCCTTGACAACTAAGAGCTTTATGTCTATATGCTTCAATTTGGTCAAGCTCTTATTGTTATTGGAGTATAGTACTGCTGACTTATTGTCACAGAATATTTTTAATGGCCTTTCAATATCATCTACTATATGAAGCTCAGTGACAAAGTTTCGCAACCATATGCCATGAAATCGGAATCAGAGTACTTAATGATCTCTAAATTTTCTGATCTCCGATAAATAAGCATGTAATCAATTGTTCTCTTTAAATAACGCATTACGCGTTTAACAACTATCCAATTATCCATATCCGGATTGCTCAAGTATCTACCCAACACTCCCACTATAAATGATATATCGGGACGTGTGCAGATTTGAGCATACATTAAGCTCCCCAGTGCTGATGCATAAGGTTTATCATGCATTGCTGTCCTCTCAAGATCATTTTTAGGGCATTGTTTGAGACTGAACTTGTCTCCTTTAACTATGGGTGTGTCCATTGGTCTACAACTTTTCATGCCATATCTACTTAAAATCTTTTCGATATAGTTCTTTTGTGATAATTCAAGAATACCTTGAGAGCGATCTCTTAGTATCTTGATTCCTAATACAAAAGAGGCATCACCAAGATCTTTCATTTCGAATTTGTTCGATAGAAATTTCTTAGCTTCATGCAACAAGCCTATATCGTTACTGGCAAGTAGAATGTCATCAACATATAAGACCAAAAAAAAGTATTTACTCCCACTGAACTTGCAGTATACACATTCATCTATAATATTTACCTCAAAACCATATGAGGTAATGACTTGATTAAACTTGTGATACCATTGATGGGAAGCTTGTTTGAGACCATATATGGATTTTCTCCTTTCTCTGTTAGATCTCCTTAATGACACTTTTTGAGGTTGTTGAGCTTGCTGTATGGGTTGGAGTTGAGGAGGATTCTCATTATTTTCTTGTACTGTAGCAGTATCTTGAGCAACAATAATATTCTCATTGTTCTCTTGTACTGTAACTGGATCTACAGTAGGATTCTCATTGTGCTCTTGTACTGTAACTGTATCTTGAACAGTAATAGGCACAAGAACCTGATCATTGTCAGTTACAGAATTCTCATCAAAAGCAACATTTCTAATATTTTCTTCCCCTCCCCCCCAACTCAACATCCTCAAGAAATCTCGCATTTTTCGTCTCAAAAATAGACCTTGATGCAGAATTGTAAAACTTGTACCCTCGTGAACGCTTACTGTAACCAACAAAGTAGCAACTAATTGTTCTTGAGTCCAATTTTCTTTCATGCGGCCTATAAGGTCGCGCCTCAGCTGGACATCCCCAAATATGCAAATGCTTTATACTAGGCCTTTTCCCAGTCCAAATTTCATATGGGGTTTTGTTAACTGCTTTGCTTGGCACCCTATTAAGGATGTATACTGCGGTCTTTAAAGCTTCTCCCCAGAGTGATTCAGGTAAGGAAGAATAACTAATCATACTTCTCACCATGTCTTTAAGAGTTCGGTTCCTTTGTTCTGCAACACCACGATCAGATTTGACAGCCTTAATTTTCTTTCCAAGTTGAAGTTCAACTTCAGCTTTGAAAGACTTGAAAACATCAAAGGCTTGGGACTTTTCATGAATTAAATATAGATACCCATAACGAGAGTAATCATCTATGAACGTAATAAAGTACCGTTGTCTATTCCAAGAGACAGTAGGAAATGGGCCACATATATCGGTATATATTAGTTCTAAGACATCTTTCGCTCTCTCAGTACCTAATTTCCTTTCGTTTGTCTTTTTTCCTTTATGCACTCGATGCAGACTTCAAAGTTCGCCAAATTTAGGGGTCCAAGAATTCCATCCGACACGAGCCTCTGAATTCTCTGTTTAGAGATGTGACCTAGGCGTTTGTGCCATAGTGATGCCGAATTCTCATTTAGTTTTCATTTTTTACCTGTTTGCAGTATTTCATTATTATAGGAATTTAAGTCAAGCCTATATAGATTATCCACCAAATGACCAGAGCAAATATTATTCGAATTATAGAAGAGACTGACTTTATTGTCTCCGAACGAACAAAATAACCTGATTTGTCCAAACGAGAAACAGAAACCAAATTCCATCTAAATGACTGTACATAAAATGTCTCTAATAAATCCAAGTAAAATCCACTCGTGGAACATAATCTAAAGGTTCCTATAGCTTCGATTGCAACTATATTGCCGTCTTCCACATAGATGTATCTTTCAGTATCATTTGGCGGTCGGCTCCACAGGCAATCCTGCATAGTAACACTTACATGAGTAGTAGTAGTAGTAGAATCTACCCACCAAGTATCAACAGATGCATAACTTAAACTAGCCTCAGAACAAACAAAAGTAAGAATTATACCCTTCTTTACACGCCAAGTGGCATATTTGGTACAATCCTTCTTTATGTGTCTCACCTTCCTACAGGAGAAACAAGTTGAAACTTAATCCTGTTTCTTAGCCTTTTTCTGCTGAGAAAGCACATCCACAGTAGTATCACGCTTTCTTTTATACTGAGAAGATGAAGTCATGTGAGCACTTTCAGTCTTATCTTGCTGTAGCCTCTCTTCTTCTTGCACACAGTGAGATATAAGCTCATTTAAGGACCAAATGTCCTTCAGAGTGTTATAACTCACTTTGAATTGCCCAAAGTGTGCAGAAAGGGAAATCAAAATGAAATGCACGAGTAAATCTTCAGACAACTCTAACTTTAGTGCTTTCAATTTTGAAGCAAGATGAGACATTTTCATACTATACTCCCTTATGTTTCCTTTACCTTTATACCTCATGGAGACAAGTTTGCTCAAAAGACTACTTGCATCCGCCTTTTCATTCTTAGTAAAGAATTTTTCAACATTCTTTAGGAACTATTTGACATATTTATCCTCAGAAATTGAGCCCCAAAACGCCTCAGAAATTGAGCGTTTCATGATCATAATGCTCATTCGATTGGATCTCTCCCACTTCTCTATTTTAACCTCATTGAGATTTTCCGGAGTCGAAGTGGATTTCTCCTCTCGAAGAGCTATATCTAAATCCATACAACCGAGGACAATCTCCACAGTATCCTTCCAAACTTTAAAGTTTGAACCATTCAGCATAAGAATACTGCTGATTTGTACAGAAACATTGGTAACTAAAGCCATAATTTCTGGATTAGAACAAATAAACATGCAGTAAATATTAGTTAAATAATAAAAAAAATCCATATTGAGATATCTAGAACAACATTAATTTTCAATCTTTGGATAGAAAAATTAACTGTAAGTGATACTCTCATTGCAGTAATCAACTATAGTCAAAATTTCTATCACACGTTAAGCCTTTCTTTGGACCGACTTAATGCGCACATGGAGACTTAAACTTCGCAACCTATTTATTACCGCATATATTTTCTATTAATTGGCCAAACAATAACCTTTCTTTGGGCCAATTATTGATCGTATAATTAATAGAAAATAAACAAAAGTGTGCAATGCTTATTATTTGGCCAAACAATAAACTTCCTTTGGGCCGATTATTATCCGCATAAATAATAAGCATTACTTTATTCTTAATTTGTCACTCAAATATTTATTTACCATCAATATGTGTATGTAATTCGGCCAAATATAGACCTTCCTTTGGGTTGACCAATATTCGGATGAATTATATATCACCATATTCTTAATATCTTAAATAAATTAATTTTCACAAAAGAGACTACTTTGTCAGCATAATGTTCAATCAATTTATTCCAAAATCAAATATTTATAATAAATAGGTATAATAATCCAAATTGTTACTAATTTTTTTATGTAACAACTAAAAAAATATTTAAATTCCAAAAAGAATTAAATCTCAATGGTGTCTTTTTCCGACCTTAAAAAAAACTATAATTAAATGACATTAAAACAAATTTATGTACCAAAAAAAATTCTTAATCCGTTAAAATTAAAATCAAGCATTATAATTCAATAATACTCTATTAATGCTTTAAAAATAAATCATTAATTTTATAAGTATCAATATATATATATATATATATATATATATATATATATATATATGAAGCAACCAAAGTATGCTTATATTTCACCGTAACGAGCACACAATATATATGTATGCAACCGAACAAATTAATATATATATATATATATATATATAAAGTTATAAACGACTGAAACTCTAAAAGCAATCCAAATGGCCACAATGATATATCTTGTGGATCGGAACAATACTAAATTATATATATATATATATATATATATAGTCGCTCACATAATACATACATATGTATATTTTTATATATCCAATATCATAAGGTAAGGAATACATATATACATCGATTCATATATTGATTCAATAGAAAATAAAACTGAATATTTTTTATAGTTAAATTATGGATGACTCTGATATTACTTGTTGGAATAAATTAATTTCAATAATTCAGATCATTTATATTGAATCACCAAAAATATATTATAATGCAAAAGCGTATCTTTACTCATAAAAGTCAGAAATTGATGGAAGAATTTGAATCTTGTGGTTCTTTCGATCTTCCCCAACTAAAGCTTTCTGTATTCCTAGGCTGCAACTCTTTTGATGGAAAAAGAGCAACAAAAGCGGCTTTAGTATATTAGGGCCGAAACCCTGAAGGTCTATTTATATTTGAGTATGATACCCATTAAACCCTAAAATCCAAATAAAATAGTATCTAAAACCCAAAAAATAATATATTTAAAATCCAAAAAGATAATTATCTAAGGAACAAAAGATAATATCTTATTTTATTCTCATTTAATTCCAAATCAAGAGTAATAATGACTTATTCAATTAGCATTTATAACAATAAATGAGATCATCATTATATAAGTCATTTAATTTGAAATAGGATAATTTGTAACTATAATTAATATATGTATTGCCCACAAACAAATTAAGAAATTAAAATAATTTTCTAACATATTATAGTATTAAAAATACTAGGTGTTTAAGTTTTTTGAATAACTAAATTGTTTAAAAATAAAAATCTATGAGCGCATTACTTCTCTCTCTCTTCTAATGATCATCGTTCATTCTTTTTCTTACGTTCCTTTTTTCTTCTTTAGTGTCGTTGTCGTCATCAATGCCGCCACCGCTATCGCTATCGCTATCATTACTATCATCATCGATGTCTTCTTCTTCTTCTTCTATTTTTTTCTCCTCATCCACTTTTAATATCACATCGTTCTCACCATCTTCATCTTCTTCTCTTTCAAATGTTCAAAAAGTTAGAACACAAAAATTTTGATACACAATATATAAATTTTGGTGTACAGTACATAAATTTTAGTATACAGTACAAAAATTTTTTAAGGATCACATACCTAAAACATTAACACACAATTAATGAAATATACACAACATATAAATTTTTGTGAACACTACAAATTTTGTTGCATAGCATAGAATTTTTTATGTGCAACATAGAAATTTTTGGTGGACTACGTACTTAAAACATTGACTCACCTACATTCGCAACAAAAATTTGTGCTATGCATAAAGATTTGTGTGTTATATACAAAAATATGTGTATTACAATAAAAAATTGGTATATTATATCAATAAGTTTTCTGTTATATGTAAAAATTGTATGTTATGCTTTAAAAATTTGTATGTTATATCAATAAATTTTAGTGTTCTTCAACAAAAATTTATGTATTACAAAAAATGCGAAAATAAAAAAAAATACTGATGTATGCACACATTTTTTTTTTTGCCGAGCTTTTGTACCAACTTAATTGATTTTGATTAAAAAAAGACTTTGTACACATAACATCACTTTTACTGTATTTATATGACAAAAAAAATAAAAAAGTTTAAGACATCCAATATTTATTTTCATAAATTATGTGGCTACATTCACAATTTTTTATTTTTCTTAACTTCCTCTCTCTCGATTGCTTCTCTCACAAGTTTAAAATACGTGTAACTCTTTTAATTTTTTTTTTCTTATCGATGTTTTTCTTAACCATCTAATTAAATGGTTAATTAAGTAATTTATATATTATATTTACATTTAATAAATTATTTGTGACATTATCCTTGGGTCATGAATCTCAACTATTGCTCTAAATATCTTATGTCCAAATCTGAAGAATCTCATCACATTATTCAGAATTTTTTTTTTTTTCATAAGCTCTAATGATCTCATCAATGCATATTATGAGCCAATTTAGATAAACAACTTGTATTAAAAATAAGGTGAATGCTATAGTACCTATATATATTTGTCTAACTTACTAAAATGAGATAAAATTTAATATTTAAATTAAAAATATAAAAATAAATAATTTTTTAATATTTAAAACTTACCATAAAAGATAACTTCGGCAATTTCGACACCAAAATTACAGGTACCATAGAATTGGCCTAAAAATAATTTATAAATAAGTTATTTTGTATTTGAAAAATTATCATAAAAATATTTATTTTAAAGTTGTTTAATAAATAAAAATGATAAAATAGTTTTTATAAAAAAAGTCAAATTTTTTTATTTATTAAAAATTCTTAAATAATTTTTTGAAAAATTAAAAATATATTTAAAAGATTATACCAAGATTCTAGTACCATAACTCTTTTTTAATTATAATATGACAGAAAATATGCACTGTCACCATTTGTGAATTAAAAATTTCCTTGAATACATACACTGGAAATTAAAGAAACAATTTGATAGATTAGATCATATTTTAAACTAATATGCCGTATTTAGTTTAATTCTAAATATTATTTTAGCATTGCTACATATACAAGTTGTATGTGATCATGTATTAACCAAGTTTTCAATCGCAAGGTAGGTTCATTTACTAATATTTTTTTTAGTGTGTGATTCTCAGTTTAATTTTCATATTCGATTTTTTTTATTTATACAAACTCAAATGTGTTATTCGAATAGTTTATAAATCTGTTACTATTGAAGGTAAAATTACGTATTGTAATGTTGAACAAGAAATTACTTAACTGAAATTTAATTTAAAAAAAAAACTCATATACCAAATTTTCCTGATGTCGGTAATTTATGTTCAACTAGAGAAAAACAATTGAACATATTAAATTATGTATACATTTCTTGAATTTACCTGCCACTCATTGGATTCTTTTCTTTGAATTATTTAAAAAAAATATTTTGTCTTTGAAATTTGTTAAAAATTTAAAAAATATTAAAAATATTTTTAAAATTTATTTTATTTTAATCCAAAAAATTTCGATTTATATCAAATATATCCTAACTAAATTTTAAAAAAAATTAAGATTAATATGTAATAATACATAATAATTCTCTCTAATTTATTTGTATTAATAATTGCTCTTATAATATTATTATTAAATTAATACTAAATTTTTTAAAAAATTACCGTCAAAAATATATTTAATACAAATAAAAAAATTTTAGAATTAAAATAAAATAAAATAAAATAAAATAAAACTTAAAAATATTTTTAAAAATTTTAGCAAATTTTAAAATCAAAATATATTTTACCCTTAAAAAAATTATGCGTCCACACGGAAGCTATAGCCATGGACCACTGCATATCCTTTTACACACACTACAATATTCTTATAATTGTTACAATGATTTAATTAGGCAAGTTTGTTCTCATATATAAGTTGGATTTATCAAATTAAAATTTGAATGAAGTGATTTTGTAAAATTGATTTTGGGTAGAAGTAAATTTATGTCAACATAATTTATATTTGGTAATTTTATATTAAAATTAATTTTAATAAAATAAATATTATTTTAATAATATTAGTTAAAATCACTTTTAAATAGATAATTAGTTAATTATTAAAAAATATAATATTAAATTATAATATTTTTTTTAAATATATTTTCAATAATCTTATTTTTATTACAGTTTTAGATTCTAACTATTTATTATTTTATTGGTTATATTTTTATTATTATTTATAGTTAATTTGTTATTTAATTTATTATTTCTAATAAAAACAATAATACATATTATAAAAAATTAGAATAATAAACAATGCAAAAGAATTACAATGACAAAAATTACAATGATAAATGTATTCTCAATATAATTTTAGTTAGTATTATTTTAGACGGTAAAGATTTTATTACTTATGACTCTATTGTTATATATAATTAATTTTTTATTTACTTTATTCTTTTTAATATAAGATCAATAATTCATATTATAACAAAATTATATAAAAAATTTAATAAAAAAATTCAAAATATAAAAGTACTAAAAATGATAAAAAAATTAAAATATTTAAAATAACATAAAACAAATCTGAAAATTTAAAACTATTAAAACCAATAATAATCAACAAACGTAAACATTAAGTGAAGTTACAAATTCTAGCTTCAAGTGAAAGCAGTTTTAGGATACAAAATCACATTTGCATTTAGAACAAAAAAGGTTACCAAAACACCAAAAAACAGCGTTCAAAAAACTTAAACGCCAGTTCAAAAAACTTAAACGCCCTTTTATCCTGTCTAAATGAAAATCAAATGTGTCCAACAATTTGTGGTTGCAATTTTACATACATAAAATTTCTTTCTCTTCTAGCTCCTCCATATTTTTCTTTTCTTTTACTCTTCTCTCACTCCTCTCTGCCTCTTCAAAAATATTGTTTTGTTTTGAAACGTTAATTAGAATAGAACAATGTGCTTCACTTTACTAGAACATTCAAAGCAGAGAAACAACTGGGTCTTAACTAATATCAATCCAGATATTCCTTTTTTTTTCTTTTTGTCTTAATATTTACAATTCCATGGAACTTCATTCCTTTAGTGGCACTTTGCTCATTCCCTTAAACAAAAATCTGTCACAATGATCAAATACTTCATTAGGATCCTCGAAATAAAAATTAAACCAAAATAGAGACGATATTTGTAAAGTCTCGTACACAAGCTAACACACACCGTTCTCTGCTCTTGGATGGGGTGTGGAATCTTCTAAATGAATGAATACCACTCCACATCCAAAGGCGAGAGGTTAGAGTGCCGAGTTAGTGTACAAGGCAAACATGAATAACAACTTTTTTTTGGAAAATTTGCTAGAAAGCAAGAAATGTTAAATTATAGAATCTAATAATATCTCTACAAAGAGCCGATATTACAGTTACAATTCAGGGTGTAAACCAATAAATAGCAGTAATTATGTTAAAATGAACAAAACCACATCCATACCATTGTTGGTTTTTCCTGAACTCAGTAAGCACAGGATATATGTTCTCAAATGCTGTGTAAGTCTCATCTCTCACCTATATGGAAAGAAAAACAAATAAATAATCTTGGCAACAAGTACATCAAAACCAAAATGAGAAGTACAGACAACAAAAAAGAAGGAATATTACCTTGGCACCTGTTAGCACAATTTTCCCAGAGACAAATATAAGCAACACTATCTTAGGCTGCTTCATTCGGTAAATTAGCCCCGGAAACAGCTCTGGTTCATACTAACACCACAAACAGCAAAGTTGAAGATCTATTCAATGTTTTCTTTCACTTGATGGCATGGGAATTGATTGGAGATGCAACATGTTTCATGATTACAATACCATTCATTAAGGTTCACTATTTCCCACCATGTTACTTATAAAAAATATCATACACAAGAAAGAAATATAAGCTTCTGCAGCGTTCAATAAAACATTGAGCATAGTCAGCAGCAGCATCATCACATTAATAACTAAACAAAACCAGCTTAAGGTTGTTCAATATTAGTTTTGCATATGGAGTTTGATACATGTCAGATCAACGCTCTCCATAGATGGAGAAACTAAAATTTAGACAACATACAATTCTCCATATATAATATCTCACACGGTACATAATTCAATCTCAATATAATTATTTTTAATGTAGAAGTCATGAGATACCGAAAACACGTTAAAAAATAATAAATGTTAAATAATTAGTTAATAACTTACACTTGAGAAAGCACCATGGGAATATGCAAGACCCTCAAGTCTTATGGGGAACTTGACATCACAAGAGCCAACAATATTTTGAATCTTGAAATCCTGAAGCATGAAACAAAATGAGTCAACTACTATTAGATACAAGGTTCTGAAAACCGGTTCGGACCGGCCAGTCGAACCGTGAAGCGCTGCAAAAAACGGATCGGTCAGATTCCAAAACCGCCGATTATAAAAACCGCCATTGAACCATCGAACGGCCAGTTTTTTGAATTAGGAAGCAAACGCCATCGTTTGGGTATGCTGAACCCTAGCTCCACTTCAGTCCAGCCCTAACCAAACCTCCAGAATGCGCTCTCTGCCTCTCTCACACTCAGTCCAGAGCTCCTCTCATCGAGCTCCTAGTCCTCCCTCACTTCCGTCCAGCCACCGCCTGCTCCTCACTTCCCCTCCATCGTGCAGCAGCCATCGCAACCTTCCTTCCCCTCCATCGAGCAGCCACCGTGCGAACATGGAAGCCTCCGTCGCACAGCCACGGTCCCGCCGGCGCTAGCTCTGTTCCACCGCAGCCATTGTCCCGTTCAAAGCCTGTTCGAAGGTGCTCCTTGTCTCGGTGTCTCCCTCTTGCGTGCTCTGTTCAAGGCTTCTAGCTTCTAAGTAATTTTTTTTAACTATAATTGAATAATTTTTCGTTTCTGTGAATTGTGATTTTTTATTTTTCTGTGAACTGTGAACTTTGTTGAATAATTATTAATTTTTGTTGCTGTCTTTTAACTTTTGTTGTTGCTGCTGTTATTGATAAAAATGGCTTTGTTACGCTGCTGCTGTTCAAATTATTGATAAAAATGACTTTGTTATTGATTATTTGTTGCTGTTTTTTGCTGTTGTTAGTGAACAATTACTGATGGGCTTATGAATTGTATCTGTTAGAAAAGAATCATGAGTTGTTTTGGCTGTTGTGAAGAGGATGATTATGCCAAGTCAGTTGAAAATGGAGGGCAATATGCCGTGAAAACCCCAGCAGGTAATTTGGCCCATTTTAGCTAAAGGATTACTTCAAAGATGATATATGTATATAGGTCTCATTCGTGCAATTTGGGCGATTTCCATGTCCATCGTTCTATTTCAATTGCATTGGATTTGTAGTAGTATATGGTTAAGATGCTGTAGTTTGATGCTCAATTTGTCAATTTCAATAGTTTGTTTGATATTGTATTACCAGGAACTGAATTTTGGTGAAAGTGTTGTGAAACTTGTGACAAAATATTTTGTACAAGGAATAATGGAAACTGTCATTCTTCTGAACCCGCATAACCTCAGACCGTTTAAGTTCCTGCTATACCGGCAAATGAACTAAAAGAAATTACGAATAATTTTGCACAAGAGGCTCTGGTTGGAGAGGGATCATATGAAAGAGTAAAACATTTCTTGTTTTACTTGATTTCTTGTTTATAATTATATTTTAAAATGTTTATTTATAATTTATTTATTATTTTATTCTAAAACAATTTTTCCGTTTGAACCACAGTTGGACCGATTGGACCAATAAACCAGTGACTAGAGCGGTTCGATAACCGGTTCGATTCTCAGAACCTTGATTAGATATAACAGTAGAGACTGAAAATAATTAGTAAACATAACAAGATATAACAAAAGTATTACCTTAAATTTGGCCGGGAAACCGAGCTTCTGGATAATTCGAGCATACTGAAGGGAAAAAAATGTAAAATTAGACATTGATACAAATTTTTAGGAATAAAGAGCATCCTAACGCACCCCCCTCTCTTTCCACATGAAGAAAGAAGGCAAATGGATACTCATGCACATGCAAAGAGGATGAAGACAAATAAGCACCTTATTCTACTCCAAACGACAAAATGAGCAGAGTTATAGCCAAACTATCACAAACAACATATTTGACCCATCTAATTAAAGCTCCATTCCCCGGATATTCAGTAACATACAGGATAAATAGAAAAAAAATAATGCATACCTTCCTTGCGGCCAATTTAGACTGTTGCTCACTCTTCGCTCCAGTACACACCTAGCCATACCAATGAAATTTAACATTAGGAATAAAAGCTAAAACTTAAAAAAGAGATAAATTGAACTAAAGCAACAAGAATCATCCAATCATGAATAAATCACAAAGCAAGAGCATTATTGAAATCATGACAGCAAAAGATTCATGATCAATTTAGCAAAAGTAGTTGCATATAGATGATTCACCACCGTTTTATTTGAGGACAGTGATATCCTCTATCATCATTTATAACAGATAACTAGGTTATTATTATGGAACATACCATCTTGCCAGAAGCAAAAATGAGGGCAGTTGTTTTTGGTTCTCTGATCCTCATAATCACAGCAGCAAAACGCTATAAAGGATGATAACACAACTATTAGCACTGTAGAAATGACCAACCAGAATGAGTATATCAACTTATGGGTTAATTATTGATTTTGGATCAAATATAAACATATGTTTATATGATTCGAGTATAACGTTTATATGTTTCAAAAAGCAAGATACATGGACAAAATGCATGTAGTTCTTAAGCAAACCATAATTACGATAGAGCAAAGTGTTTGTACAACTTAGAACAAGATGCATAAGTTAAACTCAAAATCAACTAAGTGAAACTTGCCTTGGGATTGTACTCTGCATTACGAGCTTGAAGTGCAATCGTTTTAAGGTCCAACTTACAGTCCAAATTGACCGTTGATACAATATTTCTGAGGTACAATAACTTGGTTATCAAGATTATAAAAGCAAAGTGATTACATATTCCAAGATAAACAACAAAGCTTTTAACACATGAAAAGTCAGCTACATAAACTAAACCTCATTAAAGAGTTCTATTGTAAACTATGTACGAAGACAAAATTATAAAGATCAGATAGATACACACTGAAGGGTAGGCACAATCCCAGAAGGGTGCTTGGTCAGATCCACTGGTTGGCTACTCTCCAATCCTTGGTCAGCCATGAACCCTGATAATTATACATTACACTCAATAAGTACCAAATTTTTATCTTCGTTTTTTCTTACATAAAAAGAACTATTCCGACCAAAATAATTATTAATAAACCCTCTCCCCCCCCCCCCCCTCCCAAAAAAAAAAGACACCCACATCTTAAAATCTCCCCAAAAACGACAACTAAGAAAAGGAATGAAAAACCTAATAGCTGAACAAAATTCTTCCCACAATACAATATCTTGACCCTTATTCGTAACACAAGGAAACATTTTTACCAAAAGAACGCCCGGAAAAATAAAAAGGAACTCAGATCCCATATTTCCCCAAAGAGAATTGAGGAAAGAAAAAGTATAAAAAAAACATAACAGCTATAGACAAATTCCCCAAAATTCTGTGTTCTCTTAATTAAACATAAAATGAAAAGAGGGGTTGTATATATAATATACGTCGATTGAGACGAAGAACAAGCGAGATCGGACCTTTGAGCGCAAAATTAGGTTCGGATTAAAGTTAGGGATAAACGAGAATCTACAGATTTTGAAAAATTGAAACTTAATTGAGAAGGGGAGCGTAAGAGAGTGGATAGCGCGGGAAGGATTCGAAGGAACGATTCTTTTATATGAGAAAGAGATGCGATGTTATATAGAGAGAAGATAGATTTGGGAACAAGAGAGAGAAAGTGCAAGAAGGTTTTGTTCGTTGGTGTGTGTTGGGGAAAGATCCGTAAAGGTGAAAGGGTAAAATTGCAAGACATCCCAAAACTTCAAACATTTAAAATTTAATATTTCAAACATTCAATTATCCAATACCACGTATCCTCAAAACATAACCAAAAACTTCAAACATTCAATAACATAATCAAAACCTTCAAACATTTAATTCCAATTTCCTTTAACCACTTGCATGATTGAAAAAAAAAAGGCGAGGCACAATCTCAAGATAATTAAATGGAATTCAAAGAAAAACAAAGAAAAAATCACAGAAATCACAAAATAATTGATGAAAGAAACAACAAGGTAAATGAAAATCACAGAAATCACTGTAGCTTACTTACCGGAAAGAAGAACGGCCAAAGACGAAGAACTATCTTGCTGGAGGCGGCGACTGCGACTGAGACGATTCTGCCTCTGACGATCTTGCTGGACGGGGACGAGGGTGGCGGAGACCGAGAGACAGTGAGTGCGAGACCGAGAGAGAAGTCAGAGATCGAGACCGAGAGAGAAGTCAGAGATCGGAGGTGAGAGAGCTTGAGGTTGAGGGAGAGAGCGACGAGAAAGAGACTCCAGAATTCCAGAGAAGAAAGACGTTGAGGGCTGGGTGATCCGCAAAAGACTAGGGCATCAGATAGGGGGAGGGGGTGCCTTGCCCATGAAACGACGCCGTTTCGACTTGAATATGTGCATGTATTTTCCTTGGGAAAAACAACCATTTGTACCATGAACCATTAAAGAAGGAAACTAATGTTGTATCCATCAAAGATGGATTCCGTACGACATAAATAGGATCTGGATCTTATAAAGTTTGAATTTCACTTTAAAGAATAAAGTGTAATCTTCTATCCTTGAATAGTTTCTCTCTCATATTTATTTTTGGTCTCACCTATAAAATCAATGGTGAGAAATCACATTTTACTCTCTAAAGTGAAATTCAAACTTTAGAGGATACAAATCCAAATCCTAAATTTATGTTGAATTTTTAATAAAATTTCAGAATTACTCCACCATTATCTTCAACCCCTCTTCTCTTCTTTTCCAAATCTCAAACACCTCCATTGCCTAAAAATCTTAATCTCAATACCTAAAAACCCCAAATTACCATTTTCTTAACCCTAATCTCAATACTCCTTTAAGCAAATTTCAATTTTCTCTTTATTCTTTCTTGTCTTCATCAGATGCTGGAGGAGATAATGCAAAGATACATGGACAGAGTGATGGTAAAGGTGCTTCAGGTGATGGTAATAACTCTTTACCCGATTCATCGTTGAAGGAGAATAATGGTGGAAAGAAAAGCTTGTTCTCTAGGAGTAAGCAATCACTTGGTAGAGTTATTCGCCAAGCCGCTAGGATCGGTGGATTTCGCTTCGCCATTAGAGGAGGAAGGATAATAATTCCGAAATGAATTCTGATTGTCTAAATGGTTCTGGATTGAATGGTGTTGAGATGAATCATCTTGCAACTGTGAAAGAGAAAGAATCAGAGTCTGTGTCTTTGGTTGACATGCCGGAAAGAATTTTGTTGTTGTTTATGGCTGTGACAGTGGAGAAGGAGGAAGATGAGGCTGACGGTTGGTGACGGTGGGGGTGATGATGGTATTGGTGAAGGAGGTGGTAAAATTGATGAAAAGAATAAAGAGAAGATTGAAATTTGCTGAAAGGGGCATTGAGATTAGGGTTAAGAAAATGGTAATTTGGGGTTTTTAGGTATTGAGATTAGGGTTTTTAGGCAATGGAGGTGTTTAAGATTTGAAAAAGAAGAGAGGAGGGGTTGAAGATAATGGTGGGGGTAATTTTGTAATTTTATTAAAAAGTCAATATAAATTTAGGATTTGGGTACTTTTGTCGTACGGAATCCATCTTTGATGGATACAACATTAGTTTCCTTTTTTAATGAGTATTTTTGTCAGCATTCGTAAAGTTCATGAGTACAAATGGTTGTTTTTCCATTTTCCTTATTTCCTTTGTCAAATTTGATATAATAGTTCGGTAATCACACTGGTCAAGCTACTGTGTCACTGAATTATTGATTCAATCGGTGAGTCATTAGTTAAATCGATGGATTTGATCTTACGTAAATAAAAATATAAAATAGTAAAAAACTTAAAATTAAAATTTAAAATACATATCTTCACTAATATTTTAAAAATAATCAAGCTATTCTAAAATAATATGAAACAAAAATAATAAGTATTTTCAAGTTCAAGTTTCTCTTCACCAATTTTTTTAAACTCTTCCCCATCACTCAAATCATAAACAGGAGGCTTAGTAAAATCTACCTCATTATCAATTCCAAGTCCAATGGGGAAGGATTCCTCAAACTCAAAAGGATCATATGTTGAGGCGGAATCATCATAGATAGGGGAGCTTGGTGCTTGCCCTATTGATGGAGCAAAACCGTCGGTTAAGAATTTCTTCTGGTTAGAGGAATTAACTTCATTGCAAGTATAGTTCCCAACCAACAAGTATTGCTCGATCAATGTTTTGATAAGAATTGGTTGTCACAAAGTCAACCCCAATATAATGTAACCGAGAGTATTAGTCTCGGGTCGTCCTCAAGAGAATGGGCAAACATGTGCATTAATATTGGTTAGAATTTCGGAGTTGGGAGTCATGAACAAGAAATTAAACTACTAAACTTATCCTGCAAGAAATCTTAAAGTGCAAGTAACTAACTAACTATGAAAGAACCAAGCAATTGAGATTTTTGGGTTTCAAATATGAATGATAAAAGGAACTCTTGGCTAGGCATGGGAATTGGGATTACCATCCTTGTCTAATGATGCGTGAGCATCTTATCTATCTTTTTCTAGTGAATTTGCATCTAAATTGTTGAGTTTTATTTAGAATTAATTATATTTTAGCTACTATGGATGCTATTTTGAGTTTTGTGCAATTTTATTTATTTTAGGTAGCATTCGGAGGGATTTGATGAAGTTTCTGCAGAGGAAAAGAAGAAACCAAAGAGATGACCAGCGAAGACCAACGTGGACGCATGGCTCACGCGACCGCGCGGAATGGAGAAATTGCAATGACGCGATCGCGTGCCTGACGTGAACGCGTGGACTGGAATCTACACAAATGACGCGAGCGCGTGGACGACACGAACGCGTCACATGCGCGATCTGCAATAATTTAGAAAATGCTGGTTACGATTTATGGGCTGTTTTTGACCCAGTTTCCAGCCCAGAAAACACATATTAGAAGCGGCAGAATGGACAAATCAAGTGGTCTCCAACCATCAACTGAAGATTTGTTAATTAATTCGAATTTAAATTCAAATCTTATCTTTTAGGAAAAGATATTATTATTTTTAATTTTTTATTTTAAACCTATTAGGATTAGTAATAAATAGAAACTCTGTACATTTAGACAGGTACCAGATTGTTACCAGAACCCTTATTTTTCTTCTCTGAACCATGAGCAACTAATCCTTCATTGTTAAGGTTAGGAGCTCTGTCTATTTGTATGAATTTATTCGTTTGATCTTTCTAATTTAATTCATGTCTTGATTTATATTTCAATAATTGTTTTCGCTCTTTACTTTATGAATATGGGTGGAACGGAAGTATGACCCATGTTCTAACTGAGTTCTTGTAAAACTTGAAAAAGCTCTTTACTTGAACAACAGCTTAAAAACATATTATACTGAATTTTAATTGTTTGTATATAACGGGATACGTGACATATAATCCCCTTATTTTTGGATAATTAGAATTCTTTTGGCATATAAACTAGAAATTGATCATCACCCTCTAATTGGAATTAATTGACCAAGGAATTGGCAATTAATGAATTTTAGAGGAGACTAGGAAGATCTAAGGAATTAAGGCCTAGTCACATATAGTTTGCCATGAAATTATATCTTGCATAATTAAATTAGTTAGTGATAAAAATAAATCTGGAAAATAGATAACTCTGAAACCTTAACTGCTTTCTCAACATTTTATTCCCAACTCATTTATTTGTCTATCCTTTTGATATTCTAGATTCGAACTTAAACCTTTTGAACATCTCAAAACCAATTTTTGCTTGCCTAACTAATCCAATCAATCAATCATTGTTGCTTGATCCATCAATCATCGTGGGATCGACCCTTACTCACGTAAGGTATTACTTGGTACGACCCGGTGCACTTGCCGGTTAGTAAGTGTGGGTTGTAAATTCCGCACCAAATTTTTGGTACTGTTGCCGGGGATTCACTGTAATTAACAACTACCAGTTGTTCGATTGCTTAGATTAGGCATTTTAGTTTTAATTTTTATTTAAATATTGTTTTATTATTTTTCAAAAAAAAAATTAACGTAAAATTTTTCTTTACGTTGTTAACCAATTTTTTTCTTCTTTTCCGTACACTACCCCTTCCCCCCTTTTTTTCGTTTTCTTTTTTTCTTTTTTTTTATAATATATATATATATATATATATATATATAATATTTTCAATTTTTTTTTAAAAAAAATAGCACCAATATTTTTTCTTAATTTCTAAAATTAAGTTTGGTGTTACCTATTTATTATTTTCTTTCTATTTATTTTATTCAATATTTTTATCTCTTTACACAGGTTACCTCACTGGGAATTCTCTGCACTCTGACGTAGAGATTCCCATTTTTTCTTGTTTTCGGTTGTTTATGCGCAGGAACAGAGACAAAGAACATCTCTTAGACTTTGATCCTGAACCTGAAAGGACTTTTAGGCAGCGTTTACAACAAGCAAGACTTTACAAGGCTACAGAATCCACTATGGATCCCAATAATAATGCTAATGTCAATATGGCAAATCCGAATGGGGATGATCAACAAAGGAGAGTGCTTGGCTCTTATTCTACCCCTACTGCGGATCTTTATGGAAAAAGCATTGTGGTGCCCCCTATTGTTGCGAACAACTTTGAGTTGAAGCCTCAACTGGTCACCCTGGTGCAACAAAACTGTCAGTATCATGGTCTCCCCCACGAAGACCCAAATAAATTCATTTCAAGTTTTTTGCAGATTTGTGATACCGTGAAGACAAATGGAGTGAACCCAGAGGTATACAAACTCATGCTCTTCCCATTTGCTCTGAGGGATGGAACAAAACTATGGCTAGATTCTCAACCAAAGGACAGTTTGGATACTTGGAATAAGGTGGTTACTAAGTTTCTCACAAAATTTTTTCCACCAAAGAAACTAACTAAGCTTAGGATGGAGGTTCAGACCTTCAGACAGAAGGATGGTGAAACTCTGTATGAAGCTTGGGAGAGATACAAGCTACTGACTAGGCAATGCCCTCCAGACATGTTCTCCAAATGGACACAAATAGACATATTTTATGAAGGCTTGGGTGAAATATCCAAAATGTGCTTAGACAATTCTGCAGGAGGTTCATTGCACAAGAAGAAGACACTGGAGGAGACTATTGAGCTGATTGAATTGGTTGCAAGCAACCAATATTTATACTCCTCTAACAGGAATCCTGTGAACTCTGAAACCCCTCAGAAGAGAGGCGTGTTGGAAGTAGATGCTATTAATGCTCTTCTTGCTCAGAACAAGCTGATGTCTCAGCAAATAAATCTACTTACTCAACAGATGGGTGGCATGCAAGTCTCAGCTATCAACACCCAAAATCCACCACAGAAAGTCTCCTATGACAGGGCAGGTAACTTTATGCAAAATGATAATTATGATTATGCTCAACCCTCTTTTGAACAGGTGAATTACATGGGGAGTGGTCCTAGGAATCCCAACAATGATCCATATTCTAAGACATACAACCAGGGATGGAGGAATCACCCAAATTTTGGGTGGAGGGATCAACCTCAGAGACCTCAAAACTTCAACAATAATTCTCAGGGTGGTTTCCAACAGAACAATGATCTGGAAGCAATATTGACAGGTTGTAGACAGGAAACTAGAGCATCCATCAAGAACTTGGAGATTCAAATGGGTCAAATAGCCACCAGAGTTAATGAAATTGATTAGAGGACCACTAATAGCCTTCCTAATAACACAATTCCAAATCCAAGAGAGGAATGCAAGGCTATCACTGTGATAAGTGGACAAGTGGCAAGTGCAGAAGCACAAGTTATCCAGGAAACCAAAGCCTCCATTAGAAATTTAGAGGTGCTAGTAGACCAACTGAGCAAGCAAATACTTGAGAGGTCTGCAAGTGCATTTCAAGGTGACATAGTGGTGAACCCAGGAGAAGATTGCAAGGTTATTCAATTGAGAAGTGGTAAAGTAGCTGGTTCTGAGACCAAGGCCAATGAAGAGCTAGTTGAAAAGGAAGCTCCGGAAGAGAAGAAGGAAGAAGTAGAGCACGCCCCTCCAAAGCGTGCGGACAAAGGGTCATCAAATCCTGGGCAAAGTATGGACTATTATACATTGCTGGAAAGCCCAAAATGTTAGCTTTTCAGTCCAATTGAGAAAGCGCTAATTGGACTTCTGTAGCTCCAGAAAAACGCATTTGAGTGTAGGGAGGTCAGAATCCAACAACATCTGCAGTCCTTTCTCAGCATCTGAATCAGACTTTTGCTCAGATCCCTCAATTTCAGCCAGAAAATACCTAAAATTACAAAAAAAATACACAAACTCATAGTAGAATCCAGAAATATGATTTTTGCATAAAAACTAATAAAAATATAATAAAAGTAAACAAAACATACTAAAAACTACCTAAAAATAATGCCAAAAAGCGTATAAAATATCCACTCATCACAACACTAAACTTAAATTGTTGCTTGTCTCCAAGCAACTAAAAACAAAATAGGATAAAAAGAAGAGAATAGACAATAAATTTCAAAATATCAATGAAGTTTAGTTTTAATTAGATGAGCGGGACTAGTAACTTTTTGCCTTTGAATAGTTTTGGCATCTCACTATCCATTGGAGTTCAGAATTGTTAGCCTTTTTGGGAACTCAGAATACAGATAATATTATTGATTTTCCTAGTTAAGTTCTTTTTTATTCTTGAACACAACTACTTTTTATGAGTCTTGGCCGTGACCTTTAGCATTTTGCTTTCTAGTATTACCACCGGATACATAATTGTCACGGACACATAACTGGGTGAACCTTTTCAGATTGTGACTTAACTTTGCTAGAGTCTCCAGTTAGAGGTGCCCAGAGTTCTTAAGCACACTCTTTTACTTTGGATCATGACTTTTACCACTCAGTCCCAAGCCTTTCACTTAGACCTTCATGACACAAGCACATGGTTAGGGACAACTTGATTAAGCCGCTTATGCTAGGATTTTATTCCTTTGAGCCCTCCTATCCATTGATGCTCAAAGCTTTGAATCCTTTTTACCCTTACCTTTTAGTTTAAAGGGTTACTGGCTTTTTGCTCTTGCCTTTTGGTTTAAAGAGCTATTGGCTTTTTCTATTTTTTCTTTCTTTTTATTTTTTTCGCTTTTTTTTCGCAAGCTTTATTTTTCACTACTTTTTCTTGCTTCAAGAATCAATTTTATGATTTTTCAGATTACCAATAACATGTCTCCTTTTTCATTATTCTTTAAAGAGCCAACTTTTCTTAATTCCAACTTCAAACATGCACTGTTTAAGCATACATTCAGAAAACAAAAATTATTGCCACCACATCAAAATAATCAACTATTCTTAAGATAATTTTCGAAATTTATGCACTTCTTGTTCTTTTGCAAATAAAAGCATTTTTCATTTAAGAAAGGTGAGAGATTCATGGAATCATTCATAGCTTTAAGACATAGACACTAAACACTAATGATCATTAATAAAGACAAAAAACTTAGACAAAACATGAAGCATAGGAAACGAAAAGAACAAGAAAACAAATAGCAAGAAAATTAAAGAACGGGTCTGCCTTAGTGACGGCGGCTAGTTCTTCCTTTTGAAGATCCTATGGAGTGCTTTAGTTCCTCAATATCTCTTCCTTGCCTTTGTTGCTCCTCCCTCATAGCTCTTTGATCCTCTCTGATTTCATGGAGAATAATGGAGTGCTCTTGGTGCTCTATCCTTAGTTGCTCCATGTTGAAACTCAATTCTCCTAAAGAGGTGTTGAGTTGCTCCCAATAGTTGTGTGGAGGAAAGTGCATCCCTTGAGGCATCTCAGGAATTTCTTGATGAGGAATTTCCTCATGCTCTTGTTGAGGTCCATGAGCGGGCTCTCTTGTTTGCTCCATCTTCTTTCTAGTGATGGGCTTGTCCTCTTCAATGAGGATATCTTCCTCTATGACGATTTTGGCTGAATTGCATAGGTGACAGATGAGATGTGGAAAGGCTAACTGGTGCACGAAATTGTGATCTCTACTTTTCACAACTCAAATAGTCCCCGGTAATGGCTCCAAAAACTTGGTGCTCAATACCATGGTCTAAACATAATTTCACAACTTCGCACAACTAACCAGCAAGTACACTGGGTCGTCCAAGTAATAAACCTTACGCGAGTAAGGGTCGATCCCACGGAGATTGTTGGTATGAAGCAAGCTATGGTCACCTTGTAAATCTCAGTCAGGCAGATTCAAATGGTTATAGATGATATATGAATAAAGCATAAGATAAAGATAGGGATACTTATGTAATTCATTGGTGAGAATTTCAGATAAGCGTATGGAGATGCTTTGTCCCTTCGGTCTCTCTGCTTTCCTACTGTCTTCATCCAATCCTTCTTACTCCTTTCCATGGCAAGCTGTATGTTGGGCATCACCGTTATCAGTGGCTACAGTCCCATCCTCTCAGTGAAAATGTTCAACGCACCCTGTCACGGCACGGCTAATCATCTGTCGGTTCTCAATCAGGTTGGAATAGAATCCATTGATTCTTTTGCGTCTGTCACTAACGCCCAGCCTTCAGGAGTTTGAAGCTCGTCACAGTCATTCAATCATTGAATCCTACTCAGAATACCACAGACAAGGTTTAGACCTTCCGGATCCTCTTGAATGCCGCCATCAATTCTAGCTTATACCACAAAGATTCCGATTAAGGGATCCAAGAGATATCCACTCAATCTAAGGTAGAACGGAGGTGGTTGTCAGGCACACGTTCATAGGTGAGAATGATGATGAGTGTCACGGATCATCACATTCATCAATTTGAGGAACAAGTGATATCTTAGAACAAGAACAAATTGAATTGAATAGAAGAACAATAGTAATTGCATTAATACTCGAGGTACAGCAGAGCTCCACACCTTAATCTATGGTGTGTAGAAACTCCACCGTTAAAAATACATAAGAACAAAAGTGATCATTGGCTTCGGCCCCAGAGAGGGAACCAGAAGAACCAAGATCTAAAGTGATCAAAAGATTCAAAGATCTAAAGATGAAAATACAATAGCAAAAGGTCCTATTTGTAGAGAACTAGTAGCCTAGGGTTTACAGAAATGAGTAAATGACAGAAAAATCCACTTCTGGGCCCACTTGGTGTGTGCTTAGGCTGAGCATTGAAGCATTTTCGTGTAGAGACTTCTCTTGGAGTTAAACGCCAGCTTTTGTGCCAGTTTGGGCATTTAACTCCCATTCTTGTGCCAGTTCCGGCGTTTAACGCCGGGCAGTTTTGAGCTGATTTGGAATGCCGGTTTGGGCCATCAAATCTCGGGCAAAGTATGGACTATTATATATTGCTAGAAAGCCCAGGATGTCTACTTTCCAACGCCGTTGAGAGCGCGCCAATTGGGCTTCTCTAGCTCTAGAAAATTTACTTCGAGTGCAGGGAGGTCAGAATCCAACAACATTTGCAGTCCTTTTCAGCCTCTGAATCAAATTTTTGCTCAGGTCCCTCAATTCCAGCCAGAAAATACCTGAAATCACAGAAAAACACACAAACTCATAGTAAAGTCCAGAAAAGTGAATTTTAACTAAAAACTAATAAAAATATAATAAAAACTAACTAAAACCTACTAAAAACATACTAAAAACAATGCCAAAAAGCGTATAAATTATCCGCTCATCACAACACCAAACTTAAATTGTTGCTTGTCCCCAAGCAACTGAAAATCAAATAGGATAAAGAGAAGAGAATATGCAATGAATTCCAAAAACATCTATGAAGATCAGTATTAATTAGATGAGCGGGGCTTTTAGCTTTTTGCCTCTGAACAGTTTTGGCATCTCACTTTATCCTTTGAAATTCAGAATGATTGGCTTCTATGGGAACTCAGAATCCAGATAGTGTTATTGATTCTCCTAGTTAAGTATGATGATTCTTGAACACAGCTACTTTATGAGTCTTGGCCGTGGCCCAAAGCACTCTGTCTTCCAGTATTACCACCGGATACATACATGCCACAGACACATAATTGGGTGAACCTTTTCAGATTGTGACTCAGCTTTGCTAGAGTCCCCAATTAGAGGTGTCCAGGGTTCTTAAGCACACTCTTTTTGACTTGGATCACAACTTTACTTTATTTTTTTTCTTATTTTTCTTTTTCTTTTTCTTTTTCTTTTTTTTCGTTTTTTTCTCCTTTTTTTTTGTATTCACTGCTTTTTCTTGCTTCAAGAATCATTTTTATGATTTTTCAGATCCTCAGTAACATGTCTCCTCTTTCATCATTCTTTCAAGAGCCAATCATTCATGAACAACAAATTCAAAAGACATATGCACTGTTCAAGCATACATTCAGAAAACAAAAGTATTGCCACCACATCAAAATAATTGATCTGTTATAAAATTCAAAATTCATGCAATTCTTCTCTTTTTCAATTAAGAACATTTTTTATTTAAGAAAGGTGATGGATTCATAGGATATTCATAACTTTAAGGCATAGACACTAAGACACTAATGATCATGAGACATAAACATAGATAAACATAAGCATGAAAATTCGAAAAACGGGAAAATAAGGAACAAGGAAATTAAAGAACGGGTCCACCTTAGTGATGGCGGCTTGTTCTTCCTCTTGAAGATCTTATGGAGTGCTTGAGCTCCTCAATGTCTCTTCCTTGCCTTTGTTGCTCCTCTCTCATGATTCTTTGATCTTCTCTAATTTCATGGAGGAGGATGGAATGTTCTTGGTGCTCCACCCTTAGTTGTCCCATGTTGGAACTCAATTCTCCTAGGGAGGTGTTGATTTGCTCCCAATAGTTTTGAGGAGGAAAGTGCATCCCTTGAGGCATCTCAGGGATTTCATGATGAGTGGGATCTCTTGTTTGCTCCATCCTTTTCTTAGTGATGGGCTTGTCCTCATCAATGAGGATGTCTCCCTCTATGTCAACTCCAACTGAATAACAGAGGTGACAAATGAGATGAGGAAAGGCTAACCTTGCCAAGGTAGAGGACTTGTCCGCCACCTTATAAAGTTCTTGGGCTATAACCTCATGAACTTCTACTTCTTCTCCAATCATGATGCTATGAATCATGATGGCCCGGTCTATAGTAACTTCAGACCGGTTGCTAGTGGGAATGATTGAGCGTTGGATAAACTCCAACCATCCCCTAGCCACGGGCTTGAGGTCATGCCTTCTCAGTTGAACCGGCTTCCCTCTTGAATCTCTCTTCCATTGAGCGCCCTCTTCATAGATGTCTATGAGGACTTGGACTTGGTCCAACCTTTTATCAAAGTTGACCCTTCTAGTGTAAGGGTGTTCATCTCCTTGCATCATGGGCAAGTTGAATGCCAACCTTACATTTTCCGGACTAAAATCTAAGCATTTCCCCCGAACCATTGTAAGCCAATTCTTTGGATTCGGGTTCACACTTTGATCCTGGCTCTTGGTGATCCATGCATTGGCATAGAACTCTTGAACCATTAAGATTCCGACTTGTTGAGTAGGGTTGGTAAGAACTTCCCAACCTCTTCTTCGGATCTCATGTCGGATCTCCGGATATTCACTCTTTTTGAGTTTGAAAGGGACATCGGGGATCACCTTCTTCAAGGCCACAACTTCATAGAAGTGGTATTGATGCACCCTTGAGATGAATCTCTCCATTTCCCATGACTCGGAGGTGGAAGCTTTTGCCTTCCCTTTCCTCTTTCTAGAGGTTTCTCCAGCCTTAGATGCCATAAATGGTTATGGAAAAAAACAAAAAGCAATGCTTTTACCACACCAAACTTAAAAGGTTTGCTCGTCCTCGAGCAAAAGAAAAAAGAAGAGAGTAGAAGAAGAAGAAATAGAGGAGATGGAGATGGCTTTGTGGTTCGGCCAAAGGGGGGGAAGTAGTGTTTAGGTTGTGTGAAAATGAAGGAGTGAAGATGGGTTTATATAGGGGTGGAGAGAGGGGTAGGGTTCGGTTATGAATGGGTGGATTTGGGAGGGAAAGTGGTTTGAATTGAATGGTGAGGTAGTGGGGTTTTATGAAGGATGGATGTGAGTGGTGAAGAGAAAGATGGGATTTGATAGGTGAGGGGTTTTTGGGAAAGAGGTGTTGAGGTGATTGGTGAAGAAGAGAGAGAGTGGTGGGGTAGGTGGGGATCCTGTGGGGTCCACAGATCCTGTGGTGTCAAGAAAAAGTCATCCCTGTACCAAGTGGCGAGCGAAAATGCTCTCTATGCCAAATCTGGCGTTAAACGCCGGGCTGGTGTCCCTTTCTGGCGTTTAACGCCAGCTTCTTGCCCTTTCCTGGCGTTTAACGCCAGTCTGGTGCCCCTTTCTGGCGTTAAACGCCCAGAACGGTGCCAGACTGGGCGTTAAACGCCCATTTGCTGCCCTTACTGGCGTTTAAACGCCAGTAAGGTCTTCCTCCAAGGTGTGCTATTTTTCTTTCTGTTTTTTATTCTGTCTTTTTCAATTGATTTTGTGACTTTCCATGATCATCAACCTACAGAAAACATAAAATAACAAAGAAAAACTATATAAATATAACATTGGGTTGCCTCCCAACAAGCGCTTCTTTAATGTCAGTAGCTTGACAGTGGGCTCTCATGGAGCCTCACAAATGCTCAGAGCAATGTTGGAACCTCCCAACACCAAACTTAGAGTTTGAATGTGGGGGTTCAACACCAAACTTAGAAGTTGGTTGTGGCCTCCCAACACCAAACTTAGAGTTTGTCTGTGGGGGCTCTGTTTGACTCTGTTTTGAGAGAAGCTCTTCATGCTTTCTCTCCATGGTAACAGAGGGATATCCTTGAGCCTTAAACACAAAGGATTCTTCATTCACTTGAATGATCAATTCACCTCTGTCAACATTAATCACAGCCTTTGCTGTGGCTGGGAAGGGTCTGCCAAGGATGATGGATTCATCCATGCACTTCCCAGTCTCTAGGACTATGAAATCAGCAGGGATGTAATGGTCTTCAACCTTTACCAGAACATCCTCTACAAGTCCATAAGCTTGTTTTCTTGAATTGTCTGCCATCTCTAGTGAGATTCTTGCAACTTGTACCTCAAAGATCCATAGCTTCTCCATTACAGAGAGAGGCATGAGATTTATACTTGACCCTAAGTCACACAGAGCCTTCTTAAAGGTCATGGTGCCTATGGTACAAGGTATTGAGAACTTTCCAGGGTCCTGTCTCTTTTGAGGTAATTTCTGTCCAGTCAAGTCATCCAGTTCTTTGGTGAGCAAAGGGGGTTCATCCTCCCAAGTCTCATTACCAAATAACTTGTCATTTAGCTTCATGATTGCTCCAAGGTAATTAGCAACTTGCTCTTCAGTGACATATTCATCCTCTTCAGAGGAAGAATACTCATCAGAGCTCATGAATGGCAGAAGTAAATCCAATGAAATCTCTATGGTCTCAGTGTGAGCCTCAAATTCCCATGGTTCCTCATTAGGGAACTCATTGGAGGCCAGTGGACGTCCATTGAGGTCTTCCTCAGTGGCGTTCACTGCCTCTTCCTCCTCTCCTAGTTCGGCCATGTGAATCATGTTAATGGCCTTGCATTCTCCTTTTGGATTCTCTTCTGTATTGCTTGGAAGAGTACTAGGAGGAAGATCAGTAACTCTCTTACTCAGCTGTCCCACTTGTGCCTCCAAATTCCTAATGGAGGACCTTGTTTCAGTCATGAAACTTTGAGTGGTTTTGATTAGATTAGAGACCATGGTTGCTAAGTCAGAGTGGTTCTGCTTAGAATTCTCTGTCTGTTGCTGAGAAGATGATGGAAAAGGCTTGCCATTGCTAAACCTGTTTCTTCCACTATTATTATTGTTGAAACCTTGTTGAGGTCTCTGTTGATCCTTCCATGAGAGATTTGGATGATTTCTCCATGAAGAATTATAGGTGTTTTCATAGGGTTCTCCCATGTAATTCACCTCTTCTATTGAAGGATTCTCAAGATCATAAGCTTCTTCTTCAGATGAAGCATCCTTAGTACTGCCTGGTGCAGCTTGCATTCCAGACAGACTTTGAGAGATCATATTGACTTGCTGAGTCTATATTTTGTTCTGAGCCAATATGGCATTTAGAGTATCAATCTCAAGAACTCATTTCTTTTGATTCGTCCCATTGTTCACAGGATTCCTTTCAGAAGTGTACATGAATTGGTTATTTGCAATTATTTCAATGAGTTCTTGAGCTTCTGCAGGCGTCTTCTTCAGATGAAGAGATCCTCCAGCAGAGCTATCCAATGACATCTTGGACAGTTCAGACAGACCATCATAGAAAATACCTATGATGCTCCATTCAGAAAGCATGTCAGAGGGACACTTTCTGATCAATTGTTTGTATCTTTCCCAAGCTTCATAGAGGGATTCTCCTTCCTTCTGTCTGAAGGTTTGGACTTCCACTCTAAGCTTACTCAATTTTTGAGGTGGAAAGAACTTTGCCAAGAAGGCATTGACTAGCTTTTCCCAAGAGTTCAGGCTTTCTTTAGGTTGTGAGTCCAACCATATCCTAGCTCTGTCTCTTACAGCAAAAGGGAATAGCATAAGTCTGTAGACCTCAGGGTCAACCCCATTAGTCTTGACAGTGTCACAGATTTGCAAGAATTCAGCTAAAAACTGATGAGGATCTTCCAATGGAAGTCCATGGAACTTGCAATTCTGTTGCATTAGAGAAACTAATTGAGGCTTAAGCTCAAAGTTGTTTGCTCCAATGCCAGGGATAGAGATGCTTTTCCCATAGAAGTCGGGAGTAGGTACAGTAAAGTCACCCAGCACCTTCCTTGCATTGTTGGTATTGTTGTTGTTTTCGGCTGCCATGGGTTCTTCTTCTTTGAAGATTTCTGTTAGGTCCTCTACAGAGAGTTGTGCCTTAGCTTCTCTTAGTTTTCGCTTCAAGGTCCTTTCAGGTTCAGGGTCAGCCTCAACAAGAATGCTTTTGTCTTTGCTCCTGCTCATATGAAAGAGAAGAGAACAAGAAAATATGGAATCCTCTATGTCACAGTATAGAGATTCCTTGAGGTGTCAGAGGAAAAGAAAAATAGAAGGAAGAGGTAGAAGAATTCGAACTTATCAAGGAAAGATAGAGTTCGAATTGTGCATTGAGGAATAGTGTTAGTCCATAAATAGAAGGATGTGAGAAGAGGGGAAGAAATTTTTGAAAATAAATTAAAAAGATTTTAAAAACATTTTGAAAAATACTAATTGATTTTCGAAAACTAAGAGTGGAAAAGAAATCAAGTGATTTTTGAAAAAGATTTTGAAATTAGAAATCAAAAAGATATGATTGAAAACTATTTTGAAAAGATGTGAGAAAAATATATGATTGAAGAGTTATGGTATTAAAAAGATGTGATTGAGAAGATATGATTTGAAAAACAATTTAAAAAGATTTGATTTTAAAAATTAATGACTTGGCTAACAAGAAAAGATATGATTCAATCATTAAACCTTTCTCAACAGAAAAGGCAACACACTTGAAATGTTGAATCAAATCATTAATTGATAGCAAGTATTTTTGAAAATGGAAAGAAATTGATTTTGAAAAAGATTTGATTGAAAAGATATGATTTGAAAAAGATTTGATTTTGAAAACCTGAAAAAAATTTGAATTAAAAACAGAATCTTCCCTCTTGTGCCATCCTGGCGTTAAACGCCCAGAATGGATACCATTCTGGGCGTTTAACAACCAAAACACTACCCTTTTGGGCGTTAAACGCCCAACCAGGCACCCTGGCTGGCGTTTAAACGCCAGTTTGCCTTCTTCACTGGGCGTTTTGAACGCCCAGCTTTTTCTGTGTAATTCCTCTGCTGTATGTTTTGAATCTTCAATTCTCTGTATTATTGACTTGAAAAGACACAAATTAAAAATTTTTTGGATTTTTAATAATCCAAATGTAACTAAAATCAAATAACAATGCATGCAGGACACCAAACTTAGCAGTTTGTATACTACTGACACTAACAAAATGAGAATGCATACAACAAAACACTCAAGTCAAGAGAATTCAAAGATCAGAGCAAGGAGATCATCAAGAACATCTTGAAGATCACTTAAGACACATGAATGAATGCAAGAAGAACAGAAACATGCAATTGACACCAAACTTAATATGAGACTCTAGACTCAACAAGAAACATCAAATATTTTTTGTTTTTATGATTTTGTAATTTTTTTTGGATTTTTCGAAAATTAAGTGAAAAAGAAAATAAAGGTATCAAAATTCTTAATGAGAATTCCAGGAATCATGCAATGTTAGTCTAAAGCTTTAGTCTAAAGAAATTAGACATGGCTAGCCAAGCTTCAGCAGGACATTGCATTCAAGAGCTAAATTGATGAGGATCAATCAGCTTTGGTGATGATAAGAACATCCCCTTGAAACACTAGAATTCATTCTTAAGAACTCTGAAGAAAAATACCTAATCTAAGCAACAAGATGAACCGTCAGTTGTCCAAACTCAACAATCCCCGGCAACGGCGCCAAAAACTTGGTGCACGAAATTGTGATCTCTACTTTTCACAACTCAAATAGTCCCCGGTAATGGCTCCAAAAACTTGGTGCTCAATACCATGGTCTAAACATAATTTCACAACTTCGCACAACTAACCAGCAAGTGCACTGGGTCGTCCAAGTAATAAACCTTACGCGAGTAAGGGTCGATCCCACGGAGATTGTTGGTATGAAGCAAGCTATGGTCACCTTGTAAATCTCAGTCAGGCAGATTCAAATGGTTATAGATGATATATGAATAAAGCATAAGATAAAGATAGGGATACTTATGTAATTCATTGGTGAGAATTTCAGATAAGCGTATGGAGATGCTTTGTCCCTTCCGTCTCTCTGCTTTCCTACTGTCTTCATCCAATCCTTCTTACTCCTTTCCATGGCAAGCTGTATGTTGGGCATCACCGTTGTCAGTAGCTACAGTCCCGTCCTCTCAGTGAAAATGTTCAACGCACCCTGTCACGGCACGGCTAATCATCTGTCGGTTCTCAATCAGGTTGGAATAGAATCCATTGATTTTTTTGCGTCTGTCACTAACGCCCAGCCTTCAGGAGTTTGAAGCTCATCACAGTCATTCAATCATTGAATCCTACTCAGAATACCACAGACAAGGTTTAGACCTTCCGGATCCTCTTGAATGCCGCCATCAAATCTAGCTTATACCACGAAGATTTCGATTAAGGGATCCAAGAGATATCCACTCAATCTAAGGTAGAACGGAGGTGGTTGTCAGGCACACGTTCATAGGTGAGAATGATGATGAGTGTCACGGATCATCACATTCATCAAGTTGAGGAACAAGTGATATCTTAGAACAAGAACAAACTGAATTGAATAGAAGAACAATAGTAATTGCATTAATACTCGAGGTACAGCAAAGCTCCACACCTTAATCTATGGTGTGTAGAAACTCCACCGTTAAAAATACATAAGAACAAAAGTGATCATTGGCTTCGGCCCCAGAGAGGGAACCAGAAGAACCAAGATCTAAAGTGATCAAAAGATTCAAAGATCTAAAGATGAAAATACAATAGCAAAAGGTCCTATTTGTAGAGAACTAGTAGCCTATGGTTTATAGAAATGAGTAAATGACAGAAAAATCCACTTCCGGGCCCACTTGGTGTGTGCTTGGGCTGAGCATTGAAGCATTTTCATGTAGAGACTTCTCTTGGAGTTAAACGCTAGCTTTTGTGCCAGTTTGGGCGTTTAACTCCCATTCTTGTGCCAGTTCCGGCGTTTAACGCCGGGCAGTTTTGAGCTGATTTGGAACGCCGGTTTGGGCCATCAAATCTCGGGCAAAGTATGAACTATTATATATTGCTGGAAAGCCCAGGATGTCTACTTTCCAACGCCGTTGAGAGCGCACCAATTGGGCTTCTGTAGCTCCAGAAAATTCACTTCGAATGCAGGGAGGTCAGAATCCAACAGCATCTGCAGTCCTTTTCAGCCTCTGAATCAGATTTTTTCTCAGGTCCCTCAATTCCAGCCAGAAAATACCTGAAATCACAGAAAAATACACAAACTCATAGTAAAGTCCAGAAAAGGAATTTTAAATAAAAACTAATAAAAATATAATAAAAACTAACTAAAACCTACTAAAAACATACTAAAAACAATGCCAAAAAGCGTATAAATTATCCACTCATCACTAACCTTGCCAAAGTGGAGGACTTGTTAGCCACCTTGTATATTTCTAGAGGTATGATCTCATGAACTTCCACTTCTTCTCCAATCATGATACTATGGATCATGATGGCCCGGTCCACAGTAACTTCAGACAGGTTGCTAGTAGGAATAATAGAGCGTTGGATGAACTCCAACCATTCTCTAGCCACGGGCTTGAGGTTAGGCCTTCTCAGTTGGATGGGCTTGCCTTTTGAGTCCCTCTTCCATTGTGCTCCTTCCACATAAATTTCCGTGAGGACTTGGTCCAACCTTTGATCAAAGTTGACCCTTCTAGTGAAAGGATGATGATCTCCTTGCATCATTGGCAAGTTGAATGCCAACCTCACAGTTTTCGGACTGAAATCCAAGTAATTCCCACGAACCATTGTGAGCCAATTCTTTGGGTTCGCGTTCACACTTTGATCATGGTTCTTAGTGACCCATGCATTAGCATAGATCTCTTGAACCATTAAGATTCTAACTTGTTGGATGGGGTTGGTGAGAGCTTCCCAACCTCTTCTCCGAACCTCACATCGGATCTCCGGATATTCACTCTTTTTGAGCATGAAGGGGACCTCGGGGATCACCATTTTCTTGGCCACAACTTCATAGAAGTGGTCTTGATAGACCTTTGAGATGAATCTTTCCATCTCCCATGACTCGGAGGTAGAAGTAACTGCCTTCCCTTTCCTCTTCCTAGAGGTTTCTCCGGCCTTAGGTGCCATTAATGGTTATGGAAAAACAAAAAGCAGAGATTTTTTCTACACCAAACTTAAAAGGTTTGCTGGTCCTCGAGCAAAAGAAGAAAGAATGGAGTAAAAGAAGAAGAAATAGAGGAAATGGAAGTGTATGATGGATTCGGCCAAGGGGGTTGTAAGTGTTTGTGATGTGTGAAAATGAAGGTGGTAAGGAGGGATATATATAGGGTAGGGGGAGAGGGAATTCGTGTAATAGGGGTTGGGTTTGGGGGGAAAATTGGTTTGAATTTGAATGGTGAGGTAGGTGGAATTGTATGATGGTTTTGGGAAGAGGAATGGATGTGATTGGTGAAGGGTTTTTAGGGAAGAGGAATTGATATGATTGGTGAAGGGTATTTGGGGAAGAGTGTTATGAAAAGGTGTGAAAAGGAAAGAGATTGAGTTGGGGTAGGTGGGGATCCTGTGGGGCCCACAGATCCTGAGGGGTCAAGAAATTCTGATCCCTGCTCCTCTCTGGCATTTAAAGGCCCTCTGGATAGCCCTTTCTGGTGTTTAACGCCAGCCTTACTGCCTATCCTGGCGTTAAACGCCAGCTTCCCTGCCTTTCCTGGCGTTAAGTTGGTGCTCCTTTTCTGGCGTTTAACGCCAGCTCTACACCCTTTTCTGGCGTTTAACGCTAGTTTGCCTGCCCATTCTGGGGTTTAGCGCCCAGAATGCTGCCTGCATGGGCATTAAATGCCCATTCTGCTATCCTTACTGGCGTTTAAACGCCAGTAAGCCTGTCCTCCAGGGTGTGCTGTTTTTGATTCTGTTTTTTATTCTGCAGCTATTTTTGTGACTCCACATGATCATCAACCTAAAGAAAACATAAAATAACAGTGGAAAATGTAATGAAAAAGTAATTAATATAGATAAATAAGATTGGGTTGCCTCCCAATAAGCGTTTTTTTTAATGTCAATAGCTTAACAGTGAGCTCTTACAGAGCTTCACAGACACTCAGGGCTTGATTGTGGCCTCCCAACATCAAACTTCGAGTTTGAATGTGGGGGCTCTGCTTGACTCTGTATTGAGAGAATTGGTTGAAGTTTTTCATGCTTCTTCTCTATGGTTACAGAGGAAGAACCTTAAGTCTTAAACACAAGGTAGTCCCCATTCCATTGCAGGACTACCCCTCCTCTGTCCACATTAATCCCAGCTCTTGCTGTGGCTAGGAAGGGTCTTCCAAGGATGATGCATTCATCCTCATCCTTCCCAGTGTCTAAGATTATGAAGTCAGCAGGGATATAAAGACCTTTAACCTTTACTAAGACATCCTCTACTAGTCCATAAGCCTGTTTCATTGACTTGTCTGCCATCTCTAGTGAGATTTTTGCATCTTGTACCTCAAAGATCCCCAGTTTCTCCATTACAGAGAGTGGCATGAGGTTAATGCTTGAACCAAGGTCACACAGAGCCTTCTCAAAGGTCATGGTGCCTATGGTGCAAGGAATTAAGAACCTTTCGGGATCCAATTTCTTCTGAGGTAATTTCTGCTGAACCAAGGCATTTAGTTCCTTGATGAGCAATGGAGGTTCATCCTCCCAAATCTCATTACCAAATAACTTGGCATTCAGCTTCATGATTGCTTCTAGATACCGAGCAACTTGCTCTTCAACAATATCTTCATCCTCATCAGAGGAAGAATATTCATCAAAGCTCATGAACTGTAGCATTAAATTCCATGGAATCTCTATGGTCTCTATATGAGCCTCAGATTCCTTTGGTTCCTCAATAGGGAACTCCTCAGTGGTCAGTGGACGTCCAGCAAGGTCTTCCTCATTGGAAATTACTACCCTTCCCTCCTCTCCAGGTTCGGCCACTTTAGATATATTTATGGCCTTGCACTCTCTTTTGGGATTCTCTTCTGTATTGCTTGGGAGAGTACTAGGAGGGATTTCAGTAACTCTTTTACTCAGCTGACCTACTTGTGCCTCCAAATTTCTGATGGAGGACCTGGTTTCAGTCATGAAACTGAGAGTGGTCTTAGATAGATCAGAGACTATTGTTGCTAAGTCAGAGAGGCTCTGCCTAGAATTCTCTGTCTGTTGCTGAGAAGGTGATGAAAAAGGTTTGCTATTGCCAAACTAAATTCTCCCACCATTATTATTATTGAAGCCTTGTTGAGGCTTCTGTTGATCCTTCCATGAGAAATTTGGATGATTTCTCCATGAAGGATTATAGGTGTTTCCATAGAATTCTCTCATGTAATTCACCTCTTCCATTGTAGGGTTCTCAGGGTCATAAGCTTCTCCTTTAGAGGAGGCTTCTTTAGCACTGTCGGATGCGGCTTGCATTCTAGTCAGATTCTAAGAAATCATATTGACTTGCTGAGTCAATATTTTGTTCTGAGCCAATATGACATTCAGAGTATCAATCTCAAGAACTCCTTTCTTCTGAGCCATCCTATTATTCATAGGATTTCTTTCAGAAGTGTACATGAACTGGTTATTTACAACCATTTCAATGAGTTTCTAAGCTTTTGCAGGTGTTTTCTTCAGATGAAGAGATCCACCAGCAGAGTGGTCCAATGACATCTTGGACAATTCAGACAGACCATCATAGAAAACTCCTATGATGCTCCATTCTGAAAGCATGTCAGAAGGACACCTTCTGATCAATTGCTTGTATCTTTCCCAGACTTCATAGAGGGATTCTCCTTCCTTCTGTCTGAAGGTTTGGACTTATACTCTGAGATTGCTCAACTTTTGAGGTGGAAAGAACTTGGCCAAGAAAGCATTGACCAGCTTTTTTCAAGAGTCTAGGCTTTCTCTAGGTTGTGAGTCCAACCATATCCTAGCTCTGTCTCTGACAGCAAAGGGGAAAAGCATAAGTCTGTAGACCTCGGGATCAACTCCATTCGTCTTAATAGTGTCACAGATTTGCAAGAATTCAGCTAAGAACTAATGCAAATCTTCTAATGAAAGTCCATAAAATTTGCAATTCTGCTGCATTAGAGAAACTAATTGAGGCTTAAGCTCAAAGTTGTTTGCTCTAATTGCAGGAATTGAGATGCTTCTTCCATAGAAGTTGGAAGTTGGTGCAATAAAGTCACCAAGAACCTTCCTTATATCTCCACCATTATTGACAGGTTTGGCTGCCATGTCTGCTTTTTTTGCTTCTTTTTTAAAAATCTCTGTTAGGTCCTCTCTAGAGTGTTGTGCTTTAGCTTCTCTTAGCTTTCTCTTCAGAGTCCTTTCAGGTTCATGATCAGCTTCAACAAGAACATTTTTATCACTGTTCCTTCTCATATGAAAAAGAAGAGAACAGAAAAGAAGAGGACTCCTCTATGTCACAATATAGAGATTCCTTTACGTGAGTAGAACAATAGAAGAATAGAAGAATGAGGTAGAGAGAGTAGATGAATAATTCGAACAGAGAGAAGAGAGATGGGTTCGAATTATGAGTAGAAGAGAAGTGTTAGTAAATAAATAAAATAAATAGAAAGAGATGAGAAAGAGAGTATTCGAATTTTAAGAAGTGGAAAAAGAAAAATATTTTTATTTTTATTTAATTAATTAGTTAGTGTTCGAAAATATTAAAAGAAATAGAAGAAAATTAAAATTTAAAACAATTAGTTAATTAAAAAGATTTTTGAAAAAGTGGTTAGTGGTTTTCCAAAATTAAAATTAGGAAATTAGTTAGGAGGTTTTGAAAAAAAGATAAGAAATAGTAAACTTTTAAAATTAAAACAAACAAGTTAAGTAGTTAATTAGAAAAGGTTTGAAAATAAAATTTTTGAAAAGATAAGAAGTTAGAAAAACATTTTGAAATTAAAATTTAGAAAAGATATGATTTGAAATTTATTTTGAAAAAGATTTGAAAAAAAATTAAAAAGATTTGATTTTTGAAATTAAAGTGATGACTTGACTAATAAGAAACTAAAAGATATGATTCTAGAATTTAAAGATTGAACCTTTCTTAACAAGAAAGTAACAAACTTGAAATTTTTGAATCAAAACATTAATTGTTAGTAAAGTTTTCGAAAATATGAAACAAAATTAAGAAAAAGAATTTGAAAATTTGTTTTGAAAATTTCAAAAATATTAAAAAGAAAAATAGAAAAGATTTGATTTTTAAAAAAGATTTGAAAAGATAAAGTTTTGAAATTGAAATTTTGACTTGATTAACAAGAAACAACTAAATTTTAAAAATCTTTTACAATTTGCAAACTGATGATTCAGGAACTGGCTGGGTTCCGGGAGTTTTAGGTCAGGTCAAACCAAGGTTGCGAAAATCGGACCGGTCATTGAATCGGTCGAGTAACTGGTTCAGTGGTTCAATGGTTAACCGGGGTCGAACCGTGGTTGAATCGGTTTAATTAAAAGGCCAGGAATTTGGTTTCAGAAGAGTGATCTTAGCAATAGACAGTCTCAGCACATACAAGTTGTCTCTCAAATGTTGATACAGAACATCATCAAAACAAGTCTTAAGACACAAAATGCAGAAAAAAAATGTTCTTCTTTCCAAGCTTACGTAGGGATGTCCTTGAGCGATAACATTTTCTCCAAAAGCAACCAAATGCAAAATTTAACACTGCAGACTTCAAGAACCACCACAAACACTCAGATACAATGAGAATTGCTTTGAAATTACAAAAAAGTGAAAAACGCATGCTTCTAACACTTCTTCCAGATCAAGATTCCACAAAAACTCATGCTAGCTCAGCTCCAAATCGTATGGATTCCAATTTCCATAACAGCAAGAAAGAAAAGATTTCTCATACTGACAACATCAGGAATTCAAAAATTGAACTCTGCATTAAAAAAATAAACAAGCAAATGAGCAGAAACCAGTACCTGGCAGACAAATCAATGGAGTAGTGGGTGAACGGGAAGGAGAGGTAGATCTCAGATCTGGCCACCGTGATAACGCTGGATCTCAGATCTGGAGAGCTATAAACTTGCTGGCTACTGCTACTAATTGAGGGTTAGAGTCGAGGAGTTTACCTCCAACGACATTTAAGAAGCATGCAGGGACACTCGCCGCAGAGAACGGAGAGGCGAGCAGAGAGGCGATTTGGGCGGCGAGCCGGCGACAGAGACAAAGAGGCGAGACGACAAGATGACCGACGTGCGACGGTAAAGTAGGCGACGCGAGCGACGGCGACATTCCATGATGAGGAGAAGAGGGTGAGTCGGTGAGAAGCAGCTGTTGGTGGGGGTTGCTCTTGTTTGAGTTCTCTGATTGGGGTTAGGTTGTGTGAATTGTGAAAGTGAAGGGAGAGGGAGCCTTCTGTACTGACCGTATGGGATTTCTCTTTTTTTTTTTTGTCTGCGTAAAAAACAACACCATTTCAAGCAAAAATTAAAAACCGGAATCTTTAAAAATCCGACCGGTTCAGCCAGTTTTTCACCAATTTTTTGCAGAACGATTTTAGGTATCAACCAGACCGGCCAAGTGACCGATTTCTAGTTAACCCGGATGAACCGGCCAGTCCGGTCCGATTTTCAGAACCATGGGTCAAACGCATCCCAGTTTGCAAAAAATTATTTTTTTTCGCTCCGTTTTTTTTTTCAATCAAAGCCACAATTGTAGCCGACTCTTTACCTCTTCAGTTCCAATTTTATATAAGTGTTTAAAATCGAGGGAAAAAACAACTGTAAATTTCTTCCTTGCTGCGTTCTGCAACTGCAAGCACACAGGCATCATTCTTCTGCAAGTGAAGCACCATTCACTCGGCCTCAGATGCGTTATTATTTATTTTATTGAATCTTTGACTTCTTTTCTTTATATTATTTAATATCTAATGACTTGTGGAATTGTTTCTTGTCATTATTTTATTGTTGGAGGGCAATATGTTATGTTTGATATTGTTTTGCCTTATGCCTAGTACTTCGCTTGCTGTGTATTGATCATTTTGAAAATTGAATTGCAAAACTTATCCATAGTTTAATTACTTTTTGGTCATTTTTATTTCTGGATATTATTATGAGACATGAATTATATGGTTATTTAAAGGTTTAGTTTTATTTATTATTGTTGTTTATATCTTATGATACACAATAGAATACGATATGATATACGATACAGAAAATTGATGTTTTGATACACGATACGTATCCCTATTTAATAATCTGGGATGGGAAACTTCTCCCATCCCATGAGACTTCAAATAGACAATGAACCTTGACAAGTTAGATGTCAAAACCAACAAATAGACAGAGTACACCATTTAGCTCATGTTCAAACTTCAAAAACTTCCCCATACAATAGTAAGCCAATAAAAAGTAGCTAAATAGATGGCTTGAAAGGCGGGAGAGAGAAACCAAGTACCTCACATTTAGCTGAACAATCAGGCCTTTCATCTATCCAAGGACACCAATCTAACACCCATACAGGGCCTCCAACACACATCACAAAGTCTCTACATCTACAACATTTGAAGTGTTTGGCCAAGTTAAATGATGAGTAGCAATGGAATACAATAATTTGTCAGGAACTTCAAAGTGGGCAGTAATGCCCATACTGATGTCAATGGACCAAAAGACCACAGATAGGCAACATACTAGTGATACCTGGATTCCTGCAATTTGGTATCCACGGGATGCTCTTTGCTTTGCACATCACACTAAGAACGATACACAAAAAGATAATGAATTGTTTGCAACACAACACCTGCAAACATTGTTACTAATCAAGAAGAATTTTGATAAGATGAGCTCTGAAGAGGAAACAAATAAAAGGATACAAACAGCTTATACCTGGGGAACAGTGGCTGATGAGAACTGAGGCAAAGTTATGGCTCCAGCATCTTTTTCCTCAGAGCTCTGACATCTCTCAGTTATGTAACCAAACCTAATGCTTTTTGGTGGATACCTAAAATCTCTCCATTCTCTACACATTTGAAAAACAAACAAGCTAAGAACTACTTATTTTCATTCAAATTAACACATCCAAACAAACTCTGACTATCAAGCTGTTTTCAGCATCTACATCACTATTTTCTATTCTCGGGATATCTCTATCTAAAGTAAGTTCAAAACAATTTACATGCATTTCAAAAGAAATCTTGTATTACCATTTGTTTCAACTTCTTTTTGACTGAAAATAGTGATCACTTTTACCAAAACAAATCAAAATTTTTTAGAAAATATTTATCTTAACCACTTAACTTCAACTCTTGTTATTTTAAAAATTTAAAAGTTTTTGAAACATTCTTTAAAGCAAAAGATGAAATAATTAGCTTCTCTTAAACTGAAAAATGATTCCTTTAGTAGTTAAAAATCACTTTGTCCAAAACAAATTTAAATAATAAAAAATAAATATAGAAGCTAAAACAAGTGCACCTAAATATTCTACGAACACATACAAAATTATTGTTTCCTTATAAAATGTACCCTATTATGATTATTGTTGAGTCTAGTTTGATTTTGGGTTATATTATGATGACAAACATTGTTTTGGGTTAAAAGCCCAATATTGTTTAATGTGTGCTTTATTGTGGCAGGCCCATATGACCAAGTCCACACAAATTCAGTCCAAGACCAGCTAGTGCTTCAGCATTGTAAAAGAGCCAAAGCTCATTGCACCGTTCAGCAAAGAATAAAAGGTTATGCATTTGGCAAAAAGAAAAGAAAGACAAGGACATCTGTCAACATCAAGGACAGCTGGAAGAAATTGGAGTAAACAACACACCTAGGACAACTAGGACACTCTCACCTCTCCAAGGACAAACAGTAAAGCAAAATTCAGAAGTTGTTGAGCAAAATACAAATATGCAGAAGCAAGGAGCAGCTCCTCGTATGGCAGAGATCATGGAGCAGAATGGAAAAGAGAAACATGCCAAGGAAGAAATGAACACCAAGGACAGCAGAGGTAGTGGTGGAGCTCCTCGGACAGCAAGGGTAGTGGAGCAGGATGAAGAAAGGACTGCATGCCATCAAGGACCACTCCAACGGGCAGCAATAAAAAGCAAAGAGGATGAAGCTACAATGAAGCCAAGAAGAAGATATATAGCAAGCTTCAATCCAACATTTGAAGCCAAGGAAGAGAACCCACATATTCAGAGCACCATCTCTAACATAGAGCTGGAATCTCTTTCTTCTACTCAAGCTTAATTCTGATTTTATGTTATGGCTGTCTTGCGTTATTTTCTGTTTTGAAAAAGGCAATTGTGTGAGGATCAAAAGCCAAGAGAGAAAAGGCAAGAGTGATGCAAAATAGCGACAGATTTCTGATGTAATTTGGGTTTATGAACTAGGATTAGTTCCCCTTGCCAAGTTGGGTTAGCACTTGGTGGGAATTGAATTTGTGTAGATTCCCCTTCCAAGTTGGGATAGCACTTTGGGGTTGCTAAACTTTGGTGTATAAAGCTTAGGGGTAGATACTAGTTGGATTAGGAATTAATTCAATAGTATTGGTGAATGTAATCTGAGAATTATAGTGAAATTCTACCATGGTTTGTGGTGGAGACTGGATGTAGGATTCATGGCACTAAGAATCCGAACCAGGATACATGCTGGCCCCTTTCTCCTCTTCTCTCTTCTTTTAATGTTCTGCGTATGAGACTATTTCATATAATCTCCTGCAACTCGAGCAACAACAAAATCAGAACTAGAAACTTTGAGTTTTTAACCAACTTGATTCAACCCCCCTTCTCAAGTTCAACTAGAACCATCAATTGGTATCCAGAGCAAGGTCTCAAGAAGGCAAGCTTCACAGCTTGGAGTAAAGATCCATGGCCAACAACATGAATCCCAACATCGTGGCTTTCACTCTCACTGAAGGGCAGTCCAACAATAGACCTCCCTACGTCAATGGCAGCAACTACTCTTACTGGAAAGAGAGAATGAGAATCTTCGTACAGTCGATCGACTACAACATCTGGAAGATCATTCTCAACAGCCCAGACGTTCCTACCAAACAGAATGCTGATGGAGAAGTTGTGGCAAAGGAGGACAACGAATGGACAAATGAAGAAAAGAAGAAGGTTGAACTCAATGCCAAGGCAATCAACCTGATGCACTGTGCAATCAGTTTTGAAGAGTTCAGAAAAGTGTCAAGGTGTAAAACAGCGAAAGAAATCTGGGATAAGCTCAGACTCACTCATGAAGGCACTAAGCAAGTGAGGGAAACCAGAATTGACATGCTGATGAAGGAGTATGAAATATTCAGTATGAAGGAAGATGAGAGCATTGATCAAATGTTCGAAAGGTTCTCGATAATCATCAACAATTTGGACGCCATGGGAAGAAGCTACTCTGAAGAAACCTTGGTAAGAAAGATTCTGAGAAGTCTTACTAAGAAATGGGAAGTGAAAAGCACAGCCATCTCTGAAAGGAATGATTTGATCAAAATCACCTATGATGAGCTGAGAGGCAAGCTGCTGGCTTATGAAACCACTCACATGTCTCAAGACAAAGATGACAAAAAGAAAATTATAGCACTAAAATCAAGAATGACAGCCCAAGGAGAAGAATCTGATGACAGTTTCTCAGATGAAGAAATGGTGCTCTTTGCAAGAAAAATGAGAAGACTACTGAGATACAAAAACAAAGGCAAAGGAAGCTCTTCATCCAAAGATGTCAAGAAAGATCAAGTCAAGTTCACATGCCATCACTGCAAGGAGCCTGGTCACTTTAAGTCAGATTGCCCTCAACTTAAGAAAGGCAAAAAATCCAAGAAAGACAAAAAGAAAGTGATGATGGCAATATGGGAGGACTTGGAGAATGACACCAGCTCAGAAAGCTCAGATCAAGAAGCTCAAATATGTCTGATGGCTGATCATAATGATGAAGATGAGGTTTGCCTTGCATCCAAGAAGAAAATGGAAATGTGGTATCTTGATAGTGGATGTTCAAGGCATATGACCGGAAGGGATACTTTCTTCATTAAACTCAACAAATATAATGGAGGATTTGTCACTTTTGGAGATAATGGTAAAGGTAAAATAATTGCCATTGGTAAGGTTGGCAAAGACTTTTCAACTTGCATTGATAGTGTCTTCTTTGTTGATGGGTTAAAGCATAATCTATTGAGCATAAGTCAATTGTGTGACCTTGGGTATGCTGTAACCTTTAGGAAATCTGATTGTAGAGTCATAAATGAGAAAACAGGGGCTGTTTTATTTGTTGCCAAAAGAAGTGACAATGTTTATGGTATCACTCTAGATGATCTAAAAGTTCAAAATGTAACTTGTTTCTCTTCAATGGAATCTGAAAAATGGATGTGGCATAAGAGGTTAGGACATGCTAGCATGTTCCAAATCTCTAAGCTTGTAAAGAGAGACTTAGTTAGAGGTCTTCCTAATATAAAATTTGATAAGGACATCACTTGTGATGCGTGTCAAATGGGTAAACAAATTAAAACCTCTTTCAAACCCAAGGAAGATGTCTCTACTAAGAAACCATTGGAATTGTTACATCTTGATCTGTTTGGACCAACTAGGACTCAAAGTCTTGGAGGAAAAAGTTATGGCATGGTGATTGTGGATGACTATACTAGATTTGGCTGGGTGTTCTTTCTTGCTCATAAACATAAGGCTTTCTCAGTTTTTGAGAAATTCAGCAAAAATGTTCAAAATGAAAAAGGTTTAAAAATTGTTTCAATTAGAAGTGATCATGGTAAAGAATTTGAAAATTAATTTTTTGAATCCTTTTGTGATGAACAAGGCATATCACATAACTTCTCTTGTCCAAGAACACCTCAACAAAATGGTGTTGTGGAAAGAAGAAATAGAAGTTTACAAGAAATGGCTAGAGCTATGTTATGTGAATATGAAATCCCCAAGTTCTTATGGGCTGAAGCTGTGAATACAGCTTGCTATGTTTTAAATAGAACCATCATTAGAAAATTTTTGAAGAAAACCCCATATGAACTTTGGAAAGGGCATCCTCCCAATCTTAGTTATTTTTATGTGTTTGGCTGCAAGTGTTTCATTTTGAATATCAAAGAAAATTTAGGTAAATTTGACCCTAAAACACATGAAGGCATTTTTCTGGGTTATTCCACAAATAGCAAGGCCTATAGAGTCTATAACAAGAACTCCAAAACTGTTGAGGAAACCATGCATGTCACATTTTGTGAGTCTAATATTGTTCCTAGTATTTGCATAGATGATAGTCCAGGTTTTGAAGCTGAATTCCCTAAGAACGATGAGCCAGTTCAAAATAATTCTGATTCTCATGAAGCTGCACCTGCTAGCAATTAAAATTCCAATTCTGCAGGAGACAATTTGGAATTATCTCCTGTTGCTGCAGAAAATACTGATGCAGAGGCCATTGTTGATCAAGAGGAACCTGAATCCTTAAACCAGTCAAAAAGACCAAGAGAATGGAGGTTTCTGAAAAACTATCCTGAAGAGTTCATTATAGGAAATCCATCCACTGGCAGGACTACCCGTTCATTTTTGAAAAGAGCCGAATCCAACAACATTGCTCTCTTATCAAAGATTGAACCTCAAAACATCCAAGAAGCTCTTGCTGATCATTCATGGGTGCTAGCTATGAAGGAAGAATTGCTGCAATTTGAGAAGAACCAGGTCTGGTCATTAGTGCCGTATCCGAATGGAAAGAAAGTCATTGGCACTAAATGGATTTTCAGAAACAACTGGGTGAAGATGGATCCATAGTCCGAAACAAAGCTAGATTGGTCGCTCAAGGATATGATCAAGAGGAAGGGATTGATTTTGATGAATCCTTTGCACCTGTAGCTCGAATGGAGGCCATCAGATTGCTCCTTGCATATGCTGCTCATTGTGGCTTCAAGCTGTTCCAAATGGACGTAAAGTGTGCTTTCCTCAATGGCATAATAGATAGAGAGGTTTATGTGGCTCAACCACCTGGGTTTGAAAACAAAACTTTTCCTAACCATGTTTTCAAACTAGCTAAAGCCTTATATAGTTTAAGACAAGCTCCTAGAGCTTGGTATGAGAGGCTTAGCTCATTTTTATTGAAAAATAACTTTCAAAGAGGAGCCACTGACACCACTTTATTTATTAAAAATTATCATAATCATTTTATTCTTGTGCAAGTTTATGTTGATGATATTATATTTGGTTTGGTTAATGAGGATTTGTGTGCAGATTTTGCTAAGCTTATGACTAATGAATTTGATATGAGCATGATGGGAGAACTCAATTTCTTCCTAGGCTTGCAAATCAAGCAAACTGCAGAAGGCATATTCATCCATCAAGAAAAATATGCAAAGGAATTTGTCAAGAAGTTTGGGCTGGAATGTGCTAAGCCTATGGGAACCCCCATGCATCCTAACATCAAGCTTGATAAGGATGAATATGGTAGAGATGTTGATGAGACACGATACAGAGGGATGATTGGATCCCTAATGTATCTAACCTCCTCAAGGCCTGATATCATCCAAAGTGTTGGAGTTTGCTCACGGTTTCAATCAAAGCCTAAGGAGTCACATCTCTCTGCTGTCAAGAGGATCATCCGATATGTACTTGGTACCACTAATTATGGGTTATGGTTTCCTAAGACTGATTCTTTTCAATTAGTGGGTTTCTGTGATGCAGATTTTGCTGGGGATAGGATTGATAGAAGAAGCACCAGTGGCATGTGCTGCTTTCTTGGAAAATCCCTCATTGTTTGGTCTAGCAAGAAGCAAGCTACTGTGGCGCTCTCAACAGCTGAAGCTGAGTATATTGCAGCCTCCTCTTGTTGTTCTTAATTATTATGGCTGAAAACTCAACTAGCTGATTATAAACTGAATGTCTCAAATATTCCATTATTTTGTGACAACATGAGTGCTATTAACATTTCCAAAAACCCTGTTTTGCACTCAAGAACAAAGCACATTGAAGTTCATTTTCATTCTATAAGAGAACATGTGCAAAATGGAAATTTAAACATACAGTTTGTTAATTCTGAAGGTCAGCTAGCAGATATATTCACCAAACCATTGATAGAGGAAAGGTTCTACAAGTTGAGAACTGAATTGGGCATTCTTGCTTCATCTCTGTTTTCTTAATTTTTTCTGATAATGAGATCTTTTGTGTTTTGTCTCATAAATCGCGGTGAGATTTTTTGGCAGATGATGGGTAAACTTCATTAAGTCACTATGGAGTTAATGGATTCAAGCCTGATCAAAATGGACATCATGTGCTGAAACAGTTTTAGAACTATGGGCTTTCCTTTTTTTTTTTTCTTTATTGAAAACTGTGGGGTTTCTTCATTATTTTTTATTGAAACAAATTTGTTTAAGCTTTCATGAAAAGTGGGCTTTCGAAATGCTTGGGCTTAAGTTCAACTTTATTTTTTTGGACCTCTGAACCTACTTCCAAATTTTTTGGTCTAAATTTTTGAAATTTGCATTTCATGTATTAGGGCTTCATTTTTAAATTGCATCCTTTTATTAAGTTCCATCCTTTGTTTACTTTTCACATAATTTCCAAACGTACGAAGGTTACAGCTGTAACTTTCAAAACGTTTTCCAAGATTGGATTTTTATCTTTTCAAGGTGCAACCTTTACACTTCTCAAGCCTATAATAACTCCCCACTACATGCACCCATTCACACTACTATATCCACTCCTTCATCTTCTTCAACCTGAGCTCTATAAAATGGCTCAAAAGAAAAGAGCTGCTCGCAGAGGCTCCCACACTGGCACCCACCATTTTGATCACACACACTCATCTCCCTCTCATTCCCCCACTCATTCCTCACCATCTCCACCACCAAACCCTTCTCCTGATATGGCACGAACCAAGACCACTGCTCGCCGCCCTGGCGTTGCTCCACGCCCTTCACCTCCTCCTCCAACCAACTCTCAACCAAGTTCATCCAAACCCAGCTCTTCCAGAGGAAAGAGGCCTCTTCAAGAAGACGAAGAGACAACCCACACTCAGAGTCGCCATACTCGTGGTACAGTCATTGACTTCCCTCTTCGTTCTGTGTTTGAACCTAAGTTGTCAAACCCCATTGCCTACAAGTCTTTCTATGCTGATTTTCCCCATGAGTCTTATGATCATCGCCGTTATCAATCTCTCATGAACTATTTGTTTTTCTGCAAAGATGTTTACGAGCGTAAACTTTGTCCCCCGAAGCTTGTCAATCTTGACAAACTCCGAAGGAAAGGCTTGAACTTTACCCCATTGTTTCATATCAAGGTTGGACATCCATACTGTCCATCAAAGAGAAAGTTTACCCTGATTTGGTAAAACAGTTCTATAGCAACATGTCCTACAAAGAAGGGAGAATCGCCTCTTTTGTTAAAGGCAAAGTGATCATTCTTGACAAATATCACCTAGGCAAAGCCCTAGATTACTAGGACCGAGGCCCTGATGTCTACACCTCTGGTAAGTGGGACGATACGCTCAATGTTTCATACTTTGATGCCCTAAGCACTGTCTGCATCAATATCCCTCTCTTAGAAGGTAACACTCCTACTCATAAGTCTCTTGGTCCAGTCCGTGCCCAGCTGCACAGGATTGTAAACCATGTCATCTTGCCTCAGAGCGGTTCTTTTCAACGCGTCTCATTTTGTGACACACTGGTTTTGTATGCATTGCTTTCAAAAACTCCTATTTCGTTTGCTTACTTGCTTGTGAGACACATGCATGCGTGTATCAGTACCAAAATGCTTTACCATATGGCATGCTTCTTACAAAAATTTTTCAATATTACAATGTTGATTTTGGGGCTGAAATTGCTAAAGACTGTAACTCATATATCAAAGGGGGTGGTGCAGTAAAGAAAACAGCTCCTAGACGTCGCCAAACTGATGACAGTACTGATGTTCCCTCTGTTGATGAGGATCCTCTGATACCCCCCTCCACATCCTCTACAGTTAAGACCATAACAGGCATTCTGAAGAATGTCCTTGAAGAATTCCTCAATTTGACAGATCTTCTTCTCCATCATGGTGCTGAGCGCAAAAGGAATCAAGTTTTGGAGGAAAATGCTCTCAAAAAGACTAAGGGAAGGATTCAGATTCTGAGAGACTATGTGGAGGACATCGAGGTTGGCCTCACAACTTCTGACAATGAGGGGGAGGACGATGGAACCTCTGATGAATCAAACTCTGATGCCTAGCTCATTTTATCTCATCTGTGATTATGACTTAGTTTCCTTTTGAACTTGTTTAATCTTTTGGATGACTGTAACAAACTTAAACCACTCTGCTACTTGGACTATATACACTGGCCACTAACAAATTTTGTGCAGGTTTTTTCCTTTCCTCCCTTGATTACAAAAGGGGGAGAAAAGAAAAGGAATGTTATTTTTGGCTTAGGGATTAATAGTAATAGTTAAGAACAATATTTTGTGGTGCTTTGTGTTAATTGCTCTGTGCTTTCATTACTGTGATATATAGTTTAGAAATATTGGTTTTGGCTGTTCTTAAGTTTTGGTTCAGGAAAAGATGTAAGCCATGATCAAGGGGGAGTAATGCTAGCATTCAGGGGGAGCAACTCACAATCCGAATGTCATAAAAGGGAAGTGTTCTTAACTCAGTTAAATTTTTTAATTTCCCTATTTTATCATGTTTGTCATCAAGGGGGAGATTGTTGAGCCTAGTTTGATTTTGTGTTATATTATGATGACAAACATTGTTTTGGGTTAAAAGCCCAATATTGTTTAATGTGTGCTTTATTGTGGCAGGCCCATATGACCAAGTCCACACAAATTCAGTCCAAGACCAGCTAGTGCTTCAGCATTGTAAAAGAGCCAAAGCTCATTGCACCGTTCAGCAAAGAATAAAAGGTTATGCATTTGGCAAAAAGAAAAGAAAGACAAGGACATCTGTCAACATCAAGGACAGCTGGAAGAAATTGGAGTAAACAACACACCTAGGACAACTAGGACACTCTCACCTCTCCAAGGACAAACAGTAAAGCAAAATTCAGAAGTGGTTGAGCAAAACACAAATATGCAGAAGCAAGGAGCAGCTCCTCGTATGGCAGAGATCATGGAGCAGAATGGAAAAGAGAAACATGCCAAGGAAGAAATGAACACCAAGGACAGCAGAGGTAGTGGTGGAACTCCTCGGACAGCAAGGGTAGTGGAGCAGGATGAAGAAAGGACTGCATGCCATCAAGGACCACTCCAACGAGTAGCAATGAAAAGCAAAGAGGATGAAGCTACAATGAAGCCAAGAAGAAGATATATAGCAAGCTTCAATCCAACATTTGAAGCCAAGGAAGAGAACCCACATATTCAGAGCACCATCTCTAACATAGAGCTGGAATCTCTTTCTTCTACTCAAGCTTAATTCTGATTTTATGTTATGGCTGTCTTGCGTTATTTTTTGTTTTGAAAAAGGCAATTGTGTGAGGATCAAAAGCCAAGAGAGAAAAGGCATGAGTGATGCAAAATAGCCACAGATTTCTGATGTAATTTGGGTTTATGAACTAGGATTAGTTCCCCTTGCCAAGTTGGGTTAGCACTTGGTGGGAATTGAATTTGTGTAGATTCCCCTTCCAAGTTGGGATAGCACTTTGGGGTTGCTAAACTTTGGTGTATAAAGCTTAGGGGTAGATACTAGTTGGATTAGGAATTAATTCAATAGTATTGGTGAATGTAATCTGAGAATTATAGTGAAATTCTACCATGGTTTCATGGCACTAAGACTGGATGTAGGATTCATGGCACTAAGAATCCGAACCAGGATACATGCTGGCCCCTTTCTCCTCTTCTCTCTTCTTTTAATGTTCTGCGTATGAGACTATTTCATATAATCTCCTGCAACTCGAGCAACAGCAAAAACAGAACTAGAAACTTTGAGTTTTTAACCAACTTGATTCAACCCCCCCTTCTCAAGTTCAACTAGAACCATCAATTATAAATATTGAGATTATGTGTACATGTTTATAGCTAGAGTTGTAGCTGAAACATCACCAAATAACTACCTCTAATGGCTCAAGTAACTAACTCTAACAAGCACTAAGATAGGTGACTCAGCTACAAATGAGAACTCAGCTATTCATTAAGACGCTCTTAACATTAATAATGGGTATAACTTCAATCTAGAAGCAACTCAAAACAGTTTCTAACTGATTCACATGCAATTAAAATAAACATACCTCTAATAATATTATAATAATTATAAAGTTTAAACATATTACAACAAATTCTATTTATTTTTCAAAAATTGAAATTAAGTACCTTAAAAATGTGAGGGAGGAAGAGAATCTCTGAACCTCACTGTGATAAAAATCAGTATTCTGATCTTCCCCGCATAGTGCTGCAATGTCATCAATGTATCTGAAGAAATTCTCAGCAGAATAGTCAAATGAAGAAACCCTAATCCCGCTACTAGTAGTAGCATTATTACTAGCGCCAACATCGTTACCACTGCCATTGTCAATGCCTACAGCTGTAGCAGTAGCACCAGCATCAGCACCATTGTCTGCCGGTGGAGAATCTTCTGGAACATTTCCATCCTTCTTTGGTTTTGTTTTCATGTTCTTCTTAGTGTTCTTGTTTCCTTTGAGGCCAAAAAGTTCAGCGATGCAAAGCTCTTCTGCTTCCATTCCCTCAAGTTTTATAGAGACTTGAACTCTAAACGTGTTCCCCTGTTGTTGTTAACATTGTTACTAGGTAACCAGTCATTATTAAATGAATATACAAAAGTATAAAATCACCAAAGGCCAACATCTACTAAAATAACACCAAAAGGCCAACATCTACTAAAATATAAAGGTACGTAATAAGGTAGGGAACAGGAGTTCAAGGAGCCATCTCAAGCAGGGAAGGGCGGGAACACCAAAACAGAAGGAATATTGTAGCAAAATAAGTAATATAAAGCACACACCAAAAAAAAATGAAAAATTAGCTAAGGCAAAGCCATGTGAAGGATAACAAAATAAACAGTAGTTACCAATGTTCTAAAAACTGGTTCGAACCGGCCGGTCGGACTAGTCGAACCGGGAACAGTTAGCAAATACGGTTCGAACAAAAGACAAAACCGCAGAATTTGAAAATCGCTGTTGGACTATCGAACCGGCCGGTCGAACCGAATCGTGACCCGGCCGATTTTTGATATTTGCCCCAAACACCGCGTTTTGCATGCTGAAGGACCAAAGGAAACTCTAGTCAGTAGTCACCAAAATTCTGAAAACCGGACCGGATTAACGGTCGAACCGGTTCAACCGGAAACCAGCAAAAAAAACAATCCAGTCCAATGTGCAAAATCGCAAAATAAAAAACCGTTCATAAACCACTAAACCGGCCGGTTATCGGCAAGTCGGACCGGACCGGAACCCGGTCGGTTTACATAAAACGACCTCGTTTCCTTCCTTCAAAAGGAAAAAGTTGCACGCGTTATCCCGCATTCCCCCCTTCTCCAACTCCTTCCTTCAGCAAACCCTAGCCTCCACCAATAGCTGTCGCCGTCTGTTGGATGAGAGACTGCTGCCGCCGTCCATCGCACTCAAGAACTTCCGTCTTCGTGCTCTCGGGCCTCTCGCCGGATCCACCACGTCGGGTGCTCGCATCTCGCCGTTCTCCTCTGTGCTCGGCTGCTCGCGCCTCCCTCCGCCAGTGAGTGCTCGAGCTGTGCGTGTTGGTTGCTGCTCGTCGTCCGTGGTTGTCTCTGCTCGATTCTGCCTCCCAGTCTCACTCGAGTCTGGTCTCAGTCACTGGCATCTCGTGGTTCGTCTGTCTCGTCGCCGGCGGCAGAAGCAACTCGTGGGATTGTCTTTGCTTCGTCGCCTTCCGTGGGGTGGTCGCCGACTCGCCGTCGACCGTTGGTGAGTCCCTGCACCATCGCTTCCCTGTTCTCTGTTTTCAGATTTCCCTTCTCCCTGTATTTTTGCATGTTGCTGAATTGCTAATCAAATTTGCCTTGTTGCTAATCTAAATGTTGCTGTAAATCGGGACTTTACTTGGATTTGTTAAATTTGTTGCTGTAACTTGAATTTGTTGCTTCCCAGTCACAGAATCAGAATAGAATACTCAGTCAGTGCTTGGTTGATTGGTTTTGCTCACTGATTGTATTTGATGATAAATTTTAAATTGATAACTTTTAAATTTTAAATTTGCACTGCGTGTTACTGATTCACTGTTCCTTCAGTCCTTTTTGTTGTTGTTAATCATTGTGATGAGCTTTATTAAAATTGGGTTGAAAACTGTTGAATCTTTTTTCATTTTTCATTGTTCTTAACTTCTGTTCTTATTAAAAAATTTGCAATTGGTGATCTTTTGATTTATTATATGCTTCATGTTTTTAATTTCACTCTGCTTCTAGGCTTTGAAATCTCTTTATGATAACTGTGATGCAATTATTTAGTTGGATAACTGATGTAATTATTGAGTTCAAGAGATTGAGTTTTTGATTTGCAAGGTGATTTTTGGTTGATTTTTTATTTAATTTGGTAATGGTGTTTATGATTGGGGTTATCTGGTTTTCATTCTTTTTGAATTTGGTAATAGTGTGATTACTTGTTGCTGTTTGTAATGTTTGTTGCTGAATGATGATTGTTCTTTCTTGCCTCTGTTTAGTAATGTTTATTGAAATTTTGTACTTTTTCAATGCATATTTTTATATGTGTTATTAGTCAAAGTCATGTCAAGGCCATGCAAATTTATTCAATTCCTCCTACTTCAAACTGCTTATGCTGCTTCTCACTATTTCTGGTGTGTAACTTGTATACTTCTGCATGATTCTCTTTTGATTCCACACAAAGTTGATGAAAAAAACTGATTTTGTTATCTGGGGTAATCTTATTCTGTTTCTGTCTATGTTTTCTTGCTAATGGAACATTCCAGTCTAGTTGTTTAGTGATCAGAATGTTATTCCTTCTTAGCTTCATGGAATGAAAGAGAAACTACATTGCATCCTCAGAGGAATCAAAAACCATAAATTAATTTATATGTTATTCATTTTAGTTTTATGATTCTATCAATTTGGTTGTGTACTTATTCTTCTTATTCAGCATAGGAATTTAAGCATTTTATTTTTCTGATATTTCAAAACTGTGTTTTTCTCAAGAGACATTTATAGTTTTATACAGACAAGTGGTTCTGATTTTGGAATCAACTATGGACAAATAGCCAACAATCTTCCCTCTCCATCACGCGTTGCTGTTCTAAAACAGTTTTTCCGGTTGAACCACCGGTTGGACTGGTTGGACCAGTAAACCAGTGAACCAGTGATTAAAACGGTTTGATGACCGGTCCGATTTTCAGAACCTTGGTGAACTTTGATTCAAGTCATTCAACTGTGAACTGATATGGTGATATAGTGATTGAATAATTGTTTTTTTGTGAACTGTGAAGTGTGAATTGATATAGTGATATATAGTGATTGAATAATTGATTGAATAATTGTTTGCCTGTTTCAACTGAACTATGTTACTGATTCAGAACTGTGAACTTTGTATTGTTATTGGATTGGATTGTATTGTTATTGGAATGGATTGTTATTGCCTGTTTGCCTGTTTCAATTGAATAATTGGATTGGATTGTATTGTTATTGGATTGCTGGTAATGTTTAGGTATGTATTGTTATTTTATTGTTATTGGATTGCTGGTAATGTGTAGGTATGAATGAATAATTATTGTTAGTTAATTATTGCTGTTTATTTTGTTATCCTTCACATGGCTTGGCCTTAGCTAATTTTTCATTTTTTTTGGTGTGTGCTATATATTACTTATTTTGCTACAGTATTCCTTCTGTTTTGGTGTTCCCGCCCTTCCCTGCTTGAGATGGCTCCTTGAACTCCTGTTCCTTACCTTATTACATACCTTTATATTTTAGTAGATGTTGGCTTTTTGGTATTATTTTAGTAGATGTTGGCCTTTGGTGTTTTTATACTTTTGTATATTTATTTAATAATGACTGGGTTACCTAGTAACTATGTTAACAACAACAGGGGAACACGTTTAGAGTTCAAGTCTCTATAAAACTTGAGGGAATGGAAGCAGAAGAGCTTTGCATCGCTGAACTTTTTGGCCTCAAAGGAAAGAAGAACACTAAGAAGAACATGAAAACAAAACCAAAGAAGGATGGAAATGTTCCAGAAGATTCTGCACCGGCAAACAATGGTGCTGATGCTGGTGCTACTGCTACAACTGTAGGCATTGACAATGGCAGTGGTAATGATGTTGGCGCTAGTAATAATGCTACTACTAGTAGCGGGATTAGGGTTTCTTCGTTTGACTATTCTGCTGAGAATTTCTTCAGATACATTGATGACATTGCAGCACTATGCGGGGAAGATCAGAATACTGATTTTCATCACAGTGAGGTTCAGAGATTCTCTTCCTCCCTCACATTTTTAAGGTACTTAATTTCAATTTTTGAAAAATAAATAGAATTTGTTGTAATATGTTTAAACTTTATAATTATTATAATATTATTAGAGGTATGTTTATTTTAATTGCATACGAATCAGTTAGAAACTGTCTTAGTGAATACCCATTGTTAATGTTAAGAGCGTCTTAGTGAATAGCTGAGTTTTCATTTGTAGCTGAGTCACCTATCTTAGTGCTTGTTAAAGTTAGTTACTTGAGCCATTAGAGGTAGTTATTTGGTGATGTTTCAGCTACAACTCTAGCTATAAACATGTACACATAATCTCAGTATTTATAATCATAATAGGGTACATTTTATACGGAAACAATAATTTTGTATGTGCTTGTAGAATATTTAGGTGCACTTGTTTTAGCTTCTATATTTATTTTTTATTATTTAAATTTGTTTTGGACAAAGTGATTTTTAAGTACTAAAGGAATCACTTTTCAGTTTAAGAGAAGTTAATTATTTCATCTTTTGCTTTAAAGAATGTTTCAGAAACTTTTAAATTTTTAAAATAACAAGAGTTGAAGTTAAGTGGTTAAGATAAATATTTTCTAAAAAATTTTGATTTGTTTTGGTAAAAGTGATCACTATTTTCAGTCAAAAAGAAGTTGAAACAAATGGCAATACAAGATTTCTTTTAAAATGCATGTAAATTGTTTTGAACTTACTTTAGATAGAGATATCCCGAGAATAGAAAATAGTGATGTAGATGCTGAGAACAGCTTGGTAGTCAGAGTTTGTTTGTATGTGTTAATTTGAATGAACATAAGTAGTTCTTAGCTTGTTTGTTTTTCAAATGTGTAGAGAATGGAGAGATTTTAGGTATCCACCAAAAAGCATTAGGTTTGGTTACATAACTGAGAGATGTCAGAGCTCTGAGGAAAAAGATGCTGGAGCCATAACTTTGCCTCAGTTCTCATCAGCCACTGTTCCCCAGGTATAAGCTGTTTGTATCCTTTTATTTGTTTCCTCTTCAGAGCTCATCTTATCAAAATTCTTCTTGATTAGTAACAATGTTACAGGTGTTGTGTTGCAAACAATTCATTATCTTTTTGTGTATCGTTCTTAGTGTGATGTGCAAAGCAAAGAGCATCCCGTGGATACCAAATTGCAGGAATCCAGGTATCACTAGTATGTTGCCTATCTGTGGTCTTTTGGTCCATTGACATCAGTATGGGCATTACTGCCCACTTTGAAGTTCCTGACAAATTATTGTATTCCATTGCTACTCATCATTTAACTTGGCCAAACACTTCAAATGCTGTAGATGCAGAGACTTTGTGATGTGTGTTGGAGGCCCTGTATGGGCGTTAGATTGGTGTCCTTGGATAGATGAAAGGCCTGATTGTTCAGCTAAATGTGAGGTACTTGGTTTCTCTCTCCCGCCTTTCAAGCCATCTATTTAGCTACTTTTTATTGGCTTACTATTGTATGGGGAAGTTTTTGAAGTTTGAACATGAGCTAAATGGTGTACTCTGTCTATTTGTTGGTTTTGACATCTAACATGTCAAGGTTCATTGTCTATTTGAAATCTCATGGGATGGGAGAGGTTTCCCATCCCAGATTATTAAATAGGGATACGTATCGTGTATCAAAACATCAATTTTCTGTATCGTATATCATATCGTATTCTATTGTGTATCATAAGATATAAACAACAATAATAAATAAAACTAAACCTTTAAATAACCATATAATTCATGTCTCATAATAATATCCAGAAATAAAAATGACCAGAAAGTAATTAAACTATGGATTAGTTTTGCAATTCAATTTTCAAAATGATCAATACACAGCATGCGAAGTACTAGGCATAAGGCAAAACAATATCAAACATAACATATTGCCCTCCAACAATAAAATAATGACAAGAAACAATTCCACAAGTCATTAGATATTAAATAATATAAAGAAAAGAAGTCAAAGATTCAATAAAACAAATAATAATGCATCTGAGGCTGAGTGAATGGTGCTTCACTTGCAGAAGAATGTTGCCTGTGTTCTTGCAGTTGCAGAACGCCACAAGGAAGAAATTTACAGTTGTTTTTTCCCTCGATTTTAAACACTTATATAAAATTGGAACTGAAGAGGTAAAGAGTCGGCTGCAATTGTGGCTTTGATTGAAAAAAAAAGGAGCGAAAAAAATAATTTTTTGCAAACTGGGACGCGTTTGACCTGACCTAAAACTCCCGGAACCCAGCCAGTTCCTGAATCATCAGTTTGCAAATTGCAATATTAATTGCTATTCAAGTGATTCAGATGTGATTCAAGCGATTCAGGCGTGATTTTGATAATTCCAGTGATTTGTATTGTATTTATTGCGATACTAACCATGTGTTTTCCGTCAACTAGATTTATGAAATAGATGGATGAAAGGAGTAGCATGTCTTCCATCATAGCAGTGCAATTGACAAAGCTTTTTAATGCATTGCACTATCATATGTTATATTGTTATACTTGATACAGATAAGTATTTGGAATTATTATGTTACTACTTTCTCGGATGTTAGTCGGCACTTGCATGAGCTTTGCTCTTCTAAGAAGTTATTAGGAATTTAGGATATAATTTTTGTACTTTTTTATAACCTTGACATATTGTATATTGGGTGACAATTTTTTATTCTGTATTAGTTTGTTGCTGTTGCTACTCATCCACCTGGTTCTTCTTACCACAAGATGGGTGCCCCACTGACTGGTAGAGGTGTTATACAAATATGGTGTCTTCTAAATATCCGTGAGCAGGATGAAGAAAAATGTTATTTAACAAATAAGGGGAAAAAAAGACCTAAAAAAGACAAGTCAACAAAGGTGACGAGGCCTAGAGGAAGACCTAGAAAGAATCCCAAAGGAAAAGTAATTGATAACACAAATAGTGAAACCCCCCAGTACATACCAGCCCTAGATGTTCAGTTTCCAGAAAGTTCTTCTGAGCTTCCTGCTTCGGATGGGGTTTGTTGGAACAATGAAGAAATATTACCTATCATTGACATGAGTAGAAGAGGACATAAAATAATTGAGGCCTCAAGTGAAAAATCAGCACAAATAAAGAGGCCTAGAGGAAGGCCTAAAAAGAGTTCAAAAGAAGCTACTGTATGTTCTTCAAATTCTGAGAATCAAGCTGTGCAAGCTCTTGCAGTTCAGGTTCCAGAAGATTCAGCTGAAATAAATTTTTCAGGCGCAGCTGATGGAAATCGCAATGAAGCAGCCTTGCAACAATGTTCAGTTGCAAAGCAGAAACAAACCAAGAAAGCTGCTTCTGCATGCAATAATATCTTGGAAACTCATGTTAAAAGTAGTAGGTTGAAAGCTAACCATAGGGATGTGGGATGCAACGAAGATGCGGCACTATTGACACAGGTTGAGAATGACTCAAGTCAACCTCATGGCAGCTCTGCAATGGGTAATGTAGTCGCCCCTAATTCTATTTCAGGGAATGTGACTATGCCAAAACTTGTGTCTTGCCTAGCTCATAACGGAAAGTTGGCATGGGATGTGAAATGGCAACCGCGCAACATGTATGACCCAGTAAGCAAACACCGAATGGGCTATCTTGCTGTCTTGTTGGGCAACGGATCTCTAGAAGTGTAAGATATCTGATGCCTCATCTCCTATTGATTATTATTGTTCTTGTTTAAAAATTTTACAGGTAGTTGAAAATTTGGATATTTTTCATAATTCAGATGCAATTTGTAGAATAGCACAGCACCCTATCTTGGAATTTAATTTAGATTAGAAATATCAAAATCGGGGTGTAATTTATGTTTGGAGTTGTTCAACTCTATTCTATATGGTTATTCATCTCTTCTCATATGTTATGCTATTTCTTTTTGACATTAAATCTCTTTGTATCAGATATTTTCACAACTCTTTTATGGGATGCTCCTTGTTATTGTTGCCTTATCAACATGTCAAGTTTCAATTGCAGGTGGGAGGTTCCTCTTCCTCGTGTGTTGAGGGAGATTTATAAGCATAGGGAGGGCACTGATCCTCGTTTTATAAAATTGGCACCTGTATTTAAATGCTCAATGTTGAAGCGTGGTGGAAAACAAAGGCATGCTTCCTTCTTCTTTCTCTTTTTATGGTGTTACTTAACTTGTTCCTTTTAGGGGAAAAATTGTACGAATTCAATCACTGAGGGGCAAAATAAATTAACATATTTAATTTTAACTTGGCTGATTACTGGATAAGTTAATTGGAAGTGAGCACATTTTAAAAAAGTGCTTCAATTTAAAACATTCATGCCGTGCTGCCTAAGGTAGTTGAACTTGCTTGATACCGGTAATTATAAGTTTCCTTTTAGCCTTGTCACTGATTTAATTTCATCCATTGTTTGATATCACAGCATTCCGTTGACAGTGGAGTGGTCTGTCATGCCCCCTCATGACTATTTACTTGTGGGCTGCCATGATGGAATGGTATAATTTTTGTTAACTATTCTTCTATTTTCCGTTCTTTGCTTCTTCATTATTTTATTTTATTTTGTTTTATTTTTTCATAGTAGGTTAGTAAGATTAAGAAAAAAATTCATTCATGATGTTTTATTGGGAGGGATAAAGAGAAGTCATTTTGATAATATTACCCTTATTTATTATATATTCTTGTAATTTTGTATTTATTGTTAAATTTGTTTCTCACCATCATTGTTCAGTTCAAACATAAGTATCTTGTCATCCCAATACTCTTTATAAAGTATATCTGCTAATGTATTTTGCTTTATATTTAAGGTTGCTTTGTGGAAATTCTCTATAAAGACTTCATCTAAATGTGATGGTAATGTTTTTGTTGCCATACTCATGTTTACATATTTCGTTCTTAGGGAAGGTAGCTGTGTTGAAAAACAAAGTCATCAGATTCACTAGACAATAATTATTCTACTGACCCAATTTTTTATATGCAGATACAAAGCCTGTGCTTTGTTTCAGGGGAGATGCAGCTCCTATTAGAGCCGTCGCCTGGACACCGTTTGAAGGGTTAGTAATGATTGAAACCAATTCAATAAAGACATGTTATTTAATTGCATTTAACATTTTTCTGTTGCTATGTTGTGTCTTTATAGGATTTGGAAGAATTAAAATACTATAATTGAATATTTGTTCTATATTTTTATTTTCACCTCTGTATTTTCCGATTTTGTTAAATTGAAAAGATTCTAATTGATTTCCAGCTTCAACCTAATATAATCTAGTTATTTACATAGTTTATGAAACTTATTGTGTTTGTGGGCTTTTGAAATTGTTGTGGAATTTTCCTTTTTCATTTAGTGTGCTCAGACAACTGATTTCATTCATGTAACTGTCCCCTTTTCTTCTTGATGAAAGTCTAATAGTATGGTTTGTAAGTCTGCCTTATTCATTGTTTACCTGTGTAATGTTGATCAGGATAAGCAATTTTATTGTATCTTGTTTTTTGTTGTTTTATTTTAGTGATCCTGAGAGTTTCAATATAATAGTTACTGCTGGACATGAAGGCCTTAAGTTTTGGGACCTGCGGTTAGTGCTTTTTCTTTTCCTTTTTGTTTTTTTTTTTTTTGTCTACTTTGTAACTTTTGAGCATTCAATGCACTAGAAGCACAATACCTTTTCTCATGAAAATTTTCCTTTCTTGATTCCTTGACCAGATTTTATTTAATTTTAGGTTTATTCTAAATTTCTGTCTTTCAATCGTTTATATCACCTTCATCTTAGAATATAATTTTCTGTATAGAGGATATTGTTTCCAAATATTGGGGCAATTATATTATACGTTGTAAAACTTATCTAAGATTGGCAAACTGGTGAACACTCTTCAAATGGCACATTAATTGCGATTTCTTTTTGTATCTGTGTGTGCATGAGTAATTAGTTCTCTCCTTGGGTAGAAAGGATGAATATTGACATCTCATTATGTCAAGGCGCATATCTCGCTACAAACGGTCTTTGGCTAGATTTGTGTAAAAACCTAGTTCAGTGTTCTGATTTATTAGTAAAAATGTATTTGTAGTAATCCATTTCGTCCTTTGAGGAGTATGCAACCTGTGCCAAGAAACATATATAGTCTGGATTGGTTGCCAAAGCCAAGGTAATGCATAATTTCGACAGGACAGAATTGCTGTATGACCTCATCATGATGATTAACCTAGAGTTGTTTTGTTTATGTTTTATAGTTGCATCATTATGTCCTTTGAAGATGGGACAATGAAAACCATTAGCTTGGTGAAGGTTGCAAATGAATTCCCTGTAAATGGAAAAACATACAATGGGAAAAGACAACCCTGGTTGCACACTTATTCACTCTCATCTTCTGCCATATGGAATGTTCAAGTGTCACGTAACACAGGTACCTTTTTAGTGGTTATATTCTTTGCAAACAAGCTATCAGTTAATGGTAATTTGTGACTCTCTAAGTTATCTAAATATCATGATGAACTACTTAAATAATGTGTTGTCTCTAATTATCATGTTGTGCCAGGCATGGTTGCATACTGTGGTGCAGATGGTACTGTCTTCCGTTTTCAGGTGAGTAACATTTTGTTGGATATTCCTCAAACATGATGGTATTCCTCAAATTTGTAGCAGTTCTTGACTAATGCTTTATACAAATTGATTTTCTTTGCCCTTCTGCCCATTTCTTACCTATGTTTTTTAATGTCAGCTTACGACTAAAGCAGTAGAAATAGGTGATTCACACCATAGTGTTCCATTCTTCCTCTGTGGGTCAGTAACTGAGGAGGACTCAACTCTTGTGATCAATAGTTCAGTTTCAACTGGTCCCTTTCCATTAAAGAGGTCCATTGAAAGGGTTCGGCATGCTCAATCTTTTCGAGACTTGCTGAGAAAAAGTGCAACCGGTGAGATGGCGAAGGCTTCGAATCCTGATTCTCAAACTTTTGGTTTGCCTTTGTAAATTTGATGATATACTTATCTGATTTTCTGCAATAATTTCTCAAGAATATTTACTGATTCTTCAATTTGTTGTGGTAGCGCTCTGTGGTGATGACGATTTGGGTATGGCATCGGAATCTGAGGAAGCATTGTCTTCTGTGAAGCAGCCTAAAAGACAAAAACTGACTGGTAGTGACAAGAAAAAACCAGCAGAAAGTAATTCTCTTGTTAGCAAAGATGATGCGTCGGCAAGAAATCTCGGGGATGATACTGAGAAGGCAGATTTTGGTAATATACCAGAAGTATTTCCTTCCAAAATGGTAGCTTTGCATAGGGTGAGATGGAACATGAACAAGGGTAGTGAGAGATGGTTGTGCTTTGGTGGAGCTGGTGGAATTGTACGTTGTCAGGAGTTTGTTTACACTGATATTGATCGGAGATGGGCCCTGAAGAGGTGACAGCATGTTTCACTTAAAATTTGATTACTTAAATGTGAATAGTTGTAAATTTAGAATACATTACCAGTAGAGAAAATTAGGGAATAATATATAGTAGGGTAGCCATGCGGGATAAAGAATTTGCCCTGCTTAGTTAATTATGATTTATGACCAGATTGAACGAAGTATCCAATCTAATCGAAACCACTTGAAATTGGATCGGTAAAAATATCCGATCCATTTTCAAACTGCATCGCAAATAAAATTAGTGTTAATGAGTTTTTGATCCAAACCGCACTGCAAATACCTACTCTTTTGTCTTAAAATATAAAGTAATTTTAAATTATTTAATATAACATTTTCTAATAGAATTATTTAATCTAATTTTAAAAATATATTAATAATACTATAATATATACAAATATGTCACCAAAAAAATATTATATACAAATATTCATAAAAGTCCACATGAATAAAGTTTAAGAATAATATGCATAACCTTCTCAAGAAGGAGATTCTTGCTCTGCGGTGTCTAATTTGAAAACAAAAAGCAACATAGAAGCGAAAGAAAATCCTAACAATGATAACACTGCTGGTGGCGGATTTCTGGGCTTGGCATGTGCTAGTTTTGAAGACGAAGACGACAATGACAAATGATACTTTTGATGGAAAATCACTTTGTTCATTCCAAGTTATTTAGTTTTATTATAGAAAGTTTTATTTCGTTTAGAACATTGTGTTATTATATTGCGTAGTGAAGATGGCATGATTTTCATGTATGAAGCATTAGTATTAAGGCTGAAAGAGAACAAGACGAAGTGATACTATATAAGTGTACAAATAGATGGAAAATACAATTTTGAATGAATCTTTAAAGGATTGTCAAAATTTATATCATCTGCAAAGTAGAGCAATTTTAGCCCCAACTATTAATAGTGTTGAAGAGATTAATGATTACATATTATCTTTGAATAAAAATGAATTGAAAACATATCTGAGCTCAGATTCACCTTGCTTTAAAAAAAGAACTGATGACACAGTTGCTTGCGTACATATACTAGAATTTTTGGCAATAATAAAATCTTCTGGGTTGCCAAATAATGAGCTGTCATTTAAAGAAGGTTGTCCAGTTATGCTAATTCGAAATATTGATTATTCTGCTGGACTTTGTAATGGAACTAGATTAATTGTCACGAGACTTGGAAATAAAATATTGAAGCCAAAATTTTATCGGGAAATAGTTAAGGTGAAAAGGTCATCATCCCTAGAATGACATTAACTCCATCAGATGCAAAGTTACCTTTTAAGTTTTAACGTAAACAATTTCCTCTGATTTTGTCATATGCAATGACCATAAATAAAAGTTAAGGACAGTCTCTAAATCATGTTGGCTTATTTCTGAAACAACCAGTTTTTACACATGGACAAATTTATGTCGCAATTTCACGGGTCACTACCAAAGATGCACTTAAGATTGTAATATCTCATGATAATTCTAACAATTTTGCTGCAACAGAAAATGTCGTTTACCATGAAGTCTTAAAAAATATTCGAATCTCCACTAATAGTCAAAAGGTAAGTGTCTTCGAATATTAGATACTAAATTATCTTCAACAATACTTTAACATTTGCTTATTTAAAAAATATGATATATTACCATTTTTTACTAATGATAATTTTTTATTTATGATGAAAATATGACCTAAGACTATGTAATTAGAATAATTTTACACTCATTTGGTTGATTTATTTTTTAAAAATCAATGCCGATGCTGAATGTGAGTATTTAATAACTTTTGTTATGCATAATACTTTTAGATATAACATAAGGTAGCATTCTTGCATCTCTTTTTGTAAATCAACTCATCTGTTTGACCTCACAATTGATTTAAAAAATAATTACTTTTTAAGTTGTGAATTAGATTCTATTTTTTAGTATTCTTGAATTAATACAAGACTTAGCATTTGAGACTCTACCCATGTTTGAGTTAATATTCTCCATTTGATTCTGAGATGAGATCTTACTTTTATTAGATGAATTTATGAAATTCAAAAAGGCATGTAAACTTGCAAATAAAATTATTTCAATTTTGAGTATTTATCAAATTATGAATTTCAAAGGGAAGAAAATTGATTGATAAACATGTATCTCACATCAAATGCTGGTTTCGAGGCACTATTTACCAATTGAACTGATGAAGCATATAATTCAATTATAATGAGTATTTGTTTTGATCGTAATGAAAAAAAAAAGGAGAGAGACAAAAGCAAAAAATAATTATTTAATTTTAGCTCCATTTCATATTTTAATATCTTGCTACTGCATACTCACTTCTGTTCTTTAGGATACTACAGTTGACATTGTAAAAAAAAGATGTAGTTTATAAGAGTAGTTGCACATTAAAAATTCATAGTTGTTGTCTTATGTACATGTTAAAATAGTTGAAACAACTTACTTAATCTGAGGTTTAATTGCTGCATTATTATTCAATTTTGTTTACCGGTGATTAATAATTTTACTGATATAAAAATGCTGTAATTAAAGTGCTTTTTAGTGAGCAAATTTCATACTTTGCAAACCTAATTATCAACTCAATTAAAATACAAAATTAAATGATCAAAAGTTGAACAGCTATAAAATTAAATTCTTAAAATAAAAATTATATTACATAATCAAATATTGAAAAACATTCAACAAATTAGACTATTTTATATTTATATTTACTAAGTGATATGTTATCATAAATTTTTCAGTTATATAAGACTAATAGTTAGATTATTTAAAAATATAATGCCAATTTAGTACATAAATTAATAATACGTAAATATCTATGATTAAAAACATAATTTATAATTTAAAATTAACAAATTTATAAAAAAAAATTGTCCCTGCGCGGGCTTTTTGCTAGTAAAATATAACGTCAAGTAAGTGAGTTTTAGTGGTAAGTTGATTAGATTGTTTAACAAAGCAATAGGTGTTTTGAATTGCACCTTGGGCGTGGAAAACATCATGTCAACTAGACCACTACCACTACTACGGTAGTACGGTAGTTTCGCCCAGAACCTAGAAAAGAAAATAAAGAACTTTATGACATCATTAGTTTGGGAATTTATAGGGTACAGAGGTGAGCGTACAGATATTCCTCCTGCAATTATCTCGTGCTGACATGTGTCCAAGGGGAGCCGCATGTGAATGTTTGGGGAACGGTGTAACATGACGCCTCCATGTAGCCGAGTAGCTCCTGCTGGGGAAGGGAATTGGCTCCGTTTGGAAAGAATTAGCTGCGGCTGGATGTACAGGAATGGGCCGTGGTTGGATGGACTCCATGTGAGGCCTTGGATATGGGTGGGCTGCGGGGCCATCATGTTTGAAAGGGTGGAATGCGTCAAATGTGTACTGCAAGATTAAGCAAGGCTGTGTATTATGACCGTTGACCCAAAAAAAAAAGGGTGTATGACCCAAATGCACGGGAACAAAATTAATGAAGAGGAAAAAAAATGCGCCTAGGACTAAATTAGCGTGTTTGGTAAATTTCTAATAGTAAAAATAAAAGTATAAAAAAAATTAAAAAAATCTCTTTTGAGAAGCTGTAAATAACATATTTTTTTAAAAGATCTTTTTTCTTCAGAAAAAAATGTTTTTCATGTAATAAATAAACAGAAAAGTACTTTTATATTGTTATACCCAAACATAATTGATAGATAAGAAGATTTTTTTACATGAGACATCGAAACATAAAATTACTTTAACTTTTCTATAAGATCTTTTAAAAAAAGATAAATTGGAAAAAATCATTTATTGAAAGCTCACTCAAACAAGCTCTTAGTGTGTGCTTGAGGTGTAGTTAGTCAAACTGAAATTTGAATAAAAGTGATTTTATAGAATTAAGTTATGGTAGAAGTAAGTTTCGGTTAATATGATTTATGTTTGGCAATTTTTACTAAAATTGATTTTGACGAAATAAATATTATTTGGATAATATTAGTTAAATCAGTTTTTGCTAGATAATTACGTAAAAAGACATGGCGTTAAGTTATGATGTTATTTTTTTATACATGTTTAATTTTCTTTTTTATAGTTTTCGCTTTTATGTTTTTTTATGAAATATATTTTTAAGACTTCTAGTACTCTTTTTAAGTACATTATAATACGTAACTATAATTATTATTTATGATTAATTATTTCTGTTTAATTTGTTTTACCAAATAGGATCAATAAATTTTATTATAAAAAGATAATAATAAATATACACAAAGATTATAAGTATAGAAATGTATAATGTCAAATAAAAAAATTAATAAAAAATATAAATATTAAATAATAAATAAAGAGTGCATTTAGAGAAAAACAATAAGAATTCTATAAATAATGCAATAACATGTATAAAGGATAAAGTAGGGGAAAAAAATAAATGCTGAAGATAGTGGCTAGAAGCAGGTTAGTGCAATCGAGGAGCTAGAAATTATTGTTTTTTATGAACGTGGTGTTACGAACAAAATCACTTTTGCATTTGCAAAGAAGAAAATTAGCCGAACAAAAAACATAACAAGAGAATTGGAACAAAAATTGAACAACAATTTCAGAACTTCAAATGAGGAAGAAGATGGAGCATTCAGAAAGTAAAAGGAAGAAGCGGAGGCGAAGAATTGAAAGCAGGGCCACTAACCAGGGTTCCGTGCTGAGAAGGCAGCGAAAAAGAGAACGACGTGGCGAGATACCTGGGGAAGAGGAAGATGAAAACAACATGCCATTGAAGATGAAAACGACATGGGGAAAAGGAAGAAGCGGCAGCGGTGAAGGGCTAGAGGGGAAGAGGGGGGTTGGTTCAGGAGTGGATACCTTTCCCTTTTTTCCCTACAAACTAAAAAACGACGTCGTTTTATCCTAACTGGCAGGCTACGGATTATGCCAAACCGGTCTTTTATCGGCCAGATCGGCTGTTTTGTAGCAGTTTTCCGTCAACCGAATATGGGAGGAGAACCTGATCGCTTGCATCGTCGGTATCCGGTTGAATCGATTTGACCGAACGGTCCGATCCGATTTTCGGAACCATGGCTCTTACTCTTTACCTTCAACCCCCCCTTAGCCATTCACCTTTAATGTAGAAGAGTGAAGCTTTCAAGGTTGAATGATGTTCAACCCTAGCACTATCGTGTTCTCCAACATCAAATTAGCGGCAGCTTCATCGGATGAGAGAGTGAGATACCCCGATTCTGTTGCGTGCATCTCTCTCATAATTGTTTCATCCATCTTCTTCAAAGCCTGAGACGCAGAGGCTATCTTCTTGTTGGGCGAACAAAATTGAGCAAGAATTCTGTACCAAGGAAGATATCCTTCCTGGCCGATGCCCGATCCCGTCTTTTCTCGGTAACAACATGTCACTTCCTAATTGCAATTGAAGTCAAATTTTTTCCTCCGAAATGAATAAATTCTGTCCTCTAATCTCTTCCCTTCTCTATCATTCTCATTCCTTCTACAGGAACACGAGCCTTGAATTGGGTAGCCAGTCACCAAGACATGGGAAGTTAGCGTCTGACCTGGCCGGGCATCTACAGGTTTAAAGGATGCGTGCACTGTACAGCCATGTGGAGCCGACCGTAGCGGCCGAAAGCGGTTGTGACTGAGTGCTTCCGGCCCCCCGCCTCTTCTAGGTCACAGTTTTAATATTGGCACCGTTAGTATTGTTCACACCCTCCTGCGCAACTATATCGGACCGGCCTATGATTCGGTTCACCGGTTTTTCAGTCGAACCGGCAGGTCCGGTCCGATTATTACAACACTGCTAATGATAACCGTCAGGTCACCGACATCAATTCTTCGAAGGCGTCTTAGGCTCGCACCTTAATAACAAGGCACGAAATTACCCTCAACGTCCATCCAGTTAATGTCAAGCTATAGCGTTTGTTGCCCTATAAACCTACTTTGACAGTTAAACATGGCACACACCCTAATTATCAAATTTTTTTCTAAAATACTTTATATGGAATGCTTTGTCTTAGTGTTCTAAAAATTGAACCGTACCGACTGGTTAGATGAAAAAATCGGTGAATCAGATTCTAGACCAGTTAAGTTAACTTTTTAGACCGTTTAAAGAAGAGACTTAGTTAAAATCGGTGATGGTCACAAAAAACCGATTACAACCAATGAAACCTGATATCATAGTTGTCAGAACCGGACCGGACCGGCCGGTTCGACCGGAAAACCGGTAAACCGGTCCGGTCCGATATTTAGACCGTGTAAGGTTGAGAACCGGCACAGACCGGTCAAACCCGGTGTGAACCGGTGAAAACCGGTCAAATTCGGTGAAAACCGGACCGGTTCGAGTGATTTAGTCAACGTTGAAGGTGAATCTACAATGGACTAGCGATATGCAATTCCTGCTCTACACCCTCCAGCGCTGCCAAGTGTCGCTTGTGATGATTTTTGGAAAATTTTCCAAAATGCTTCCAATGGGGCTCGAACCCATTCCTCCAGCATAAGGCCAACAAGCTTCTTCCAGCAGGCTAGAGTGATTCTCGTTAAATAATAGACAATTTATAGTACATATAGCATTCTTTCTTTTCTACTTCTAGTCAATTTATTTTAATTTCAAAGTCACTCATTCTTAAATCAATTACATTTTATTTAACTATAAATTTTATTAAATATATACAAATTAAAAATATAAACAAAAAATTTAATTAACCACAATTTATTTTTTAATATATTATTTTATGTTTTATCTTCATGAGGTTGATAGTTGAAAATCGCTAGATGATATTTAGTTAAACTAGTCAAACCATCTAACGGTCCTTCAATATCAACTTCACCAAAAAATAATTGCATGTGACTTTTCACCAATAATAATATAACAATAGAATAAATATAAACTAATTAATAAAGTATTAAAATTTAAAAATGGTAATTATTTTTATAAAGAAAAAATAACAATACTAATAATAAAGAAATAATTAAATTTTATAGAATTATTTAATTATACCGAGTTAACCGGTTCGACCAGTGACCCAACGGTTGAACCAGTGACCCAGTGACTCAGTAACCTCACCGGTTCGATCACCGGTTCGGTTCTGACAACTATGCCTGATATAGACTGGTCTAATCGAACCAATTGAATTTTAAGTTCTTAATTATTTTATATATGTTATTTACGTGAGACCGATTTTATCGGTTTAACCAATGGTTAATATGTTGAACCAATAAACCAATAAACCAACCGCTTGGCGGATTCGATCACGGATTCGGTTCTGAAGCGACTATGCTTTGACTTTCATCCAAAATAAACACCGATATCTTGTTTTTCATATGTCTCATTCCTAAGAAATTTTATATTTAACAGGAAAAAACTTTTAAAATAGGTATCTGTGACTCATATTAGGGTTTTAAGTGTTTAGTTGAAAAAAATAACGTCAAAAAAATTTAAATTGTCACATCAAATAGTCGCTAGAATGTATAATGTAGCAGTCTTTAGTCCATCTCAGTATGTCGTTAACGATTATGTGAGACAGTGACAAAAATAATATTAGAAACCAATGTGAGTCATAACTATTAAGTTGGGAGACTCAATTGAGTAAATGGAAATTTATGAAATTAGATTGAAACATAGTTGTTAGAACCGAACCAGTGATCGATCCGGTCAAGCTATTGGTTCACTGGTTTATTGGTTCAACCGATATATCACTGGTTGAACCGATAAAATCAGTCTCACGTAAATATAAAATATAAAATAGTTAAAAACTTAAAATAAAAATTAGAAACACATATCTTCACTAACATTTTACGAAGAATCAAGACTCAACTTCTAAAAATAACTAATATAAAAAAATTATAAAATTTTAATACTACAATAGTATCTTATTTTGACACAATAACAAAATGATTAATTCACAAAGCCTATCATCTAACTATAATATCAATAGATTTTAACACTAACATCAAAACAAATAACCTTAATCACAATACTAGCAATAACATAGATCAAGTAAATGAATAAATTTTTAGTGAAATTTATATCTATATTAATAACAGTATATAATTAAAATGTAATCAATTTTAAAAATAGAAAAAACAAAAATTAAATTAAATTACATATTGATGTATACTATATAATTAGTATTTGTCAAATATAATATTTAGAAGTGCAATGGCTAAGTAGAAAGTAGAGGTTGCTTTTGCTCCAAGGTTCTTGGTTCGAGACCTTGTGGAGACATTTTAAAGATTTTTTCAAGCAGACCAGTTCGGTTAGACCAGTTTGCACCGGTTCACATCGGTTTTATTTCTTAAACGGTCTAAGGAGTAAACCGAACCAAACTAGGGTTCAGTTCTAGTCTGGTTCTCTAGATTTCTGTGCGAACCAGCGAATGCAGTTCCGTGTTTACAACTATCGATTGAAGTACGAACATAATTTCAGAGACCAATTAGTATTATCTCTTTGTTGACAGTTACGTTCTTTTAACGGAAATTAAGATCTAATAATGGTTTATAATAAAAGAAGCATTCCTTTGCAACAATGAACCTATAGTAGTAGTTAGGGGTGTTTATAGAGTAGATCATATCCATATGAATCCACAATGTTTATCCGTATCTGACCTGTAATTTGAGGATATGATCTGATCCGTAAGATGATCGGATTGGATCGAATCGGATCGACACTCTAATCAGATAGAATTAAATATGTTTAAAAAAGTAAACAAAAAATTCATTGACCTTTTAGTACGATTTTAATATTTTTATTCATCATAAAATACTTTTATAATTACTCATAGATAAATTTTGATAATAAAAATCATTCATTTTAATTTTACTTTTACGTAACCTATATTTTTTAATTTTAAAATAAATTTTAATTGTATTTTTTAGTAATATTAATTTTTTACTGTATATAATTATTCAATTATTTTTTAATCATATATAAATAAATTACTCTTAATAAGACTTTTTTGTATTATTCAATTATCTTTTTTAAAAATTAATTAATTATTAAAATAATTAAACTTGTCACAACAAAAACAATAAAAAAATTATAAATAAAAAAAATTAACCATCGTGATCATTTTTTGTATTTTTATTCATATTTTAACTATAAACATAAATATAATTTAATTATATTATTTATGAATTGTGACTATAGATGTAGATAAAATTTAGTTATATTACTTATATATAGTTTTATTGTATTGTATTGCTTATAAAGTTAGATTATAAATATGACAATAGAATTGTTCTTGTATTTTTATATGTGTGACTAATTGATTGTGTTAAAATATTACTCTTAATTATAAACGAGGTATATAATTTAAATAATCAAAGACTCAGTTAAAAAGATAAGAAAAAAATAATATTAAAATAATCTAATTCTTAAAAATAAAAATATTCGAAATTCAATTAAAAATTATTTAAAACTTAAACTCAATAAAAATTTATATTCAATGATTTTCCTATTAAATATATTTAATAAACTCTTACAGCATATTGGTTGACATTAGTTTTTATAATGTTATTTTTTAATGACACTTTATTAAAAAAAACCATTTTTTTAGAAGTTTTTATAAACTAATTAATATTATATATATTTTGTCATATATCACATGTTGTAATTAAAAACTTATTTATTTATAATGCTTATATTAAAAATTTATTTATTTCTAATTTAGCTTTTCTCTTTTTTAATAGCGTGATGATTGTAACGCGAAAATTGGAACGTAAAGCCTACCAAATTTGTTATATATTTTTATACCTAACCTCTTAAAAGAAGGTGGCTATTGTTCTTAACTCAAATTAAATTTTCAAAACTGATTTCCTGTAATTATGTGTTATATTTCTCTCCACGAGAATGTTATTGTTTTCTATTTTACAAGCTCGAAAGCCTAGTCCCAATATGGAATCGTGTGGCCGTTAATCGCTTACGTTTCTTCCATGAAAATAAAGCTCTTATACTTGGGTGAACAAAATTCTCCACCACATATTAACGCCAGTACGTCCACAGTCAAACAACAACGTCCTGGTATGTGGCTTCGGATGACGTCGTTGCATGCATAACCAGGTCTTCTTCAAATTAGGCTTCGACCGGGGTTGGCTCGCGGACGGTTGGATCGCGCCATGCATATGCCAATTCTGATGCCTCTCGGGTTGCCCGCGGCATATGCTTCCGCTACACTTGCAGGTGCCTCGCATTGGGAAGGCATGCAGCAAGAGATGGAAAGTTAGATTTTGACCTGGCCCGGCATGCACACGTTTAAAGGATGTATGCACTGGAGCCCCATGATGAGCCTCCCTTAGCTGGTGTAGCCGGTTGTGATGGAAAGCTTCCGGGCCCCCCGACCCTTCTAGAACACATTTTAATAATGGCACCGTCAGACACGTTATCACCCTCGTGCGTGGGGTAAGTGTTCTCCTCATCAGCCTTAACGTCCGTGCAACAGTGAGCACGTCCACGGCAAGTGTTCATTCTCAGCGATCTCTTGCTCGTTCCATGTAAAGCCGTATAATACGTGTCTATTGTCACGAGCAACACCTTGAACGTAGCGAAAAAAATACGTATGAAGCATGTGCGATAGACGAAGAATGACCGGCGAATATCGAGCAGAGGCAACATCCTCACAGTTCAAAAAAAGGTCCGACCACGATAAATAATGTTTGAGTTCAAACATTACTACGAAACAAAGGGTCAATGCATCATGGGACACGTACATGCAACCAGTAAGGATTAATAATTTGCACATACATACGGCCACAGCCATGATTCAGCATACAGGAAAATAAATTATAAAAATTTTTTACCAGCTTAATAGTGAATAATATACTACTAATCACCTATAAAAATAATCGGTGTCAACTCGAGGTATACCAAAAGATTAAGATAGGCAGCAGTTGCCCTTCTCCAAGATTGCTCACTCGAGATGCCAACTTATAACAGGGAGTCGTCAAAGTTGCATTAACTGTCGCTAAACACACTGGTAGAGCGGCAGTCTTGCAACTCACCCCAGCCTTTTTAAATGTGAAATTGGCCGAGGAGCGCACCCGTTAAAAGAACCGAGGTAACTAGGAAGGTAACTGAGTCATGCCTTTGCTCCCAATGCCACCCAATCCGAAGAGAACATGGAAGGTGTTCATGTTGCTTCCAAACGGGTTTTTGTAACGTGTTCGGTGTTTGTTTAGTGGGCTGATGCTCTCCCCAAGATGGAGTGCCATGGTTTTGGAGGTCGCTAAGATTATTTTCTAGTATAACCCTGAAGGGATTGGTGTACTACATTATGGGGTGGTAGTGGTAGGGGGATACTTATACTACGAAGTGGTATGGAATGGACATATTTGTCCCCATCATACCAATATGTAGCGGGGCCCAGTAGGTCCTAATAGTCCTTGTTTTGTCCGTTGTGAGTTTTGCTATAGCAGCTATGATGCGATATCTTGATGGACAACTCAATGTAGCCCGCATGGGGTTGTGATCCCTTTAGAAGGACTACTTTGCCCCCCGCAATTGTGATTTCCCGCCAAGAATATGAAGACCTCATGGTCATACTGATTTATCGGGAACGAATGTCTCCAAAATGAAAGGGTAGTTCTGTCAAAGCGATCCTCATGTAATGACTATGAGGACGGGGTAAAGCAGCTCGAGTGGTGCAGGAAGATCACAACACTAAACCAAAGGCATTGCACAAACGAAGAAGACGTTGCGCCTGTTAACCTCCTCCACGAAACTCGCCTCCATGCTGGCGCATCGCAGTGTCCGAGTCTGACTATAATATTCCCTCGGCACTGTTTCTCGGCACGCAAGATTCTTTCCTTGAAAGAGGACAAAACAGAGCAGTGTCGCCTCGTTGGGGGTCCGTGAATGGAGTCCTGAGTGGTGGACACGTTCGTTATCCGTTTGCAGAGACCACATCAAAGATTCGTTCGTAGCTCGAACCCATGTGAGTTGATGCCATCCACACTTAGCTATGTTCTGTTTAAACCGTACCGTTACTATTTCAACACTGTCAGGGTACTCGTGGTCCATTCCCACGTCCTTCCATTCACAAGCTACCCGTAGTCACTATCTCCCCGGTGTCGGAAAACCTGTTCTTTTGAAAATATCTTTCTGTCACCCTTGTAGCATTAGGGTTCCGTGTAGATATCTTGAATCTAGTTGGCCCCGTATGGTTGGTCGTTTTTGCAGGCCCACGAGTGGGTGGCCGAAACAAAAAAGTCATATTCAGACAACAACCTATCTGGGCTGTGTTCGCAAGAAAATGTGTGGCCTTGCGGGTTGTTGTGCACACAACCATGTCCCCTTTATCTAACTGGGCCTGTCAAGGCGATTCCTGGCCCTGAAAAGCTGAAAAGAGAAGGGGGTGCACTGGGGAGCCTTCGACGGAGGTTTTTTTGTATTGCTGCGGCGTTTATGCCCTTGTTGAATGCTAACTGGTGAAATTCGTGGGTTTGGCAGGCGCTCACGTCGATTGTCCTTCGGTGAGAAGTCGATCGGAAATGCTCAGGTCAAATCGCTTCCCGTACCGGAACCGGTGCCTGGTTCGAGTTCGAAATGTTCCTCGTCGTGTGCCAGGAAGAGGTCGTCTCCTGCCAATGGCTGGTAAGAAAGGATATTCTTTTATTTATTTTTGCTACCACATATACAATGCATGGAATATACATGGATAATTTGCTAAAGTGTTATTCTCGCTTGACGTTTACAGGGGCTTTGTAGGAGCAGATGCGGATGAAGTCGCGTCATGTGGAAGTTGCCAATCCTCCCATGCTCCCAAAACCCAGGTATGTCTTAGTTGGGTAGTTTTCCTTAGCAGTAAAAATGTCACGTATTTCGAAGTGCATGATTTTGTGATGTGGTACGTGTTGATGCAGGACTGCGAAGCCCTCGCGATGAGCATGGTGACAAGTGTATCCGGGATGCAAACGGAGATGAGAAAACTTTCGGCAACGCTGTCCCGGCATGATGCCCTTGTACAAGAAGTGAGGGATGCCATCAAACTACTGCAAAGAGCCAATTCTGCTATTTCCCTGAATCCGGTTTCATTTGGGCACTGCGCCACTTGCCGGTGCTGCACGGGGGAGGCCACGCCGACTTCAAAGAAGAGGACCATCGACAGCCACGTTCGAACTCCTGGAGAGGGCAAGGGTCCGTCATCCCGTCCTACTATCGACACAAAGTTCACGGTTGACCATATGCCTTTCAGATCTTCGCGGAAGGAGAAACCCGCAAGAAAGAATGTCCGGCCCCGGAAAAAATCCCAACCAAGCCCCTCGCCGGAAGTGGTTCGGTCTTATAGGATAAAGGGGTTTATTCATATCATGCATATGCTTATTCCATGAAATGTCCGTTCTAGATAGCATAATAAGGCACTTGATTCTTGCAGGTCGATTTGACTACCGAGGATGTCTGGGATAGCCCAAAATGCATGAATACACCTAAAGAAGGCAATAGATGCATTCCTTGGTCCACTAGGAATCATAGCGATTACAATCCCGCTGCGAACGAGGACCTGCTCGATGGTTGGCAGGGGATGGCGATGAAACGCCCGCAAATTCCCCGAGTGAGTTGTTCAATCTGTTTACAAAATACCTATTACAACCTCCACTCTAGCATGCAAAATCAGGTTTGCTGGTAGTTATTCAATCGTGACACTTTGCTTGGATTTCGCAGGCCATGAACCTTGCATTTCAGCCGCAGAACGAGATGAATCTTTCTCCAGTTGAGCTGGCCGTGGCGTCTTATGTCTTCTGCAGGGATCTTTCCCAGAGGTTAGTAACATGCGGTCGTTGTTGCAATAGGTGCTTGGCGGTTGGAATCTTGTACGATAATCCCTGTCTGACATGATCGCATGGTTTCTTGACAGCGAAATACTGGTAGATGTCGGCGACTGCATAGCTAACAGGGCAGCCCTGATGACCCTTGTTCCGAGAGCGGAAGTTGTGGACGATGTACGTCCCTGTAGCGATTATCATTGTTTTTGATGAGCTAAATGGCATGCCTTTATACGAGAACTGAGTATGACACAGAGACCCTGTTCTTCATTAATATCTTTTTTTTCACATTAGGTTCTAAATGTGGTCGTACGGATGCTCACACGGACTTCGAAACAAACTCAATGGTTCCTCCCCACAAGCATCATGGTATGTTAGCTATATTCGTTTTCGAATTTGTTGAAAAGTAATTGACTTGTTCGGAAGACAATGTTGATTTGTTTCCCTTCTTGACGTATCTCAGCAGGCCGCACTCGAAGGCCGAACGCTTACCTCAGGAACTGCCACCTCGGTTCGTAACAACTACATGCGGTGCAAGGTGGACAGGGTCACGAGGGTATGTTAGCTACCTTACCCAATTAATTTCGACATTATGATTTCATTCTACGCCTCAAGTCTGATATCTTGTTCAATTTTTGTGTAGATACATCAACCCATGTGGTGTGATGGTCACTGGTATCTCATGATAATTGATGTACCCCGCATGAAACTCATTTACCTGGACTCCCTTCGAGATCCTGCCCAAGCAGAAGCAAGGAAGATCGGCATGACGCGCGTGGTGAGTATCCGGGTTTAATGCCATACTATTGGATCGTATCACTTTTATTTATAACTGTTGAGGCTGGGTTCGTAATCGTCGTCATATATTCTTCCTCCTTATGTAGGCGTTGTACCTTGAAGGGCTGACGTTGGGACAATCTTGGCTCGCTGGCAACTGTTCCGTTCGACCCAGGTTTTCCACATTTGAATTCGAAGAACCTGAACTGCCCCAGCAGGATCCCAAATCGTGAGCTACTAAGATCCCGTCAACAAGGCTCGCACATGCATGCATGACTCAGCAAACTTAATAGTGTGGCAACTCATGCTAAAAGTGGCATCTCCTTTAGAATGTAAACTCACTTGTTTTTTTTTGGCTGTCCAACAGAATGGACTGCGGCGTGTGGGTGGCACAGTGGATGATTAGGGACCATCTGTGGCAGAATTATAGTGTGCAGGTATTTTATTCCGTCACTTGTTCATGTCATGATAGATATGTGTCTTCTTGACTGGCTATGTTTGTCGGGTTTGGTTTTTCCTGTGTTATAGAACGTCAGCAGCGCAACGCGTATGCGGTTGGCGGTAGATCTGGTGATGAAGTCGCACAACGAAATGGCTAGGGACATCGTTGCCAAAGCCGTTGCTCACTGGCAGGTGGAGGCCGAGTAGCCATCGCCCTTGAAGAAATTCCGGTCCTATACTTTTTGCGAACCCTTTTTTGGTGCATATCCAAGAACCGTGTGGCCATTTTGGAACTACCCGCAGCCCCACGTTAGATTAAACCCTGGGTTGCATACAACACTTTTGGAGTAACACAACCAATTTGTTGTTCACAGCTGTTGAGCTTGCATAGGTAACGTTCTTCCACTTCGGAATTCTATAATGTGTCTTGGCCAATAGCTCATGTGCCTTTGAAAACGTGCAGGACCTACAGCACCATTTTGTAGGAAGACGTTCTGCAACTCTAACCATTTTGTATAAGTACCTTATGTAACTGCGACAGTCTTCTTAAGATCATATTGCCCAGGACCAAAGAATGGTCAAGTAATGTTCATATCTATTCTATTAGTAAATACCATACGCATTTTATCGGAACTTTATATGAATAGATGATATACGCTTACACGATGTTTGGTTTGATAGAAAATAAGAAGGGGACAATGGATTACAAGAGAATAGAAGGAAAATGTGTGGAAAAGATTTTCTTTCAATCACAAGCAAGAAATTTTAAACAAAATTGCTATATAGTTCTATGTCCAATACTTTCCTTAGTCATATTATGGATCACAATTATCAAGAAAAAGTATTTTGTTTTGGTTCGACCTGTAATTCTATATGAAATTACAAACGGTTTCAATTTAGGGGGATTCTCTTATATAACACAACACATTATGTTTCTTTTGATACAAAATTTCTAAGAAATTAAGTGATGTTTACTAGATCGAGAATTGACCATTTTTGGTGTTAAAAAAAAAATTATAGATCCAAATCCAATTAACAGACATTAATATAAATTTAGTGTTAACATGTTATTGGATTAAAAATTTAAATTTAAATATGATACGTATTAGATAATTAAATTTAGTCAAATATATAAAATTATAATGTTTTATACTATTTATAAAAGCCTATAAAACAGGAATAAATAAAAACATTTGTTTTTTATTTTATGATAAAGGTGTCTTTGTAAAATTATACTAATGTGATTTTATCTCATCTCACTTTTCTTTTCTTCTAAACAAAAGAAAAAACTTCCTCTATTATCTTTCCTTTTAGTTTCTATTCATCAAAACAACACACAAAGAACTCAAATTTTGCTTCCATTTACTGTTATCTTATTTTATTTCCTTCCATTTTCTTGCAAAAATCCAAACATACCCTTACGGAAAGAAAAATTATGTAACTCTATAGTTGTTTTTTAAAGAAATGTATACTGAAGTGGACCATGGCTGGATTCACACCAAAAAAAAAATAAATTAAATACGAGTTACTTAATGGGTGCAAGGTTTTTACAGATATTTTATTTTGCACAAACAATGCTAACAACGAAGTTAGCCCAGGGGTTGTGACGAGCATTCCTTATTCTGAGATCGCATCCTCGGACCCTTGCTTTGACATTATGGGACCCGCCAAAAAAGCCCCAAAATAAAATGAACCTTATACGTGGCCCATCCGACCTAGCGTTTGCTCATGGCCCGTTTGCAACAGTACATGCTAAATGGATTTGTTCCATGGAAGCCCAAACATTAATACCCAATAATGTCAGCACAAAAAGGACATCGATGCATTTTACCAAAAAAAAAAGACATCTATGCAACCTACAGCTAAGATATTCCAAATAGCAACACCAAGAAATTCATTCAAGTTCAGAGCCTAAATTTACTCAAACAAGTTCAACTTCAAAGCCTACAGGAACTCAGACAAAGCCTTCAGCAGCCAGTCCTTCTACTAAGAAAGCAGATTCTCCATCTTCATCAACGAAGCAAATAACATCATCTGGCCATAATTATGCAGACAATGGGAGCTACGAACATAGTGAGAAACTGAGTATAGGCCAAGCTATTCCGGAGACAAAATTAAACAAACCCAACTAAAACCTCAAATAATGCTTCAATTTGTCACCAGCAAGACACTAGAAATGTAGTTACAATAAATCAGAAAAACAGAGCACACACTAGTGAAATCTGCAGCTTCCACTTAGCAAGACAGACCTTACCGAAAATAATAACTTTTTGCAAGACACAAAGTATTCGGTATGTGTTATCCCCCAGCTTAACATCAAGTTCCACGCGTGGGAAATCCCCCCTGCATATTGCTCGACGAGCGACGACCCATCACATTCTGTTCAACATGAAAAGGCACATGGTTTAGTGGACAGGTCCGAGCTGCTAATACATCCAAAGACAAAATATTGGAGTACATCTCAGGAGAACCCCGTACCTGGAGCAGCCACCGTTCAAACAAGTCCTCATTCATAGCCCTCATCGGAGTTGACATACTCCCGTGCCCGGCGTGCGGCGGCGGATCGCTTTGGTGCCCGGAGCAAGGTTGGGATGCATAGAATTGGTGGATGTGTTGGCCCCCAAGGAAGAAGTTCCCCCCACTTCCCCCGCCAGAAAACGGAGGACGCCAACATGGACTACCTCTCCGACTCACCATGGAGGATGTATTTGCCGCTGAGGTAGACACGTTATTCAGACCAGCTTCGCCGTGACCCGAGGTTTGATCCTGCAAGCATGTATGCTATTTTAGATTCTGTGAAAAATATAATCCGCTAGGCCCAAAAATAATACATGTAATTAAGTTCAACAAGTAGGATACAGCAAAATCTCCCATTTTCATGTTCACTTAGAACGAGTTAACATTTCTACCTTAATTTCTTTACTTATCTCAAGATATACCACCGTTCCAATCAGGATACATATTACTCAAATGACATGCAATATACTAAAAAATAAGGCAATTCCTACCCACAAATAACATCACAGATGGTCCTTTAACTCAGGGAATAACATGCAATATACTCAAAAATAAGGCATCTACCTAAATATTTCAGTGTAAAACAACACTAAGGTTTGCGGTGTGATCTGATCCAGGAAACTAATTCCACAATTTCACACAGAGGTGAAACCTGAGAAGCAACACATTCATTTGGGCCTAATGATGTTTCCTTATATTACCTCATACGCATGACCGAGCTCGGTCGGAAGAGACGCTGAAGCGGCTGCAGGGCCGTCATGCGAACCGTTGCCATCCGTGGGGGAGACCCCATTACCAATCCCGGACACCCCTCGTGCACAGTACCCGCTGCATGTCCTCTTGGTATGCCCGGGTGTGCCACATTTGGTGCAGCAACGCCTCTTCCCTCGCACGTCGGGTTGACTACATTGGTCGAACTCCTTCTTCCTCTTAGGGGCACCTTTTGTTCTTGCCACAACCGGGTCCTTCATCGCTTTCCACCCCGACATACCTGGCTGACCACCTGCCCTTTCATAAACTCTGTGACGTAGCTTATCTATTAGACTCGCGATGCTCTCCTTAGCGAATTCGAAGTCTTCACGCTCATCCGAACCAAGTGTTGCGACCAAGCTTGTGGCCGAAGAAAGTGCGGCATACCTAAGCATGCGACCTTCATCTCCAGGTCTCATTGTCACCGGCATCCGTCTGGAATCCTTTGCATCCTTGCACCATCTTCTCACAATAAGGCTGTCCGGTATTTGTTCCAAACCCTCGTACTTCATCAGGCAGAATATGTGACTACATGGAATACCCTCACTATTCCACATCGAACAGTCGCACTGAATTTTCTTGTCATCTGGGTCGAATAAAACCTTGTGAATCCTACCAGGCGCGCCCATCCTTGAAAACTTGTAGACAACCGTGGTGCTGATGCTGTCTCTCCCACGAAACAGCAAGGTTGCAACACCCCTGATTTGTTTCTTGACCTCTCTAAAAACTGCTCGAGTGTACAGCTTCGATGCAAAAAGCTCGATAGAGTCAAGCCCGGTTGTTAACACGGGGCTGTAGTACGTAGAATAGAACTGCGCCGTGACTTCGTTGTTTCGATAAACCTTTACAACGCGATCTAAGCTGTGCACCAGCTCCAAAATGCTATCAGTGGATTTCAGGAACCCCTTTATGTATGCATTAATCCCCTCACACCTTGAGGTTGTTCGGTATCCCGCACAGAAAGTGCCCCGGAGATATGCTGTTGCCCAACTTTCTTTAACCTCGTATGTTTGTTGAACCCAACTATTATTTTGTAGGCCAAGTGACTCCACCGCCGTCTTCCAATATTCCTCGAAGTCCTCCACCTCGAAGTTCGCATACATAGCCTTCTTAAAAACCTTTCGGAACTCCGTATCCTTAACCCGTTGAACACAGTTTTTCTCCAAGTGCCACCCACACAGCCGGTGCCTTGCTGCCGGGAACACCTCCGCGATGGCTGCGCGCATCGCTTTGTCCCCATCCGTGACAACAACACACGGAGTCTTCTCTCCCATTACATCTACAAGATTTAACAGCAGCCACCGGTAAGTACGAACTTCCTCATCCTCCAGGAGCGCAAATCCAAAAATGGTTGTCTGTTTATGGTGATTTGACCCAGAGAACACTACAAGCGGTTTCTTGTACTTATTAGACCGATACGTCGAATCAAAGGCCATAACATCACCAAATAACTGATAGTCGGTCATCATTTCACCGTCGACCCAGAAAAGGCTCCCCAGCCGATCATCGGCAGTTCGCGTGTAATGTGCTACAGTCGTCATGTCGGCATTCGCCTTGCCCTCCAAGTAACTGATCGTTGCTGCAGCATCGCCATCACTGATTCGGGCCAGCCTTTGACCATGTATATAATTATACAAATCACGCTTTGTAAATCGCAGCATTCCATACCCTCCAGATTGACCAGCCATGTAAGCCATTATCTTCGCAGTTGGTATACCAAATTGCTTCATGCTATCAACTTGTGCTTTGTCACCATCACTCATCGAGCGATGGCTAGGTACGAGGTGTGAAAACATGGCCGGAGCAAGCTCGTGGTTGTGCTCATCGAAGATGCTCCTGACCTTCCACACACTGCGTTGCACATCATAGAAAATCTTCAACTTCGCCTTGCAGTCGGTTCGACTCTCCAACCTCTCCTCCCTAACTCGCTCAGGACGATCATAGTGCTTAGCATGTCTTGTGCCCTGTCGATGGCAGAAAAAGTCTCTCCTGACCAAAACCCCGTCGACACGCCCCACATCGCCCTTGCGGACCCCGAAACCCCTCATTCTAGCAAACTCCTTGTAAGCAAGATAGGCATCCTCCTCCCCGACAAACTCTCTGCCCATAAAATCCTCTGCGACAACTGGACGACTTTTCCCATCATCCCCGGCATGACTGGCACCACCTGAGAGGTTACCATTTTCATCTTCTCTGCATCCTGTTGGGTCACCTTCATCCTCGTCCCCTTCTTCGTCACTCGCATAATAACAGCCACGGTCTCCATCGGAGCTGTTGTCATCCGACTCTTCCAATTCAGCTCCAAAAATCCCATTGAAATCCATCGGACTTATCGGTTCACAGTTCTAGCCTGAAAACATGAAAGTGTGCAACAGGTTACAGTCAACCACTCCGCCCATGAAACTTCTTCACAAATTATACTGCAGATTCTAAAAAGCCAAACAACCATGAACACACACCACTGTAACGGACAACACCCTAACGTCTTATGCAAAATCAACTACATCATAAGCCCGGGACATCCGTTTCCCTCACGAATAGATATTCCCTTCAAGAAATGTCCTCAAAGATCTTCCTCTATCATGAGTAACAAATGCGAAAAAGGAGCTTCAGATTCAAGTTCTCACATATGAATGAAAATTATTTCGATCACGACAAGGAAATCTCATGTTGAGTTCTAATCCTATTATATTTTCCATGAAATATTACAAACACAACACCTCAACCTGAAATACGTTCATAACCCTATCATAACAGCCCTGTTACAGATGAACTTTGCAATTGCACTCCTAATCACTACAGCAGCCAATGATTACTAACACCAATCCGCAAGGGTTACATAGTTTCTCGACTGCTAAATTTTAAGAACATTGCCAATGGCATAACTCGTCTCAAAGTTACAACACAGGATATTCTGTTTCAACATACACACAAGTTTGGGTTTTTAGATGACTTCATATTCTGAAAGTATTTAGGAAAATTCAATAATATTTATTGCTGAGTTATGAATCAGTGTGACAGAAAAATCCATTAGCTGCAGAGAATTTCAGAACCTCTTCCGTATAACAATACCACTATCTAACTATAAACAGCCAAGGACATCTTAATGAAAATGTTGATGCATTTAACAGCTTGCACCTACAACAGCTACGGGTTCCCTTAGGGGCTACGAACAATAAAGGGATGGTGGCAGCAATAGAAATAAAAGGGACACCTCCAAAATCCCATCAGTGAAGACGTATGATAGACATAAATTGAAGGGTTTCTTACTTAAATAAATTTTGTAGAACCCAAATTTAATGGGTTCCCCTGAAATGAGATATGCAACGTCATTACCCTCTTCCTATGATTATATAATTCGTCCTAGACTGTGTGGGATTAAATAAAACGTACACCATTTCAGCCTGGAACGATTAATGCATGATCTGGTAAGGGAAAGAAAGGGTAAATCGTGCCAGGGTCCCTAGAGTTAAAAGGAAAACGTAAATCGTCCGGACTGATAGGTTTAACATGTTGTCGGGCTAAACCTCATTGGGCTGCCACGATTTACACACAAATGGACCCTTCTCACCCTGGCACAATTTATGTATAATAGGCTACTTTTACTTTTAATATTTTAATTTAAATTAAATCCGGTTAAATATTAACTTAAAAAAAACTTATAATTTCATTATTAAGATTAAATTATATTAAAAAAAAAGGCATACTAGCAACCTATAATAAAAAGAGTACTAAGTTTTAATGTATACATTTAAGGTTATTTTTTTAAAAATTATGTCAAAAGGTGTTAAAAAATATAATTTAAAATAAAATAAATTCATAATGCTTTGAATAACATAAATTTAAGTTTCTATGAAATTTCTAGTATTCATTGTTGATATGATTTTTTTTAATCAATTTTGTTCATACATATTTTTTATAAAATTTTGTTTGTCATTCTGTAAAAACTTTAATTTATGTTACTCAAGTCCACATAAATTTAACTTATGCAAAATTACATTTTTTAACACCCTCTGACATTTTTTAAAAGAAAAAACTTAAATTTATCTATTAAACTTTAGTGCTCTTTTATTATAATTTATCAGTATTTCTTTTAATTTAATTTAATCTTCTCAGTAAAATCAATCATTGAAATTATAAAAAGTATATTTTTATATCTTAAGTTAAAATTTGAATAAATATAATTAAAATTAAAATATTATAAGTTAAAATACCCTATTATACAACCATCACTCTATAGTAAGAGTGTTAACGAAGCTGCTAAGATGCCTAATTTCTTACGTCTTACCCTAAACTACATATACCCTAACTCATTAAACCCACCGTGGAACAAGGTCTTCTTTCAAAATTATTCTATATTGCATATTAAGCATATACTATATGATCCAACACACTATATGATCTAACATACTAAGGTAGTTAAGTTTGCCATGCAATCAACTCAACAACATTACAAGCATAAATCTTCCCAACCCAGTAAGTCAGTAACACGTGAATCGCGCCAGGGTATGTAGGGTCTCCTTTGTGTGTAAATCGTGGCAGAGCAATGAGGTTTAAGCCAACAACATGTTAGCCTCGAACGATTTACGTTCTCCTTTTAACTCTAGGGACCCTGGCACCATTTACCCTTTGTTTCCCTTCCCAGTTCCAGCCTGAAATGGTTTACGTTTTATTTAATCCTACACAGACTAGGACGATTTATATAATAATAGGAAAAGGGTTATCATGTTGTAGATCTCATTGGATATCAGTGAATTTGGGTTCTATAAAATTTATTTAAGTTAAAAATCCTAAATTGAAAGAATTGCATTGGCGTGGGAGCTTTCTGCAGGTCCCCTGCCAGAGTAGTCATAATCGTGTAGCAAGTAGGATGTTCGGCTTACTCCGGAAAGGAGCAAAGCTTCATTTGATTCCATAGGATGTTTCCCAATCCCCAATCACATGCCTGGAACAATATCCATGTCTAACCCCTATTGGACTATTGGTCCAGTAGACGAAAATCAGACACCTTCAACTATTTTCCGATCCTGATTGGTGAGCCGGATTCATCTAACATCAACACATCACAACGATAGACATTCTACTTATGTATGAACCTATACTATCATTTGTTTTCAATAAAAAATTGATAATCCACGGCGCAGATATCTGTCCCTAGCCTAATACATTTCGAATCTAAATCACAAAATTTAAACTCCTAATTCCCTTTTCGGTGTTCTCTCCATGCGAACATGGCCCCATCTATATCCTTAGGCTACAATTAAAGTACAAAACCCACAGCAGTAAAACCTATCACATTATGCACAAATTTACAAATAAATTCAAATAAAGGAATGAAAATACAACACACCTGACTTTGAACTGTATCAGTGTCCACCAACCGCGAGAACCCAAATCGGGGGAGAAGTGACAATCTTCAGATAAAAACTGAGATCTGACAGGAAATGCGTTGTTTCAGCGGCAGAGTTTTGTTTCCTTGGACCTTCCACAGCCTTCTTTTCCGTGGAACGGCGGCCGGATCTCCGCATCAGACGGCACGTACGGCTCACTGCATCCTTCAGCGTCGGGACCTCGCGCAAGGAAGTCGTCCTACCCCTCGGCCTCAGATCACACGCACCCACGTCCCCCGCTGGACACCACGGCTGCAACACCACCTCAGACCTCCGCTGCGTCCGTGCTACGGCGCCCAGACCTACGCAACTGACGCCGGCAACGAGATTCACGGAAGGAGACGCGAGAGCCCCGTTTGCTACGGCCAAAGTGGGTAGGGCTTTCGTTGCGATCCTAGTGCTGCCAACTTTTTCCTTTTCCCCCCGTAACTCAGAAATATTTTTTTGGAAATTGACCCGCAAGTGTTTTTTTCAAAGCCCACAGCCACAATGACCCACCATCAAATCCAGTCCTCATTCCATACCTCTTCGACTCGGCTCACCACTAGTAAGCCTTCTGAGCTTACATCAAATCTCACACCCTCAAAGCCTTCTCCGTTATAAATTAAACGTCACACGTGTCCACTTCCAGCCACAAAAAACAAATTCTGTACGCTTTTCTCAATTTACATCTGTACACTAGTCTTCCCCCATTAGTTTTGAAGTTTCTAGGTAAAACATTTAAGTTGAAAAAAAAATAAAAATAAAACGTTGATGAATAATTTATATTAATATATAATTCTATGCCACCTTGCAAGTGAAGTTAGACTTCTTTTAGATATATTGTATTATTGGATATAAATTCGTTTACTTTTATTGGAAAATGCATACAAATTACTCTATTACCTAACATAGGAGTGTAATGTTAAGACAAAAAAAAAAAAATTCGAGTGTAATGTTAGGAATACCCAAAGTAATTCTTAAAATTTGTTTAGTTGTTATTAAATTGTCAAAAAAAAAAAATATTTTGAATATATTTAACAAAATTTTAATAATAAAGGTAAAATTATTAAAAAATAAAAAAATTTAAAAGTTTTAATTTATATTTTTTAAAAGATATTTTTATTTAAAAATATTTTTATATAAAATCTAAACATAAAATTATTTTTATTTTTTTTAAATATTTTATAAAAAAAATCACTTCACAAAAAAACTTAGGTGAACAAGCTCTTAATCTAATAAGAATAAATCTCTATGTACAAGTCAATTAACTAAACAAGTCCAATAAATCATTTATACTCACGCGCACACGACCTTCTTCGCGCCCCTGCATGTTCTTCTTCTTTCTCATTATCGTCGTTACCAACACCGCCACCTCTTCCTCCTTCTTTTTTCATTGGAACTTCTTCTCCTCATTTCTTTTCTTCCACTCTACATCATCTTCATAATCATGATTATCATCGTTTAGCCATCGTCCGTCTTCTTCTTATACGTATTGTCATTATCTTTATCATAGAATTTTTGTCATATGATGATGTTGCCTGATCCAAAATTAAAGAAAATATTTGTGCATTTGTAGCAAAATTTTTATATAGGGGTTCTGAATTTGAATTGTTATTGTGATGAATCTATTTCATTCTAGTTTCGGTGTATTTTAGAAAACTTTCGGTGTATTTTTATTCTGATAAGTTCTACATAATTCAAAACTCTTCATCTTCCTCTTCCTCTTCTTCATCTTCTGCTGCTGCTGCTTCTTCTTCTTTTTTCGTCATCATCATCATCTTTTTTTTCTTATACATCTTTTTCTTCTTACTTTACCTTCTCAAGTTTCTTCTTTTTTACTTCTTAACAATAAAAAAATCAAACAGAAGAAGAAAACACATAATGTTACAAAATTACTTGGAAGAGGATGAACCTATATTCATTCAACTAAAAGAAAGAAAGAAATAAAAAAGAAAAACAAATGATTAAAGGAAATAATTTTGTGCATTTAGCAAAATTTCGGTGTAGGAGTTCTGAATCTGAATTATTATTGTGATGAATCTATTTCATTCTCGTTTCGGTGTATTTTGGATAATTTTCGGTATTTTGGAAAATTTTCAGTATATTTCGAAAATTTTCAGTATATTTTTATTTTGATAAGTTCTACATAATTCAAAGCTATTTCTCTTCCTCCTATTCATCTATTGCTGCTGCTTCTTCTTCTTCTTCTTTTTCATCATCTATCGTCATTCTTTTTTTTATTCATTTTTTCTTCTTATTTTACCTTCTCAAGTTTCTTCTTGTTTTACTCTTTTAACAAGAATATAAACAAAAAAATTAAACAAGAAGGAGAAAAAAAAACACATAATGCTGCAAAATTACTTGGAATGATAAAGCTACATTTATTCACTAAAAGAAAGAAAGAAATAAGAAAAAAAGAAGAAAAAATGCATTAAAAAATTTTTTGTGCATTTGTAGCAAAATTTTTATGTAGGAGTTCTGAATCAAATTGTTATTGTGATGAATCTGTTCCATTTTCGTTTCGGTATATTTTGAAAAAATTTTGGTGTGTTTTGATTGGTGTATTTTGAAAATTTTTCGGTGTATTTTTAATCTGATAAATTCTGTAAAAATTCCAATTTTGTTTTTTTTCTAAAAAAATTATGAGAAGATAAAATAAGAAGATAAAGAAGAAGCAACAACAGAGCAGCAATAAAAAGAATGACAATGAGGATGAAACACACGAAAAAAATGAGGAGAAACACAAAGAAAGAGGAGGAGAAAAAAGAAGAAGAATGCAGGATACAAACGTTAGAGAAAGAATAATGTAATTTCATATGCGCGCTATGTAAGTGAATTTTGTTGGCTTAAAATTAATTTATTTAGACTTATTTACAAAAAGACTTATATATCAAGCGGTGATTAGAGGCATTGGATCTCTGTCCTTTTTTGCTGACAATGCTTGCATTTTTCGATTTCTTGCTCATATTTTTGAATTTCTTGATCTAATGCGTTGTAGACGAACTCCATTCTCTTGTTAATGTATCTGCAATAACATTTTTGTCACCCTTAATATATTCAATTTTTATTGGATATTGTAACAAAATAATTGCCATCTTACCAACCGTCCATGATTATAATAATGGCCCCATGAAAGGAGTATATGCCTGGGAAAAAGCAGCACCATTTACACATCAATCAAGGATAATTCATAAAGGGGGTTTTTAACACTGGAAGAAGCAAAGGAATCCTTCAAGGAATATGAAGCTCTTCATCCAGAGCAAACCTTTTATTCAGAATTTTCTTCTTTAGTCTTTAACTTAGATAAACTTAAAGGGCTATTAATTTTGGATTCTCTTATTTGAAATTCGATGAAACTAATTTTCCTGATGGTTCTTTTAGTAAAAGAACTGGGTTTTCAATAGCTTTTCCTGATAGTTCTTTTAGTAAAAGAACTGAGTTTTCAATAGCTTTATTTTGGTATTTGTCTTTACAATTTTCTGAAATATTTGTTTTCTGTCTTTCAATCTTTGTAAACTTCATTATTTATCTTAGAATTTGCAAATTCTATCATCGATTCATCACTATTTCTAGAGATTCTATTATTTTTCTAACTCTTATGTGAAAAACTTTCAGAACTTTATATTCCAGAAGAAAACGACTACTTAATAGTAGAAACAGATGCTTCAGACATAACCTGGTCAGGATGTCTAAAGCTAAGAAAGCTATAAAAAGTTTGGAACAAGAAAAAGAATCACTAGATTCTAAATATTCCATAAAGGAATTACTTTGCAGGTATATTTCAGAAACTTTTACTCCAACAGAACAGAAATATACCACTCATGAAAAGGAAACTCTAGCAGCAATCCCCAAATGTAGTATTAGTGAGGAATGATGGAAGTTTAATTAGTCATGTAGAGAGTTGTGTTTGGGAAGGGGGACAATTGGACAAACCATGGTGCACTCAGCACTAAGATTGGCAATAATCATGGAAGAAGACATACATGTCATAGTCAACGAAGCTCGTCAACGGTTGAGAGTTGTTGAGACATATTGAGCGTTGAAGCAACAGCAACTCTCAAACCCCATGTCCAATGGGCATCGACATGATCACATGATGTGTTCCATTTCTTTTTCATCATTTCTTGGTTTGAAAAGGTGGCAACCTTTCATTCACATTATTAATATCCGTATCGCATTCATAAACAGAAGCAACTCTCTATCTTACAAGTAACGAGCCTATATGCTGCCCCTTCGAAGTTCGAATAATGGAAGATATTTTTATATAAATGAACAGAAAAATAATATTTTCTTGTGCTACACAAACAAAATAAGCCATTGATATAATTATAAGTTATAACGTCTCAACTCTTAATTAGCCGCACTGATAAGAAACGCCACCTTTTAAGTTCGCATGCATGTGTTCTCATGCTTAATTTACAAAATCAATTTCCCTAATACTTTTACAATCGCTACGTTACCCACAGCTAATCAAACATCTTTAACGTTTCTCTTCATCATTTACCAATGGAAATTAATTAAAAGCCAAACAATATAAATCACAGTTATTGTTCCAACTTCGATGCGACAAGTAGGAGCTGTAGATGGTAAGATGGATCTCGCGAATAACAGAATAATACATTTGTTTTATGAAAGCATTGATGCCATATATTTGTAAATCATTACTCTCTTGAAAAGATTATAAAAAAAATAATATTCATTCTTATTTTTATAATACCACTTTATATATGATTATATTGTATGAATTTGATTAGTCAAATAACAATGTCCTTAGCTTAGTAACAAGATTAAATTTGATTTGATTACGAAAATAGGAAAATAGATATGGATTAATATTTAATTCAACTAAAATATTACTTTTAACGTACATGAATTAATTTGATTTTTGTATCTATTTTTTAAAATTTTTTGAATAATCTAATTTTTAAAATTGATCAAATTTCCAAATTGCAACATTGTGAATAGGACCAATCGTCTTTAAAACCAAATCAAACCGATCTTTTATAAATTAATACCATTTATATAATTTGATTCGGATTGATTATATTTTAAAAATTGATCCAAAGTTCCAAACAATGAACATAGCAAAGAAATATATTAACCCAATACAAGAGAGTTTCTTTGAAAAAACAGATACATTACATTACATCAAAATGCAACTAAAAAAAAAAAAAGATGAACACGTAATTGAATGATACGGGGCCAGTCCTAGAAATTTGCAGCCACTGCTGAGTCAGTGTCAGAGAAAAGAAGTTGCAGGTTTCTCGTGACCGCTTCTGACTTTTACATTTCCTTTCCATTTCCGAGTGGGTGCCCTCAAGTTTTCTCTTCTTGAGCTGCATATTCTTCGTTTGATTCCTTAACTCCCTGAAAAAAATTGGAAATTTATGAAAAAGGTTTAGCTTTTCTAGTTTTCATCAGTAGCCCCAGGTTTGAGACTTTGAGTTGAGCCATGGATTCAACTTGTGCAGCACTGAGTGCCACCAATCTAGTTCAACTTAGTAACAAATTTGGAAGAAACAGAGCAACTCTGTTCTGGGGTGAATCTAAAATAGCACCTCAAATAAGAACACAACAACGTTTGTTGAGTGTTCAATCATCCAAGCCTGCAACTGCACACGCTGTTCTCACATCAGATGTGAATCAAGAGTCCACGGTAAATTACTATTACAACTGCATTCTGCAGTCAAGTTTGATGGTTATGCCAAAGCAGTTACCTTTTGATGAATGGATTTTGATTTGGGTGCATAATAATTTAAGGCATTCCAGGAGGAACATAATTTGAAACCTTGAAGCAGACCCAAAAGGTGTAGCTTCTATCATTTGGGTGGAGGTGCTGGAACTCGCCTCTTTCCTCTTACTGGCAGAAGAGCCAAACCTGCGGTACAAATATAGTTTAATTGTGAGGACACTCATAGTTGCAAATCATTCATGCAAGCTTTCTGGAATTTGCAGGTTCCAATAGGAGGGTGTTTAGACTCATTGATATCCCTATGAGCAATTGCATCAATAGTGGCATCAAGAAAATATTCATTTTAACTCAGTTCAACTCTTTCTCCTCAATCGTCACTTGTCTCGCTTATACAGCTTTGGAAATGGCCTCAGTTTTGGGGATGGTTTTGTGGAGGTCAGTAGCAATAAATGTTATTGGATTTACAGTTATGAACATGTTCATACTTATAGCAATTTCTCGTAACAGGTCTTGGCTGCAACTCAAACACCTGGAGAAACAGGGAAGAAATGGTTCCAAGGGACAGCTGATGCCGTGAGGCAATTTATATGGGTCTTTGAGGTAAAAGCTTACAGTGTTTAAAGTACTGCTTTGATATGGAAGAGGGTGAATGGTATGTGGATTGCCAATTTCTGATGCAGGATGCCAAGAACAAGAATATTGAGAATATATTGATACTTTCTGGTGATCATCTTTACCGAATGGACTATATGGACTTTGTTCAGGTACAAATTATATGATTCGTAATCAACCATTCTTAGGATTGAGTATTGTAAAGCTAATGATGACTGTCATTGCAGAAACATATCGACACAAATGCGATATCACAGTTTCGTGTGTGCCCATGGAGATAGGTACATCTACTTGGACTACACCTGATTAAATCTTTTGCAAGATATGAACATGATTGCTGTTTTCTTTCTTGCAGCCGCGCATCAGACTATGGGCTGATGAAAATTGATAAAACAGGACGGATTGTACAGTTTGCAGAAAAGCCAAAGGGATCTGATCTGAAGGAAATGGTATGTTAATGGTATCTAAAGCCTCATATTTCTTACCTGTTTGCCTTAATGCTTGATTTATACTGCAGAAAGTTGACACCACTGTCCTCGGGGTTATCTGCAGAAGAAGCAAAGAAACATCCTTACATTGCATCAATGGGTGTCTATGTCTTTAGAACTGAAACCCTCCTGAAACTACTAAGATGGAGCTGTTCTTCGTGCAATGACTTTGGATCTGAAATAATCCCATCTGCTGGTGAAAGATCACAATGTCCAGTAGTAAGGGAATAATTTAATTTTTATTCTTTTTAAAATCTTACATTATGTTTAGCAGTAGCTTAATGTCTGCTTTCATTCTCAGGCTATTTGTTAATGATTACTGGGAGATATTGGAACTATAAAGTCCTTCTTCGACGCAAATTTGGCCCTTACAGAGCAGGTTTGTTAAAAACTATCCTTTGATTTCTTCTAATTTTTCCTCATTAACTGATTATTTCCATGGTAATAAATTCGACTAGAATTAAGTGGGGTGGGTGATTATAAAGTCCGAACTTGGAATGTTTCACAATTCAGAAAACTAAATTCCAAGTTTGATGATAAGACAGCTTGATAACAGTGTTAAGAAAAAAGTAATATTTTACATACAGGTTCCCGAGCTCAGAAAGAAAACGCTACTAAATTTTCATATATGTCATCATTTGCAGCCTCCAAAATTTGAATTCTATGATCCAAAGACTCCTTTCTTCACTTCCCCAAGGTTCCTACCACCACTAAGTAGAAAATGCAAGTATGACAGCAAACTGACTTGTCCCAGATAAGATTGCTTGATCAGTTTCTGTTGTTGGTGGTACTTTTGAATGTGCAAACGATTGACACAGATCGTGGATGCAATTTTTCTCATGGGTGCTTCTGAGGGAGTGCAGCGTTCAACATCAATTGTTGGGGTGCGCTCACGTCTAGAGTCCGGTGTGGAGCTTAAGGTAAATCTGATTCACTTTCCACTCCTCTATACTGCTCAATATGACGACTATAACTATAATACATCTGTTAAGTGCTTGTTTGGACGTAGTTAAATGCTTGTTTGGCCGTTATTATCTTGATAAAAAAAATATTTTTAAATAAAAAAAAGATTTTTTTTTTATTTTTTAGCGTGTTTGTCAAAATTTTAGTAGCAAAAGTAGAGTACTAGAAAAAAAACATCTTTTTCATGTAATAAAAACAAAAAATACTTTTATATTGTTATACGCAAATATAATTGATAGATAAAAAGATCTTTTTGTATGAGATATCCAAATAAAATT